>NC_047156.1:10169396-10769396 GCF_009819705.1 Hippoglossus hippoglossus | reverse complement strand
GCTGTGGCTCGTAAAGGCGGATGCCAGGCCAGTAGCCAGCAGTGACTCAAAACAGCCTGTAGGAGTCAAAAGACTGAAGCCACAAAGAGAGGAGGGAGGAGGGGAGTGCTGGGGTGAGGAAAGGGGGGACTCAGACAGGCAGCTGGACCCGAGTGTCTTCTCTGTGTGTTTACGGCATTTCACATGTTGGGACGAGCACAAAGAGAATGAAACAAGCACAAACGTTTAGGGACTGGAGGCCTCAACGTGAGTCAGTTTCCTCTCCAGATTCAGAGTGTAATTCCTGTGCAGTTTTGAATCTAATTTGTCAGTGATGAAAAAAGTTTGACTGACTGTTTTATTTCTCACAGAAAAAAGCGTATTGTCTGGGAATAAAGAATCCAGTGTGTGCATTTCAAGCTGTCAAACGTTTTGTGGTTACAAATACAAATCTTTGATTCAGCTAAATGAAGTTTCCTCATTTTTCCGTTTCGTTACCACAAATATGCAGCTAACGGACCAAAAAAAAGAAGGGATTTGCTTTGTAGTGAAGACTGAAAACTGAGAGCAGGAAAAATAATCTTTCTCACACTGTGTATCCTCAAGTCTCAACCAGTTTCCCTAAACATGAGGCCAGCACGTTATTAAGAGTAAATGCAAAATTATATCAGATGTTGATCAGTTTTCCAAATTAAGACAGAATCCAAACCCTTTACTGAGTCATGCTTGTCATGTCTGGTTGTGATCTATTGTGATCATAGCTCTTAATTAACTATTTGTTTTTTTTGTAATCTGGATTACACAAAAACAATTGGGTAGGTCTCCATTAAAACTGGTGGAAGGTTGGGGTACGAGTCAGAGAAGAACTCATTAAAGTTTGTTGTGGATCCAGGATATTTTCTTTCCATTTTCTTTAACATTACGAGATAGGGCCCAAAAAAAACTAGAAATTAGTACATAAAGCTTTAAGTACTCAAAAGGCACTTCTGGCAAGACTGAGTGTTATAATAGGGCTTTTTTATTTTTTATTTTTTTACATTTTCCCCATTTTTCAGGAAATAATTAATGTATCTTGACAAAAACAATCTGGCATATTGAGGAAACTGGTACCTATGAGTGTGTGAAATTTGGTGCTGCGTCATTGAATTTAAGGGTTTGAGTTTGTACCTGTACCTGCTCACGTTGGTTTCCTCAGGGATCATGTTTTGATGAAACATCGTCACGACTTTCTCTTATAACACTAGAGAACCATGAGGAAATTAAAATAGCTGCCCATTAATTATGGGAGTGATCTATCATGTCTTTGTAATGACACATTTCACACATTCTATAAGTTGATTCTGTGCATACTGCAGTGTGCACAGTGTGTGATCAGGGTGGGGGGGGGGTGGGTCTGTTTGCAGTACTTTTCCTTGTACTTAAGTTTTATGATGTTGACGCATATAATGTGACTGAGAAAAGGCCTGAAATCACACAATCAGACACAGGAAGTCACATGCAAGTCATCACGGGGGCATGTTTATTTATAAAGATGACAGCGAGGAGGGACCTTCCCACCTCCTGCTCTCTGTGTGGTCCGTCGGTCTGTCGTAGCGAAAAAATTAAAAATAAAAAGATATGTGACTCTTGTTGAGACACAACTTTCACTTCAACTTAAAAAACGACAGTGAACTCCCGTCCAGTGTTTTGATTAAAGAGCAAACAATGCTGCATTCATTTGTATGAGCATAAAGCTATTGCCAGTTAATTATATGGTTGAGCTTTAATTTCTAAGCTTCCTGTGAGATGTAGTTTTGCTGTGTTCCATTCGGAGAATTACAGTCAATACAAGTCACTCAACCTGCTTCCAGCCTCATTGGTGTTTTGGATGTTTCCTTGTATTTACTGACCTTCACCGGGTGTTTTTTCGCTCTCACCACTGAACACACACAGGCCGAGCACGTGACCTCCTCGGCTGTGGTTTGCAAAGAGATTCAAAAATGATGTGATCCAAATGTGTCTAAGGTTGTGTTCCAAAAGTAAATAATACACTGCTCACGTGTGCACGGCTGCTTTCGGTGTGCGCTGAGAGGATGAAATGAAGCGGAGCATTTTACCCTAAGCTGATTTCCCCGAAGTAATTTGACAAGTTTTTTGGCAAAGGGGACACCGAAGTTTAATGTCGAATGCTCTGCGTGATCCGAATACAGATGGCAGCTGATAGAGAGGCTGCTCAGGAGGCAGTGCGTGTTTGCACGTTTGTTAGCTATCACACGACGGCCCTGGTATTATCCTCTCCCCTCCCTCGCCTCTCTGAGTCCAACACATTCCAGTCGTGATGCACTTTACCCTTCTTGTCTATGCAGTGACAGCTGCTCACCATTATGGCGCTGCATGAGCTAATTTTAATGGCTGTCACAGGCAGCAGGAGCAAATGCAGGCCTGCCAGCGTAAACAGTGAGCTGCAGCCAAAAAGGACGGGCGTCTCTGTGGAGGGTAAATGACAGGACGGGATAGAGGACCGGTCGAGGCCTTGCTGTGATGACTGTGTGTCGTCTGAAATATGCTACACAAGCACAAACACACCAGCAGACATCCAGTCATAGCTTTGACATATCCACAAATACTAAATTACATTCAAAATACTGGTAACAGGCCGACATATAATCCATTAACATTTTCTACATCAGTGGTTCCAACTTTTTTTGTCTTAATCCCTCAGCTCTGTCAGATGAACCCTTTCTTTGACACAACACATCATCACCGAAGAGGTTATGTTTGCATCTGCAGTATTTATTACATGAATTTATATTGTTACACAATATTCTTTGTACAATTGAAATGTCCATATTAAGGTCTGTTTGGATTCTCACCACTGCCACTTGGCGTTTTATTACTTTTAGCCATTTCTATCATATATCCACGACTTTGAGCCACTGTTCAGACTCACTTTTCACACACCCTCAATGTGTGAATGGTTTTATTTTGCCAAATGAATTGAGCCTCTCTGAAGTTTCAAGTAGCGCTGGTTGGAGATCACAGTTTACATTCCTAATCCCATATTTCTCTATTTTAATAACTTAGTCTATTCAGAAAAGTGTTAGAATTGAGAATCAGCTTCTAAAGTGGACTGGCGTGAGAACAAACATCGAATTCAAGAGTCGGCTCTTATCTCCATGCATCATATCAGATGTTTATTAGCTGCAATAAAATTACAATTTGTGATGACAAAAATATTAGCTTGAGCTGAAATGTGATCCTGTCTGAATTAAGTATTTTCCAAGGTCCTGTGCTCCCTGCACGGACAAGTACATGTGTGAGTAAACACTGTGTGGGTGGTTGCAGAGTGGGTCAGGGTGACTGTGTGTGTGTGTGTGTGTGTGTGTGTGTGTGGGGGGGGGGGGGGGGGGGGGGGGGGCACTGAAGGAAACAGCTTGACAGCAAAGCAATGAGTCTTGTTACAAATTTATTACAACCACATAAAATATGTCTATACAGTTTATTTCAACAGGCAGTGTCACAGGACAGTTACCATCAAGTGCAACTATCTGCCATTCGCATGTGCAAGTTTAAAAAAATTCGGACTTAATCAACTGCAGTCCGACAGAGACTGATAAAGATTAATTACACAAAAAAAACAAAACATTAAGAAACAGTAGGAGATGATCTGAGCAGACACAGTGACGATTTCAGTATTGGCCGACAGCTTGATAAACATGAGGACGTCCATTTTGCAACAAAGAACTGTAAGCTCACCATCATCAGTCAGCACCACATCATGTACCAATATAAGATTTAGATTTAAAAAGAAATTTCAAGTAAGTTATGAGCAAGTCATTATTATTTTTTATTCACATTTAGTTTAATAGAAATCTGTAAAAAAAAAAGGCGACTGAAAAGGTGCAGTGAAGGCATTTTTAAAAACAACACAAACACACAAATAATACCCCAAGCTACGCTTCCAGTTCAGTTACACGCTTGACTTTTTACCCTTTTTTTTAGTGCACATTCAGTAATTGCAGTTTACCGATTATAAAATAAGTAAGGCAGCATGAATCCTTTGTTTAAATCCAAAATGCAAAAATAATACTCCAGTTTATTAACAGCACATCTTCTTATAAATACCATCTACAAAAGGTAAAGTTGTGAATAGTCGATGTTAGTACTCACACTTGTCCCCTGGAGGCCAATCAGAGACGCACAAAACCCCTCAGCCTCTCTTATCTCAGCCAATCCCTGACCTCTGGGCGACAGGTTGGCCAACGCTGAGGCAGGTGAGGAGCGGAGGCCGAGACATGTCCGTCCACAGACCTGACAGC
Source organism: Hippoglossus hippoglossus (assembly GCF_009819705.1). Classification (NCBI taxonomy): domain Eukaryota; kingdom Metazoa; phylum Chordata; class Actinopteri; order Pleuronectiformes; family Pleuronectidae; genus Hippoglossus; species Hippoglossus hippoglossus. Next base: position 10,765,119 of record NC_047156.1, on the reverse strand, counting down.
ACTTAACCTGTCACCTCAACACCTCCCTCCATCTCTGAGTGGCGCACTAACACGACACTGGCGGATGTGTGCCGTTACCTGGCCAATCTTTCACAGGGACGACTTCTTCAGCCCACGAGATCCTGTGAAGGGTTCTCCCCCAGGCACGTAAGGGCGCAGTCCGTATCCGATAAGGCAGTGTTGTGTCACAGAAAAGGCACTGAGTGAGAAATCTTGCTGTCATCAGTAATTGTAGGTTGTCATCTGTGTATTGTTAAGCTGGAGTTTTCTGTGAGTGCATTCCTATTGCAAGCCTGCACTCGAGAGGCCCGTGTCCGTGTCCTGTGTGAACCTGGAGTCCGTCAGTGTGCAGGGATGTGATGGTTGGGCTGAGGACCCAGGAATCCCATCCTCTGCTTGTTCTTCCTCTGCTCTGTCATCTGCGGAGGATGATGAGGGAATAAACATCAACCTTGAGTGGCTTTTCTCTGTTGGTTTTTGCATGTCGCATACACATGAAACACTAACCTGTGCTTGCAACCGCTGCTCTAGTAGACACTTTATCATGCAAAACACAATATTCCCACTGCGTTCATACATAATTATTAAATTCAAGAGGGGGAACATTCATCTATTTGAATGTGGAGTGCAGGTAAAATCACACTCTGAATCTCTTGTCGTTTCAAACAATACAAACAATTATTGTGACAGGTTTGTTTTAATTCTAATTTTCATTTGACTGAAATGTTATAAAAGAGGTACATGTTGTTTCCGCAGTTGTATGCAAATCTCTTTATTCAGCGCCAGTGTTGTGACTGGAAACTAAAATTTTCCTTGGAAACTTCACCAGAGGACACAGTCGTGTGTGGGCGTGTTTTCTTGCAGAACTGCGACCTGCACGTTTGTCGGTGTGGAAGTGTGGAGGAAGCGTCTGATCTCCCACAACATTTGCAGAAACGAAGGCCGCTGGTTTTGTACACGCAGTTCAAGGGTATTGAACGATCTGTGCCGAACCCCTAAACCCACACAGAAACACAAAGGTGGGATATACGATCTCAGCTTGGATAGCGCCGAGGTCAGCGGAGGTTGTAATGGGAGGAGCTGGAGCAGAACTTTTCTCCCAGTCAGAAAGATTCAGAACTGGTGTCGGACCTGCAGGCCTCCCCCTGTGACTGCAGGGCTGTAGAGATCCCGCCTACTGTAAACCCCATGACTCCATATTGGCGGCGGCTGGTTCGAAGAAGGCCGGTGGTTCGATCCCAGTCTTCCCCATTTCGCATGGGAAAATGTCCTTAGGCAAGATACTGAACCTCAAAATGTCCCCTTCTCATTAAGAAGTGTTGCATATAGATGCACTGTATGAATGTGTGTGTGTAAATGGGTGAATGTAAATCTGTACTGTAAAGCACTTTGAGTGGTAATCAAGACTAGAGAAGCTCTATATAAATACAGACCATTTAGCATAAGACCTGGATTAGAAAAACAAATGACCTGAATTTGACCCATACTGCATCTTGCTCAAGGGCACTTCAACAGCACATGAATTTTGCTGTACCAAGGGGGGGGGGGGTGTTTACACATGGGACCCGGGCCAGAAAAGAGATGTTAAGAGACTGTGCTGCCCGCTGAGGTTGACAGAGGTTGTTGTTCTGTTTACTGGAGTGTGATCTTCCCCCGGTGGGAGTTGTTTTCACACATCTGGCAAAAGAGGAACAAGGACAGGCCTGTGACTGGAATCACATGCAGGGGAGGCAGGTGATGAGAATGATCAGTCACACTGCAGCAGCAGAGCTAGTCATCCAAACAGCCAGAGGCTCACTGGCGGCTCAGAGTTGCGCTGATCGCTGACATGATAGTCAAACCGTCATGCTGCGTTCAGGAGCATCAAGGCTCTGATAGAATCCATCTCGATTACTGAGCTCGGCACAGGGGTGGATCACAAAATGGGAGAGCGCTGACGTAGCCCCTGCTATGTGACCCTTTGCTCTGGGGGGTGTTTTTACGGTGAAAGAAGTCTCAAGGTCAGGTAGCACATGGACTGTGAAGAACACAGCCAAACCTTTTTTACTTATATACTTTTTAAAACAGGAGGATTTTGCTTTTCTTCTTACAGTGAGTGCTACCATGGTGCGCACACCAGAGCATGACAAATGGCCTGAAGTGGCACTCTACCTGTTCCTTGAGCTCGGCCAGCTGGCCTGAGAGCTGAGCCACCAGCGTGACGGTGCCGTCCAGTTTGTCCTGCAGGGAGCGCATCTCGTTCTGCTCGCCGTCGCCCTCGCTGCTCACCAGGGACATGGCTCTCATTCGGGGGAACCACTCCAGGTTCTTCTCCTGGGAGGAGAGAAGGGATGAGAGAGGAACAGTAAGAAAGGTGAAAGGAATAAAAGGCTGAGATAAAGCAACAGTATGTTAGCACAGATAACGCCATGAAAGATTTGCATAGAAATTAGCCGTTTTCTGACATGACCTCGACAGGAAGTCCGCAGAATTGGGTCCAGACTCTCCCTCTGTGGTTTTTCCTTTCACACATGCACAACGCAGCGGGAGATTCTCCTCTCAGGCACGTTCACAACAACACAGCTTGAAATCTCTGGAGCGTTCACGTGAGGGATGGTGCAGCAGGACTGAGGCATAACTATATACGTAGAAATTCTGCTGCGGAGATCATGCCTTTTGTTTACAGCACATGGACACAGGCATTTGGCTCTTATCACCAAAAGTACGCTTGACATCGTTGTCAGTGTCTTTTACTTGTATGGCTCTGCTTTATCTGGAGATATTTCTTTTACTTTTCATTTTGCATCTGTCACGTGTCAGAAACGTCCCCACTCGGTCACGGTGAATCCTTTGGAGAATCCCCTGCTTTGTTCTCACATCCCCTCCAGACATCCCCCTCACAGCCCCTCCAGACTTTCTGCGGACTTTATACTCGGGGGGCCAGACGAGAAAGTCCCCTGAAACTCTCACTCGGACATTTGCGTTCACACATACAACCCCCTGCAATCGGAGAAAGTCCGGAGATTCTCTGGAGTTCAGTGCCTGTCTAAAAGCAGCTTTACGGGGACTGTGTTTTTTTCTTGTGCATCTGAAAGTGAGGCAGGTTTCACAGAGACAGACTGCCATCAGCTGATCTTACGTAATATTCCTTTGCCATTTCTTCCGATAAAAATTACTTAAAAGGTGCAGAGAGTGGGATTTGACTGGCACCACGCTAAGTCCAGCGGGAGGAGTGAGGTAGTCTCCCACCTACTCTTATATAAAAATAGACTGGAGCCATAGAGAAACTGATCTGAGTGTGAGACACCGAGGACAAAAGAAGAGGACACGAGGCGAGTGGAGTCTGAGGACGGAGACAAATGTGGAGTGTGTGGGATCTTGTTTTCTTTGAATGATGGGTTTATCATACTTTGATGAGTAAGACATTAATGGCTGTGAAATATTGTGGCATTCCCAAATATAATTCTCTCTGTCAGGAAAATGCCTTCACTTTCTATTCTAGGAACTCAAATCATTTTGACATAATGGTTAGCATTGATAAATCCTTGCTTTAATTCTAAAACGGAAGTCAGTCCAAAGCTGGAACATTTTGAATTTGAAACAGATTCTATTTTTGGCAAAAAAATGCAGTCGGTTCAATTCTTTATATCATATTTATAGAAAAGCACTGCAGCGCTAACATGTTAACGGGCTAACTTTTTAACTTACAATGCTAATTAAGCATTTCGCTCAGCTGCACGTTAGAAGCAGAGCTGTAGCCTATATAAAAAAAAAAACGGACTTCTCCCAAAAGTGAAGCTGAAGCGTCTTGATCACCACCTGGTGGCCGACTGCAGTATAGGTTACAAATCCTGCCTCCTTCATGTTAGTGGATGGGACCAAACTAAAAAGCACACGTCAAACTATTTTTTTCTCAAAGATGGCTTCCGTCCTTTTAGGTAGTTCTTATCACTTATAACCAAACCTTTCCAGCAAGTTTGGTTTTAATTAGTAATTAGTTAACCTATTATTGTGACCAAATTACTTCCTGTGTATTTTGTAAGGTCAACAATCATGTCACTCTTGTTTCACGTATTTCTAAACTGCAATATGACATACTTCAATCCTCTTTATTCTCCCCCCCAGTTTTACCAAGTACATGTATAGCCTACATGCACATGCACACACGCAGATACTCTGGAAAAAAGAAGCACTTGTTAGTGAACTTGTTTTCAACATTTGGACTAATTTTCCTATTGACTAGAATACTTGTTGACCACAGGGGAAGCAGTTAGACTGATTATGACTGCTGAGCTATACAGTATGAATCGAGTCATTCTATGAGAGCTTCCCTCAAGGTCTTTGGCTAATTTGGGCCTCTGGCATCAAGAGGCCGGTAAAAAGAATCGTTTCCTTTCTCACAAGTTTTTTCGAAAAACACAGCAAAGTCTCTGTGAGCTCAAAGATAAAGCTCCAGCATCCCTGGAACTGGGGACTATATTATATTTCACAGAGTCATTCGTATCTAATGGATTAAGTAACCTTAAAGATGAAATAAAGAAACCTAAGAGCTGCTATTGAGGGTGAATACAATGTCCTGTTTGAATATACATTAACTCATGTTGGTTGAAGCATCATTTCTGGGTTAATGGCATTAAGTTGAACAGTTGCTGTACAGAATCTGAATATCGCAGCACGTCCGCATGTTGCTATTCATTAGAATGTACAGTAGTCCAGTGTGTGCTGTGCTGCACTGACTGGATGAGTCAGGCTTTAGTGATGCTTCACTGATGCATTTAAACACCTCAGTGAGCGTGAAGTTACAGACATTCACGAGCGCATTATGGTGGCCCTGAGGGTACAAACACAACAGCAATTCACAAAACTCAACATCTCACTAAACACCACCTTTAAAAAAACACGACAGTTGGGAAAGGGTGGGACACAGCTTCCTGTTTGTGATGGGACGGAATCCAAGTCAAATCAGGGTTTATTCATTGGTTTATTCAGTTTATTCAGGGTTTAAATGTGTTGAGGTGCGTTGTTGCTGGATTGGATCGGCTGGAGGGAGGCTCCAAATTCTACCCTGATGTGATTGGTTGTTTGGTTGACAGGTAAATGATGTTCTGGGCGTTTGTTGGAAGTTCAGCTACACTTGGATGGCTAACTGGCCAATCCCAAACACAGGTCTGTATCTGTCCATGGGCCTGTGCTACGAAACAGGGTTTGTGGGTAGTTTTTATCTGCATCACATATTCATTATAGTGTGAATATTTGAATATGATAATATAATATTATAAAGAATATTGCCACCCTCCGCAACTCAGTAATAAACTTAATAATATTCCTGTGTTTCTTTACAACATATCCTCAGCCGGACTTTAGAGATGGGATATTATTACCTCCGCCAAGGAGGATATGTTTTCACCCCTGTTTGTTTGTTGGTTGGTGATAGGGCAGAATTACGTCAACTGGATTACACAAAATCTACACAAAGGATTTCCACGAAACTTGGAGGAAGGATGGGAAATGGGCCAAGAAAGAGGCCACACATTTTTGGCACAGATCCAGACAACTAACTTACTAACTAACTTAATTTGCGAGATTGGGCGTTTTTTCCCCAATATTTCAGATTCCCAGAGAATCATGAATGGATATTGATTTTTTTTTTTTTTATTTAAATTTTTAATCGGACATGTTAAAAGGACTGATATTTCTGAGCATATGCAAGTTGGTGCAGATCCAAACAAAATTCAGGATCTATTGAATTTAAATATGGTTTTATAACAGTCGTTCCTTGGCGGAGGTACGTGCTCTACGTGGTGTTTTTCTAGTTTCTAGTGTTTCATTTCTATTTTAGTTATGTGATCATATTGCTTACATTTCATTTTTCGGATTTTAGCATTTCTTCTCATGTCAAATTTAGTCATTTGTTCATGGCTCAGACGACGGCGCTTGTAATTAATTCCACATGAACACAACCAGCTTCAGATTATCCAGGATAAATTCAGAGAAGCCAGATAAGGAACAGATATCCTGGGTGTGCTGAACTGGCTTCGTAGTATAGGCCTCCGCTCCAGGCAGCTCTGATAAGATAAACTCCTCTGATGTCACTTGTTAAAGCGTAGCCGCCACGTCTCCAGGTCCTAATGCTTTTCTAAGCCACAGGACATTATAATGCAGAGAATGACATAATTTTAATGTCATTCAATAAAGAATTCCCTGATGATTTTAAACTCCTCCTCCATTCATTCAAACACTTAAGATTGGAATAAGGCACAGAAACAGGAAATGATATTGAACTGTCACCAGGGACTTGGATTTTGTCCAATCACAAACAAGAAATATGGTCCCTCCCTTTCCATAATCTGAAACGTCTTTGTGTTTTGTGAAATATTGTGTTTTGACCCCAGTAAAAAACACTGTAGTTTTGTGTTTTGCTGCTGTCACCATACAGCTGGGGTGTTTCACCAAAGACTCGCTCTCTCTCTCTTTCTCTGTCTCACACACACACACACACACACACACACACACACACACACACACACACACTCACGCACGCACACGCACACACACACGCACATAGATAAGTTATTCACCTGATCAGAGACCCACGTTACGTAATAAAACAAACTTTGACCTCTGACTTCAATTTACATCATCACATGTGAAGGCTGCTTTTTATTTATCCATTATTTAGTTAGTGCTGCTGTTAACACGTCACATGTGTGTTGTAAAAGAAGAGTGTGATGTGACGGTGACTCACTGTGGGTGAGTGTGTGTGTGTGTGTGCGCGCGTGTGCGTGTGTGTGTGTGTGAGAGAGAGACAGGGACAGGAGAGCACGTGCCAGGCAGGGCTGAGCTATTAGCAGGCCACTTGAGATGGGTTATGTAACAGCATTGTGGCTGCTGCAGTACCTGCTGGGCCTGTAGTCGCTGTCATAATTTTACACACAAACACCCCACACACTGATTCACATCCACATGCACAACACGGCAACAGAACAGACACTCAGTGTAACGTGATCCTACTCTTTTGCTTGGCACCGCATTAGTCTATCCTAGCAGATGCACTCATTATGAGAGTCAGTGTGTGTGTGTGTGTGTGTGTGTGTGTGTGTGTGTGTGTGTGTGTGTGTGTGTGTGTGTTCGGTCATCGAGTTTCAGGCGTGGGGAGGGGAGGGCAGAGTTTTCCTCGGTCCAGGAGCTTCACACTGAGTCGTACTGTAGTGCAGTGAGTGTTTAGAATAAAGATGGAGTTTAACAAGTGGAGGCACAAAGTGAAAAAAGACACTTCCTGACTAAACATGAGTCAAACCTGAGTCTGAGAGGACAAATGAAGCCGGGCTGCTGCAGACATCGTGAACTCATCTACTTTACAATTTAGAGATCAAGAATTTGCTGAAGTCTTTCAACACTTGATTTCTTCTGGATGCCATTGTTTCGTCATTGCATCGTATGTTTCTACTTCATGTCAGGTAACCATGATTTAAATCAAAGGTCAAAATCAAAGCAAAGGCTAGTAGAGGTAGAAACTTTAAAAAAAAACCTAAATGTCTGAAAAATAAAAAACAATAAACACATTTTATAATTTATAATTTATTATTAGAAGATCTGTTTTATAATCTATATATAACAAACTGTTATAGATTTGTCATTCTATCGGAAAGATAACAACAAAACGCCAATGTCAGACACACGCCTGTCTAGTGCGCTTCCTAAATTATAATGTGAAAGGGATCAAATGTTAACAACGTGACAAAGACATGAATCTTGGACTTTCAGGACTGAAAACACCATCAGAGACTATTTGATTCAATGTTGAACATAAATTAAAAAACAACTAGAAACTGTCTTAGAATCTGATTGGTCTAAAACCGCTTGACCAAATATTAAACCTGAATACCCAGTGGCTGCTCATATGTAAACTGTATCTATAATATACAGTAAATACATGTTTTTTTCCCCCCACATACACTTCTTATGTTAATGTTGTTTGTATTAAATGTGATAAAGTAACTCTAAAAAACACTGGTCTGAAAATATAGTTATTGGTAATATTACAAATATTACAAGTTGACACAGGTTGTTTTAGCTGGAGTCCCTTACCTCCCTGTTTTTCTACTCTGCAGGTGTGAGTATGAATTCCTGACTCATCATTACCTCATCACACACTAACACTGTGGCCTGGCATCACAGAAGTGACCTGGAGGAAGACCTGCTGATGCATATTAACTCAATGTCCGTCACTTGTTTGTTATGCAAATGGTTGGTTATAATGCGACCACTCTCATGCCCATCACGGCTGAATGTTAATCACAAAATGTGCCATTGTGCTCCGGGGGGTGTCATATGAATCCATTAACCTGATGGCAACACCTTTAACTGGCCTAACATCCTTCAACTTCTCGTCTGTGTGTCACAGCAGCAAGTTGGTGCATTGATGATAATGGACCTGGACTGGGTTTAATTACTATTTAGCCACACTGTGTCCCAGCAGGTTAGGAGCACAGTGAAGCTCAGCATAGTGACGACTACCTCGCCACAGAGAGCCATCTCTCTCTCGCTCTTTCTCTCTCTCTATCTCTCTCAGTGAGGGGGAAGGAGAATAAATTGGGATGCTTGGCACAGGCCTAGAGGCTCAGTCTCATTTTTCGATCGCTTGTCTGCTGTGGAGGCGCACGCTCCTCTAGCACACTGTGGACTTCTGCTCAGCGAGGAAGGCTGCACAACTTTCAGACTCCGACACTCAGACATCTGTATGCTGACTGGTGCAGCTCGCCGGCAAAATATGAATTAGGCTGTGAAATGAATGTGTTTGTGTGTCCATATGCTCCATATGGAATAATGAACACAATCCCTCAGGCTCGGGTGTGTTTATGTGCTCGTGTGCAACATTAACACAACTGTGCAACACTCAATTGTTACACTTTTATACACATTGCAAAAGTAAAACACTGTAGCAACATTGATTTCAAGGTGACTGTGTGAGGCAACTTTTAAGCCGATTGAAACTGCATTGCAACAATAGTGTGTGTGTGTCTGTGAGTGTGTTTCTAATACTGACCGCAATCATCTGAGCCACGTAGCTCTCAGGGCCGGTGTACTCGGTCGGATCCTTCACCCTCACCAGAACCAGGAAGTAAAGGTAGTGCCACATGCTGTGCTCAGATTTGATGTGCTCCTCAAACGACACCGTCTTGTTGTCAAACTTGTCCCTTTCCAAGCCTGAAAAACAGCATCACCCCTTTTTATTTACATGCTGCTGCACCATTTGCACGCGATAGGAGGTGAAGCACGCAACTGAACTCACCACAGATGAAACAGGAGGTTTTCAGGATCTCCTCCTTCCTTTGTTTCTCACTCCTCAGGTCCGCAAAGGTGTCGATGATGACACCAAAGATGAGGTTGAGGACGATGATGATGACGATGAAGAAGAACAGAAGATCGTAAACGACGCGGGCGGCAAACAGAGGCTCCTGGATGGTGAGGTTAGAGGTTAAATATGGAAATGCGTAATTTTAAACAGAAGTTGGAACAGCACAAATGTCATTTATGTGTCGTTCAGGCCATTTAGCATGTAAACAATTCCATAATAAGTAAACTCATCAATTTATTTGTTCAATTGCTTACCTCTTTGGAGGGTCTCCTGAGAATGTCTCCCACACCTCCTCCGTTACGCAGCCCCTGGTTCAACACTGTGATTATACACATGAGCAGCGTGTCGCACACCCGCTCTATCCCATCATCATCATCTATAACAAGACACATGCACGGAACAACATGTGAGTGGCAGGTGACAAAAAACAGAGACGTCATAAACATAAAAAAGAAAGAAACAGAAAATACATCATAACATTGGTGGCACCTTAATATCTGTGTTACAGCAAAAGGTCGTAGTGTAATAAATATACATCCACCTCTGCCGAGGCCGAACATTTTCTTCTACCAGACCTGGATGTGTGGATCTGCACCACACTGTCCAAACTTATGTGTCTGACAATTTTTCCTGAACAACTGGCAGACGTCCAGAAAAAGCCTGTTCTCACAATATTAAATAAAGGGATTAACAAAATTCCTGACTCGACCCCTTTTACCAGATCTGCACCAATATTTAACAGGGATTTTCTTGGCTCACGCACCATCCCATGGCCAAAATTGGTTTATTTGAATTTTGTGTAATCCTACTGACAAACAAACAGAAAAAGGGAAAAAGCACAACCTCTTTACACAAATTAACACATCGTCCACTTAGATTTCTACTTCCTGTCTTAACAGTGTCGTCTCCTTTTCATTACCATGTCCTCCTTCTTTAATGACTTGATTTATATGACTCTCATAATCACAAATTGTGATTTAATTTTCCATATTAGTAATATGAATGGAGCTGAAATGAATTAAATTAAATTAAAGTAAGTGAATGGGTGATTTTGAGAAAACTCAAGTTCAAGTTCAGGAAAATCAAACTCTTTAATTGGTTCAATTGCAGTCGGACCTCATTTTAAACAATGATCACCTAGCTTTTATTGCTAACTGATAAACAGCTGTAAACGAGTGTGATACAATACATATCTCCACCTGTTTTTTCTCTTTAAATGTGAGAATAAAATAGAAAAAACATAAAAAGGTGCTAAAAATCTATGACGAACTCCAAAATATTATTCATATCAGATGTGAAATGTCCATATGAAAGGGCTGTGGAGAGAACATGGCATGCACAGCGTGAGAGCTCAGGAGAAAGAGGAAGTGAAGGATGTGGATGAGATCACGTGCGTGCCCCCATAGTGCAGGTGATCCATGGAGACGCAAGAGAACAAACAGGAGTGTGAGTCACCCACTCTGCCTCATCAAGTTTCTTTGTGTGCACACCTCTCAGTGTGTGTTTGTGTGTGTGTGTGTGTGAGAAACAGTGAGTGACAATTTGAGCGTGTGCGTGTGTATCAAACTGTTTGACAGTGTGCGTGTCTCAGTGTGCGTGCCTGTGTGTGAGTGTGTGTGAGTAACCTTTCAGGAACTGACTACTGCCAGAAAGGTCACAAACTGCAATATGTTGACATTTCTGTCCTCTTAACAGTGATTTTTGGTAACCGGTAAAATAAAATAAAATAAAATACTAATTTGTTTTTAATTTAATCTTAAAACTTACCAGCAGCAGATTTGGCTGTTGAGACTGGGCAGCTATCTTTTATACATGTTTCAGCAACTTCACTGTTACTCAATAAATCCCTTTTTCCTACAAAGAAATACAGAGAAAAAAATGCAAAATTATGTAGAGTGGATTAATGGTAAAAGCACTGAGAAATTACAGATGAAAGAAGATGATTAAATTGTGCTCGAGCATTTAAACTCCTCCCTGATTAATTCTCATCAGCGGCAGTAAAATCAGCCAGAAGGATATAGACAGACATTATGTAAACTGAGGCAGCAGCTGCTGGGTGGGCGGTGAAGTGTTGCTGAAAAAAACCTGAACAAATCATTTGCACACCGGCAAAGCAGCAGAGGAGCCGTACTTGAATGAGATCCGCTCACGCAGATGGGCAGAGCTGTGCACATGGGCCAGAGTGTCACCGAGAGGTCCGTCCTCGCTGACGGGCAGGAGGACAGAGGGCAGGGCAGGGAATCAAGAGGCAGAGGAAGAGGAAGAAGAAGAGCGGAGGAGACAGTCCGACTGAGACGGGGCGTAGGGGGCGTAGGGATCGCAGGCCTGAGGCGGCAGCAGCATGGACAGGGGGCCCCTCTGCTTTGATGGAGCTCCGCTTGTGTCTCAGCTCAGCCCTCAGCTAACAGACAGACAGGCGTGAGGCAAGCTGGTTACATAACCCACCAATGCTCTGCTGTGTCTGCTGCGCTCTGTTCAGCAAAACCCAGGATGGCACGGCCACCAGGTTATGCAACAGGTGCACATGTGCTGGCAGGTTGTCTTCCTGACCGTCGGAGCACCGTGCCGGAGCTCATTACTGCACCCACGCTCTCCACAGTGTTTTCAAAACATGTGTCTGAGAATGTACATATATACAGTGGAGGAGGTGCAGCGATTCTGAAACCAAGACCAAACTCGTGACACATACGTCCACAGTCTCGTATTGTGCTACAGGAAGAGGAACCACCACCCCAAAACCCCAAAAAGAAAAACAATGTTATGGCTCAAAAGTTGAGGTTTTCAGGAATTGTTACACCCGACAGCAAACTGTACATGTTCTACTATTTTTATGTAGAGATTGTACATATGGAATCGTTGATTTGACAGTTTTTATGTAAGAGAGAGAGTGTAGACACAAATTAGTTCAGCAAGTGATTCATTCTGAGCCAAGAATCCTTGATTAATGGTTTAATGGAGCCCAAATATTAAGATGTTCGTTATATGCAGAGCCACAAACTGCCCTGTCTGTATAAAGTATCTTTGATTCCATCAGAAGTTAAAACCATTAACCATTGACTGTATATAAAGACGAATGAGATGACAGCTCCTCAAACGTGAAGCCAAAGCCTCTTGATCGCCACCTGGTGGCTGGTTGCAGCATAGGTCCTAAACCATCGCAATGGCTGGGACATCTATGCCATAAAAACGTCATGACTGACAGCTGAGACTGACTCATGAATGGTCGAGCGTGTGTATCGGCGGGACATCACTACCACGGTTCCATCACCCTGACAGCTACTGGCTCCAAACACGCAAAATGGCAGCTTTCGTATCCGGGATATTTTGGCCTCTCAATAATGAAAGGAAGTTGAGATACGGTCTATTTAACATTTAAATACCCTCTATTCCATTAACCAGTAGGAGAAACAATCTCTTAAGCTATTGATAACTTTTTTATAGATGATAATGACAGGACAGTGAAACAGTTGAGGTTTAGGACATGTTTTAGGTTAAATGTTTTAAGGCTTAATTCCAGAGCATTGCAGCTACAACCAGGAATATTAGAGTCTTAGATCACTATGGTTGACATGACAGCTCCCAAAAAAAGTGAAGCCAAAGTGCCTCGATTGGCCCCTTTGGTAGAAACCTTACAAGACATAAAGTCTGGTCCCTTCACAGTTCACAGCGCGGCTAAATAACGATTAAGAGTGTTTTAATAGTCGATGGAGTCCAGACCTGTTGCAGGAAGGCGGTCCACCTCCATGCGGAAGTCATCCTTGAGGAACAGGAAGCCGATGATAGAGAAGAAGTAGACGAGGAAGATGGCCAGGACAGCCGTCAGAATAATGGAGCGGCCATTCCTCGTCACACTTTTTATCACATTGAGCAGCGTCTCCTCCCGGATCACCAGGTCAAATAGCTGTGGAGGATTATAGGCAAATTGATTTCAGAACTCTTGTGTATACGGAATGTTTGTGACGTAATGCGCCGATCCATCAGTCTCTGAATGTAATGGAAGACAAATGTGCGAGGGATTTCTCACCAAAAAGCTGTAGAAGAACTCGTGCACGAAGAGGCCCAGGACACAGATCATGGCGTAGCTCAAATGGTAGATGAAGAGCATGTCCATAACCACTGCTTTGTAGCCTCGCGTGAACGTCCCCTGGTTCCCCACAAAACTTACAAGAAAGACGAGCTTGTTGAAGAGCTGAAAGAGAAGAAAATAAACCACAGGAATAAAAAAGAAGAAGAAAACGATTTACATATCCTTCCACAAGACTGTATATGTTCCTTTCTTTCCTTTAGATCTTCCTGTACTTACATTGATAGTGCCCAACAACAACAGAGCAGGACCGAGGCCCATTGTGTAGATGGCCCGTAGAATCAGGGAGACCAGGAAGAACAGGATGCCCCATGGCTTGGGTAAGACAGGCAGTAATGCAGTGAACACCCCCAGGGCCACCCACAGTGAGATGTTCCAGAACGAGGACAAGGTGCCTGGACAGAGGAGCGAGTCATCAAAACACGGAACCAGCACATCAATAATCCGAACATGGTGTTTCTCAGACCTGAGCTTAGACCTTAATTCAGCACAGTCAGAGGCAACACTTTAAAATGTCAAAACAGTGGTTCACAGCCAACTGCATTACTCAAAAAGCACTTAGTACGGATGGAGAACCACATGTGTTCACATTTTAGTGAGACAATAAAACTCATTTTCCTCACGTGTGTGAAAGATGTTTAAAACCCTCTGATATATATATATAATGTGATTCATTTAATTAACCTATATACAAACGTGCAACACTAAATATACTATAAATGCCGTGTAAAGAGTTGAAGAGAGAAAGTTGGAAGAAGTAACAGATACTGTTTCAAGGTTTAAACTGATGGACAGAGCTTTGCAGGTTATTACATGAGCTCAACAGTCTCGATAGACAGCGTCACTGCCACACATGACTTTGTCTCATCACACATATAAGAGAAAACACATCTGTGGGTGAATCATGGATGTGTGGGGCCATTAAATAAATACCATACAAATATACAGCACCAGGACTTTTCTCACCCTCATCTCCGTCATCACCAAATGGGTAAAATACGGCCACAGCGATGTTGAGGAGGCAGGCCAGGTAGAATGAGATGCTCCCCCAAAGAGAGATTTGGCGTGAGAACCAAAACAGGGCCTTATTTTCTGCACAAACAAAACAGGGAGGTTACAGTAAGAACAGAGACACAGACCCAACACACACAAACAACACAACATCACTGCAGGCCCCTTCAATTTATTCGGAATATAACACTAGCCACACACTCGGGATGATAATCATTATTTACCATCCTGCAACCGGCTTCTGCTGCCACCATCATTATTTTCCATGCACTAGATTCAGGGGGTAAAAACTTACTGCGGATCTTCTTCTGCCACGTCATCTCATTGTAGAGGTTGTCAAACTGTTGGAAGAAGTCGTTAACCTTGCTGCCCTGGTCGTCTCGCTCAGTGGTGGTGAACACGCGCACCTTGGACTCCTCTGTGAGGTACTCGCAGATGTTGGGGACGGGGAAGACGATCTGCTCCATGCTGCGGTCATGGCGCACAATCTGGGAAATAGATTTATAACATATCCTCATTACAGGCTACCGTGGATTGTATGGTACAGGTTTTTGGGATTGAGATGATAAAAGGACAAAGTGACGATGAGGTTTACTTCTATCTGAGCTGTGTGGTTGGCGTAGTAATGAAGAGCGTCGTCCTTCTCAATGTCGGAGTCCACCACCGACACCTGCCCCAACACAGAACCTGGCCTGAGGCTCTGCTGCAGGATCTTGTTGTGTCTGGCAAGCTAGAATCCAAAGAAGGAAACACACACTGACTTATTTCAGGAAATAAGGAACATAATTGACTAAAGGTCAGAAAGCCTCCAAATATATATATATATATATATATATATCATTTGGCCAATAAAATCGACCAATATGCGCCAACACTGACATCTTGTTGGCAGTTATGTTTTTTTAACTGATATGATCCAATAACTTTTAAAACTTTTAGTTACAGAATAAACTATGTAAAAAATTTTTACATTTATGCTTACGTTTTTTATTTTAGTTATATCAAGCCTCAATTATATTTCTTTGTCATGAGGGACTTTGGTCTTAGGAATGATTGATGATTTTTTTAAATATGTATATAGGCCAATATATCGAATTAGAATATCTTTTTACCCCTAATATCGCTATGAGCCTTCAAAAGTCTATATCGATCAGCCTCTACTTTAACAGTAAAAATAATGTTTATTTTGATTCTTAAATTAATCACAACAATCTTGCGAAAAAACATGCGTGAGTGCGCATGTTATTTCCACATTTTCATACTCTGAGGTCAAAAATGAATCAACAGAGTAACAGTAAAAAAAAAAAGAAAGAAACATTTCCTCTTCATTATGAAACTCGTCTGTTTGGACTAAAATACCCTGTCTGACACTGACTCTGAAGAAGAAGTGAAAACCCGCTAGACTCTGCCTGCCCTCTTCAAATTTCATCAAGTGTAGAGAGAGGCAGAGACGCACACGATGCACAACACACTCACAATACCACCACTCTCTCAGTGGCGCGGCACCAGTCTCATTTCTTTACTGTTGGGACCCTGGTAAACCACAGTGAACACTGGCAGTCTACCTCTGTGCACAACCACTGTAGCAACACGAAAACTAATTTAAGCAAAACTGGCAGAGCGGTTCAGTCACAGAAGAGCAGTGTTCCATCATTTAGCACAGACAACACACTCTAATAGGGACTTGCATATGAACACACACACACGCACACACACACACACACGCACAAGCCAGCTCCTGCAGCAGAGGGCCCTGAGGTGAGCACAAGGTTAGACAGACCGAGCGAAAACGCAGTAATGGCTCAGTCACAGACAAAAACAAAGCTCAGGCTCTTTTATTACCTGGTGGGCCAGGATGTAAATGTTGTGTCCGACGTCTCTGGGCTTGATCTGGTCTCCGACACTGTCCCCATCCTCCTCACTCTCCAGACCCTGAGTGTACGCCTCCTTCAGCACATCCACCTGAGGCACAGCAATTATGAAAAGTCACTGCTCCTTAGGGTGAAGCATTTTACATACTTGTGTACACGCACAGACACAACTCACCAGCTCGTTGGGTCTCATCTTGTAGAGGATCTTCTCTGCGTTCTCACTGTCATGGCGGCTCTCCATGATAGCCAGTAGGAGCATGGAGGCATTGTTCTAAAACAAAAAGGCTCCGTTAATGAGTTCACACAACATCATCAATGATTCAGGTCTTAGCGATTCCTTTTCACTAATAATAGATTAAGTATTTAGCAGAATCACAGTTTCAATGCTGTAATGTGACATTAAAACCTCCGCAGTGCAGCCAACAAACAGGACATCAGGCAGTGCGACACAAGAATAAGACCATAACATTTATTAAAGATCACATTATATTTGAAGTACTAAAGGGTAAATCCGTGTCACGGTTCCGGGCCTTTCTGAGAGCAACACCCGCCGTTTACCTTGAGCTCCAGCACCAGGTCCAGGCGATGCTTCCCCAGTGGATTGATGGAGTTGACAATCAGTGCGATGATAATGTCAATGCCATTGGACTCATGCTTGGCTATACAGGTCTAGAAAATTAAGATGGAAACATTTAGAGACCAAAATAAATCCCCAGTCATACATAATCTATGACCTTCTTGACTATTCACCACACCGGGCCTATTGTTTACCTCACCTGGTTTTCATGGCAGGGTCCCTGGCAGTACTCTGTGATGGTTTCCAGGGTTTGGCGAACCAGATCCACGTTATTCTCATTTATATAAAGGCCCAGCAGCCCAAGACCTCCTGTGGTGCTTCCACAAATACAGTCCAAGAACTGAAGAGTCTCACACACCAGATTGTAGTTGGTCTTGTTGTTCTGGTTACGCAGAAAGTTCTGGATTCAAAGCAGAAACAAAAGTCAATCAGAAGTCAAGTCAACAGGAGCTGGACTTAAAGGTTGTTACTCTCAATCGCAGAGGGGCTGTAGTACCTGTAGGTTTGTATTGTGGTTCTCGCAGAGCAGCTGCAGGTAACGTAGGATGGGATTCATGATGGTGATGGCTGGGCTCATCTGAGTTTCTTCTATAACCTCCTCAGCCCCGACTATCTCGCTGTTGTTGCCGAGGCACTCGGGGTCGGGATCCTGCTTCCTGAAGGAGCAGAAGGCCTTCGAGGTCACAGAGGAAGCCTCCTTCAGCTGCTCTCGCATTTCCTCCCTCATATGAAGCCCCAAGTCTTTCCCTGCAGCATCTGGGGAGAAATACAGAAGTTTCCGTTCCATTCATAATTGGACAGTACAGATTTGGCAGAGGGTGCGTCTCAGGTTAACGTCGCCTGAGACACGAGGAATCATTTTGCACATAATGATGCACCTGCACTACGACATTTGACACATGTTTAAAAAAAAAATGTAATCCAGAGACCCCCTGGAGAATATTGAGCGGGGTTCCGTAGCGTGAAAGCATTCAATCTTGATACAATGGTCTTTTGATAGGCTTGTGATGTGGGCCGTCACATGGCCTCTGACATGTGACTGCAGGAGTCGGGAACAACAGTCTGCACAGAGGTCGGCAGAGCAACAAAAATCATTTTGGGATTTATCCGACACTATTGTTTAAAGTCAAGGCCGAGCCGAGCGAGACCACACATGCTGTAAAAGCACCAGGATTTCCAAGTTTATATTTGAGCAGCGTCTGTGGCTTTCCGCTCACCCCGTGGCCCGTTTCTATGGAAATGCTTGGCTGTGCTCTGGACATGACCTCAATGACTCAGTGTTTTCACTTTTCAATGCACATCTCTTGGCACCTGCGACGTTATTATCCAGTGGGTTCACTTTAAATCAACCTCACGGACGTACTCTCACCTTCACGTTGACACAGAGGTTTGCCGTATGTTACAGGCAGGTGGAGGAGATAAATATTTTCTAGTTTCACATATAAACACGTACAAAATGAATTCCCGCACCTTTTTTTAACCTGATGCCACTGGTGTCAGAGTCGTCGTCCCTTTTCCGGCAGCTGAGCTCAAACATGTTGACGGACACGGTGGCTCGGATCTCTTGCTGGGCCAGACGCATGCGATCGTAGAAAACCTTGAAGAAGCGCTCGGACCTCTTCTGCTTGTACAGTAGGGCGTAGAAGGAGTTCTGGGTGGGAAGCGGAGTGGTGGTGAGTAGAAATCTTCTAAATCTGCGATTACACATTTATGCAAATAGGGAGAAATGAAGGACTTGTGGTGCACCCACCTGTGTCTGTGTGTTTCCCCCCTGGAGAAGGGCGATACCCAGCAGGATGCTCTCCTCAAACACCCGGTCGTTCTTAGTGTTGACGATGAGGTCGATCACCAGCTCTGACGCCCCGACGTTGTCCAGGAGACACTGGATCTCCACTATGTTGCTGCCTGGTTTGTCAGAGTCTAGCATGGGAGAGCCTCCTGCAGAGATTTAATATCAGCATTTAACATAATTGTGCTCTGAAGAGACATACATGCAGACATTACTGATATTTTACATCATAATAAAAGTGTTTGGACAGAAATAATGTATATATTTATGTGGCGCTTTGAATGTGGCGATTTCCTGAAGTCTGCCAGCGACTGTCAAACAGCACTTCCTCCATGAGGCAGAGTGCTGTCATGTTAGCTGCTGTGGTTTCTCCTGCAGCGAGCAGTCATTGCAGTGTCTACCGGGTTTATTTGGGGTTCTCAGTACCTCCGGATGACGGCTTGACAAAGCCGCCAGATGAGCTGTTTCCACTCCCGAGCTCCGACTTGGAGATAAGCTTTTGATTTCCAAAGTATCGTGTGAGGAGAATCTTTCTTAAGTCATTTCCCTGTGGAGACAGAAATCATAATGTTGAATCCACATCACAGTCTGAGAGAGTACAGATTCACTTTTTACCACATTTGAAAAAGTAACATTTTGTGAGACATGACCATGAAGATAATGACAAAGTGAAGGACGCATCAACAGACATGAGGATACTTATGTTGAGGGTGAGGTGTGACGTCACTGGAACTAGATAATCTCTTTAACAGCAGATTTCATCTTGCATCTGAAGTGAAGAATCACCTTGATGCTTTTCTTCCTTGATCCAAATGATGACTTATTAACAAATGATCTGATGGAGGAGCATGACAACGAGTGTCGCCCAATGAGTAGATCCAAACGGAGCTTTTATGGGAGGTTTTCATTTTGTTTTCATTGCTGACAGTTTGACTGTTTGTAAAAACTACAGCACTGATTTTCTTGAAACATGAGGAAAAGGTGGGGTACAGGTCAGGGATTCATAGAAAGGGACAAATCCAGGAAGGACATTTTTTCATTTTTTCATAATTTTCCCAGTGAATAATTCAGAAATCTTGATTAAAATTTTTTGGGGCATATTTACGGTATGGATATCCATGAGTGTGCGCAGTTTGATTTCGCTTCAGGGCAATTTGAAGGGATTGTTGGGCCTTGGCAACGATATGAGCCCTTCTAATTTGGTTTGTTGTAATTAGTGATGGTCTTTCCTGAAATCGTAAATATTGATGCTTTCTTTATCCTGTGTTGAAAATTCGACCATGATATTAAAGTTCTGGACCAGACATGTTGTCTCATTATTGCACAACCTGAAAACTGCACAAACTATGGCCATTTTGTGCCTTTTCTATTCATTACAACGTATCATTTTCAGTTTATGACAATTTCATTCACCAACATTGGTTTCAGTGATTGTTAATGGACACGAACTCTTAAGTGAAAAGTGATGAAATGCAGCTGGATGTGGTATTTTTGGGATATGATGATGTTCTTTGTTATTCAGGGAAACTACATCACAAATCTCCTGAGCTTTTACGGCACATCTTTATAGGGAAGGTGATTTCCATCTCTTGAAAACATTTCTTCAGCATGAGATTGGATGATTATCTCACTACAATGGTCGCGTAAGTACGAGAGTGACTGACGGGTGAGTGATGTGTCACCACCTGTTTTTAGTGTGCAACAGGAGTAAGGGATGGAGGATGACAGGACGACATATGAAGAAGAAGGTACGGACACCGAAGGTGGTCAGCATCAGTTTCTATGACAACCTGACAACTCAAACCGGCCTCGTCATTTGTGATCAACGGAGGGGCAGGATGGATGAATAGAATGAATGAAGGGTGGAGCTGAAGGATGAATGGACCGCAGGGAGCCACCTGTGGTTTCCATGGAAACGAGTTAGTAGGACAATCAGCCTGTCCCCAAAAGGCTTTACAGGTGGAGGACAAGATAAAACAGAAATACTCCCCAAAAAAATATCAGTTCTGCAAAACTCAAACTGTCTGAGGTGCTTAATCAACCGATCATTATGTATGCACGAAGGTGCAGACACCATTACACATATTACTATTCACCATATTTATATTTTTAGCTGTAGGCATCAAATTAGTGCTGAATTATTCACTGATTAATCAATTAGTTGATCAGCTAAAAGTACATCACCAGGGATTTTAATGCATTAGAAATGAAAATAACCAATAGTGATGAAACTCTCTTCCAGCTTCACAGTGTTGCTGCTTCACATATTTGGCTGCTCAGACAGAAAAGGCAATCTGAGGACACCGTGCAAGTGACAGGCATTTTTATAGGTTTGATAATTTATCAGAAAGTAAAAGGTCCAATTTTTTTTTTATTGATAATAAAAACAATCAGATTTTGTCAGATTTTGTGCATCTTTAGTGTGGTTTTTTTTGTGATTGATGCAGGCGGCGGTGATTTTTTGCTTACAGGTGTCTTATTGGGATTGTCTCACCACTGTTGATGTTGACAGTCTGTGTATTTGGTATTCAGCTCATTGTGACTCATTTGTGTAGATCATTTTATACGTGTTGTTTTAAGTTGCTTGCTGCTTTCAATATGCAAATGTCATAAAACTGTAATGCAGGAAAAACATCTCCTAGACACCGAGACTGAATTATCAAAGATCAATTGAGGGTAGGTTTTCTACAAAAATCCAAACAGCACCCTTTAATTATCTGACAGTGACAGATCAAGCAAATTAGGTGCGTGCTTGGCCATGAGGGGCCACCCAGGCAAAGTCCAGCTGAAGAGCCTCAAACTAAGCAAAGCTGGAGAGGAGCACGTGCAGCTGATGCTCCCTGTGTCAGTAAACACTCCATCTCATCTGCAGTCAGCAGAGACGCTTGTCTGCCTGCACTGTCTGGCTGAGCTGTCTCCCAAACACACACACACACACACACACACACACACACACACACACACACACACACACACACACACACACACACACACACACACACACACACACACACACACACACACACACACACACACACACACACACACACACACACACACACACACACACACGAACTCGGTGCAAGTGCAAATACAATCTCAGCAGCACTCTCTATGAGGCGGCGCATCCCCATGCACTCTTTAACTGATTGCATATGTTAAACTTCTGACAGAGGACGTGTCTTTTGCATGACTCTCAATCACCGGTGAAAGACACATCCCGGTGGGGAGGGGGCTGAAAGTAGTGACAGTTTTTTTCTGCTCGCCTCCACGTCCCTTTGGGGGTGATGCAGTCTGTCTGCAGAGTGAGAGGGGAGCAGGGGAGAGGAGAGGGGAGGCAGCATGGCTGTAGAGGAGAGTCAACCGAGCCTGACTCATCTGCCTGCTGCTGCATTGACAAGAAAAACTCCAGTCAGGTGATGTAAGAGCCACGGTAGAAGGAAGAGAGATAGAAATAGAGGTAGGAGAAGATCTGATAGAAGTAAGGGGAGGAGGGGGAGGGGGAGGAGGAAAGGAACAAACAAAAACCGAGCGAGGAGCAGACATTCGTGGTGTTTTTAAAATGTGCCCCGGCACGCCACACTGCGGCTCTGGTGTCCGGGCTGGAGATGAGCTGCCGATCCCCACCTCTGGTATCCTCACTCACCCTCCCTCCTCTGTCTGCAGAACTCTCCGGCTCCGGAGAGTTGCACGGAGAGAAAGACAAAGACACAGACTGCCCTGAGCTTCTTTAGGTGGTCTGAAACACTCACGCAGGCAGCGAAGGGCAGCGCCAGCTGAGAAACAAGACAGACGCTGCCAGGAATAGGCAGGAGGAGGCTCGAGCCGCTCAGGTCAGACAAGGTCGATTATAGACTAGAGCGGCAGCGGAGAGGAATCCTACCCAGATAACATTCAAATTGGCTGGGCTAATAGTTTTTCTTTTGTGTTACTTTCTCCCATGACAGAAACATGAGAGGACTCTGGGTGTGTGTCTTTTGTAAACAACGTGATGGAGTACAATGTGACACAGCACAAGCAGAGTTCCCCCCACAGGCCATGTGAGGCCCGAGCAACATCTGACAACCTCAGGAAGCAACACTTAGATCCCAGCAGAAACGTCAGTCAACACACTTTGTTCAGCACAGAGTTTCATCCGGAAACTTTACCCTCCGAGTATTATTATCTTTTCACTTCCACGTGATACTAAAACTCAGTTTGAAACTTGATCTGATCATGTACAGTGTAGAAATGTGTGTTTTCGATGTTATCTAAGAATTCAGTTTCCTTCTCTGAGGAGTTACTGGAGGGAAAAGGAGCCTTCTGTAATATAAAACTATTTCAATGTTTTTTTTTTTTCCAACAGTCACACTAGCCTGTGGTTTCTGTGCAAACACTATGGGAATATGAAGAGCGAGAGTGAAAACAGACACTGAGGTCATGACATTTGCAACATTGCAGAAGTTTAATTTCCAAAGGTGAAATCCTTTTCAGTCTCACTCCTGACGGTGTAAACGGGGCTTTGAAACACCGTTTACACATTATTAGAAACTGGAAGCACTCAGTAACCAAACCTCCGCCAAGGCCCAACAGTCTCCTTAGATTCAATCTAGCCGCTACAAGTTGCAGGCATATTTAGGGGACTGATAAATATCAGTCCCCTAAATATGCCTGGTATTTTCATCAAGATCCATGAATTATTCTGTGAGATAATTCAAGTTAAAAAAAAAGTCCTCAAGCCGAACCCTTTGTCTGGATCAGTGCCAACATTTAATAGGTTCTTTCTTGGCTCGTGTCCCATCTTTCCACCCGGTTTCATGGAAATCCGTTCAGTAGCTTTTGTGTAATCCTGCTGACAAACAAACCAACCAACCAACAGTAGAGTACATACCTCCACCAAGGTCCAACAGACCCCTTGTGAAACCACATTAAAATCACAGACAGACAGACAGACATAGAAACCAACAAACAAACGGTCAGGTAATAAAGCTATTATGCTTAGTTTTCCAGCGAGGTTCAGCCTCCTGGAAGTACATAATCTAAAAGTAAAAGGTTTTGGCCACTAAAAACAAATCTCAGTAATATAATTGGTGGCGTCTTGTCGTGACAGTCGTGCATGTGAGTAAACAGGAGCTAGAGTCAGCATGGCACGCTGCTGTTGCTAATCACTGAGTGAATTATTGCTGAAGCACTGTGATGTTTGGCTGTGCTACACAACAGTATGTTAGCTGATCCTGTTTAAATGAAGTTAGGATAACACAGACAGAACTGTCCCTGCTCCATCTCTGCTCTTTTTCCATCCCACCTCTCTTCCCTCCTGCGGGATAAGAAACGTCTCCTGACCCGTGGTCACAGCCCTGCAGCTTAGCACACAGGACCGGTCAGGTGTCTACCGTGCGCCATGCATCTGATGAGATCCTGCAGGAGACACATGTGCTGACGTACGCATCATGTGCCGCCATTTACACAGCTTTCAAGCTGCGATCCCTCAGCACATAAGATGAGCGAGCACATAACCAAAACAAATTAGGGCCACATGCGAAAGGAATTGGTAAAACGGATTCAGGGAAATACAGGACCAGCGAGGTCAAGAAGCATTCAGCAAAAGGCCATCTGTTAGCTGGCAGAGTCACTGTGGAAGCGTGCTTAACGCTATTAAGCACTGATTGTGTTTGTTAGGTGGGCTGTGATGTTGAAGACCGGTTGGCTGACAACAGGGACGGACTGAAACGGTAATTCAGGCTGGGAATTTGATTCCATCCCAGGAAACCCTGTTCGTGCTATTGCCATGACGTACATTTCTCTGGATTGTGGAAAAGCTATGGGCGTTTCATGTGGAGCAACATTATGTATCATCTTTCACACTGTAGCAAGGCATCCACCGACATCCATTCCTATTATTAATGATTAGATGCACTGTTAAGGCCAAAATGTCTCTAAAGCCACAGGGAAATGTCTTAGTCATCCAGAACATGGTGTCTCCAGGAGTAAAAGGTGTACACAGGCAAATGGAAAATCTACAGGACGGACTCGTGCAAAATGTTATTCAGACTTTCATGGCTTCCAGATCATGTGTCCTGACCTTTTGCACCACCGTGAGGTTCACATTTATGCTTTTGAGTGAAACATATCCAAAACATTTATAGTCAAAATGTAGCCACGCTGACTCAACACTTTTGCCTTCGTCAAATTACAGATTTGTTTGTTTGTGTCCGATGCAATTCTGTCAATCAATCAAATATATCTCTAAATATACATCTATATATAAAGTGAGTACAGGTTTGCTTTAATAGAGGTGTGGTCACTATTGTCATTAACGAGTTATCACATACAAAAGGACACAATAGCCATGTAAATTCTACCAACAGTGCAGGTACTAACATTTACTAATTCTGCAGTGTGGCGAATCCGACAGTCATGACACCGACTGAAACACACTTAGCACCAAACTACAAAATCTGAACGGGTCAACAAAGGTCAAATAGTGTGAACTTCCCCAAATTGTTGAATTATTTTTGGGCTCTTGTTTTGAGGTATTTCTAGGATTTTGTCCAGCAGCTCTTCCTCATGAGCAAAATTGAAAGCCAGCAGCAACTGGTGAAAACTGTCATGTGCCTCCCTGAGCACAAGTGACCTAACTCACATGCAATCAGATTCAAGTAGCACGCTACATGTCGAAACAATCTTCACACTGACAATTCATCTCATTCACAGCGGCTCATAACTTTTGGTAAAAGTGTTTTTTTTCCCCCCATTGCATCTCTTTCCTTCAGAGCCCAGAGCTAAAAAGTCGGCAAGTCATCTGTGGTCTGCGGGCATTTCTACACAGACATCCTGTGCCCAGTCAGGACAAGACCGGAGAGATAAACAACATGGGCTAATCCGTCATCGCTATGGCAACCAAAACATAATACTCAACTAAGAGACACCTGACTGGAGGATCGAGAGAAGAAAGGCCAAGAGGGAGAAGAAAAATAAAACCCCAGGAGTAAAAAATAGACGACTAACAGATTTCCACTGAGATTGTTGTTATTGTTGTTCTTTGGTGTTAGATAAAAAAAAGGTATAGAGATCAACATTCATTTTCTGAATAGAGATTTTGATTACTAGCCATAATATTGTTACCATCCATGGTAGACTTAGCACAAGCTACGGGATTGTGTAATGATATTATCTGCTCCTGTTGAAGCCACAAGTCTGTTATGATATCAACTGCAATGTCAAGGATAAGGACTACATTAGCCACAATCCCCAGGTGTAAAAGCAACGAATGTTGGTGGAGCTCGCTGTTACCATGGAAACATTGACCACAACCGCGAAAAATAATGTCGGCTGCGATGAGATCATTCAGCGTCTAATTTCCACAAAGGCCACTTCCCTTTGAACATGCTGTAGTGTTTTTAGAGATGAGCAAAATAAAGAAGTCACTAGAAGCACTAGAAGTCGAAGTGAGGGATCAATCACAACGGTTTATGGGATGCATAGTTCTTACATTCTTAAAAACCTATGTACACAGTCTTGTACCTTCAACGTTTGTCCATTTTCGCATATGTTTTTTGCTCTGATTCAGTTTTATAGTCACGATTCATCTCATAGCTGGTCGGCCTGGTGCATTGCTTCAAACTATTCTCAAAACGTCCAGGGAGAAAACGAATGGGAAATTTACTTCCTGGAACCAAAGCCGTCACGCTCTATTCAGGTTGCAGATTTTAAATCTCTTTGCTCACGAGTCCAACTTTCTAATTTGATCCATGGTGCTGCGTCATCCTGGATCCAGCCAAAGGTCAAACCATCCCTGAGCTCAGATTGCTCCCTGGCTGCTGACCTGCTGCCTGTGGATGAACCTAAGCCATGTTCCACTGCTTCCATCAACAGACAGATAATCAGGGAAAACACTTCAGGATGAGCTCACACAGGGACAGCCAGCGTGGCACTGCATGCCCAGGAGTGAGTGAGTGAGTGAGTGAGTGAGTGAGTGAGTGAGTGAGTGAGTGAGTGAGTGAGTGAGTGAGTGAGTGAGTGAGTGTGTGTGTGTGTGTGTGAATGAGTGACTGTGTGTGTGTCTAAGTTAGGCTTTCCGTATACATGCATGTGATGCACTTAGGTGGTAATCTGTAAATCAGCTTTGCCTTGGGCAGGTGGTGCAAAACTTGGCAAGCAGGGGAGGGAGAGAGGGGCGGGAAGACGGGCAGAGATGGTGTGTTAATGACAGGGATGAGTGTGAAAGAGAGGGAGGAATGAAGAGAAAGAGTGTGAGTGATTTGTGTTACATAACTGGCTTTTTGAGTCCTCGCTAAACAGGACGACGCAATTACATGATTACATGCACATTACATGCGTACTGTACATGCAGGTCTTCACAAAAACAACAGCTGCATTATGAACTACACGCTGGTGGCAACTGCAGAGGACAGAAGTTCTGTAATTTCTCTTTTTGTCAACAAGTGTCATAGAAAGAAAAACCCAACAATAAACTGATGCTACTAAAAAAACAAGCCCTAATAAATCTTATTCCTCTGCACATGGACAAAAACTATTAAGAATATTCTGACATGTTCCTTCATTACAATTAGCGTGGGTAGTGGTTTATTTTGAGCCAGTCCTAAACGGTCCTACTTTTGTAATTAAATGCTCCTGTCAAATGTTTCAGCAGGAGAATCATCCCCAACAAGATATATTTACCCCTGTTTGAATGACGTTGGCTAAATCTATAGCGCCCGGCTGTTTCAGAAAGTTACTTAATTGAAAAAAAAAAATTAAAAAGGAATCTATATGTATTAGTGATTTTACTGGTACATTTTTACAGTCCTCTGTAGGAAGGATTGGCCTTGTGGTTGAGTGCCAGAGTCAGTGTAGAGAAATGACGTGTTCATACTTGGCATTAGGATGCATCTTGGGTAATCTGATCACCACTGGACAGCTCCAAGTTCGTTAACTCACCCTCTCGCTTCTCCGTTATTGGTCTATAAACATGTACATGACTGCTCAGGCAAAGATAAAAATACTTTGTTTTCTTTTAACTTTTGAAATAATAAGAAAAAACTGAAAAGAAAATGATTCTCCTCTAAAAACCTGAATCAACGTTTGGGGAAATCTCAGAAGTTTTTGGTTCCCTGTGAAACTGAAGCGGGTCAGAGGATGTCAGCTGAGTAGGCGGTCCTTCACATGTGGCCCAAGAAGCTTTTGCGTTGACACATTTGAAAGAACGTGTCCCAGATCACCTCATTGGATCTCAAATGCATCGTCAATACGTCTTGGCTGCGTTCACACCTGTACTTCGAGCTGATCCCATCACCTGAGACAGATGTTAGTGCCTGGTCTGAGCCAAAGAGAAGGACGAACAAACAGCGGGGTTTGTTTTTTTCCCCCATTGTTAACAATAGAAAAACCAGAGACGAATGTCAGTGCATGTGATGATTAAATTCTGAATTTCAAGTCTATCGTGGCAATTTATTTATATATTTTAATATTGTCTCAAAATAGTTATGCATCAAGTAATGTTTTCTTCAAGTCTTTCCAAATTAAAAGACGCCCCAAGAGGTCTTGAGGGCGAGTGAGAGCACAAGCATTTGCAAAGCTTCCCTTATCTGACAGTTAGGTGCAGAAATAAGAGCCAACACATCCCCCACACAGTGTCTCCTGCAGACTTTGTCCTCACTGCCCGACCAGCACCCTGAGTGTGACCCAAAGTAAACAGAGAGCAGGGCTTGGGTGGAGCAGAGAAAAATAATTCAGGCGGGCAGACAGAATGCGATAGACCGAGACAAAGCACGGAGGGGGCAAAGGAGGAAGAGGGAGGCAGCGAGTGGACAGAGCAGTGAGAGTAAGGAGGGAGGGAGGGAGGGAGGGAGGGAGTGAGAACGTGATGTTCCACGTGACGCTGGCTCAGCCACTGCAGGCTGTTACGTAAGCGCACCCCCTGCCCTGTCTCCTCATGGACTGAGCAGACTCTGCTTCTCTCCAATCCCTCACCCTGCAGCCGCTGCCCACTTTTTTTTTTCCCTTCCACTCACATGGCTCCTCACATGGCTCCCTCACTCACTACCTCCCTCCCTCCCTCCCTCCATCACTCCATCTCTTTCTCTCACACTCCTCCACCCACCACTTGCACCCCAGGGGAGCCACCAACCTCTGCTGCCTGTGCTGTCACTCTGTCTCTCTCTCTCTCTCTCTCTCTCTGTTTTTGTCTGTCTGCCTCTCCCTCTCTCATTATTTCCATCACCCGCTCTCGCTCTCTCTCTCTTTCTCTCTCTCTTCACTCCCTCCCTCTCTCTCCTGTGCAGTGATGCTGCAGCTCCACGCTCAGGGCTACAGGGATATGACAAAGAGCGGCTACAAATACATGCTCGATCACACTCACACACACACCTACACAAACTGACATTTCACATATCGTTACCGCACTGTCTGGCTGCTCGAATGCGCCGAGACGTTATTTTTTTGGAAAAAAGTGAATGTTTTTCCACTTTGAATCCGTCTGATCCTCTTCAACACAACTGTTGAATCATTTGCCTTTTGAAAAAAAAAAAACGAAAAAAATATAAACATCTTGGCTGACTGACACAAATAGGGAAAAACAAAACTCTG
This sequence comes from Hippoglossus hippoglossus, assembly GCF_009819705.1. NCBI lineage: Eukaryota > Metazoa > Chordata > Actinopteri > Pleuronectiformes > Pleuronectidae > Hippoglossus > Hippoglossus hippoglossus. The sequence continues at coordinate 10,735,884 of NC_047156.1, read as the reverse complement.
ACTCCTCAAGCTGCTGTAAGCGACACTGGCTGCCTGGAATGTTACTATATAGAGAGAGGTAGTTCTGACAGTGTTATGAATGCAATCACACCAACGGAGAGAGGGTATAGCAACATACATACTGTACGTTCTATTTAAATAAGTGACGCAACAGAAACAGCCCAAAATATTCCTATCTGCCACGGAATCCCTCGTGGTCAGAAGACACATGTTTTCTCACTTTACTTCAACTTTTTTGTGAGCAGGAGAGGAAGCAGCTCCGGGCGACGCCAAACAAAGAACCATTCTCTGGAGTTGTTTCCCTCTCACTAAGATTTCATTACCCACACTGACTGAAGTCTTGACTGGAGTTCAATGAATTGCACGGTGTCACCTCAACACGAGAGAACAGACTTTTTGTCTACTCTGGCTGTCACCTTGCACACATACCACCACCAGCATCAGTCTCTTCTACCAACTCTTGTCTTTTTCGCACTCCTGGTCTCTCTGGCTGAGAGGGGGTGCAGCAGGAGATGGGCTCCCGCGCCCCTAACTCGCTGCAGTATTGATTTGCTTGTTCAGTGTTTGCCCCCCCCCCCCCTTGCTCTCCACCCTCACTCCTCCTCCTTCCCTTACTTCCTCCCTCCTATTCTCCCTCTCAGTGCGAGTGTGTCCTCAAGTGCCTCCCTGCCTTATGTAACACAGCGAGGCCCACAGCATACTGATGAAGGGGAGTCTGGGCTCTGGGCCGACAGACCTGGGAGAAAACAAGGACTACACTGCACTGCTGATAGGAGCGCAGCACCGCTGGCACATGAAGTCGGGGCGGAATCCACTGCAATCTTTGCATTGTATTTCACCCAATTATAATATCCTGAGATTTAACTTCTTAAAAGTATCATATTTTTTAATAAAACCACATTTGAGTGACGTTCGCCCCCTGCAGGGTCAGGTACTCACAGCCTCCTGGAAGCATTCCTTCTTGTCCAGCATCTCTCGGAGGGTCTGCAGGATCTTGATACACAGCTTCTCCTCTTTGTCCATGAGCTGCTTGGTGTGTTTGATCAACCTGGCAGAGTGACAACAAGCGCTCGGTCATTCATCATGGCGTCCTGCTAATGCAGTCACTGGCTCACAAGTTGAAAACAAAGCAATATTTCATTTGTCACCACAGGTGAACTCTCCTCTCCTGCTCTCCAGGGAGGTCAGAGAGCTGCAGCAGAGTAACAGCACCCCTGGAGGTTCCATCATGTATCAAACTATTTTTATGTCTAATATGACGGTGTGACTTGTCCAATATGAATAGATTTGAATCAGTTTTTCTTTATATATTTACTGTTGTGTAATTTAAACCTATCATTATATAAATACAGCTCTTTATGGTTTGTTTCTTAGTATTACTGTTACTTCTCCAAAGTTTCTGAGGCATAATGAATAAATATAAAAATGATAGTTATTGGTAGTAATTCATTTGTGACGATTTAGGTTGATGCTAGATTTTCCATCCTGCCAAAAAAATAATCAACTGTTGCTTTTTTCCATGGCAATTTCTAGAGAAACACATGTTGAATACTAGCGAAGAAAAAAATAACTGCTGTCAGCAACTCTCTGTCTTCACTACTGAAAACACTGATGTCAGACATGCCGACGTGGACGCAGACTCACTTGGACATGAAGGCTCCGCTCTCACAGCGTAACCGAGCGGCTTCTGGAAACAGCAGCTCAGGACTGTGGAGAACGTCCACCAGCACGGAAAACTCTGCCTGAACCTTTGGGCTGAACTGCTCGTCCAGACAGGACACGACCCCCTGAACACACACACACACACACACACACACACACACACACACACACACACACACACACACACACACACACACACACACACACACACACACACACACACACACACACACACACACACACACACACACACACACACACACACACACACACACAAATGCTCAGTCCAATGCTGTCCTAGAGATATTGACTCTGCTGAATATAATACATGAAGCCCTCATCAAAGTACATGTGGAGTCTGGTGTTTTCATTTGACTCGTTTTTGTCTGTGCACCTGCAGCTTCTCGATGATGTTCTTGTAGTCGGGGCCACCCAGCGGCTCCTTGCGTGGTCGCGTGCGGGCAGAGATCCTCCAGTCCTTGGCCGCTCGCTGCACCATGTTGGTGTGGAACTTCAGGGACAAAGTGTTGGCCTGACTATCCAGGTCCACTGGCATGGCGATGGCACGAGCTTTGGCTGTGGAGGAACATGAAGCTGTAAATGTCAGTGTGATAGCTCAGGCATCCAAACGCCATAGCTTCTGGGACATAAACATCTGGAGATGAGACGGAGAAATATTATTACCTCCACCAATGTTATGTTTTTGTCTGGATTTATTTGTGTGAATGAAAGAAATCTCTAAATGGATGGTGGTACACAACGATTCACTTTTAATATGGCAGTATTAATGGATTTGAAGGCTTCTTTCTCCATCAAGGCTGGAGGAGCTGCACTCACCCACATCCGCCAGTGTTTTAATACAGCTCTCTATATTAGCCTTCTGAGCCGAGTTGAGCCAGGTGCAGTTGTAGATCCTGAAAGATGACTGGAGCAGCTTGATGAAGATAGACTGGTTTGTCTATGAAAACAGGAGAGAGGAGGGGATCATGTTTTTTATAGGACACAAGTGAAGGGAAAGACAAAGATAAGCTTAATGGGAACACGTTTAGTCAGACTCCTGCATTTTACAGCTCCGACAGCTGCTCTAAGTACAACGAAACAACACGGTCCCAGGTGGGAGTCCTGTTAACGCAGCCGTCTGCTGTCAAATACTTTTTAATGTACAGAGGCAAAAAAAATGGCAAAAGGATTTAGATGTGGCATGAGTGAGCCTCCTGCTGCGGGCACATTTCAGCCGCTTGTCAGGGGTGGAAAACAATACCTGAAGGTTGGAATGGTTGACGGAGAAAGGTGAACTGAAGAAACCCTTAATTATGGCCATCACTGTCTCTGTCACATACTTCTCCAGGGCTGAATCGGCATGGTTACGGTCGGTGGTCGAGTTGCAAACCTTAAAAAAAGCAAAAAGCAAATTGACGATCGTTCCTCTACAAGAAAAACTCTCACATCCCGTCACTATGATTGTCTCTGAACATGCAGTTTGTGAAACGATTTAGAATATAAGTTTAGGTCTTTTGGTGCAGATCTGGATCCGGGAGCAGATCAACGAAATAAACCAGGGAATCGCTCATGGATCTTGATGAAACTCATCAGGCATATTTACAGGACTGATATCGATAAGTGTGTGAAATTTGGTGCAGCTTGATTGTATTTAAGGTGACTGTTGGGCCTTGGCGGAGGTGTGCGCTCTGGTTGATTGAGCCTTACACTGGACATGTCCACCAGGAAGTTGTCAAAGAGTTTCCAGATATGACAGGAGGTGTAGATCTCCTTCATTTCCACCTCTGTGTCCACGTAGCAGTGATTCACAAAGTTCACATAGGCAGTTTTCACCTGAAAAGGTCAAGAAAAAAAACAAGAAACGTGATGCCTTAAACTTTAAATTCTATAAATATTGTTCATTTCAACAATATAAATCAAGCTGTTTTATTATTTTCTCGTAAAACTATCTGGCTCCTACCTCTGGTATACAGTTGAGGTCAGTGACAACTTTAACTATGTCGTCCAGTGGCAGCAGAGAGTTGCACTTCAGCTCCGTGTAGACGTTCTTGCCCTCGGTGCAGGCAGCCAGCAGCTCCACCAGCGTGTTGTGATAGGCCAGAGCTCCGTCTTCATCCGTCCGCTCGCGCTCAGAGCCCATCATCTGCAGCAGCACGGAGAACGAGGAGCGGTCGTTGTAGAACACCAGCACGTCCTCGCCGCCGTTCACCAACTGGACACAGGCACAAACAAGTCACATGCAGGGTCAACCACCAATTTACTAACATATGCAGGGAAGCAGAAATGCTTTGATTTGGAAATATTTCACAAAGTAACTTTTACATTTTAAAGCATAGAATTATATTTTTACACATTTTTACAAATCTTGAGTAAATGTCATCTAATCCAACAAAGTCCCCCTGCAACTTAACAGTACACACGTATATGACTGTAAGGTGTGTACCCTCAAATTTAAATTAATTATAATTTCCCACAAAGATCCCATCAGGAAGATTTTCCATAATTAATATTTAAGAATACATTTTTACCTTCTAGATGTGAAAACCTGCACATCTAGAAGCACCTGTTTAAGTATTTAATTTGCCGTAGTGATGTTTAGGCATTAGCCTCTTCTGATCATTACAGTTGCCAATTTAAATACCCACAATCCATGTTATACAACTCACGTGATATATCACAACGGTAATCAGCAATAAAAATACATATCACAGTAAATATCAAACTAAATAAGTGCAACAATGGAAATACTAAAAGATACTGGATATTTTTACTTTTCACCAAACAATAACCAATATCCATGCAAGGTGGGATTAAATGTTGATTACAAAAAAAAAAAGAAAAACTTCCCACCTCTGTCATTACTTTGTCCTGACATTTCTTCGCATACTTCCCATCAGCCTTCACAATGGTCTGCAAGAACCTGAGGTACTGCACGTGTCTTCCGTGTGTTTCGATGCAGTGGACGAAGTGATGAACCACACGGTCGCTGATTTCATTGCACAGCTGGAAGTTGCTCATGAAGATGTGACGCATCGTCTCAGCTTCCAGCAACTGGTGACAAAACAGCAGAAGCCAAGTTTAAGTCTTAAGAGGAGATCGGTTTCACGCAAACAGAATATTGACTCATTTGTGTAACAGAAAAAAAGTAGTTTAAGAAACAGTCAGGGTGCAGTTACTTTGGACCTTGTACTTATTATAAAATGATGCCACTGGACATGTCAACAAAGAAGAAGAACCGCAAGGTCATGTCCACATACCCCCGGAGTGAGGAACAGGTTGAAGTGTTTATGTAGCAGAACTTGATTCTGAGGATTTCCTTTGCAGAAGTTCTGCAGGAAGGTATGAGCCAGGGTCATGATCTCATTCATCTTCTCGTCACTCTGTGTCAAGGCAGAACCAAATAAACACGATCAAAGATGTTTAGTGAGTCAGTGGCACAGGAAGACATCATCAAGCAGGAGGATGCATCCATTCACCTTCTCATAGGGGATCTGCAGCAGGTCCAGCACCACAGTGTGAGCCCCCATGTTCTTCAGCAGCCTCTGCTGCTGCACACGACTCTTCTTACCGAGAAAACACAGCTTACTGAGCCGCAGTAAGATCTGGAGATGAGACGGAGAAATATTATTACCTCCACCAATATTATGTTTTTGTCTGGATTTATTTGTCAGGTAGCAGGATTACACAAAAAAACTACAAGACAGACTTCCACAAAACTTGGTGGAAGGATGTGATATGGGTCAGGGAAGACCCCATTCAATTCTGGTGCAAATCTGGATTAGGCGGCAGATCCAGGAAATGTTTTACTTTCTCTAACTCTGAGAAATATGTATGTTTTTTAAAGTTCTGTCTCGCAGTGTATAATTCAGTGGACCGATATTTATGAGTTTGTGCAAATTTATGTAGTATGCACTCTATTATGTGTCATTCTAATTATTATTATTAATACTGTTGTAAAGATATTTTCACTATAGCATTTATTGATGGGACAGAATCTTAGTGGGAAAGAGAGAGAGAGAGAGAGAGAGAGAGAGAGAGAGAGAGAGAGAGAGAGAGAGAGAGAGAGAGAGAGAGAGAGAGAGAGAGACATGCAACAAAGAGCCGGGTCAGAACCGACCCCTGTGGCTGCTGCAGAGAACTCAAGCCTCAGTCTCAGTACATGAGGTGCACGATCAACCAGGTGAGTTGTCGGAGAGAAATATTTGATATAATATACACAAGAGCAGAAAAAGTCATCGAATAAGAAACACTTGGAATTGCAGACATGGAGCTCACCTCTTTGACAATGTTGTAGTTGTTTCCCTTGTTAAAGTCAATCTGAGGTTTATTATCACCGTCCTGGACTGGGCTCAGAACAACCTCCTGGCAAGAACACATCAGCAAAGACAAACAGAAACACAACCCTTTAGCAACATTCAGGCCCTGACAGGTTTATCTGCAGCACAAAGCTGCCTCTGTATCCTGTGTCTAATTAACAGGCATTTCTCACAGTGCACTGGGGGAAGTCCCAGCAGTCGTAACTTTCCTCAAACAATTAAAGTAAGAATAATGTTTGAGAAATGAAACAAGTTGCAGGCTTGGCTCTTAAAAATGGACTTAGCAGCAGTCCTGTTGTGAAGAGCAATAATGTTATATATTATATATGTGCTATGCTACATAACAAAACAGTTTCCACCAACCCTGATTAACAATAACAAAGAAAGCAGCCTTTCACCATGCAGCTGAGTGACTGATGGGACGTTAGGCCACACCCACTTCCTGTGGAGCTCTTAATGTCACTGTGAAGTCGGGAAGGCCAGACTTTGCTTTAGGATGATGGATACCATAAAAATGTTGGTGCCGCACCTCGATGTTCTCTTCGTTGCCCTGTCTGACCACCAGGTCCTCGCTGCTGTAGACGCTGCTCTTCTCCACCCACAGCTCCGACTTCTCCACAGTCAGACGCAGCTGGTCCAGGTCCGTCTTGATCTGCTTGTAGTTCTCTACATCCTGCTCTGACACCAGCAACTGGACCTGGAAAACGCACGGACACACACAAACACACTCTGGGTGAGAAATAAACCAGACATAGAGATATTAAAAGGAAGGAACTTGTGTGAAAGCAAAATCTCTGCCAAGAAATCTCAGAGCGCCACTTTGGAGAACCCCTCCAAATCCAAAATGATCAAAATACATCAACCATGACAGACAACTCACTTAACACAGGAAGTGCCTGATGCCGCACACTCTCCGCTCGCCAGCTATCAAATGCTTGTGTGTAACCTGCTCTGTCCTCACCTGTTTGAAGGCCTGCAGCACCTCGGCTCTCTGGCTGAAGTGTTTGAAGATGAGTTGCAGCGAGCCGGACACCAGCGGGGGGTAGTCTTGCATGATGAGATGGATCAGAACCCTCAGAAAAGTCCTGCCTCCCTCATCGTCAAGCTCCACTGCTCCCAACTCAGAGCTGGAATCATAAAACCGCACTTATCCAGCTTTCAAGTTTCTTTGGCGAGTGTTGAATAGTGTATTAAAAAGAAACTGGCAGACTGAGCTTCACCCACCTTCCGGCAAACATGCTCTCTGCTTTGGTTGCAATCTCATCTATGTCTGGCTCAGACGCTACAGACAAAATAAAGTAAACAACAGGTCAGTTTAGTACAGTAGGCAGCAAAAGACTGATTTAGGATATTTTCCGTAAGAGTAATTCATTCTCACGCATCACGAAAGGCATCTCAGACGTCGAGGCCGAGCAGTCAATGATGGACTTGTCCCCAAACTCTTTCTTGTAGATGGACAACAAGTACGTGATCCTGTAATCTAACCTCACGCTCAGGATGAACTAAACAGCAATTAAAGAAAAGCACAAAAATAAAGTCACTCACTTATGCAGGGAGGGGAAAAATGTTAAATAGCACCACCTACATCCAGAGAGCAGTGCTTACTTGCAGGATCTCGATGATCTTTAGCTTGGTGTCCATCACCATGACGTCCTCGTTGTCCGGCAGGAAGTGCCCTTTGCTGTAGCGCAGGGAGGGAGGGGTGTCGGGGAGGCTGTGGGGCACCCCGCGACTCATCACCATCTGAGTCATCATCTCTCCAACGCCGTGGATAGTTCGAAGGACATTGTTGCCTGAAGGAAACATTTATCTTTACATATTTTGCTTGGTGTGTGTGTGCGTGTGTGTGTGTGTGAGTGTGTGAGTGTGTGTGTGTGTATATAAAGGCGATCATCATCAAGTTAAATCTCCAGCCTGTGAAAATTTGATAGCCCAGGAGAACATTGTGTTATTCTCTTCAGTCCATTAAACTGAACCAGAAGTTTTATTTTATTAATGTCTTTGTCCACTTATGTGAAACACTTCCAAAAAAAGTTTTGTCAATCCAGTTGCATTTTTATTGTGAATCATTCCCATGAACGGATCAGTCCTCTGATCTGCAGATGGATCATCTTTATCCTCATATCAACATGTCTCTATTTCTGTACATACATACATATATATATATATATATATATATATATATATATATATATATATATATATATACATACATACATACATACATATATATATATATATATATATATATATATATATATATATATATATATATATATATATATATATATATATATATATATATATATATATATATATATATATATATATATATATATATGTCCCACTGATACCTCAGCTTCTCGATCAGGTCTCCATGTTTTTTCTCCCTGATATTTGAACATTTTTATCTGCTGCATCTAAAACCTGAAAGCTCTCTCTGCCCTGTTCAATTATCTTACCCCTTAAATAAGGAAACAACAAAACACAAGATAACTTGTTACCTTTCACTTTCTATTGAATGTTTAAAGGGCTACATAAAAAAATGTATCTTATTTGACCAACACAATGTAACAATGCACTGACCAGCCTCTGGGCTCTTGTTGAGCTTGTTCATGAAGGCGAGTGGGTGCTGGACAATATCCAGGATGGCCAGCAGGGTGCGTGTTAGACGCAGCAGCTCACTGAAGCTGTAGAAACCAAAGTAAACCAGGTTCCGAGCCAGATTCACCACCTGGAAGAGAGAAGTGAGAGCAGTTGTTAGAGTACAATTTGAGCCTATTTGAGAAAATGTGTGTATATGCAACAGTGGATTTTACCTCTAGTGTCAGTTCATTCTTGTCTTTATCCCCGAATGGAAAATTCTGGCTGACCACGTCTTTGAGATATTCTTCCACAAACTCCATCGTGGTAGCAAACTTCCTCTTCATCTCCTCCCTCGAGCTGTCAGTGGAATCGTACTCAAACCTGCGCAAAACAAACACAATCTGTCTAATTCTGCATCAGACAAAGTACAAGCACTCACTTAATCTCCCACGCTCTCTCACTCATGGATGGTGATCTTGGAAGGGATCTCGGTCCAGAGGCGGGCGTAGCGTACGGGCACCACAGCTTCCTGCGGGTCACGGTCCACGTGCATGTGCAGCATCAGGCGGCAGAAGGAGGCTCTGAGGTTGTATGGCAAGCAGTCGTCGAACATGCTGCGTAGGATCAGATCCACAGGTAGCTGACCGGAGATCTGGTTGATGGCTAGATACTGACGGTCCAGACACATTTTAGCAAACAGATTCAGCTGATATCTGCAGAGGAGGTGAAGGAGAAGAAACCCTTTTTTATTTTGTAGATGGAAGAAAATGGGGTAAAACATTTGGTTTCTCTATGTTTGTTTCAGCGACTTTTGTGTTTTCCGCGGGAAATAAGGTTCAGCACATTGGCACAACTAAAGGTAAGAGTGCAACCGCCACCTGTAGTAGGTGATGATGTCGATATCCATCTTGTGGTTGCCCTTAGCATCCTGGGCCAGGTGGCGGATGGATTTGCCGTGAGGCTCCTTGTGGCTGTCGATCCAGTAGAGCCAGACCTCCTCGTCCTCCACCTCCTCCTGCAGCAGGTTGGTCTCCAGGGTGTTGTCTGTGTTAGAGATTAGTCTGGGGGGGGGGGGGGGGGGGGGTGTTGAGGAAGGAGGGAGAGAGTGTGACAGAAAGCGGTTAAGAGACAAAACTGCACACGGAGGTGCTGCTGGAAATATCTATCGAGCAGGAGGAAACAGCAATCGCACGTGCTGGGGAGATTGAACACGTTTTTAAAAATGAACGAGGGAAATGCAACAGGAGCAACTCGGTTGTTTTTTTTAAATAAACACACTCACTTGGTCTGGATGAGGATATCTGCATTGGTGGGGTTCAGCATAAATTTACAGATGAGCTCCTGTGTGACGGGGATGGCCGTCTTGTTGGACACACAGAGATCAGAGAGATAATCCAAGAACCTGGAAGAGCAGAGCAGACATGAGCACAGAAACACACAAACTGACACGTTACATGTTGGTGTAAGTTGTCTTTCACAGGATATACGGTATCGTATTTGACATGTAAAGTGGGTAAACCTATTATATAACAATTATTAATTCCAATACAAGTTGTGTTGTGTTACGTGATATTGTTAAATTGCTGTGAGTAAAAATTAATCTCTCGCTAAATAAATTATGACTTCTGTGTTTTCTGTAATTAAATTGTCCCCTGGGTTCTTCTGGTCTCTGGCGGTTGAACGTGTCTGACCTGGGCTCTCTGTTGCGCCTCAGCAGGCTGACAAACGTCTCGATCTCTCTGGCTGTGATGTGTTTTTCCAGCAGCTTGCGGTTGTTGTGCAGCAGCGCAGTGATCGTGTCCTCGGCCAGGATCTCATAGCCAATCTGAGACTGCATGATTGAGAACTTTTTGGCTATATATTCCTGCGAGGAAACAAGAAACATATGGTTTTAAACACTGCACTTTTGTAGATGGTTGTGAAATCGGGCAGAAATAGTCAGAGCCAGTAACACAGACGGATTAAATTAGCTGAATCACTGCGCTTAGTTTTGTGTTTGTTTTAACATTATCTAGAGAGAACATGTTCAACAAGTTTACTTTGTTTTTTTTTTAGGCCTTGATTCACATTCATGAGGTTTCCCACAGTTACAACTGACAGCTGCTTGTAACGTTCACATTGCTTTCATCAGGGCTGAGGGTTGGACCCATCAATCTACTGACGTCTGACAACTGATTAATCAGTTAATGTAGAAAGCATTATAACGAGCACAATTAAAATTTATCGTTTTCTTACCGAGCATTTCATTTGTCAGAAAAACAAATAAAATCTTGAAAGGTGACATTAACAAATGTCCTTTTTACAAGATTAAATTAGTAGCACAAGCGAAGTACTGTTTGTTTACTTCTGTAAGCTGTTGTATAAATAAGTATCTGGGTTGTTGACATAACAGTAGAACATAGAGTAAAGTTCTAAGTCAGTCGAATGATTTTTTTTATCTTATACATGAGTATCAAGCTAAAGTTCAACTGGTTCCACTGCTTGTAGGTTATAACCATAGACTGTACACAATAATGGACGAGGTGACAGCTCCTCAAAGTGAAGCCAATCACCACCTGGTGGCTGGCTGCAGTATTTATCCTGTCTCCTCCATGTTAATTGATGGGACCCAAAAAAGTCAAAGCACAAGTCAAATACATTTTTCTCAGAGATGGTTTCTGTCATTTTGGGTAGTTCTTATCACATTGATCCATTTTGTCTTTGATTAGTGACTTGATGCTATAAAACGGGATGAAACATCATGATTAACAGCTGACATTAGCTTGTGATTGGTCGAGCTTGTTTATTGCTCAGAATCTGGCGCCAAATGCGCAAAAATGGCCAATGTTTACTTTGGATATTTTAGCTTCATTTGTGGATAGTGTAAGAGGAAGTTGAGCTGCTTCGTCCATCTTAATACAGTCTGTGGTTGTGCCTGACAGACGAACACAGTACAGCAGAAATACCAATGAGCGCACTGAGTCCCGAGTGTATTCCACATAAATTAAATCTTTTCATTTAAGTAGGAGAAACTGTGCTGTGAGCTCACGTTCATTATTAGATTTGTCATGAATTATTTCTGTTGATCCACTGATCTATTAAAAGACTGATTGACCACTGCCTAGGTTTCATAATAGGAAGCATCATTACAGCAGTTGCTCCGCCCGCATAGATTTTCCAAGTCAATCTGGAAGAATCTATACTTCTAAGCTCCCAGTTAAATCTCCACCTCTCCATCATCGGACTGCCCTGCGTCCTGTTGATAACGACCATATTAATGAGCCGGATGACAACTCAGTGAACACTCAATAGTAGACGAGTGTAGAAAAACATGCCTGGTTTTTGCGATAGTCCTGTTGGGAGTGCCGTAGCACCCGGTAGCAGAGTCTCAACATGTACTTGAAGTGGGCGTAGCGCTGGTCTCCCAAATCCTCCAACCTCAGCATGGCACCGTCACCCTGATCGGTGAATGGTGCCTTCAGGACGCCAAAGATCTAGAGGAACAGAAACCCAGACATGGCAGTGAAGAATTGAGGTTCTACAGCCTGTAATGCAATAAACAGACTTCCTGAGGCTAATCTGTAGCTATTATAAAATATCTCACTAATGGAAATACAATACAATTAAGATTTGCTCTGGGCATTACTGTCCTTCTGTTACACTTCAGATGAATCTGTCTCTACATAAGGGACGTAAAGGACATAAAGAAAAGTGTGTGTGTGTGTGTGTGTGTGTGTGTCTGTGTGTGTACTTGTGCTGACCTGGGCGAGGATGTTCTGTTCCCTCATGAGTTTCTGCCTCTCTCGGTTGGGTGTAGAGGTGACCACCGATAACACATCCTGGCCATTGTTTGGTACCACACACACAAAGAAAACCAGGTCCTCCAGGAGTTTAGTCACAAACCTGAAATAGATATTAAGGCAAAAAATAACACGTGAAATCATGAAATATTCACACCACCCCGTACGACCTGCGTCAACACGCTCATAATGTCTCTGTACCTCCTCTCGTTCTGAGCGATGTTGCCGTACTGAAGCTTTCTCACAGTGGACTCCAAAACTTTGCTGGCATCGTTGGCAAAGTCCAAGTCCCTGACCTCAGACAGGGGAACAGACACGATGGCAAAAGCCTCTTTGTCCTCTTTAGTGGGACAGGTGCCAATCTGTTGTGACAGTCCAAGCAAATTTCCAAATAATGCATCCCTTGTTTTAGTTGAGTGAATTTCTGAATATATTCAGACCCTTTTCACAATTAGTTGTATTGCAGGTTTCAGAATATCTAATAAGTGCGTGTGTGAGGGTTTAGACCTTTAGCATAACCTGCCGCTCCTCCTCTGCGTCAATGGGGACGTTGGTGCTGGTCACCCAGGTGTTGGTGCACAGGTGCCGAAGCCTCACATATGAATTTCTGAGGAAGGATGGAACAAAATATATACAGCAGATATGTTGTTTTGTTTTTTTTTTATTGGATGACCTTGCTGCTGTTATTGAACTGAAAAGTAGCCATGCTGGAGAATTACTAAGGGTCGTACTAGAACATGATCTACTATGTCTTTAGCATGAATTAGCAAATAGCATGCTAACATCCTAAAATTATTTAAACACACGTGAATCAATCTCTGCTAAATATCAGCATATAACACATTCTGTATCAAACAAGCACTTAACCATGCTAATGTTAGCATTTAGCAATAGGCAGCAGTGTGCAGGTGCAGCCACACTCGCCCACTAACATGTCTGTCGACTCTTTGTCTTGTTATGATATATAAAATATACTGCAATTTGAATGAGAAACTTCAAATATGTTTTATTTGATTTTAACTTGTTTCAGAATTGATCCAGTTATGTATACACACTTATTTTAGACTGCTCTCATCACAAACAATAAAATAACACATGAGCAGATGATTTCAATAAAGTAACAATCTCCCCCTAAAGGCAGATTTTCTGAAAGGACCTGTTGTTCTCCAAGTTGTGAATTGTAGTTAAAAAAAAAAAAAAATCCCCCTGTGGTCACAAACAAAGCAGATGCAAAGTGTTATTGTCGGTGTTGCCCCCATGTGAGTGACTGACCTGGGCACGAGACAGTCCGCCCGCTGCAGGGTGGTGGCATCCAGCTCAAACAGAGAGGCAATGTCATTCCCGTGGGGAACAGAGACCAGGGTGAACGCAATCTTCTCTGCTGCCTGATGCTTCCTCTTCGAGAACACAGCGTCAGTTTCATTCTGCAGCCGCACACACAAGGACACAGGCAAACATGCACACACAGGGGCGGTCAAAATTATCATATAAACTACTTGAAGTAAGTCTCTCTGACCTTTGTGACCATAAAGAGGAGCGTGGACATGTTTTGTGTCTGGTTGTCATATCTCTCTGCACATGCTCCCCTTAATACTGACAGATGAGCTCCACTGTTGATAAACTCCATCAGTGAGAGTGGATGGATGAGCCAAACCACATTTAACACAGACATGATGCCAGAGATCCATGGCTTCTCTGTGCTGTGTTAGACTCTGCAGTACGTAGGCTGGCAGCTCGTCTGCAGGCTGCAGATGCAACCCATAATGACGAGGGTTCATTTCTCCCGCTGTTCGCTGCATGTCAATGGGAGGGTCCCTAGAGCTGCCTCCGCGCCTCAACTTCTTTCCTCCCACTCCCTCCCCTCTTTCTTCACGTCCCCCTCCGCCGGTGACTCACCCCACCAGCTTAGCACAGGCAAGTGGAGCAGAGCAGACAGCACGTCTGCCTCCCCTCCATCCGCTCTTGCAGGGCACCCCCACACCCAGATGTTATGTAAGGAGCCCCCAGTGTGTCTGAAACTCAGCGTGTGCACGAGTAAGTGTGTGAGGCGGAGAGAGTTTGTGTGCGCGTCCCTTGCATTGCCAGAATACAAATGTGCAAGGCAGTGAAGAGCTGAAAGAAATGTCTCGATATAGATTCAGACTTTGGCAGAGTTTGCATATGCGTGTGCGTGTGTGTGTGTGTGTACTTTAAGTGTGAGAGAACTGGTGGTGTTGCGTAACCAAAGGATGAGGAGACAGAGAAGGGACTGAAATTCAACCAAAAAATGTACAACTGCTGAGATAATCACTCTTTGCACTAAAACTCATTTTATCCTTCAGTCAAGTGCAATCTGACTCATTCATGGTGTAAAATGACGACCTAATTGCACTGCTGATGCACAAAACTGTAATTATCAGCCCTGTAGAGTAGTTAGTGAGACAGTCAGCTGTGAGTGGTTTTGCAGCTACATGTGCTTGTTTGAATGACTCACCTCTCCTTGGGACTCCACTGTGTTCTCTTTGAATTCAGGGTTCGCCTATAAAAGATATTGAACAGTCTCAGATCTCGGATGTGGAGACGAACATCATGTCATTATCATCCTTATCACCCAAATCCAGACTGTTTTACAGCAGAAGATGGGGGATATAGGCCATATCAATGGGAACACTGCCACCTACAGCACATCACCTAAAGTCCCCCTCAACTGTGCTTGCACAGACACTGAGAAGCTATTTTTCAAAACGAACTATGTAATTTGACACAATGAGAAGCATCGTTAAAAAATAAAAATGAAAGTTGAAGCTCTGACACGAGCGTAAGAGCAAAACTCACCTCGGATGCGAGATAATTCCCAGTCGCAAGGTGTTTAAAGCGGAAGAGACTGTTCCACTGGCCGGCTCCGCCTCTACAGGGGTCATAGTGCACGACCTGGGAACAACAAATAATACATGACACATCTGGAAATAGTGTCAGTCAGTTCCTCCTTCAATCTAACTTCTAATATAGAAGAGTTTTTCAGTTTTTGTCTGTATGGGGATTACTATGACATTTCAACACACATAAATAGGGATGATTTCTGTTAAATATCTCTGGTTCTCCTGAGTCGGGATTCGTTCACAAACCAAACAGAGAAAAAAGATGCACGTCTTCATTTGCAGCGTTTGCACCAACGTCAGTGCAGCGACAGAATGAGTCAGAACGATAGTCATCCGATTCGCTAAGTACAAAAGGAATTTGTGTTTGTCATACTGGCGCTAAAACACGTCAACCGCTGATATGCTAAGAACATGCAGGAACAAACAGCAGAGGGACAAGAGGAACTCCAGTTTAGTGTGTAAACTGATAAAAGAGGAACACGTAGTACAACAGACAGAGGATTACAAAGAACTAAAAGTTGAAATGACAGAAAGAAGGACATTATAATAACGTACAATCAAAGGAGGAATAACGGCCTGAACCTGTGAGAAACTGTCCTTAATAATGACAAAGCTGTAAATCTAAGTGTGTAGGAATATATTAGGTTCATTTAGTGGGGTCTTTATTTTGTTGATGTACTGTATGACTTTCAATTACCCAAAAAGTCATGATGATCAACTCCAGCTACATTGAGCATCACTGATGAATTCAAACTGAAAGTGAGATGTTATTAGTTGTGTCTGTGTTTTACCTCGACCTCCCACAGAGCCTTGGAGCTGGTGGCGGAGGTGGCCGTCTGCCTCAGCGTGGTCCTGAGGAACACGTGCTGCTGCTTCTTGTAATCGTCAGAGGTGAGAAACTTCTCCTGCTCGGCATGAAACAGCCTCACAACGTCTCCCTGACAGAGGACACACACGCAAAATGATTCGGCGTTCTTTAGCTGGAACAAATTCTGCTAAAACACGGACTGAATAAACAGACTCAAACGTAATAAAAACCAAAATACCCCCTTGAGGATATCTTCCTTGTAGTCGCTAAACTTCATGAACAAGGTGACCTTCCAGCTGGTGGTACAGCTGACAGCATTAACCTGCAGCATGAAGAAGAGCGTAGAAGAAAAACAGAGAAGGAAATCAAGATTTCATTTTATCATGTACAAGTCACATGCCGTCTCCTAAATCCTTGAAAGGCCACTTTTTTTGTTGATTTTCACATTTTAACCACAGTTGGGGTATTAGAAGCTTCTCTGTGGGGTAACACGATGTTGGTATAATATTACATTCCATCGAATATAGGTATATTACATTGATATATCACATTATAATCTATTACCTGAACTACGAGCTGTTTTAATATTAAGACATTTTATTCGTATAGTGCTTTTAACAATGCTCAGACACTTTTCATAGAAATAAAAAAAACAGATAAAGCAGATATAAGCAAATAACTAAAAATATAAAATACACATCGTAATCATACATGGAGATATAAGATAGAGATCATAATTAAACATTAAAAGTATCTTGTTTAACAGACTCTTGAAATGATATCGAGGAATTAGTCCCACCTCTTTGCAGCCGGGGTTGTCCAGCAGCTCGATGTTACTGGCGTGGAGCGGCTGACCTGCGTTCACTGGCATCAGCACCACCTTGTCTCCAACCACCACCTTGAACCGAACCAGAGACAAGTCACATCGCAGCAGGAGACACAGGGTGGTCAAGTTCCAGCAGAGTTCAGATGGATCGAACAGAGAGTAAGAGTGGGGTCCATGCAAAGGAAGGGGGTTTGTCTCAGGTCTGCAAACATCTACTTCAGAACACAAAAGGCGCTAAGTGCAGCGGCTACAGGCTGAGATTCACACGAGAGAGAGCGGTGGAGCTGTACACGGCAAGTTTTTTCATACCATGGTGAGCGGACACGAATGCAGCATACAGAGACATGGTGACTGAAAAGTATACAACCTGTTATTGTATCGTTGTTTGCATAATGCATGCTCAGTCTACTTATAATAAACAATTATAATAGACTGTCCACAGTCAACTGTATCTCATTGAGCAGCTGTGCACAAGCACACAAGGTTTGATGTGGGTGGTTCATCACATCTGTTTCAATTCTGTGCAGGAATATCACAAACATTTTAGCTATAATGTCACTATCAATGTCATACAGCAGACAGAAGGGAGAAACTTACCGAATACTTTTTAAGCTCAACCCTGAAAATCTACATGCAATGGGGAGGCCAGTGCATCCATGCGTTTAACATGATATTCTGTGTCTGACCTAATATTGCACAAACACCATGCACAATCAAGAGCAATACCTTTAACCATAGGATGCTAAAGCCAAAGGGGGGAGGACAAAATCAGAAATGTTACTGGGACAGGACAAACAATGACCTGACAGTGTAAACAGAGAGAAACGTCATGGCTTTGTACAGAAAGGTGATTCCGGGCGGAGGGGACACCTACATTATCTCCCTCGCTGCGGAGCTTCCAGAACGGCTGAATGTAGAACCAGGAGCCCTCGTTACCGTCCGAGTCCAAGGAAACACGCATGGCGTTCTTCTCCAGCAAAGCGGGGAGTCGCTTGTTCACCGTCAGGTACTTGTTACTCTTAATGTGCAGGAGCTGAGAACGAGGAATCAGGGGGTTGAGACAGGGGCTGATCTAAGACTTTTCTAAACCAGGGGACATAAAGGGGGCCACAGTTTACACAGGCCCCAAAGGGTGCTGCACTATTATATATTACATCATAAGATTGTTATTACTGAAGCAATAAACAGTTGATTTTATATAATTGTGTATAGACAGGCAACTCCTGATTGTTTTCATTAAGGCTTCATCTACTGATTACTTTATGATGATTATTTTATAAAATGCATCTTTCCTAATGTGACATATCACACCTGAAAACATTTTTAAAAAATCATCAAAATAGTTCACATATCATCAACTAATCAATTCATTAATTAACAAATTCATATTGTATGTTTTGGGAATATTCCAAAGCATCATATTTTATACGTTTTGTGGAAAGTAACTAGCAGCTAAGGGTGTTGGATTTAATATTTATTAAATATTAACGATGTAGTAAATGTGAAATAAATAAATCCAATGTGAATAATACTAGTATAATAAGCAATACTTAAACCTAATAAGTAATACAAAATACACACAAATATTATAATAATATAAAGACAGAAATAAATCATCTTATTTTTTAAACAAATAGTAAATAACTCATTTTAAATATTTAGTGATCTATAGGTAAGTGTTGAGTAAGCACTTAAATACCTTCCACCACTTTACAAGAGTAATAAGATATCCACTTTTTAAATAAATAGGTTGCTTATCACCTCAAGGTAACTTGTTTGTTTCAAAAGAACTGGCTTCAAATTTCATTCAGTCTGACAAAAAGTGTGTCCGACCACCCTGCACATTACAAGACTCCACTGATCAGACCAGAGGTAAATTACACCAGCTTTCAAAGTCAACCCTCATAAACGGTTTGAACATATTTTCCAACAGCAGTTAAGTATGTAGTTTCTTTTCTCAACTCAACACCTGGAACAAAAGCTTAGTGATCAGTGACAACACGTCCTATCATTTCAGACTTTTCCAAACCTGCCTGAGGAATCAGAGACTGGATCTCAGTAACGTAACCTTGGTTAAACAGAACAACAAAAACAAAGCCGTGGACTGAAGCCAGTGTGAAGCTGCAGGTGTTTGCAGTAGAGAGGGGCTGTACCTGGATGACATTACTGTATTTGACAACCTCTCCGAGCAGCTTCTTGTTCTCTGACTCATTCTGCTTCTGTTCCAGTTCTGCTGCATGCTGGGTAATACAAGGGACATTTGTTAGAGCTTTTGGATGCAAAAGAACAACGAGATCTAGATGCAGATTGAGATAAGAAAAAAGGGGTTGTACCTGTAACTTCTTGAAAAGATCTCCCTGTGTGTTGTTATTTCCTTGTTTTCCTTGCTTTGCCTTCCAGAACTGCTTCTGGGCCGAATATCTGTTCATGGGACACACCTTGAAGAGGCAATCTGCAGAGGACGAGAAGCATTCAGGCACACGGGAGTCACTCCCTGTAAGTCAGGTTGAGTTCCACTCGAGGGTCTTAATGTGGTGAAACTGCATTTTTGAGGTTAGTGGTTGTTTACCCACCGGGCGACTGAAGAGCCAGTTAAACCTATTAAAGCTTCACAAAAACCACAATGTTGTGTTTAATAACACTGAAAGCAAAGGATCTGGTCAGCTTTGACAGTGTGTGTGTCTGTGTTTGTGTGAGTGTGTGTGTGTAACCCTGAACCAGTGTGACTAGTCTAATCATGCATACCTCTAAATTTCTTAGGTGGGTTTGCAAGGTCTCCGGCATCAGGCTGAACCACACACCTGTCATCAACAAGCCTGTAGAGAAAAACACAAATACAAAATGTCACTCACCATCATTTCTTAAGTACATTACAGTTGTAGCAAGAGGAGTAGAGGTCCACCCTCTAATCTCCAAATAAAAGTTCAGGTTTTTTGATTCAAGATCCATGAATCACTCTCTGAGAAACAAATCTCACAAAGGGAAAAGAAAAAGGGATCTGGATCTGCTGATCGGCACAGAGATTGAATGGGTTCTTCCTTGGGTCATGGCCCACCTCTCCACACAATTTCATGGAATTCAGTTGAGTAGTTTTTGCGTAATCCTGCTAACTAACAAATAAACAAGCAAATAGAGACGGAAACATAATCTCTTGGCGGAGGTTAATATGCAGTTTGCCCACACTTCAAAAATAATTATAATTTTTATGTTTTACAGCTTAAATTGTGAAATGAAAAATGGCAACAGGTTGGGGCTGTATTGCGATACAAGATCATGGACCTATGATTTAGTGTCGAGGTGTGCCATGTTTTCCACTGGCCAGTCATTATCTCTGAAAAAATAAAGATTTACATGCAACAAACAGTCGTCCAATTGTGGTGTCACATACAAATGCAAATACATGAATTGTAAAACCATTCATTTCAATCCACGGCTCGAAACCAAACTTGAGTGGCAGTTCACTTGGCACCTGCAGGATGAAAAGCTCCGCTGGTTGCACAGCTCTCAGAGTCTGGACTGAGGCTCTAAACATTTTCTGGAGCTCATCTAATCTAAAGCTGCTTTGATCGCTGCTTACCGGCCCAGCGGCAGGAAGGTCTGCTCAGTCTTGTGGTTTGTATTTCGATAAATGACATCCGACTTTCTCTGGTGTCAAATATATTAAAAGTAACAATAAAACCAGATGACAATGAACAGTGTCTGTGTGTCTGTGTGTGTGTGTGTGTGTGTGTGTGTGTGTGTGTGTTTAAGATGAAGCTTTTAGAAACACCCTTGTTTTGGTCACTGAAGGAACCTCAAGGCTGCTGGAGGAAACCATGTGGTTTCTGTGCAGGGTTGATTAGAGGGAATTTGAAGGGGTGTCACTTAATAACGGCCTAGTTACCCACATCCTAGACTTGTATCTGCTCTTCGCTGACTGTTTTACACACTAGAGACGTTTCACTGGCTCAGCAGGTCTCTGAAATTCACACATTACAAATCTGCACTGACTGTTAAAGCTGCAAAGCTGATGATGACGGATATCTGGAGTAACTGTCGTGGTTCACAAGTTGTCAGTTTGTTTTGTTTTAACTTGATGCCGATTGCACTATGTGATGGCCGCACGATTTGTTTTGAAATTGATTCCCTACAAGAGTCACCACGATGTAAGAAATCTCATGGAAAAATTGAGGCAAAATTTACGTCCGCCACTGTCTAACCAAAACAGGAAGAGGATGGCACTTTTGTTTCCCCTCACAGCTATCGGCTGCTTTCCCCTGACACTGGAAAAGGCAGATGGAACAAGCGGAGTGACTGTTGAAACTCTACCCGGCAAAAGAAAAGGGGTCTCGATGTCGGAGGAGGAAGAAAAACCAGGTGAACAGAAGGACTGATGGAAAACAAGTAGTCTCTTTTTGCACCCCCCCGAATGACTCGCTGATAAAGAGACTGATGAGGCCAGTAAAAACTTCACAGATGTTTTTTATAATCCATCAACAATTCAGCATTATTACTTCACTGCCTTTTAAAATGGTTTAGTGCAAATTGGGATTTTGCACCTAGCTGTTTCTTGCTTTGGGCAGGAACCAGGCTTTTTGTCATGTTGTGACCAGTAATACCACTTAGAAACACTAGGGGTATTACTCAACACAGGGCCAATTGTGAACACTGTTGGTATTTGTACAAGCTAATCGATCTCATTCGCTACAAGGAACATTTGAATCACTGTATTCAGTCGGCCATTATTTACTGGAACTGAATGCGTGAAACCTGGAAAAACAAAAGGTAATGGAATTTCCCCTGAGGAAATGTTTTACATGTTCATTATTAAAGAGATCAGAGAGGGTGTCGGTTTTCTTTTTGAGACCAAAATTCAGGTCTGGGCTCCAGCAGGGAATCTGCTTTTACTTCATTTTCCTCGTAGATGTGAGAAAGGTCTTATTTTATCGGAATTGTTGAACGTTAAGGTTTCTTATGTCAGTAAATCAGTGTCTAGGTGGTGCTGCTTGTTGGTCTTCATTCTGACGGACCTAATCAAATTCTGAGGCGACATGTATGACTTTCTATAAAAAAAAGACTGATCTCAGACTTTATTCCCATGCACAGATGCACAAGCACATCCATTCATCCACTGAAGAGAAACATAATGCAATGCACAATTCCTCCAATTCATTCAAAGCGAGCAGCCGTGCTTAAATTAACGGAGCCATTTCCTTTTTTTAATGCCACGACACTTGATCAGTGTGTCAATTCACGGTGTGTGTGTGTCTATTATTTCCTCTAACTCTGTATCAGAGTTACATCTAAATGAGAAACAATAGGGCCCAACAGGAAACATTATCAAGTGCTAAATGGCTAAACATTTCCCCGTGGAAAAGGCCCTCCAGCTCATTAATAAGTCATCTTAGGTCCGCAGAGGTGCTGGCGTTGCAAACACGGAGGCTTTGACGGTGGCTGACACTCAGCGAGCAGGAGAGGTTTTCTGTGTAACCGAGTTAAACATGAACCAAAGATTAATCTACCAGGCTGGACACAGACGAGCTAATAATAGCTGCATAGCTTGTGTGGAGTGGACTGGGACAACAACACAGAGAAGGCCACAGTATGTGATGACGACCAGAAAAAAAACGAAAGTTAAAATGTTCTACAACCATTCTCTGTCACTGCATGTTTCAACCTGCTGACGAAGCAGACCGAGTCATGCACTTCCTCATTATTACCCTGAGATGACTTCATTTCTGGGGAAAGCTATAGGCTAACCAATGGGAAAATCTGCAAATACTAAATGACTTAAATGATGGATACAGAAGTATTTTAGCTTTATCTCTCGGATGGGGAGTATAACATCTTCAAGTAACTGCAAAATAAATGTCCAGATGCTCGTGACTCAAACCAATCTTGCATCATACCATGAATCGCTTGATTATTGAGAAACATTAAATGTCACAGATCTTCAAAATAAACCCTCTTGACAACCGTAAACATGGGAAAGCACGATATCCAAAAGGTCAAGGTCACCTGTGGATTTGAATCAGCCTCATGACCTTTGTGTTCCTTATAAGATCATCCGTTTTTTGTGTGTTTACAATATAAGATGTGTAAGGAACTCACTGATTCATTATATTCCTGAGCAAACAGCCTGGGTAGCCTTGTGCGGCCGAGGCAACATTGTGCTCACCAGGGCCGAGGTTCCTGCAGCTCTTTGCTCTAGATACTACTTTCTCTGGACCTTGGTGAGCTCAGCTCAGCCCTTGATAAAATACACAGCGCCCCTGTCAAACTGCATGAGTTATTCAACGCTGATAAGAGTTTCACTTCTTGCCTCACAAAAAGAGGAGGTGTGAACAATTGCTGTGGGGGGATTTTTAAATGTTGTCTGCCCCTGTGTGCTGTTTGCATTGGCACAGAGCTTTACAGACACATAAAGTAGTTTGGCTGTGTGTTGTCCTGCAGACAGTGAGTCAGGGAACATTGTATAAGTGAAGGTACAAACATACTTCATCTGCCATTTGCTCAAATACTCTGTAGATCCTCCACAGAACAAGACATTAAAGCCGAGGTGTTTACATCAAAACGGGCATGCTCTGCCTGTAGGAGGAATTTAAGGCAGGAACAGGAACGACAGAAAGTAGGAAACAGAAAATGAGGGAAAAGGGAGAGAAGGTGGGTGGGGCAGGGCTCATTCCTCAGGGCCAGTCGATCTCTCCACACTTGTTCTGTGGGTTTAGGGGCCAGAGAGCAACTGGAACCACCAAAGGTATTTCACCTTGCACTGACACTTGACCCTGTCAGCACAGGGGGAAATACAGCCAAGCAAACCATAGTGACGCTGGAGGAGAATAACCCAATGAAAAGTAGTTTCTATCACACCTACACAAAAGTCAGCTGAGACATAAAAGAAAAACAACCTTTGAAAAGTAGTGGTCCACATTACATGAGTGTGTCCCCTTAAAATAAAGCAGTGTCTTCTTATTCCTATGAGCAATTTCCCCCAAAAAACGTATTTTAACTTAATTAATTATTACTTAGAGATTATTTTACAAAAAAAAAGTTTGACAAGTTAAATTAGTTAATAGTTAATTTAATGGTTGTTTTTTTCCTGTCCCACCACTTATCTGCTAATCTCTATTAACAGTTGAATATGCAGAATATGTTTGCAAGGGACAACATTTGGGGGCCAGAAGCCTTCAGGTGTCCGTTTCTAGTTTGACCAGTCATGTTTGAGCAGCCTGTGGTGGTCGACACACACACACACACACACACACACACACACACACACACACACACACACACACACACACACACACACACACACACACACACACACACACACACACACACACACACACACACACACACACACAGGCTGTCGGCTTTTTATTTCATCTGCATTCATATGCAGGTAGCTGTTAGTAGAGATCATCCAAAATGTCATGCGGACCTGAAACACCTACAAAAAGAATCACCGTTTGTGTTTTGTATGAAACAGACTGTAAACGGTGAACTACATACAAAGGAAGGAGTCTTGGCCTGGATATTCTCCGTCTACACCGGAAGCCCCAACATATTAGTTGTTGCCCCCAGAGGCAAAACAATTGTCAGACAATAGCCAATTGCTCATCTGGTGACCCCTCAGATTTACGACCATTGGAGGGGTCTTCATCCTCATGTTGGTCAACACAGCAACGTGTGATATTCAGCTGAACAGTGCGTGTCACTCTCTTATTTGCATTTCCTGGCCGATGGCGGCGTGCACAGACACACAAGGCTTTGCTTTCCCTGAAGTTTGTATTTATCGCTTGTGTTTGTTTTTATACTTATCTAATTTATCACTACAGTCTGCACCACTGGGACACTTCATTTGGTTGAACCCTGAGCAGTGACAATAAAGGAACGGAAATGAAATGAATATAATAGCAGTATTTTCAGGGGAGACCATTGTGATGCCCTTTAAAAGCCACTAAGCTCACATACAGGCACAATGCAAATGTATGTAAATGTCTCCGTTACTCTTAACATATAGTTGAATATCGTCTGCATATCATTTGATTTTCATTACTGGATCTCCCTGACGTCCTCTGGTGTCCTCGTGTGGGTCCCCGGGCCCTTACTTTGACTACCAAGTGCCACACAGAGCTCTGGTAACCTTTAGCAAGCGTCTACCTGGGCAACACGCTGCTTTGCATTCCTGTTGCGTTTGCGTAAACGTAAAGAATTTCCTGAGAAGCGACCGATTACGCGTTGATTAGGCCTGTGCCACAACAAGTCCCACACAGAAACCTCTTCCTCGATCGGCTCACGGGGGCCGATCCGAGATGAAGAAAGTGACACAGAAGCAGCGATGGGATTAAAAACACAGCACATGTGTGTGGGGGGGTTAAAGGTGAGAATAAGAGGAGAAGCACAGAGGAACGTACCCCAAAGTACTGATGAAGCCATTCACCGAGCCTTCCGCGTAAAGAGACACAATGTCTCCGATGTGAAGGAAACTGGATCTGTGCTCTGACATGTTTCTTCTTTGAACTTTTGCGCAAACTACGAAGAAGATCCCCCCCGGTTCTCCATGCGTAAAAGTCTGACTCCTGCCTTCGTCTGAAAGTATTCCACACGCGTTACAGCAGCAGCAGCAGCGCCTCCTCACATTCACCTCCAACTCCTCTTCCTCTTCTGCATTTCAGCCAGGGCGCCAGGCAGGAGGCGAGGGAGGCAGAGAAATACAAAATAAACACACTGCTGCTGAAGACGTGTGCGTGAAAGAAGTGTTTCTGGGTTGTTGCTGTTTTCTTCTTCTTTACACTTATTTAACTTCTTCCTGTATGTGAGGCAGAGCCGAGAGAGGGAGGGTGAGAGAGAGAGAGAGAGGGAGCTCCTCTTCACATCCACTTCAGGGGGAGGAGACTGCTGCTGTCAGAGCTCTGAGCCAATTCCGCTCAATGACATGTTTTGGTTTTCATTCAGATCGCAGGGCCTCTGATGAAGAGGAGCTGGGTTAGGGTCGCATCGCATCGCATCGCATCGCATCGCTGGAAACTGCACATCCCAATGTACCTGTGGCTGCAGATAACTTGTAACTATAGAGGCGCTAAGGAGGATCAAACTAGATTAAAAGTATAAGATAAAATCCAATCAATAAACTTAAAGGTTCAGGGTGTAAGATTTAAGTGAATGGATCGATTGGCAGAAATTTAATATAAAATAATTGTGTTTTTTCATCTAATTGTACAAATTGTTGTTTTCTTTACCCTAGAATGGGCCTTTTATATTTAAATACTTTATATTTACATCGGGAGCAGGTCCTGTAAGGCCACCATGTTTCTTACAGTAGTCCAAACTGGACAAACTAAACACTTTTGGAGTTTTATGACAACTACAGGCTGCCACAGGTTCTCTTTTGAAGGGGAGTGTGAGGTGAGGAGTACAACATGCAACTTCACCACTAGATGTCACTAAATCCTACACACTGAACCTTTAAACAAATGAGGCCAACTTGTCTCCATTTAAATACTACACTATAAGACTTAAAACATACTATTTTGTCTAACTTTGTGTGTGTTTGTCTGTGTGTGCGTGTGTGTGTGTGTGTGTGCGTGTGCGTGTGTGTGTGTGTGTGTGTGTGTGTGTGTGTGTGTGTGTGTGTGTTTGTGTGTGTGTGTAAGTAAGTAGACAAGCAGATAACATTATATAGGTAACAGTGGGGACCCATAGTGCTCAGTATTAAATAAATAAGCTAAAAATAGGCTAAATAGAATTATGAAATGACACAATATTTTCTAAAACAATATTTAATTCAGCTTCTTTTCACTATTACATCATTCCCCAATAACTTTTCTGAACGAGTCAATCAAATAAGACTGTTGATAAATCATGTCATTAAAACATTAAATAGTTTTTTGGTTTCCAAACAGCTGAAGTGAAGTAAACCAGCAGCTCAGAAATCAGCACCTGCTGTCTCCCTCAGGAAATATTTGTGAAATCCATTAAAAGTAAAAGCACAAGCCAGGAGAACACTAGTTGGCGATGCAACTGCAGTAATCATAAATCACACATTAACAGTCTCTTGACATGTTTTCAATTTGTTTCTTTTATTTTCATCGAAAAAAATGTAGGGTTGTGCAAACATTTGGCTGGAAATCAAACAATGACACATGGTCAGAGCGAGTGTGTTTCTCAGTGGGTCCACACTGATACAGGAGCAGGACTGACAAACAAAAATACACACAAAATAATAAACGTCTCCTTTTCTCTTCACACTAAAGCCAAACGTAGTCATACGATGTGATTTCTCTGTTTTAAAGTCTTCTGTTTTGACATTTCTTTTGGAATCTTGTTGTTCTCTGCTTTGTTCATTTGTTTCCTTTCAGACCAAAATCTTCAGGCCTGAAATACACAACCACCAGAAGTGGAAAGTAAAAAAAATACCTTCATTCAATACTGTGGCAGAAAAGGGACTTTGGAGTTACCTGCATTTTTGGATGAATTTGTCTTAAGATACAGTTTGATCTTCATTTGAATAAACAAACACAATCTATTTTATTTAATAACACAAATTATTGTACATTTATTTTGAGTACATAATATTCTATAGACTACATATGTGAAGTAGTTAAACGTAGCTCCACCTTCGCCTGCCAAAACATTAAAATGCTGCATAAACTCGGATGCATCAGTATTAATGAAGCAATGATTTAATGCACTAATATAAATCAGCCACAGGGAGCAGAATGGGTATTTTTACTTTTAATATATTAAGTGGATTTAGCTGGTACTTTTACGAGTTTTGAATGAAGGATCTTACTTTTAAAGTTATATTTTACATTGTTGTATTAGTGCTTGTACTGAAGTAAAGTATCTTTGACTAGCAGTAGATGATCTAAATGAGCTGCAGTGAAAGCGAAACAGCGGCAGAGGCTCATGTGGGATATTTTAATGTACTACCTGTATTCATACACCAGAGGTCGCTAGTTCTCTGCTGCAAATGTCACACAGACAATCCCGTTATCTGAACTTTATCACCCTCTAGTGTTCATCTTAGTGAAGTGACAGTAACTCAGCTGCTGTTGTCTGTGTTTTATATACAAACAAGTGGGCCATGAAAGGTTAGCTCTTACAAAGACTGGTTCTTCAGGCCCTACACACAGTCTGCAGGTGAGACACAGATGATCACTGACCTTTTTATGCTGTAACGTCACCAAATTATACTGAAATGTTTGTATGCCAACATGAACCTAACGTTTACATGCAAACTAAAGCACGTCATCTGGGAAGTAAACACGGTTACAGGCTGAACCAGTGTGATCCTCATTGTGATACAAAGACATCTGTAACAGAAAATAAGAAGTTAAATAACACTTCACATTCAGGTCAGTTAAAAATGGCCTCTGTGGCAAAACCATACTCAAGAACAGTATTACCCATAGATACTGATTATTATAAATACACTGTAATTTTTACCTTGTGAAAGAAATACACATTACTCCCTGACATACACATTAAAGAGAATACAGAGGTGGAAAGTTACAAAGTACATTCCTTCAACTACTGATCTCAAGTAATGTTGAAGGTACTTGTACACCACTTGATTTGAGTATTTCTCCACAGGGGTTTTATTAGTTAAAAAAGGAGAACTTTTTTTAACATGGGCGACTAAACTGCAGTTTACTACCAACTGTTTAGTGGTAATAAATTAATTAATTAATTCTAATTCATGAAAAGAAAACTGTATTTTAAGATAAACTAGATAGTTGAAAGTTAAAGTAAAAAAAAAACTAAAAAGTGAAAATATGTTTTAACTTGTTGTTGACGATGCTGATCATAAGATATTTAGGTCTAAATACAAATTGTTATGATTTGGTTTCAAATGGAGACACATTTTGAGCATCTGTAGCTCATGTGTAGTCAATGCAGTAACACACAACTTCATTCATAGATTTCACATATATAAATAGGCTATATTCATATATGCTATTTATAATAGTCAGGGAGGGTTATGTTTTGTTTTCTTCTGCTATGACAGCGCCGTGACAGAAATAGATTGATACATGGCAATTGTGCGTGTGTGTGCGTGTGAGAGAGAGAGAGAGAGAGAGAGAGAGAGAGAGAGAGAGAGAGACATTGATGTTCCATGTAGTCAGTGTGAACAGTCGCACCTTTCCTCCTCCTCCTCCTCCTCCTCCAGCAGTGTGATCGGCTCCCCTCCCTCCTCCTCCTTTTCCTCCTCCTCTCCCTCCACTCGGACCTGATCCGTCGCCACCAGAAGCTGGAGCCTCTCTCTCTCTCTCTCTCTCTCTCTCTCTCTCTCTCTCTCTCTCTCTCTCTCTGTTTCTCACACAACCAAAGAAGAAAAAAGACGAAGACTCTCCTCTGCTTCTGGATCAGCGAGCTTCATTATACAGAGAGAGTGTGTGTGTGAGTCCGTGTTTGAGTCTCTCTCTCTCTCACTCTCTCTCTCTCTCTCTCTCCCCGGCTCCACTCCTCCACCAGTCGGTCAGGTCGTCGCGTGGCTCCGGTGGATGTAAGTAAACCAGACTTTCTCACATTGAAATGTATTTAGAGAACACGTGGTGTTTGTTTTCACGCTGAGTGTTTTCTTCTTTTACACCTTTCTTACCTCGTGGACGTGATTAAACAATGCGAAGAATCTTACATGGTGGGCCAACTGGAGTAAAGACATATTATAGCAGATATGTTGTGTGCAGTAGACTCTATAAGGGAGGAGGATATACACTCACCAGATAATAGTCTGGGACATAGGAGCTGTAGTCAGGTGCATTGTCTCCTTTCCCTCTTTGTGTGTCCTAGATTTAAACTGCAGCACATTTCATACATTTTACTGTTCACTGTAATATTTGCGCCGTAGCATCAGGACCAAGTCTGATCCACCTTCACAGACACATGAATTATTGCACCTTATTGTTATTTAAATCTGTAAGACCTCTGCACACCCCTGATCAAATCCCCTCTCAGAAGATTAGGAGCTAAGTCTGTGCCCGGTCTGCTCTATTTTGCGTGTGTATTGACGCATTTTCTGCTTTTTTCTCCCAGAGGCTTGAGAAGTGCACGGTGTGAAGAGTGTTGGAATGCGACAGGATTATCATCTGACCTTAACCCAGAGGAGGCGAAACCAGACCAGACCGTCAGATCCCACGTTTTCTGATCCCTGCTGCACTACCATGCCTGTGAGGCTACAATGTCTACGCTGAAGCACGTTATTCTGCAGGGCAAGGACGAGGACGTCGAGAAGACGCTGGACTGGAGTTACATCGAATGGGCCGAGAATGAAGTTGTGGCCCCGGGCGTCGCAAACGCGCAGACTCAAACGGACTGTGGGCCCTTCGAGCACAAGGAGAGCCAGACCAGCAACCCGGTCATCATGCACATAGACCTCACACGGACACACTCCAGGCTCAGACATTCATCCCTGGTGGACACTGACAGTTTGGTGGCACCTTTGTTCCAGTTTGACCGGCAGGCCCCCGCACGTATCTCCACCTCTCCCACTTTGAGGAGGATGAGGAGCACCCGGCGTCCTCTGATGGACTCTCGGGACCCTGTGAGGATGGGGAGCACGGAGGAGGAGCCCCCCCCTGGCAGCACGCTATCCCGAGCACACAGAGCCAAATCTCCTCTTGCGGCAGGGACCCTCTCTGATGGCGAGATCTGTCACGATCACCAGCCCGTTTCATCCTCAGGCCGACAGAGAACCAGATCACATAGATCAGAGACGTTTGACAATGGTTGCACCTCCGTGAGACAGGAATGTCACAGTGCTCTTCCTACTCTTGAGACAGCCTTTGGATTTCCAGATGGGGAGGAACAGGTGAGCTTATACTTGCAGGGCAAAGTGTTATTTTAATTGAGGCAAGCCCTCACAATAAAGAAGACCATTGTCCAGCATAAACCATTTGTTTCGGGTAATCGCCACACAAACATCAAGGAAGACCACAAGTCATGTGCTGTGGACTGGTGTGGATTTTTTTTTATCCCAAAGCCTGCAAATGAAATAGTTACACATTCCTTCCTTGGAGAGAACCCTTCTCTCCGCCTCATTCTGCGATGCCTCCTGCGGTGGTCACTCACAATGCGAGCTTTTGACAGCAAATGAATCAGCAGTTACATGCACTGACAGCTCTGGCCAAGCCCACTCCCCCGGAGAGCCCTGGGAAGTGCTCTCCTCGGGCCCCCATTCACCGCAGTCAGCAGTCACCCAATAATGGAGGGGTCAGTGAGCGATGGGGAAAGATAATGGAGCGATCTATTCATCAACTGGCGGTATTCAAGCGCGCACATTCTCAATAGAGTGCCGACATTCTCCTCAGATATCAGAGGCTTTTGAATCCAAGCGGCCACTTAAAACACTGATTGAGATTTGAATGTCTTTGAAAGTGATACAGTGGTGTCGGTAGGGGGTCCCCGCAGCCCCTGTTCAATGCTGAGAGTACAGTGAGACACACGGTTGAATTAAAGGTTCAGTGTGTAAGATTTAGGTGAAAGGGATCTATTGGCAGAAATTAAATATAAGATAAACCTAGTTATGTTTTCACTTGTGTGTTTCATCCAAATTGTACGAATGGTTATTTTCTTTATCCTAGAATGAGCCCTTTTATATTTAAATACTTTATATTAACATCAGGAGGGGGTCCTCTCTATGGAGGCCGCCATGTTTTTTACAGTAGCCCAGAATGGACAATCTAAACACCTTTTGAGATTTAATGACAACTGAAGGCTGCCACAGGTTCTTTCATGTTTGGAAGTGGAGGGGGAGGTGAGGGGTATTCAGCTGCAAAATGCAACTTCACCAGTAGATGAATTTCTACACATTGAACCTTGAAAGCTTTGTAAACTTTTTCACCCTTTTCAAGAGTGAAAGTATAGGAGTAATTTGTACTAAAGTAAGTGAATCATCTCTCTGTGTGTTTCCAGTGAACAGTGATGTATTATAATGTGGGCACAGTGTAAAGTTTTCCACTGGCTGATGCTGAGTTTTTTTTTTTTTTTTTCGCAGGAGAAAGACCACTGCTGTTCTCGGTAGGTGCACCTTGGACTGATTTGCATGTTGCCCGTGTCGCCCTGTCTGCGCAGCCACAAACTTCCCTGTCGAGCTTGTGAGAACATGTTTGCATCATCGTAAATATTTCCTGTAACTGACAAGCTGCACGTCAGTGCTCGCTTTTTTTGTTTGTAGTTGCATGATGCTATTCTGCCGTCGGCGGTTTGTTTATGGAAGTATGCAAAATATTTTAAATGATGCAGAAATGAAAGCTGTAATGTGTCACTACATAGCATCACGAGCGGCCTGCGACCCAGGATGACGGGAACTTTTGGTTTAAGGAGCCCCATTGTGCATTCATTGTCATTCATGCCGTTGTTAATGGAGCATAAACTTGGTGGGTTAAGTTTTGAGAGTCCCATGGTTATGTACGGGCTAGACAAGCTCTCATTAAGGCTGTTTTCTCTCACTGCCACCCACACCCATCCTAATGGGCTGCCTGGGCTCTTCCCCTCACTGGATAATTAGGCAGCTATTGTCCCAGTAATTACACACTGGCACTGCGCCGCTTACAGTGGCCGGGCCTCGTGAGCCATTGGTCGGGACAGTTTTGTTGTGGGGCATCATTATTTCTCGTCTTGGGCGGGAACAAAGCGCCCATTTTCCCAAGTGCTCTGCGTGGCAGAGAGGCTGACACAGAGGAGGCTTTCTGAGCAGTCCACAAAGCAACAGGATGTCATTGTGAGGATGCTGCGGCGTGAACTGCAAGGAGGCACTGACCTGGTTTAGAGGAGTGCCTCGCTCACTGTCCCATCAGCTGCGCATTCTCCACAGCGCCCAGGTGCTGCTGACTATTTACTGCTGGGTGGTTGTATCAGTTTACCAGGAGGGAACACGGCCTCCGTCAGTGAGCTCAGGGAACAGTCGGTGCCTCTACAGCTCAACAGAAGCTCCCTGGAGGAAAATCCCGGTTTCTCCTGTTCAGCTGCAGACTAAGTTTCCTCTTGGCCCCTGCAGCCATGTGGCCTCACATGTGTTTGTCTCCCCTGCTGCTTGTGCAACCGTGCAGCAGAAATGTGCAGCTACTGTACCAGGAGAGGGGAGGACATGAGCGGAAGAGGAGAAAGTGACCTTTCAGTCCAGCAGGGCAGATTTTACATATAATAGTAGACAGTGACTCAGCAGTGCCATCATTGTTCCTCCTGCTTGTACTTCTGCTCCAGTTTGTTGAATCACCATCATAAACACATTAACTGTAAAGTCAGACTTCCTTTATGACCCGACCTTTATCAACCAGAAATGTGTTCTCCAGAAATGAGGATGCTTTTACAATGCACCACCTGATTTTTATAACAAGGATCTTGTTTAGTTTCCTGTCACAGTTTTTTTTTTTTTCTCGTCCTCTTATCTCTAAACTCTTCTTTTTGAAGCCAACTCCCTGAAAACTTTAGACGTGAAATCGCAGCGTGACGGCATGGGTCACTGACAGGCTGTCGATCAATGTCAGCGAGCTGAAAGTGAATCTAACGTTTGGCAAAACCAGCTCGTCCGGTTGCTGTCCGCCCTATTTCTGATGCAACGTTAAACCACTGCAAGTTTTGAACCGAGATTCTTAGCCACACAGTCACAGATTTAGTGTTACTACATGTGTTTAAAAAGTTTCTCGTATCAAATCGTTCATTCAGGGAATCGGTCTGCACACTACGTATCAGCCACAGCTTCATCCATCACATGATTGAATTCCATTTATTAGGGTCCCTGATTTGTGATTGCAACATTTTTTTCTTTCAGTTTTAATCCCTGAAGTGAAATTGTAAGAGATTAAGTCGGAGCACTTGTGAAAAGTGGCTGTTTGAGTTTTGCCTGAGGCCAAAGGGCAGGCCAGAGTAACTATGAAAAGGGACACTGAGAGGATAAGAACTGGTACACACTGACAGTCGCCTTCTACACAAACAGGGTGATCCATTAATCAGCAGCTACCCCCCCCCCCCATAAACCAGACACACAACACTTATCCTTTATGATTTCCCCGACTCATGCTAATCGCCAATTTGCTGCACAAAGCAGATGGTATGTCAGTGGTATTTCAACCATGTAAAACGACAAAAGGAATTCTGTTATTTCCTGTGGGCTCGCATTAAGTCTGTTCTCTTCGTGCTGGATTACACGGACAATAGAATAATAACGCTGCTTGTTACAGTGACTCTCGGACACTGGTTGTAAAAGGTTCAGTTTTCACGACGGCACGAAGACGCTCACCTGTCGGCTTCTGTTCCCTCAGGCTCCAGGAAAGGAGGCGGAGTTCTGTGGTGGTCAGTTTGCCCGGATTGGATGTTTCCCCCGGAGATCTTTTTGTATCCAATGGAGCAGCTGGAATATTAAGTGGTATAAACTTCTCTGGTAAAATTATATATTATTTGATATATATATATATTGTTAATATTGTTTCTCATACTGTGAATTTCACCCTTTCAGCTCGAGCAGGAGACCTGTGTTTTTAAATGAGGCTTCCCCCGATTAACTGAAATTAACATATCTTGTTATATTTCAACACATCGGTTCCCTAGCAACAAACTTTGCATTATGAGGAAAGAGGCTTTAGAGAGCTCACTGATTATAGTTATATTTAATCTGTTAAAGCCTGTAGTTAATCAGTTCCATCAAATCCCTCACAGAAATCCTACCCTATAATTAACTTTTATCATTCACAATTTCAGAATAAAAATTGTTTTTTCTTGGCAAACCCAAATTCTGCATGTGAATAATCCAGCATACATCTTAAACGCAAATTCAACCGGACTAGAAGGGTAGAGGTCATATCCACCAAGGCCTGACAGTCCCCTTATGAAACCACATTTAAAGTCACTAGATCCAGATTTTGGGGATCTGCACCAAACTGCACACACTCATACATATCAGAATCACAAAATCCTATTTTCATCAAGATCCACGAATTCATCTCTGTGAAAAATAATAATAATAAACCCCAGATCCGCACCAAACTTTATTCTCCACCCCTCCACAGCATTTCATGGAAATCAGTTGAGTAGTTTTTGTGTCGTCCTGCTAATTAACTAACGCAGCCGAAAACATCCCACATCAAAAATGTATTCAGCGACCATGACGATTTTTAAAAAGATAATGTGCAGCACAAGTTGATAAGAGAGTCTGAGAGTCAGATAAATGGAATCAGCTCCAGCCTGGGGATGACAGATTTTAGCCGTGTCCGTTTTTTAAATTGTCTTAATACGCAAAAGAATTTGCATTATCAGTGTTTCTGTTTGTGGTGTTCAACCACACATCATGTCCCAAAGGCACATCTGCAACACATTGCACTATTTGTTCTCAGGTCTGTGTTTATTCAGCCGTAATTGCTAAAAATAACAGAATTACTTGCTTGTTTCCTCACAGTTTTTTATCCTAACACGCTGATGTGGTTGTTTGACTCTAATCCCATTTGCTGCACACGTTTGGCCTTCACCTTCTGTTAATAACCCGCATTTCATGTTTGATTTTCACAGATACTAAGAAGTCGAAGTGGCCGTTCTCGATGCGTAGCACGGTGCGTGTGTTGTTTGTCTGCCGGTGGTTGTTGTGAGGCTGCCTGTGTGACGCTCGTGGTCTGAACCGATTGTTTTCTCAGTGAGCGGTTGGTTTCGGACATTGTTCTCTGACCCACTTCTCCAAGCAGATTAATGTGGTTCCTCTTAGTCCCTTCTGGCCCTTTTGTAATTGGCCAACACTCGAATTGCAGAACTTTAGCCAAATCTGTTTGTTTAGATTTAGAGAAAAAACAACACCTTTATCTGGAAATCATTTTTCAATATCTTCCTTGTGTCATTGTTTTTCTTGTGCTTCCCATTTCAGACTAAAGGGAAGTCGCAGACAGGCACGGTGTCAGACATAGAAAATTATCTCTCCACGGCACAGATTCAAGACTGGAGAAACTCTGAGCTTCTGAAGTATAAGGTGAGAAATGATTACTGTCATCTGTGCGGTGTTGTAAATCATCAGGTTGATTCTGTCTGCACAGCGACTTCTAATCCAAGCAAAGTTTGAACAGATCCAGATTCCCAAACCAAATAGAGTTCAGTGTTTAACAAGTGACTCAGAAGTAACAGGACTGAGGTTTGCTCGAAGCTGTTTCTGCAAAAACCTGAATTTCTAGGCCGGTCGACTCTGAGCTCGTATATAAACAAACACTGACGTGTTAAATGTGTGTCAGGCTGTCGGATGGAACTTTGCAGTGACAGACGATATAGCCATTATACAAATATGCTGTATGAGATGTTTGAGGAACATGTGAAGATGCATTTCCCCTTGGTGTTTGTTCATTTATTCGTCTTCTTGCTAACGCCGTTATTTGTCTTTCTGTGTGTGTGTGTGTGTGTGTGCGCGTGTGTGTGTGTGTGTGTGTGCAGGACTTCACTGTGGCGGAGTTCCTGCGTGACCAGTCTTCCCAGGTGAGCACCGACTCATGTCCTCAGGCCTTCAAGAGAGAAGAGACCATATGGGAGCTCTTCACTAGTGAGTGTGTCTACTTCCTGCATCAGCTCAGGGTGCTCAAAGAGGTGACTCCAAAAGCACACACACACAAACACACACACACATGCAAGACCCCAAACAAATAGACCCAAACCAAATGAAACCCAACACCTGCTGCTTTGTGTTTTTCGTGCCCTCACTGAATTCCTGTCACTGAGTTTCAAGTAAAAGTTTCTTTCTTTTCTTTACGAACACAAAGCTGACGATTAGAAATTCGAGTCCATTCTCTCTGTCTGACCTCTTTTGTTGCTTTCAGGTGTTTTCGGCTACACTCACAAACCTGCAGATGAGGGACTCCCTGACTGACGTCGACACCTGGAGACTGTTTGCAAACCTCAACGAGCTCTGCCTGGTGAGACTGGAGTTTATTAACTCGTTCATTCAGTGATCCTGATGTGCTGCTGCTCGGCCGTCTGCTCGCCTCCCTCTCTTCTTTTGTGTAATGTGATTCTGTTGAAACTGAGCGAGGTAAGACAGTGTCTCATGGCTCCGCGCTGACATTTGACACTGAGTGTTTTCTCGGCTGCAGGTGAGCTTCGGTTTCCTGACCAACCTCCTCCGCGTCATAAAGGACACGTTGGAGATTACCAAGGGTGGCGGGTCCACCCTGCTGGAGCTGCTGAGCAAGGCAAGTGTGACCAACCTGTGCACATGCACACACACATACACACACACACACACTTTTTGATCACAGTCTACACTCACACAGTTGTACAAAAACAACAAGCAGACAAAGGAAGTATTTCACCCTTAACTCTCAGAATATTTGCTGAGAGTTGTGCAAATATTGCAAAAACGCAGAGATTACACATCACACATTAAAGTGATCAATTCATTTTGTAATGATGAATAATAATAATGAAGAATATTGTTAGAATTACTATATTTCCGAATCATGCACACATTTTTATCTTGTTTGTGTTTTGTATTATTTCTACACTGACTATAGAAAGCAGGTAAAACCAGAATGACAGTGGAGTGCATACCTCCACCAACAGTCCTTTTGAATTCTGCAACAAATCTGTCATATTCATTTAGACATCGTTCTAAATCTGTGGAAGATGCATATATAAACTGTTGATTCTTGCTGAACGCATTTTATCACAGCTACACTTTGGTGATAGTTACAGGTTTTCAGTCCTGTTTGTTCCCGTACAGCAGATGAAAACTCCCTACCTCCCTAAAAAAAACATATCTCAATCTAAATTTGGATCAGCACCGACTTTCACACACTCATAGATATCTCCTAAGTCCTGTTTTTTTCATCGAGGTCCATAAATAATTAGGCGAAAATGTAAAAACAAACACCCTCACATCCTCCTAGATGTGCACCTGTGTTCAGATCCAGGTCAAAATTCAATCTGTACCTTCTCGGCCCATCCCTCCTCCAAATTTTGCGGCAAAGCATTCTGAAGTTGTGTTATTTCTGTATAAAACAACAAAGAAACTGAAAGGGGGGGGGTTGTTAAATGGCACTGTCTTGATTTGATTCAATGTTCCCGCCCTTTGATAATAAAGTGAGTTACAAAGAAATCTCCTCTGGAAGATAATGATTAAATATTTCTCCATCACAAAGTTCAATGATTCACAGGTTTCCTTTTAACGATCTGTTTATCAGCAGCCTGAAGTGACAGTTCTACTGTGACACCGCTTTCTGTTGGCAGGCTTTCCAGGAGAGCATATGTCACAGTCTGCAGACGTACTGCCTGAACTACTCCACGGCTCTGCTTTATCTGGACAGTCTGAAGCCCCGAGAGGACTTTGGATCCTACGTGAAGGTACAGGAGGGCAGCTGACTGTGTGTGGGTGTGTGGGTGTGTGGGTGTGTGTGTGTGAGAGCGGTGGCAGGGACACCGTGTACCAATTGACAACGCGATGCAAGGTATGAGAGACGACACTCAGCCACGTTGCTGCCTAAACAGCAAACAACCAATTCAGTGTCACCAAGGCTCGTCAAAATTGGAATGTGAGCATTTGTCCCTCGTGTAACCTCCTCTGTCGTGAGAGGCAAGGAAAACAATTACCTGCTTGTCAGTATTACTGGGTCATAAAATGTGATTATCAGAAGTACTGATAATCACTGCTAATCCCATTATGTTTCAGTTAGTTATGCAGAAACCATGATGATCTCCTGCGTCTTTATTACTTTACTTAAGTCAAATGTTTGATCACTTCCTCCACCTCTGACCTCAGCGTCCTTACGCAGCAATATCCTCAAACAAGTGATCGAATCAGACTCAGACTCGGCCGCTCCGAAAAGCGAATTTCTTTCTGATCAGATTCATATTAACACTCTTAAGATGAGTTTGTGAAACATTCAGCTTCTTGCACGTCAACAGCTCTTGATCAGTAAATCAGAGTAAAGTAGCTCTAACTCACACTCGACTGGACTCTGTTACCTCCTGACTCCAATAAGCTTTCATTTATGTCATTATCCTTAAATACTTATAATTTAATCAAATTTAACATGAATTTTAACTGTATTTGTTAAAGTTTTTATTATGTTTTGGTCTTAGATATAAATTTCTCTTCACATTCTTTTCGCCGCCCATCCCCCTCTCTCTCCTCTGGTTCAACAAACACCGTGACGAGCTCCCTCACCCCTCTGACCTCTCTCATTTTTCCAGCCCTCCTCTCACTCTCTCCTCTTTTTTTTTTTTTTTTTCTTTCTCCCCCTTTTCTCTCTCTCTAGTGGTGTGAGAGGAACGAGCAGTGCCGGAGGCTGCAGCTGCGTGACCTGTTGGTGGCGCCACTGCAGAGGCTGACTCGATACCCGCTGCTGCTGCGGAATATTGCGAAGAGGTGTGAGACGGAGGAAGAGACCAGAGGCCTGCAGGCGATAGCAGAGCAAGTGGACACGTCCATATGTGAGCAGCACACATACACATCTTCACGGATGGTGGATGGACGGATGGACAGATAGATGGATGGACAGATAGATAGATAGATAGATAGACAGACAGACAGACAGACAGACAGACAGACAGATAGATAGATAGATAGACAGACATCATTGTGTTGTTTCTCAGGGTTCTCAGTCCGACTATTGTTAAAAAGGGTGTTCCACAAGGTTCTACTTTAGGACCGCTTCTTTTTTTATTTTTACTAATTATCTTCCTCTAATGTGTTCAAATTTCCATGTTCATCTTTATGCCGATGGCAGCTATTTATATTCGGAGAATTCTCCCCAGTTCAATATTTACTTGGTACCCACCTGGTTTCATAGCAACAAACCTTTTTGAAATAAGAAGTCCTGTAGCAGGTTTATTCTGTACATGACACAGTCACTCATTTCTTATACCTTGTGAAAATAGAAAGTTTGTCTGTTTAAATATCTTGGACTCTTGACCTGGAACTTTCCCTCAAGCTCCACTTTGATTTTATTACAAAGGGGAGCATTTGTTTATCTCAGTTCACGTTATCAGTCTATTAACTGTTTTAACAATCGTTTTTGTTTTTACTTTGTTCTTTGTTAAACGACTCCTTTACAACCTGAGCATTTCAGCTCTGCCCTATCAGCAGAATCTAAATGACAGCGTGAGTGTGCATTGTTTTGTGGCGCTGGTTATATAACTCACCACCACCACCACTTAGATTTTTGTCAGCTGCTGATGACAAACAAGTGTTTCAGGTGTCAGGTGTCTCAGCGGAGTCACTCAGCTCAGTAGTGGGACTCAAATGTGCCGGTTGTTTGTCAGCAGAAGCCTCTCAGACACATTAAGATGAAGGGGTGATGTTGAGCACATGTAAGGCAGTTTGTCTCCGTCAACACAAACAGAGCAGCTTGTGTGTTTCAGAGCAAACAGGCCTCACTGAAGCCTTGAACCTCTGCCAGCGACCCTGACGGTTCACAGACCTGTTGTGGCTGTTTACTCTTTAACTAGATGGACAGGCTGTGGGAAATTGTATTGAACAAATAGCCCAGATGAAACCGACCAGCACGGCCTCACAAATCTTTAATTGCAAGCCTTTCACATCGCCTTTAAAAAAAAAAAGGTGCGGCAGAGCTGCAGCGGTGACGTGAAGATGTGTAGGCCAATGTCCTCTGGGTGTGGAGGAGATTTACTGTTAAACCAGAGTGAGCTGTGATCTGTCCTGATACCGTCACGCCTCTGTTTGGCAGGCAACCATCACTACAGAGGAAAACACAGTGTGTTGCTTGACGTGATGTCACGCGTCAAAGAACAATTTAAATGCCCATTAAAATAAAAGGTGTCATTAATGTGACTAAAGTATGTAATTATTCTTAATTACAATAAGGTAGGTAATTATTAAGAATTAAGAATTGATTAATTAAGAATATGGGTTTTATCGTTTTGTTTTTGAAGAGGTCCTTTTGTCTGTTTTCCAGGTGATTTAGAGGGAAAGGTGAAATGGCTGGATAACTACCAGAAGGTGAAACAGCTGCGGGACGCCCTGGTGTGGCTGCCTGTGTGGGAGAGAGACAAGCGCTCCTTCGTCCCTGAGGTCTGTTTGTGTAACATTTGTGCATGTTTGCAGAGCAAAGATTAAAACCGACAGATCCGCACCAACACTTCATCCTCCGATACCTCTCACGTGCAGATAAGATGGTGAAGGTGAGAAATGTTTTCTTCTTATCTAAACGGCTGCTTCTCTTTCAGAATCTGAAACATCTCCTGAAGACCGTCACGCTGGAGAATCTCATTTCTCACAGAAGTCTGCTGCACGAAGGGAAAGTGCTGCTCACAGGTTTGTTCAGCTGCCGTAAGTTCCACACATTTGACCTGTGACCGGTGGAGTCTAACGACGCCAGCGTTGGGATTTGTTTTGACGCAAAAGGGCCGAGCCGTGAATGTGTTCTGAGGCGATTCCCAAACAACAAAATCCTCTGGTCGATTTTGTACACGTGTGGAGCCCCTACACAACTTAAACAACACAACCACAACACTATAGCTTTAAACAAGCGAGGAAACTTACACACATACTATCAGAGAGGCTCACATGTGCAAATTTGAGGGATTTAGATGTAAACTCTTTCATGGAGTTCAGTAGAAAGAGGGGAAGTGAAGCAGGAGTCACACCCTTATAACGAGGGGTCCCCCAAAAGTGGACGTAGGGTTACAGGTCAAACGTTCCACATATCACTATTTACACAGATTTGCTTTAGTTATAACAATAAATATTACAAATGCATGTTGGACTGCTGTATTATTTGCATTGTTACTCTCACTGATTTGATTTGCACAACATTTTAAACGGCATTTGTTTGGTTCCTGTCCAGAGAACACAAAGCTGATCGATGTTTACCTGTTCCTGTTCGATGAGTTCCTGCTCATCACAAAGATAAAGAGAAACAAGAAGGTACGTCGCTCCCTGGTGCCGTTCTCACTGTCCTCTGGACCCATGATAGATGTCCAGTAGAAGTAGAACAGCTTCCTAACGTCTTCGACTCGTCTTCCTGTGTAGAGGTTGATGGGTCCGGACCAGAATCCTCTGAGGCTGCCGCAGAACCTGGAGCTGGATCAGCTGCTGAAGGAGGGATGCACCTTCACCGTTCTGGACCAGCCCGTCTCCCTGGACCGACTCCAGCTCAAGAACATCGATCAGCTAAATGCATCAAGTAATTAGAACACACAGAGAGAGAACACATATTCATAGTGACACATTCAACTCTGTACCTCTTCTTAATGTCGGGTCAGAGAGTTGATATGTTTGATTTGAGCCGAACTCAACGATGCTCTGTTCACAGCCAGGAGTGTTCATTGATGTTATTTGACGTACTTGTTCTCCTGTGTTTTCCTCGCAGCGTCAGGGCTGCCTCACTCCTTCATAATCATGCACCAGAACCGCTACCAGCAGTGCATCGGCGTGTTCATCCTGCAGGCTGCGTCAGAATCTGCCAAGGTAGATCAGTCCAGTGCGAAGTCTGTGAGGCTGCAGTCCACTGAGAAGCTGGCAGAGCAGCGCATGCATTCTGTTCTCTCTGATGTCATCATGTCGCACAATTTGTTAATTACACAAAAACATGTCTGCTATGTGAACAGTCCAAATCTTCACAGAACCACACAACTCCCTGGTGTTTTGTATGTAAGACAAATGCTCAATTATGTAAGAGAGAGAATCTCCTCGTCAATCTGTCCAAAGTGACATTTATTTAAACCGACACAACCAGTGGAAGGATGGGCGTTCACCCAAAGAAGAACCCATTCAATCTTGCTGCAGATCCAGGAATTGTTTTTCACCTACTTTACCTAGTGAATTTAAAGGTGATTTCATAAGGGGAGTCTACTGAGTGACATTTGAGTTTAAAAATGTTAAGATCTCTACATGGGTTTTATCATAATGGATATTCCAGTATTATTTCCATACATTTCTACATATGCACAT
Organism: Hippoglossus hippoglossus; assembly: GCF_009819705.1. NCBI lineage: Eukaryota > Metazoa > Chordata > Actinopteri > Pleuronectiformes > Pleuronectidae > Hippoglossus > Hippoglossus hippoglossus. The sequence continues at coordinate 10,693,191 of NC_047156.1, read as the reverse complement.
ATTTTCAGTAAATAGTCACTGGATTGTGGCAGTTTAAATGTGAAATTCAGCGCAGTTTAACTCATTTAACGAATGAAGATCTACACAAAGTAAAAATATTCAGTATAATCTGATCAATCCATCCAAACTGCTGCAACTAACTGGCGATCATGTCAATTTCATCTGTTTTCCAGAAAGTGTGGATGTCAAAGATAGAGGGCGCTGTGATGGCGCTGCTGAAGCTGGACTCTCAGCAGCCGCGAGTGAAGAGCTCCTCCCTGTGGCTGGAGTCTTCTCAGATCTGACCGACTGTGCAGCTTCTCCACTGTCAGCTGTGCACTTCACTGACCCCTGGACTCTTGTAAATGACTGTAGTTGCACTAGGATCATTTTTGTATTAAACGTAACGTTGGCCTTTAAAGGCGGCTGCTGCAGTAGTGGACAATAAATACCTGAAGGTTGGGTATTGTTCTGCAGGGTGCTTCCTTTTTTTTAAAGCTTCTCATCTGGTTTCCACATGTAGAGACATTCACAGGTTCGAGAAAACAATCTCACCTCAACGTCCACTTTACTCCATTATTCATGTTTGTCACCAGCAGCACAGTTGGGTCAGTTTTCTCATTTTTTAAAATCAGCATGGACAAGAGGACCTTAAAAGTGGACATAAGGTAACAGCGCCATCTGCTGACCAAGATCATGTGATGCGAGTGAAAGCTCCACAACAGCTACTATAGGGACCTGGAGACGAAATTGTCCAAATCAAGAACTTTGATCCTCAATTTAAATGTGTGTCTACATTTACTTTAGGTATCGATTGTGAGGGAAAGTCTTGCAAAGGGGAAGGAATCAAGTTTTTTCATGAAACATGATGGTTTAAGCTGAAGTCTTCATTCTTAACACCGAATGCTTGAGTGAGACCAAGCTGATTGAGCCCAATAAATTCAAAACCGTGTTGCCCGCACCAAATCTAAGCTGTCGACAAGGAGCATTATAATCTTAGTCTTCACATGGAGCTGCTCTACTGGACAAACATATCTGAACCTGGGCCCATCTTGCCAAACCAGTGTTGTCTTTTCTTGCTGTGCCCAAGAAAGTCAGTGTCCTCTTGCAGAGATATTATGTTTTCAATCTGGCTCCCTAACTCTACCTTGGGTCCTACAAATACAAAGAAATATAGAAAACGAGATTTAGAATTACTTTACAATTGTGTAATATAAAGTTGTCCTAGATTTGGACAATCTTCCTCTAAATTTACTTCATGTACCTTCATCCTGGATTAGAGGCCCAGAAATAAGACTGGATATAAAGTGAAAAACAAAGACCTGAACCACACAAATGTCCATAACATTGATAGATCAGGTTGCTAAATTCATCCTTCCTGTACAAACTTTAAATGGTATGTGCACAAAACAACAGACACAAAAGTAGAAACATACTGTAGGTTTTATTTATGTCATGACATATTACAAAATCAACTGGTGCATGTGAACATAAATTACATGATTCCTCTCGACCCCTGACTCTGGTATCGCTCGCCGCACGTCACCGCCAGCAGCGAGCGGCCACGTGCGGCGAGTCGTGGGCCTAAGGCAAAACCTCGCAACCACCAGATATGAGTCTAAACATGGAGACAACATTAAGTGTGAGCCACAGGCCAGTTAAGTCATCATGCACGATAACTGACAGCAACACGAAGCAGGCCACTATTCTGTGTGTGTGTGTGTGTGTCTGTGATGCCGTTTAGTAGAAAATGAGTAAGACACTGATGAAGCCACAGTTTCATGTTTCTACATCCATGTGTGTTATATATTTCCTTTTTTCTCTTTCATTACAAACATTTACAAAGATAATTATGACAGACTTTGTATTAATGAGCAGGTTAAAGTACATCGGGGGGGGGGGGGGGGGGGTTAGAAACGCTGAAGCCTGAATAAAGTCCTAACGTTTGTGGCCGGGTTCTCGTACGGACGAGCCCAGAGCAGAGTAAGGTGCAAATTATCTCTAGAGGTTTTCAGGACTGTACAAGTTGATGGATCAAATTCCTCGAACGCAGGCGAGTATACAACATCTGTGACATCTCAGGTGTAGAAATAGTGCTGTCCCTGTGCCAATCTGAGGTAGACGAAACAAAAGTGAGGCGACGCAAAGAAAGAGGCAGGTGTTTCTGAGAGTTTGCAACTGAGATGGAAAAGCGTATCGATCTAAATTCGGTTCAACCTGAGTCTGAAACAAGCGGCATGTTGCAAAATAACAGAACCAGAACAACCTGCGTTGTCGCCGGGCTTTCAGTGTTGTCGTCCACTCCGGTCTGTAGACAATTGCACAAAAAGATCTTAACGACATCTGTCAACACATAAATTAAACAAAGCAGGAAGGAGCTTTTACAGTGTTCTCAGCTGCAGGCATGTTGGACAGAGAGCAGACGGTGGCCGCTGCACCTGAATGCAGCACAGACGTCCCAACGGCCGACATTCGCACGATGCATGTGAGCAGACGAGCACAAGCAGGCCTAAAAACTAACACACACACGTACTCTGTTACAGTGATGCCACACACAGCTACAGCCCTTTGCTCTCACACACACACACATACATACACACACGTCCCTTGAGCAGTAGTCAGGGCTGTTGTGTGGATGAAACAAGCAGCAAGAAAATAAAACATTAAAAAAAAAAATCAACATGCAGACACCTTCGATGACTGAGTCTGCAGAAAGCACCACAATCTGTAGAAAACAACACAACTGTACATTTAAAACAAAACAAAAAAAAGCCTCTCAGATCGTCACGTATCTTCTGTTCAAGATAAAAATGTCAGACCCTGTGATTTAAAACTCAAAAGCTTCCAAAGGAGACGCTTCGGGAAAAATACTGAAATGTGAAAAACAAAACTCGGGGGCTTTTCGTCGTGCCGGTTTTCCTGCTGCAGACATTCTTTGGTCATGAAATACATTAATTAATTCCCACTAGTTCATTAACGCACTGCCACACAAAGGAATCATGCAGGAACTGATTTGACATCGAGTTATGTACAGAAAATCGCTGGTGCATAAACTGACGGATGGCGTGTTTTCTTTAAAAGGTTTTAAAAAAAACTGTTTTTACTGTTCGAGACTCAATCAAAACAAAATGCTCAGAGAAAAATCTCAAGCTGTCATTTCCTCCCTTTTCACTGTGTACTACTGTACAGTGTCCACATTTACTCATGTGCGTGTACACAACATGGATGTACATGAAACCCTGTCCACAAACCTAACTGCTCTAACAGCAGCTGTCCAACTGTTAACTTTGTTTTTTTCTGCCAAATGAGATGAAATCTGCGTTTCACAAATTAACTATTACAACAGAGAATTAGAGGCACGTAGAGGCAACACAAATCTGAAATATCACGAAAACAATGACGTGGGTTTCAGACTTTGGATCCAGAAGGAGTAGATCTGGAGAACAGGTTCTGCTTACTGCTTCTTTCCTAATTCTTTTTTAATTCATTCTCGTACAAATACATTAAACTCAAACTCTCTGGATTAGTTTTTCTTCAAATAGCTCTAATACTCTGTTGTAAATTACAGTCTGTCCGCTTAACCGAAACATTTTACAAAAATATTTTCATCATATTACTTGGGTTTAACTATAAAAATCAGATTATTTAGTTAGTGATCAATTTGATGTGAATATTGAGTTATACACAGAAAATCTTTACAGTTGTATTTTTAATTACATTTACAGATATTATATTTTTGGGACATAAAAGTTACCTGCATATACCTTTGTAGGGCAGCAGTGATTTTCAACATCACCGTTACCATAGTTACTTCCTCATTCACTCTCTCAGACTCACGCTGACCTCTCTCGCCTTCAGACGTATCACAATGTACAAGAGCAGCCACCTCGCAGTCGCGCTGATGAAGCCAAACAAAGATGGAGATGTGAACGCGAACGTAAAAGAGATGGATGGCGTTTAGTTCTCGCTGTCTCCGCTCTCTGGCAGTCCACAGGAGGAGCAAAGGCACAAAAACAGATACAGACAGTCCCGACCCAAATCCCACGCCATCTCGTCACGTGGCTCCCTTCGGTCACTTCCCTCCGCGCCAGAGCCACAAGTCGCATGCAGGTGGGGAGTCTGTCCTTTTATAGTGCACAGTAAATACGACAAAGACACGCCGCCTTCTGCCCGCTGGAGTAGGTACGAGGAGGGACGGAGCGGAGGGAAGGGTAGGGGTGGGGGTGTTGGGGTTAGGTAGAACCGATGAGGGGAATCAGCATTGGAGCTCCTCAAAACATGTCTCACACACCCGTACTGGCTTTTTAGAGGACGGCGTCAGGGCGTTCTTTGCTGAACACTCGCCGCAGAAAATATTCCCACAATGTCGGCAGTGGTGCTGGATGTTCACAGAGGAGGAGGAGGAGGAGGAGGAGGAGGAGGAGGAGGAGAGATAAAAGGCAGACGATCAATCAGTTGCAAGAAATTGGAAGGAAGGAAACAGATATTATGTCCTTTTGATGTAAAAACAAAAACACCTCGAAGGAAACTTTATTCTTACCTTCCTGACAGTGACACTGAAGCCTTTCCCACAGGCCATGCAGTTCTGCACCTCATGGTCCTCGGCCCACTTTCTGGTCAGAGACTGGGACTGCTTGATCTGAGAATAAGGAACAGACAACATTTGACTTTCCTCTGTGACAAACTACAGACTAACTGTTGTTCATCACCGCTACATAAACATACAGACAATATTTTTCGACGTCTGTGGTTTTGCGACTGACCTGCAGCGACTGGTTCTCTCTGCCCAGCTCCTGCATGGCTGCCGTCGTGTCGTCCACCTTCCTCCTCATCTCTACCACCTTGGCTTGCAGTTTCTCTATCTCACCCTCTCCCTTGACACACCTGAAACACAACCGCAGAGCATTGGTGTGTGTGTGTGTGTGTGTGTGTGTGTGTGTGTGTGTGTGTGTGTGTGTGGGTGTGTGTGTGTGTGTGTGTGTGTGTGTGTGTGTGTGTGTGTGCTCATGTTAATTAGTGGCTCGGGAGAATTTCCTACCACCACCACTTGGCTGGTTTGTTAATTAGAACTATGTTTAGGACTAATGATGATCCCAACTGCTTGATTGTTTATTCACCACAGTGGTTTGTTAGCAGGTGTTTTTGCCTCACTTTACATCACATTACACCCATTCACTTCAGCATGAAACACATTTGCTCAACATGCAATTAAAATTTGCTTTAATTTTTCAGTATTGACAGTTAGAGATCAATTGTGTTATTATAAGTTGAGCTAAGGAGGCAATGCTGAAACAAATCAGGACTAAAAGGTCAGTCAATCAAACATAATATAAAATTAAAATTACACAAAACATACTGAGTATAGAAATATGTACAAATTATTCCCGAACAGTCCGTTTTTTTAACTATGTACATTTTTAGTCTTTGAGATTTGCCCATTGAGATTTTCTCAGCTTCTCTCCTGCCACTCTCAAACACCGCTGCATGTTAGAGCCATATTTTGCATCTCAGGAAAAGAAACGTCTGAGGAACTTTCTCAAGTAACCAACTCAGACAGAATCAAAGCTTCCTGCTGCTGCTTACCTTTTCAGAGAGCACATTCCAAACCTTTTTTAAGATTTATAGAATCAATTAAAAGAGTAAAAACCAGTTAGTCCAAGGAACAAATATCAACACACCTTTCCAAAAGAGCCCGCCTCTCGTCCTGGTTGTTCTGGACAGTGGCCTCCAGCACGGCGATCTCTCCTCTCAGCTCGTCCGTCTGCTTCTCCAGTTCACCGACTCTCCTCTGGCTGCCCTGACACTCTCTCTTCAGCGTGGCCACGTTTTCATTCAGCGCCGTCACCTGCACGCCCAGCTTGGCTTCAGCCTCCTCTCTGAGCTTCACCTGCTCCCCTCTGGCTCGCTTCTCTGCAGCCTTTATTAGAGACAATGATCATATCACAAAATAGGAAATCATAAGGAAAATGATATTTAATCTGCTAAATCAAATTAAATTTGGTGAGGATGGTCTACCAGCTGATCCTGGACAGCGTTGGTTTTGGTGAGGAGCTGCTCCTCCCTGTGGCTCCTGCTGTCCGTGGTGGCCTGATGCTTTTTCTGCTCTTGCTCCAGTGCTCCCTGTGCCGCCTCCACCTGACCTTGCAACTCCAGTTTCTGCTGGATCAACAGTTGTTTGGCTTCTCGCAGCTCCCCCAGCTCCTGAAAATTAACAGATAAGAAACCACAGGCATAACTGGTGGGTATTTGGTTTGGTTAAGGAAAAAAAAAGTGCCTCACATATGAAAAATGTGATTGTAGATTTGAAACGGTTTGAGCTGATTTGATCTTGGGGAAATTCTTGCTCTGACAACTGCTTCCGATCAATTATAAGGCTTAGTTTTAATTTCTCAGACGTGTCAAATTGTCAATTCCAGTATGCTCAGTTATAGCGTTGAAGAATGTGGCCCTGATGACCTGCAGTGTCCCCGAGTTAAGCTGTTTATGTAAGACACAAGCATGGGAAGCAGGTCAAGTCAGAATGAGATCAAACTGTGGTTGTTGCTCACAGGAGCTTTAACAGTTGTAATATTAAGGACTTTTCTGAGGTGTAGATTGAAATGAAAATTCTCTCTTCTCCCTGATATAAAAACAAACATGGTGGAACTGACCTTTTCACTCTTCTCTGTTAGTGCTTTCAACTCGGATGTTAACTTGCTGTTACTCTTTTCCAGGACACTCTTGGCTTTGTTCAGCTCCTCCACTTTGCTCTTCTCCTTCTCCAGCTCCTCCTTCGTGTGATTCTGGGCAAGCGGGTAAAATTCAGAATTTATTAACCTTATCACATAAAGTCAAGTGTGTATGTGTGTTAATCCGTTTTTGACTGACCTGTTGCTTCTGTAGCTCCTTTAGTGTTTGCTCCTGCTGGTGGCGCCTCTGCTCCTGTTTGGTGAGCTCCTGCTCCAACGAGCCGCGACTCGTCTTCAGCTCCTGGATCTGAGCCTCCAAACCGGTCTGATGGGTTCGGTTAGCAGCCAGCTCCTCCTGGGCTACACCCAACTTGTCTTCTGACGCCTTCAGTAACAGAGAGGTCAAAAGTCACTAACTAACGTAGCCTTAGTGTGGGTGAGAAAATAAATCATTAAAAACGAGAAGTGACCTTGTGAGAGCGCCTCAAAAGAGTTTCAGACGTTGATCTCTATCAATTCAACTTGTAACATAACCTCCTTAGATCACGTCATTATCAGCCTGTAGCTCCTCCTTCCCTTCCTGCATTAACGTACCTTGAGGTCTTGACGTAGAGAGGAGACCTCAGACTCTTTGCCATAGAAGTCGGACTGAAGCTTAGTCAGACCTTCCTGACTTTGCACCAAGCTCTTCTGCAGCTCGGCCACTTGGCTCTTCTCAGAGGTCAGCTCCTGGCCGACCGCCGACACCTGGGCCCTCAGCTGACTCTCCTCCTCTGCCTGGAGATAAAGAGGCCAATACACACGTTTAGAAACATATACACACATATATATATATATATAGTAGAAGAATATCATTATACGATTCCCTTTACAACAAGCCTGTGGAAAATACAGTTTATATCAATCATTTAAACCAGTAACTGTATGTATGTGGTTCTGTATAACAGTTGTAAACAAAATGCTACTTACTTTCTTGGCATTGACTTCCTGTGACTCTGTCACTTGTCTGCTCAGTTTCTTCATCTCCTCCTCAAAGGACCCCTGGGCTGTCTTCAGCTGTGCCCGCAGCTTCTCCAGCTCATTCTCCTTTTCCTTCAGTGTCTCCTGAGTCTTTGACTGTTGCTTCTCTACCGAGCTCAGCTGCCCTTTCAGCTTTTTCTCTGCCTGATCATTTTTAGACAAAAAAATTGTTCTTAAGGTGTTGCATTTAAAACATTAATGCTCTGTCTTTTTTCCGCAGAAGCTTACCTCTCTCATCTGCTCCAACTGTTCTTTAGATTCTTTCAATGTCTTGGTAATGATCTCATTATTCTTAAGAAGCTCCTGTCGGGCCTTCTCGTTGGACGTTTCCTGAGGGTTGAGACAGATGAATGTGATTATTGATCATATGTTTCTGAGCTGCATTTATCCCCGTCTTCAGGTAACTGAACCTACCTTTTCCTCCATGGCTGCCTTATGGCTCTTCCTCTCCGTGTCCAGTTGACTCTGACTCTCTTTCAGAGCCTTTCTACCCTTTCCTAGGTTCTCCTGAGTAGAGCCAAGCTCCTTCCTTTGAGCCTCCTTCTCCTGTTGGGCTTTTTGTAGCTCTGCTGCCAGACTCTGAGATTTTCTGTCCAGCTCTGCATGCTGAGTCTTTCCCTCCTGTGTCACCTTGTCCAGGTTCACCTTCAAAGCAGCTTTATCCTGCTCACAACACTGCAGCTGCTGCTGGGTGTCGCTCAAAGCCGCCGCCTGCTTCGTTAACTCCTCTTGTAGCGTAGTAGCCCTTAACAGCGGAACAATTCATTTAAAATATAGTAAAATAAACAAAATATCCCTTGAGAGGATTAACTATTTTCAAAACCAGTGCATCAGAACACTTCTATCTCACCCTGTTTTCTCTGTTTCCAGTGAGCGCTGCAGCTCCTTAGCTTTCCGTTTAACCTCTGACCCTTCCTTCTGCAACTTCTCAACTTCTTGCTGCGCCTGATCACGTGTAGCCTGCATCTCCCCGACCTGTGACTCCAATTTCTGTCAATGTAAAACATCAAATTCACATAAAAAATAAATGTATTCATACACATGACATTAGAAAGAACAGTCACTGGGCTCTTTAGTTCCCATATTAGTCCCTCTATTAAGACTCAAACCTTATTTAGCCCCTCCAGCTGCTCTACACTCTGCTCTGAGGCCAGCAGTTTGTCTTTGAATTCTTTAAGACCCGTTTCCAGCTGCGTGCACTGCTCCTGCCTCTCCTTGAGCCTCTGGACCTGCTCCTCCACCTTCTTCTGAACTTTATTCAGCTCCTACACAAGAAGACAAGCGAGGGTTTGGGATAAGAGTGATAAATAAGTCAGGAGGGTAGGGGAAAACACAGCACAGAGAAGTTAGGGCTTGAGTGAAGTGAAGGGGCGAGAGGAATATGGGGTATGACATGGGACACTGCAGCGGAAGCTCACCTGCTGCTTATCCTGCAGTGCATGCTGAGCAGTCTCCACGTTGTTTTCCAGGTTGGCCTTCTGTGCAGCTTTAGCCGCCTCGGTAGACAGCAACATTTCTGTCTTTGCCTTCAGCTGCAAGAAAACAAACCAACAAAACCTTTCACTTCTATTCTCACCATCAAAAAATGTAAATCAAAAAGAACATACTCTGTTTAGAGCAGCATTTTCAATGAAACCACCATCTTGTATTTATCATGTATTACACAGACATGCTCATGTAGAGGCTTACCTGGGAGTCCAGCTGGGCGACTTTCTCCTTGCTGTCTGTGAGCTGGGTGGTGACCTCTGTGACTGACGTCTCCAGGGTGTGGGCTCGGTCCTGGGCCGAACGCAGCAGAGTCTTCTGCTCCTGGACCTGCTTGTGTAGGTTATCCTGGGCTTGCTTGTTGCTCTCCGACTGGTTCTTCAGTTTGTCTGTCAAGTGCATCACCTTAAGATCCACACATACAGAGTTAATGTGACTGACGAGGGGGTTGAGGGGGATTTGTCTGTTGTCATTTCACTTTTTCAAAACCAAAAAGTGGAAGTAAACTTTGAGTAGGTGTCTGTGCTTTCAGCCACCTGTTCCTGTAGTGCGTGGTTTTTCTCTTTCAGCTGGTTCAGCACAGCCGTCTCTCCCTCCCCGGCCTGGATCTTGGCACATAAGTCTTCTCTTTCGGTTTCCAGTTGGCTCACGATGTCTTTACCCTTCTGCAGCAGAGCCTCCAGGTTCTGGATCTTCTGGTCCTTATCCCCAATCTGACGCAGCACCTGCTCCAGGTCGTTCTACAGAATGAAGAAAAGTCAAAAAAGGAGGAAGTTTTATGTAGTTTTACCAGTTTCTTTATTCTAAAGCAATGGCACACAAGAGCAGGAGCTGAATAACTTAGTATAAGACTATGTCACACATTATTCCAAAGAGGAACTCTTAGTGATTTTAAAACTCACTGTTCTGCACAGCTTCTCTTGGCTTCATATTCACTTCTATTATTATCTAATCCTGATGTGAGGATGTGTCCTGTGAACAGACCTGTGCTTCGCGGAGTTTGCCGTTTGTGTTTTGCTGCAGCGCCTGGAGCTCCTGGTGCTGCTGCTTGGCTTTCTCTAGCTGGTGCTGCAGGTCTGTGCTCTTACTGGCACCTTCCTTCAGCTGAAAATGGAAACCACATTGTTTCTACCATAAACCTGGAGTTATTGTTGATATCATAGTAATTTTGTGAATCTTACTACAGGTCATTGATTGACTTGCTTTTAAATCACTCCTCTTTCAGTTTTAGTAACATTTGCAGATCTCACAGCGTCTATCACATCTTACGAGCGACACCTTATTGCACAGATGTTCTGACTGTTCTGCTGCATTAATTAAGTGTCCCTGCAGCGACCATTTAAAGTTTCATCTGACACCAACCTGTTCTTCTGCACGGGAGAGTTTGAGCTGCAGGTCGGCTGACTGCTGCTCGCGGTCTTTTAGTTTCTCTCCAGACAGTTGCCTCTGTTCTTTCAGACGACCTTGCACCTCGCCCAGCTGTCGCTCTGCCTCCAGAAGTTTGGCGTGAAGCTAAGAGGAGTGCAAAGAGAGGGGTGACGATTAAGATGGAGAAGAAAAGGTGACAAATGGCAAGAAATACGTTAAATACTATGATGAAGGATATGGACATCGGGAATCCTCTTTGACATTAGTTTTTAACGCTACTGGATTTGTGATGTCTTTTTTGGTAAACTGGGTTATTGTGAATTTTTACAAAACAAGGATTAGTGTGATTAGTTCTTTTGTTTTATTCTTGAATGGGTGAAAAACTAATGGGTTTCTCAATTAGTGCTGACATATACTTTGTTTTTGACATGGTGAAGAGAACACTGAATAGTTGCCTTTGTGCAGAGATGTAAATGTCGATTGAGATTCTGTTTGGCTGATTTGAGTAAAAGTAAACTGAAACATTTAAGCAAAGATAAAAATCCTTTCTATATAATTTGTCTTGTTGTCCTACATGCAGTCATCTGTGTTTGTCTCCTTTATGAGTACAACTCACCTGACTGATCTCGGTCTGTTGCTGAGCACCTTGACTCTCTTTTTCTTCCCTTTGCTGGTTGAGCTGTTTCCTCTCAACCTTCAGCTCTGCGTGCTTCACCTCGATCTGACCAATCTCACTCTTCAGCTTTGTCACCTCCTCAGTTCTCTCTCCAAGCTCTGTCTGGGTCTTGTGCAGAGAGGCCTCAGCCCCGGAGGCCCGAGCCTGGAGCTCTTGGACCTCCTGCTCTCTTTCCCTCAGGCTGCCCTGGACTCCCTTCTTGGCAGCTTTCTCAGCTCCCAGACTCTCCTCCAGTTGCTGGTGCTCCTTCTCCTTACGTGCCAGTTTTTCAGACAGGCTCTGTTGGAGAGGGAGATGACAAGACAATATCAGTCACATGACCACTGGTTGACCAGAAGTATGGATGAAAGATGGCCCTGAATGAGCTTGAAAGCCAGGAAACAAATAATACACAAAAAATAATAAACAGCAAAATTAAATAATGTTTTATTCTATATAATTTTACAAAACAGCTTTCTGATATTTTTTGCTGTCTGGGGGACCGGGCTCTCTTGAAAGGGGATAAAGATTGACAGCATTGAAAAAGTGAATCAGGAATTGTTTGAGTCATTAATTAAGCCACGAAGAACCAATAACCATTCTGTATTAACACACTTGGTGTGATTGTAGCTGCAACAAGGCACAAACACCAACACGTGTGATATAAGCAATGGAAAAGAACAGTTGCCTGTCGGCCGAAGGTGTGGCATTTCTACTGGAAGGTTTATGACTTGGAAAACTGGCGTATTTGCACAGCACGGTATTAAACTTGGCAACAAGGTGATAAAGAACAAAATGTTGTTAATAGAGGAGCATGCTGCTAACTAAGGAGTGTGACAGGGCACCTGGACTTCACAGATATCCAATAAACCTCAGCGGGCCAACACAGCAGCTGGCCAACATTAACAACCTTCCCAGTAAACTTTGTGCGTTGCCCTCCTCTTTTTGTTCTCCCTCTCTTTCTCACAGCCCTGTCATTTTGTCATTGTCACAGCTTCCTGCTGTGTTACTGACCTATGAAAATCCTAATTGGTGCTTTGACTGTCTATTCTTAGTCCTGACCGTCTGTGTTTCACTGTTTTGTATCTGCATCAGGTCTCAGGGTATCCTGTTCCGGGCAGAAGCTAAGAGAGGGGCACGGCACTGAAGATCCATTTTTGTAACCCTCTCCTTTTACCCAGAAACCTATTTGGCTGGGAGGGCACTGACGTGTCGGGTGTGGGAGGATTTAATCTTGCAGGAGACCAGTGCTTTCAGTTCCCATTGCACCAGTGAAGTTACCTATATTTGTATTTCACCCCAACTGGCATAGCTGGCATGGCAGAGACGCCCCCCTTTTGGTTTAAATATAGAGCTCTGTGAAATTGTTGTCATTTTAATGTCGCAGCTGCAAAAGAAAACCGATGACACCTGGGTATTGTGATCAGACCAGATTCTGAGGAACACAGAGCTGACAGAGAACAGCTACTGAAAGTGAGAGGGCTGCTGTGTTTAAGGGAGACTTGGCAAGGCTTGTTAGTAAAAGTAAATCCTGATGCATATCGGGCAACACTGTCACATAACAATATCAACTGTAGCTGTTTGGTTTTGGCAGTGTGTGTGTTTGTGTGTGTGTGTGTGTGTGTGTTACCTGGCTTTGCTGCTGCAGATTATTCAGATTGCTCTGCAGCTGGTGGATCTCTTGGGTGTAGACGGCTGCTTCTTGCGGACCCTTCTCCAGCTCTGCTTTTAGTTGGGATATGGTCAACTGCAATAAAATAGACAGGAGCATTACAGTCTTTCTGCAGTGAATTGTATTGAACAATAATGGAAGTGAAGCACCACTGTGAAGGACTGAAACAGAAGTAAAAAGGATGTATTAAAAATATATATCTATGGGTTAAAAATAATCAGGCATGAGTCACACAAAAACCCAACAAAAGAGTTTATATAACGTAAAAAAAAAAATTTAATCTCTAAAAACGTTGGTGAAACTCAAAAAGATGAAAGTGAATTTGGGGCCAACTGGAAACGACGTGTTTTACCTCCAGTTTACGGATCTTGAGGAAAGAGTTAAGTGTTGCAGAGGGATGGATTATGTGAGAGGCAGAAGGAAAGGGAAAGAGAGACACGACCAAAGGTAAGTCACCACACAACAGCAGGAGGCAAGTCTGTACCACACAGCTGCTACAATGTTTTATACAAAATAAGAGATGGTGTGATGTTCTTCCTGTGTACAGTTGCAGCCGCCTACGATGCATGAGGCTGAATATGGTGTTATCTGTTAACCTTACATTTTTAGATGTCTTTCTGACATTTCCCTGTCTGACCTGAAGACCACTGATTGCATCAATTCATATCATGGAAATTAAATACAGATAATGATCAGGACTGCACCAAAACCACTTGGTAATTACATCTTTACGTTGCTGTGTAATCTAAAAAAAAACAGACAGTTTTCAAATATTTTTTACAATGTGGTTTCTTATTGTTCAGAAAACATGAATCTGTGCTTTGAGATAATTTGCAGAGATGTGCAGGAAGAGGCCTGGAGCTGCCTGACAGAGACTTATAAATACTTCTCTTGTTCAGGGATCAAAAATGCAGGAAATTAAGCTGAATTATTCACCAGATATTAATTAATTAGAATTAGGAACAAAGTTCTCTGATATGACATAACTACAGTAGTTCCACATTATTTCACAAGTTATTCCACAGCTAGTTTTCAATAAGGATCTAAAGATCGGGGGGTAAAATGGAAAGGGGGTACAATCAGAACTACACTAGACTATATTTTAATTCAGAACGATAGTGCTATAGATGATTATGTAAACTGTGGGAATCATTGTGCACATTTATGCGCTTGTAAAACCTAAACTTCAATCAGCAGAGCAACACTTGACCTTCATGACATTATATCAAGTGCCCTCCTCACCTCTGAGGTAGTGTAATTAGCCTGCAGTTGCTCGTATTGGCCTTTGAGGCGGTCAGACTCGTCCTCCCTCTCACGCGTCATTTGGTCCATCAACGTCTGCACTTGTATAAGCTCCTTCTGCAGGACCTCCACGTCCTCCACTCCCGGTCGCTGCAGCTAGGGGGCAGAGCAGAGGCTGAAGACAGGAAGATTGGGTGGCAGAAAGATGAGTTCGAAACTCTGCGTTTTACCTCCAGTTTAAGATGTTTTGGTGTTGAGACAAATCAAAACTCTGTGTCCTGAGGAATGGCTGAGGTGCTCAGGTGTATATAGGAGCCTTCAGACATTCCATTAATATTTTTTAAACCACTCTGAATAGTTAAGAACATTTCAGATCAGATAACAGGTGAGTGTGTCTGACTGGGTACTCTAGTTTAAAATAACCTTTTGCTCTTTTGATATAAATTCTTTGGATAAAGTTCTTGTTTGTGTTTCTATAACAACGATGAGAGGACTATCTGAATAGGAGCAGTGTCGATTCAGCACAGAGCTCAGAGCCAAACTGATTTCTTTCAAACTCCAAAGTACGTCTGTCAAGCCAAATAAAAAGAGTATACATAGCAACAGAGACTTGAAGTGTGTGTTGTACCAGTTCTGTTTTGAGTCCCTCGTTCTCCTGCGTCTCTTTCTGCAGATGTTCTGTCAGATTGGCCAGCCTCTGGTCCGCCGCCTCTTTTAGGCTCTTCTCCTCATCATAACGGGACTTTAAATCTGTTTCATACAAGAATCCAAAGCAATCTCATTGAATATTATTCAATACAAAAACAACAGATATACACTTGATTAACAATTTCCCTAACTGAATAGGGGGAAAAGTTCACACAGACTCAAATAGAGGATCTGTGCCAACAATTTATGCACGACTGCATAAAGGACAGTGGGTGGATTGAGTTGAACAGTGGTAAAATAGTACTTCAGTTGTTAAATGATGGAGACACAGGCCTTCCACTTGTCTGGGCCAACACTGACCTACTATCTCCGTGGCCAGCTGTGCAGCCTTCTGCTCAAACAGGTCTTTCATCTGCTTGATGTTGAACTTTTCTGTCTCTGCTTCATTCAGCTTCTTTTCAAGGACTGTGGGAAGAAAAGCAACACATTTTGTTTAGAAACTGACACTGTTTTATTTTTGTCAGAGGTATTCTAAATAGAAAACCACTAACCTTCATCCTCTGAGGTCACCTGTCCATCATTCTGTGAAAGACGAAGGAGAGGAGCATGTACAGTAAGAGCTGGCATCACCATTATGTCTTATTAAGCAGTTGTATATTCAGAAAGCTTCATAATGTATCATGTTAAATATCTTGGTGGAATTACTTGCTTCAGGTGTCCTTGGACTTTATCTAACTCCTTCTTGAGCTCTCCAGAGAACCACCTTTCCTCCTAATAAAATGAAAACACACACACACACACACACACACACACACACACACACACACACACACACACACACACACACACACACACACACACACACACACACACACACACACACACACACACACACAGTGAGTCTTTGTATTAACCCATCCGTTTACACACATCTGTAACAGCCACAGAACTCAACCATACCTTGAGAGAAGTATGCAGGTCCTGAACTTCTTGCCGCAGCATTGTAAGGTCTTCCCTAAATGGAGAAAAAAGTCCACTTACAAAAATACAGTAAAGTAAAATTCTATAAAGTGCACAATGACGTCGGACACTACGTCACAATTTATGTAACATAAATATCTGTCTCACCGAGTGGGGGCCATGTGAGCGGGGAGGTCTCCGGTATCATGGAACAGCTCGTAGTGCTTGAACAGCTCCTCTGCAGAGTTGTGCGACTTCATGCACTGAGGACAGATGAAGCCCTGGATACAGAAACACACCATGAGAATCAACCATGATAACTTATCAGACAGCTTCGATTCAGCACCTCTGACTGCAGGGTAGAAAAACAGGCCAGTTATTAATATGCAAAACCAAAACATCCGTGTTACCTCAGACGTCTGATCGTGGTTATGGTCTGTGGTGGGTTGCTCTGACTCTGCATTCTGGGAGCCTCCCTTCCCAGGAGTCTGGAGAGTAGAAAAAAGACATGATTACTCTGAATGTATAAACATATATACACTCAGTTTATAAACACTATAAACAAAGGTCTGAGACAGCTCAAGTGGAATGGGAAAAAATATTTATAAAATACTGAATAATGACCTGATTTCTTGAGAGAAGCAGTAAAGTAATGGGGAGATTATTTTCTGAATGATTTTTAAATCCCTGTTTTTAGTTCTCAAATTTCTCTTATATGTAATTATGTATACAACATGTATTATATGTGAAATTGTCTCTTTTATACTAATATATAAACTGTACTGAAGATTTTGTATGTTTTGTATTAAATTTTTGGTTATATTTGGGTGTGGTTTACATATAAGCAATTACTGGTTTCTACCAAACCTTACACACATTTTTAATATTTGATTTATGTATTTTGTATTTATTTTGTGTGTAATAAAATAAACTAATCAAAACAAATAAATAGTCACATTATATATTACACTATTCAATAATTTGATGCATGTGCTCTTTACCTGTATTATTTACAACTGGATAATTAGAATCGGTAACAACACAATATTCATGTATGGAAATTGCCTTGTTAGAACTGCACAACACAGAGTTAGGAAGAGAAGTAAAAAAATATTATAAATAGTGATGATGATAAATGCACAAATATAAATTTGGAAAGAGTAATGTGTGAGGAAGAATCCACATGCAGTTTTTTCCAACTTGTACAAAGCTGCAGCTGGTGAAGCACCCAGGCAAAAGTGTGCACAGTGTCTAACATCTGTGTGTTCACAGGCCTCTGGTCTCCTCACACATCCACTGTATTTAAAGACAGTCTGATCAGGCTGGTTTTAGGGCTTTGCCAAATATTTGTTCCATTTTTATACCTAATATTCACTGCTGCGGAACTTTTGTGTCCTTGACCCGACTTCTCCACCCTGTTGCTTTTCAATTCACTTTTTGTGTACATATTTAGAAAGTTCATATATCGTTTGAACAAGCACAATGACTAACACGCTGTTAGACATTCTAGATAACTGTGTATTTAACCTCAGGTGTTCTCTGTTCCAGTTGAACTTTGTGATTAAACAATAAATGACTTTTTTGAAATTAATATGCTGTAATTCCCTGGTTGGTCTTTGGCTTTTGTTTACCGCAGTCTTCCAAATACTGTTGGTCATGTAACAGGCCGTTGGCCAAGCTCTGTTAAAGAGCACACCCTGGCAATGAAACAGGAAAGGAACAAGAACAAAAAGACTATCTATACAACTCAGGAGTAGGTTGGGAAGTGTTCACCAGGAATCAGCTAAATCCACTGTCCTGAAGTGCAAACACATGGGGTGGATGTGAAGTTGCTGACCCATTCACAAAAAGGGTTTGTTT
This sequence comes from Hippoglossus hippoglossus, assembly GCF_009819705.1. NCBI lineage: Eukaryota > Metazoa > Chordata > Actinopteri > Pleuronectiformes > Pleuronectidae > Hippoglossus > Hippoglossus hippoglossus. The sequence continues at coordinate 10,675,634 of NC_047156.1, read as the reverse complement.
GGGCTGGTGTTTGTCTGCATGAATGAACTAGGTCAAAATATGTGAGTGTGTGTGTGTGTGTGTGTGTGTGTGTGTGTGTGTGTGTGTGTGTGTGTGTGTGTGTGTGTGTGGACCTGTGTGTTGAGAGAGGGGACTTTTAGCACTTTGAACCAATCATGTCAGAGCCTACAGGAGGGTTGAGGTGGATAAACACCAGGCAGGTGGAACGTTTACATCATGGAACAAAGTGGACCTTATTCAAACACGCTACATAAATAACATGAAACAGCCCTGGACAGACTAAAATAATTAATATTAATAATATTAAATGAAATGAAAATTAGGGCTGGGCAAAACGTGCAATAATTATATCCAAATAAGAAATATAATAACAATTAATATCAATGGTTCCCACGATAAATGTCACATTATTATATATTATCGGTTTAAAGACCGATCTTTGCTCCTGAGTGAGGGTTGTTTCAAACAAATCTGCATCGAGCTATTCTGTGTTGTACTTCCTGACTGAGCCTGTTCAATGCATAAGCAATAAATCCATGTACAGTGGACTGAACATGTGTTGTTTAACTGTTGATGAAGATTATTCAGCAATAATTATTGATATTGTTTTAATGCCCAGCCCTAACCCAAATAAGCCAATTCTCTACAATATTTACTTCAACACAGGACCTATTAAGAAGTTGAAGCTTATGAAATAGGTAGAGAGCTGTTGTGACTGTTGTTCAAAGGTGACAGTCATAAAATCATTTGTAATCATTATCTTGGCAGTGTGGTCTACAGCAGCAGGAGGAGTGTCTGTGACCATACATGACCCCAGGTCAGTGGATCAACAGATACATTACATGAAGGACAGATGGTCATACACATGTCCTGTTTAAGTCAGATTGTGTCCTACAAGCTCCTCTGTCCATGTTAATGTGTTGTTAACTACGTGGTGTTAAAATGAATCCAACCAATCGAAATGAAATGTTTTTATATTGATTCATGTCCCTAAACCCTTTCAGTCCTAATCCCTCTCAGATAACAGCTCGCAGCCTCATGATTCCTCATCGAAACGGAAAGTGTTGAAATGTGGATTTTCCTGGTCACCAGGCCAGGAATTGAAAGTGTACACAATACTGCTGCTGGCAATGCATGACGGTAAATGTAGTCCTGTGGGGAAGCTAGCTGGGTAGCTAACCTCTCTCACTCCCACTTGTAACCTTAGTGACAAGTTGGTGTTTTATCCAGACAACCATGTGACTATTCACGTCAGTATGAGTCGTATTGATTAAAACAGGTATTTGACCTGTTAACGCGAAGCTGCTGACACAGGACTTCACAACAGTCTGATGCTAACGTCAATGTTAGCATGTGACGACTGGACGATGAATTAACCTGCCGCTATAACACAGCTAGCAAACGGAAGATAACCCGCCTCAGTGACCGAGGTGCTGAGCCAGCCGAGCTATTCTTTACCCGGCTCAGCCTGAGGGTGGACGGGTTCGCTAATTGATTAACTGGTGTGTTATGTGCTCGCTACATCTCTGCCAAGGGTAGCATCAATCAAACGAGCCGTGTTAGCATTTGGTGGCTAGCTGTGTCAATCCCACGTAAGGAGCGCTTGATATGCTGACTGCAATCAGACGGGGTGGCGGGGCTGTTCCAATCGGGCGACTCCCTTTGGCTAAAACCTGTAACCCCCGCCCATCCCGCGACGCACAGCTCGTCAAAACGCGCGTCCCCGCCATGAAAACAGACAGGGACAGGCCCCGCGTCTCCGAGGAAAACGATTCGGTTTTCAGCAAAGAACCGCGGCGACACGGTTGAGTCCGTCGCACCGGTCTCTTACCATCTGAAGTATCCGTCTGAGCATGGCCTCGACCGGGTCTGTCCCGCACACTAGATCCAAGCAGTTCCCCAAACACGGAGCTTACGTAGCTGCAGCACGAACACCTGACCTGGCTCAGGCAGCGGCGGCGGATGGGCGGGTCATGGAGAGGATGGTGGACACAGTCTGCTGCCTGTGTGCAGGACTAGAATAAGCACCAGTGTGTGTGCTGCACTCATTCAGACACTGTGGCAACGAGGAGTCTTTATTCCAAAAGGGTTTATGTACAACGTGATGGTGCACAGCAGAATATCACAGACTCATTCGCACATAGAAAAGTGTTTTATTAAATGATCTTTCCAATGCACCAGAGTACAAGAAAACCACTGATCATTGATAAACTGAAATCATAACATTATTCTCTCTCTCTCTCTCTCTCTCTCTCTCTCTCTCTCTCTCTCTCTCTCTCTCTCTCTCTCTCTCTCTCTCTCTCTCTCTCTCTGACTGACTTACGGTCTAGTTTCCACAGTATTATCCTACGAAAAAAATCACTTCAGTCAGTGCGTACTTAAAGGTTCAGTGTGTAAGTTTCAGGTGAAAGGGATCTATTGGCAGAAATTGAATATAAAATTATTCCAGTGATGTTGTCATTTGTGTGTTTCATCAAAATTGTACACATTTATGTCTTTACCTGAGAATGGGCCATTTATATTTAACTACTTTATATTTACATCAGGAGCGGGTCCTCTCTACGGAGGCCGCCATGTTTTGTTTTTTTTACAGTAGCCCAAACTGGACAAACTAAACACCTTTTGAGTTTTTTATGAAAGGGAAAAGGAGGGTGATGTGAGATCTCACTAAATTCTACACACTGAACCTTTAATACTGTGCAATAATAACGAAAAACCCAAAGTTTCAGTTCATTACCAATGCTGAGAAATAAAAAGGGTCAGCGGGGGTGTGTGAGGCAGTCGGCACTGCTTCCAGTCAGCGCTGTAGGATGCACAGTGTTTATAATCCAAACACACGTCACTGCTGAGTTTGTGAAGGCACAAAAAATAACCAGACTGTAGCACAACACATTAACACTCCTGTAAAACAGAGGCCTCCAAATTGTTTTCTCAGACATTTATCAAATGCAAATAATAGTGATACTTTCCTCTGATGTGTAGTATGTTTTGTGTGATATCTACACATCTATAGTGTTAAATACTGTCTTTCTTTGGAACATTTGCAAGTTGTCTGTTCCACTATGCAGAAGCTGATATTCACCTTAACTGTCCCAACGTACTGTATTCACCTTTAATTTAATAGTCAGGCTTGCAGCAGTTGGGATATGTACAAATGAAAGGATGTTTAAGGCAGGACTATTTCAGTTTGGTGGCTGGTTTGCAGCATTTCAGTGTTAGTCGTGCTTAGAGACGATACAGTAAAGTGACAGTGGTGCGGTGACAGTAGTTTTGTTTCCGATGTGCATGAACAGTTCACAAAAAAAAAAAAAATCTGTAGTAAAAATATTCACAAACGCGGAGATACTCCTCTTCAAAATGTCTCGCAGGATGACATCACGTCACTGTGGGACTTCCTGTGAAGAGCCAACCCTTCCCCAGTACTGGTATCCAGAGAACCAACCAACACTGTGTGCACGGCCAATCAAATATTCAGCATGTAAGACAAAGAGCCCATCCAGGAACACATTTTCTCTATTACCTGGTGCTGGTTGGTAAAAATATAAAATCTTAAATACACTTTGGCACTCTTCAAGCCCACTTCAAGAAGTCATGAATGCAGAAGAGATCAACCGTGCATCCTGGTGTCGCTGCTGGTGACGGTCCTATCTGTTGACCAGGTCTGAGCCCTGTGTGGCGCAAACAACGCAGTGAGGGGTGCTGTTGTCCGTCACGTGGGAGCTGGGGCTGTTGCCGTTAGTCGGGTTGCACCCGGGACCGCAGGGTGGATTACAGGTGTTGGGGAGTGTGCGTAGGTACTCTGCGTGGACAGGCTTGTGGCTCTGCAGGACCCTGATGGCTTCGTCAACCTTGAACCACTTCCTCTTTCTTCCTGCAAGAACATGAAAGAAAGGACACGTTGTCAGTTTGTGGATGAAACTGAACGACAGGCAGAGGTTTGTTGTTTCATTCAATGACACTTTTGTACACAGGCCCACGACTAGAAGCTTGTGCTGCCGCAACTTCCGATGCCCAATTGGATTGCAGCACCTAATATTCTCCTTTAACAGTTCTACTGTGCACCTTTATGTGCACCTATGAAGAACGCAGCAGGAGATTGCCCGGATCAGATGTGTGAACAACAGGAAAATATCCGGACAATTCAGACGAGTGGGGGCGTGGGAGGCAGGAAATTACGTATTGATTCAGCAGCAGAAATAATTTTTAATATCACATCGACTGTCGACTGGACCGAAAACTCTAGAATCCCAAGTTGTTACTTTGCTGGTATCTTCTATGGCTCCAAATTTTCATCCTGAGATATTTTTCTAAGTTTGGATGTATTTTTTTAAATTTTTTTCAGTTTTGCCTCAGTCACATGTTGTAAATGTCATCACCACGCCCACTCGCTCGCTTTGCGGACATGGAAAATATTCGGAAAATGTGCTGACAGTGCAGTTTACGACTGCTCACTGAGCAAAGCAGTCAGAACTTACTACACTCCAATATTATACAACGCACTCAAAACTGAAGTGCAGCACATTCCTGATCGTTTCCATCAGCTGTTAATTATTCACCATGTGTTCAAATCCAAACAGCATGTTTCTTAAAGAATTAGCTGTAGCCTGTGATAATCAGGCGGTGGTGTGAGAGAGGAGGAGTCACAAACTTTATGTTGACACCCTGAACTACACCCTGGCCTCTCAGCAGGAGGGGGTGTTGAATTCGACCAGCAGGGCCGAACCCTTTCCGCTCAGTCTCAGCCCTCGCGCAGGGCAGGAGAGGACAAGTAAGGAGGGGGCTGTGGTGAGCGGCGATAACTGGAAAACAACTGGGCACAGCAAACACTCCTCCCCCATGTGAAAAGGCTGAACTCTATTTCTGTAGGTGAAGGGAGTCAATGATCATGACCGCTTCTTCCTGGACCAGTTAGAAATAGTTTATGTTCCGAGTCCTCTGAGAAACACACATTTAAAAAGGCAAAACACATTCTAAACAAATAGTGGTTATTAGTTTGGGATCTTTTTCATCACATGCCTTTAATTAATTCACATTAACAGCAACTTTTGGAAAGTTGAGGCAAAATATGGCCAGTATCTTTTTTAGTTTTGCAACTTATTATTTTTTCCATTATTGTTTATCTGCTGAGGATTTCCTCAATAAGCTGATTGTGTTTATCTGTAAGATAAAAAAAACAGTTGAAAATGTTCAGTTATTGTCACAGCAAAGCAGCAAATCTTCATAATTGAGAAACTGAAACCAAAAAATGTTTGTTTAAATTTAAATTAAAGACTTTAATTATATTATTTTGATCTTTCTCTGCTATAACTAATCATGAGTAGTATATACAGTATATACACACACACAAACATATATACACATACATAAATCTGCATCTCCTGATGTTTGGTAGAGAATATCAATAATGTGGGGCACATGGGCAGCAGCAGTTAATTGAATACCCACTAAACTAAAGGAAGACAAACTGTTGCCAAAGTCTTCAAACCCTGTCTGTGTAACCACAGGTCAGCTGGTTTGACTTCATCGATAAGAATGTGGCCCAGTTTCTCAGCTTACAAGCTGACGACCTCAGGCCCAGACAGACTTTCTGAAGAGTTTTTCTTTATTCAGATTTAGTTAGTTAGTCACTTCAATCTGAGCATAATCTAGAATACTGCTTCACAACCTTTGTTGTTATTTGCTTGTGATCTCTGAATTTGCAGCTTTGTGATTGTATAGAGAAATATGATGATCCGTGTGAAAACTTGATTATTATATGCATGTTTTAATTTACCCTAAAGAAATCTGAAGCAATGTTTTAATGAGTGGGTCCCTGATGTGAAACATAGCATTACACCAACAAGGGCAAGGAAGAGAAACAATTGCATATTTGTTAGACCTACATGACTTGTACTATGTGTTTTGGTGAGACACACTGAATCTCCTCAGAGTATCTGTCCTTTCCCTCTGTGGAGTAGATTTAAGAGCCTCAGTTACTTGCTAAATAGAAGAAAAAAACAAGTGGAACTCTTCTTATGTGACTAAGAGGACACAAAAAACTTCTTTAAAACCTAAACAGGGATAAACCCAGAGATCAAATACATGGCTTTGATTACCTCAATCAAATTAAGTCAGTTTGAACAGGCCAATGGAGGAAGTGTCTGACAGCTGTGTTTTAAGTCTATAAAACACAACAGTATAGTCTCCTGCTTATTTCCTCTAAATGATTAAATATTCATGTTTTTTTTATTGTTGCAATATTACATAACGAGACTTAAACATACCAATGTTGACAGAGTCCTCCCAGGCCTCCAGCATCTCCGTCACTATGAGGGTGTAGACGTACGTCCTGTGCTTTCTGTCCTGATTGTGCTGCAACAGTTCAGATGAACAAACGACCTCAGATCAGTGTCAAAGCAGAACATGCAAAAGCGTTTATACAAAGAGATGATGAAAACCGTGATTTACTGCACTGCTTCTTTTACAGAAACATTGTGAGCTTCATGCTGACTGACGGCCCCGACGTTTTTATAAAGGCATACTACACATAGTAGTGGAGTTAACAGTCGACACAGAGCTTTGAACGGTGTTAAATATTTTAATATAACCACCGCATGAGAATTTATTAGTTTTCCATGACAGTTTAACAAGCTCACCTCAAATATCCCAAGTAGTCTGCCAAGCTTCCCCTTCACACCGGCCTGCACACACATGTAGAAAATGGTTCTAGAGGCATTCAGTACATTTACAATGCAATGATGACAAGTGTTGAGTCACCAGTTCTGAACTGTGCACAAAGCTCATTCAGTGGATTGTTTTAAAAGTCCTCCAGCATGACACTGGATTGCAAACATCCCACACGTGCACAAATTAAAACTATCACATGGACGTGATGTTGGCTGATGTGCTGAACTCGATGGTGGCGTATTAAAACATGACGATTTGACTCGTTAGCTCGCCACAGAGGTTGGTTTGCAGCTCATCTATATTCAGATACATGTCTGGTCTGGGAAGCACAGGACGCTGGGTAACTGGAAACCCTTCCCAAATGTCACAGCCATACTTCAAAGCTGTCAGCACATGAGGCAGAGGCTCGCAGCTCGCTCCGCTGTGGACACGTACTGGCCAGCAACCAGCAACGCCTGCACCGAACCACAGAACAACTTAGTGGTCATTTATGCATGGCCGGCAAATATTTCTATCCATCATCTGGATCCAGCTCGGGGAGCGTCTCACACTGAACAGTGACAACGACAACTGCCAAGAATTTCTGCTAATGAGTGTCAGTGCCTCTAGCTAATGAAAATTAATGAATCGTCAATGAAGATGATCCATCGCATGTATATGGCCGTGAAGTTTTTGCTTGTGTCATGTGAAGTCGAATGCTCATACCAGTGGTTTTATTATGTTGAGGTTATCATCACATGGCCGTGCAGTGCAGATATGGAATTAAAAAAACTTTTCTTATTGATGGATTCAATGGTTGTGGTGAATTCCACAATCTGAGTCTCAGGGAGTCGGCTTCCACACAAGGGCGGGGCCAGAAGGGCAGTGGCCCAAACTGAAATTTGATTGGCCCCTGAAGTGCCCCTGTCCTGTCAAAAAAAGCTAGTCACTTACTAACAATACTGAAAAATATGATCATTTGGCAGGAAAATTCTATTTTCTAACCAAACCAAACCTCAGTGCAATCCCAAAAACAGAATGAGCACACCAACAAAAAGCTCCTACTCTAATCTGCATTATCCTGAATGAGTTATATAAATTTGCCCACCTTCAAGAATAAATAAAGCTTTGATAAATTACCACTCTCAAGTTAATTCCAAGTCTCTGAAAGATGATTTTCATGTTCTGCTGTGGGGAAGTGAAAGCACAATGCTTCAGGAAACAATGACGATGTGAAACCAGTGTGGAAATTGATAAAGTTTAACCCCAAAGTTTACAACAGGAAGGCAAACATGGAGGATTTCTGTGTGTGTGTGTGTGTGTGTGTGTGTGTGTGTGTGTGTGTGTGTGTGTGTGTGTGTGTGTGTGTGTGTGTGTGTGTGTGTGTGTGTGTGTGTGTGTGTGTGTGTGTGTGTGTGTGTGTGTGTGTGTGTGTGCGCGCTCACCTCTTCATACACCTCCCTGACGGCTGCGCCACAGGGCTCCTCCTCGGGCTCCATTCCTCCTCCCGGCACAATCCACTGGTCCGGGTGTCGACTGCTGCTCACCAGCAGCACCTGCCAAAGAAGAGAGGCCTCAGTTGGGTCTCTGCTGCTGAGCTCAGGGTGCCAAAGAGTCCATCATCACATGACACATGGAGCTTCTCTTTCCTTTTCTCCCTCTTTATCACATTAATGACTAACATCAATACATGTAACTGACTTGACTTCTTCCCCGGAGTCTTTGTACAGCATAGATCATGACTGTGGATGGCGAACCAGAGATAGTGATGGTGGATCGTGATCATGGTGGCAGCTGATCATGGATAGTGGTAATGGAGTGTGATCGTGGACTGTCAGTGGTGGTGGTGGATCATGTTTGTGCTGATTACAAAACTGCTTGATATACAATATGCCTACTCACATATTCTACCATTACTGGCAATAACTCCTCCATTTCATTTGTCAGGGTTAGGGTTGCTGCTCCCTTCATCTCTATCAGACATTTTCTTATGTATAAATACTTGACACACCTTTCCAAAGTGTGATTTGTGGCTATGGGCTATACAGATGAAATCTGATTTTTCAGGACGAGTAGTGAACATCTCACATTTCATTCCCGTCATTCACTTACTTTACTCATTGCAACAAGGGTGTGGACTGGGTTATTGTGCATGACACACTCTTCACCACGTAATTAAAGTGAATGAGAGCAATTCGTGTGATTTTGCATCAACCAACATGTTGTTAAGTGTTTCCACATTATAAGTAATGACTGATAATCAAAAAGAACACATTACAAGTATAGAAAGTATGCGTATGAAACTTTTTAAACTTTTTAAGTTCCCAACACAACAGCCCAACTCATTTAAGATATGACTAGATTAGGCCCCTATAAAAGCAAAATTGAACTTAACCTTTTCATATATTACAAAACAATTAAATATTATCATGAACAACAACCTTAAATTTAAATAAAGTTAACTTCTGACAAAATCCTCGAGCTAATCTGAAACAACAACTTAAGCCCCACACTATGTTTACCTGACCTCAAACACATGCAGTTTGGTCTTTTTCCAGAATGGCGCCCCTCCGGAGATGCAGTCATTTGACCTCAAACCCCATCTGGCATCACGCTGACCCACATTAAGTTCACATGTGAATACTTTCTGAATCCTGCCTTCAGCTAACCAGACACGTGCAGCCACTACGTTCAGCAGCTCTGGAAATCCCTCTCATATCTGTACCGAGTGTAAAGCTTGAAAGAAAAAAATGAGCAGCAGAAATCAGCTCATAACAGCAACACACACACAAGAGCTCCAGCAGAGGCTTCCCAACATAGAGATGTGTCTGCATTAAAGATAACATCTTCACTGCCGTCAAAGCTGGTCTCTACTGCAAAGAAATTACCTTGATGATTGAAGCTTCATGTTCTGTGACCACCGGCTGCAAGTCATTCTTTAACCAGGTCAAAACCACAAGAAATCTCAGGAATCCAAAAGAACTTCATTCAGAATTCTGTCAGTTGCCATTTTTGTTAACTGCATCGAGAATTATTACACTAGATCTCACAAGGATGAATTCATAAATGTTCATGGGTGTGACAAAGTGTGTTCTCTGTCTCTGCTGCTGCATTTACAAACTCTCTGGAGGCTATGTGACTTGTTCCTAACACAGACAACTGTCAATATTTATGTAAGGATAACAGGTCAGGATGGAAGGTATGAGTGACATATCACATTCAATGACCTGCGTCTGCAGGAGCTGCTGACTCACTTAAACCTGCGGAGTTAGAGCTCTCCCCTCTTAAGTAGGACATAAAAACATGAATTAAGATGCATTCAAATGTTCATATTGTAATTTTATAATATATAATATAAATATGGACAATAATATGACAATGCAAAACATAGAGTAGATGAGGATGCATAAATCAATCCTGCACCTTCCTGCTTTATTTCCTTATTGTAGCAGACACTAAATAATACTAAGTAAACCTAGAATTCACTGCCTATGACAACTAGTCTGTCTGTGCCCCTGCACTGTAGAAACACTGGCTGCTGTCGAACAGACACAACACACACACATGCATGCGCAATTTCACACAAACACCACGTGGAAACACGTAGGCAGCTACTCGTACACACACTCGCAGCCAAAAGGCTTTTCAAAAACTACTGGATCAGCAGTTGCTTTTCTGTATGAAAACAAAGGAGCTTATAGCAGAGAAGGTTAATGACCCAGACAGGAACTAGCACACCCTCACTGAGGTTCAGAGGGAGGATGATCATTGAGTCGGGACATGTACGTCCGCTTTAGGGTGATCCCACCTGATCACAATCCAGCTCAAGAGCCTTGGACGGATGTTACACTCGGACTAAGATAAACAAATCAGGCATCATGAGGAAAAAGCCTAATGGAAGCTCCAATTCTTTCAGAATATCATCTTTATTTCTGGTCCAGTGACCTCTGACACTGACGACACTGATACTTTCTGTATCATTTTACATTTTTGTTGATATCATGCCCCAGAAAGTTTCAGCAACAAGTCTGTTCAATAGTTTACTGGCTTTTAGCAGAAACATACTGTGGGGAAATATATCGTACTGTTTTACACTTATGTTGACACGATCAATAACAAATAGTAACAGTATATATATATATAGTTTTGCTCCTGTCCCCCTGGGCTCCAGCTGACGTGTTGAGGAAGTGACTGTAAACCAGGTATGCAGACTGGATGGATAGTTTACAACATGGGACACGAAGCTCGAACAGATCATCCTCCTCCTTCATTACAATCAACAATAATCAACGTGACTCTCAGCACAGACGTCACAGAAGAATAGCAGAGAGAGAGAGAGAGAGAGAGAGAAAGAGAGAAAGAGAGAGAGCACTGTGAGGGCACTGGGGGCAGGAAAGAAAATCTCTCAGGGGACAGCAAGTGCCTGCACCTTGTTTCTATAAATTGCAGCTGATAGGTCACTTGGTGTTTCGCACACAGTGTAACACTCAACCCCCCCGACAACCCCACTCCCCCTATCACATGTGGTCCTGAGATGGCCTGCCGTCACTGGGCAGACACGTTGTGATCTAGGACACCCATCTGCCCTGAGAGTACTTTCATATGGACAAACAACTTATTATCAAGCCTAATAAAAATCCAAATAACATCATAGGTTCCAGAAAGTGACAGGTTTATTTTATGATTGAATGAGGCTGCAAAATGAGTCCAACATATTCCAACATAGTTATTTATAATGTCACTAGTGTCAGTATTAATTACTTATTCAGTTTCTCATTAGCCACACAAGCCTGTTACATGGTATGATCACGTTCATATTAATGAGAGAACACATAGCATTTGATAGTGAACTACAGAAATCCCCACATTAATTACCTCTGCCGGGGAGGTTGTGTTTTCATTGCTGTCGGACTATTTGTCTGTTTTTCACGAAAAAACTACTGAGCTGATATCGTTGAAACTTGGTGGAAGGATGGGACATAGGCCAAGGAGGAACCCATTTACTGTTGGAGTGGATTTTATTAAGAGGGCGGATACAGGATTTTTTTCCCCACTTTCTTTAACATTGAGTTTTTCAAAAGTTTCTCTCTAACTCAAGAAATAATGCAAAGATCTGGATGGAAAAAAACAAGCATATTTAGGGGGCTGATAATCTGAGTGTGTGCAATTTGGTGCAGATTGATTGAATTTTAAAGGGGTTGTTCAGTCGGCTTAGTATGAGCTCTACTGAGTGCCATTCTAGGTAAAAGGGTAACAACCTTTGAGTGGGTGTTTGAGTCCTGTCTCTGCTGAAGGTTCTTGAACACCTCTTCTTAAATACAGACTCCAATACAATCACACTGTGTTTTAGCACAGGCAAAAACACAACTGCACATGGGCTGGAGTGCAGGAGCTGCATGGGGCCTCAGCAAAGGATAAGTGATCAACTGTGGCACGTGTGTAGATATGGAAATGCTCTCGTATAATTTCCACATCGGCTGATGTCACTGTAAGTGTGTGTGTGCGGGTGTGTGAAGATTTTATCGTGACAGGTGGTAATTATAGGACATACATTTGTATAATCACATGTAATGTTAGACCTAAAAATGCATCTGCAGTTAACACAGGATGTCATGAGCTGCACTCTTGAGTGTCACTGACAGTATTTCACACAGATTCTACCTGGACACAGTGAGGATGCCTCGTCTTCATGAGTTATGACTTATCTGGAATTCCTCCTGGACAGGAAATGAAAGTGATGGGTCTCCTGCTGGGCTGCTGGTTACTACGGTTGCCAGGTTATGAGACCCCCCCTTTGTTTAATAGGTCGAACATTTGGCCCCTCAGCCAAGTTATGCTCACCTCAACTAACATCACACAAGTGAATGCACACACTCACACACACACATTGAGACAATATGCATGTGTGTGACAGGTCTGTTAAATTGTGCTGATAAAACAGAGTTCAGGAGTTTAGTAGCAACTGTATCAAAATGGAAAGGATGTAGGTAAATGTTCCCTCCACACACACACACACACACACACACACACACACACACACACACACACACACACACACACACACACACACACACACACACACACACACACACACACACACACACACACACACACACACACACACACACACACACAGAAATCCTCCATGTTTGCCTTCCTAAACTTTGGGGTTAAACTTTATCAATTTCCACACTGGTTTCAGAATTGGCTTAGAATTTATATTTATATTATACCTAAAGAGGTAACAAAACGAGTATGTACACACACACACACACAAAGTTCTGTCTCTATGACTTCAGAGGCAATTCAATTAATTTACATTGATTTCCTGCAGACTCACTCTTATCTTAACCTAACCCTAACCTAATGTAACCTTAACCTAACATTACCTGAACCTTAACCCAACTTCAGCTAACCTATAACCCAACCCTGACCCTTACCTTAACCTAATCTTACCTGAATCTAACCATAGGCTAAACAAACCTAAACCTTAACCTATTCTCACCTGAATCTAACTTTAACCTAAACCTAACCCTAAACCAAACCTAAAACGTACCTTAAAACAACATGTCTTCGCCTTAAACTTTCATAATTCACATGATGGGGAACCTGCTTTTTACACCCACAAGGAGGAATCGCCCCTTTAATGTGACTGTGTGGACAGATTTAGGTCTCCAGGATATGAGTAATACCTTGATATAACACACACACACACACACACACACAAACACACCCCTCACCTCGTCCTCCTGGTCGTTTCTGAAACACAGACACGCTGCCCTCCTCTTGAAGCCCTCTCCGTCGTACGTCCTGGTCTGGTTGGGCTTAAACTTCATCATTAATGTCCAGCAAACGTTCAATTTAAAGAAAGTAGAAGTTGTGAACCGGGAAGACCTGACTTCAACAGGCGCTGAAGAGGAGGAGGAGGAGGAGGAGGAAGGTGGTTGTTTTTCTCCGCGGGAGCAGCGTGGTGTCCCCGCAGTTTGTCCCCAGACTGAGCCTCTTCACACGGTCTGAGTGACGAAGAGGAGACGGAGCCTCGGTTCATTCATTCATCTCTGAGCGCCGACACCACGTCACCCTGTCACTCTGCATGTGTGTGTGTGTGTGTGTGTGGATATATGGAGTCAGTGTCCACCATGGAGGAGCAGAGCCGCTGTCAACCACACACACACACACACACTCACTCTCTCACTCACATCTGGGGTGGGCGAGCTGCCACCAGCTGGCACACACACACACACACAAACAAGAACAGTAATGAGCCAAACATGCATCAAGTGTCTTTATTCATGTTCTTCCTTTAACCTGATCAGTAATCATCGTGCCCTAGTGATGCATTTAATGCTGCTTTCAATTGCTTTGAAGATTATTTCATTTTAAGGCCATTTAAGTCTATTTGTGGTTTTATTTCCAGTACTAAAATAATGTATGAATACATTTATGATCATCTTTCCAAAGCAAACCCTTACATTTCATCCACTATCAGAGGTTTTGTAACCCATAGAAGAGCATTATCTCTCCACTTTCCATTACATATACAGAACTTAGATCATTTACAGGGAGGAGATACACACAAATAACATTAAGGGCTTATTTGAATGCATACATGAGCTTTCTTTTACATTACATTTGACATTACGTTATTTGTATTGTTTAAAAGTGAAATTAATCAAGTTTGGCCATTGCCTATTGATGCATGTTCCCCCTGTAGCATGACTTACTTGATTTATATCTTAGCAACTAAGGTAAATATTGTATTATTCATATGAACTTAAGTTAGCATTTAGGTTCTCGTGTTGGCCCCGTTTCTCATAATATCTGAAAGGAAACATAAGGTAATTTCCTGCTGATTTAAGGGGAAATAACCATTAAACTCTATGTGTAAACCACTGTTAGAGCAGGGACGCAGCCTGGTGGTAAAACTCAGTAGTGAGCTTCTTATGATGAAGTGGGTGAGGCCTGAACTGTGTTGCTGCCGAGTGTAGAAGGTACAAAGCTCAGGACGGTGCCCCTCTAGTGGACGTCATCCACTCTGCATCCACTAGACGTGTTCAAAAGTGACAATGTGTCAGTGTGTTGATGTGTTGACATTGTAGACTGTTAGGACCACAGACATCTGGGAGCACAACAAGAGATCACTCTAATAATAATAACTATTACTATTATTATTTCTAAATGGAATAATAAATAATCCAATCAACGTGAATTTGGGAATGATGGAAGTGATGATGATCCAGATCCAAAGCAACACTATGAGGTTTAAAAGGTTTGTGGAATGTCAAGGACCAAACCATGTTTACAAAAATAAATAACTAATAAGCAGAAGACTTGGACGATTCTGTGGAAGAGGACCAGCTCCTGATATAAAGTTCTCATTCTAAAGTGATGAAAACACAATTCTTAGTTTCAGGTGATTATCCTCTAATAAGAAAAAAGTGATTGTTGATATAGTGGTATTTCATTCAATCGCCTAAATTCCACACTGGATTTTGAAGGGAGTACTTTATAACAGTACTTATTGCATCACTGGCTTTGCTCATGAGCTTTCTGACCAAGGTCTCAAAATCCAACCTGTAAGCCATCCCTACAAACCAAAACATACATCAACAGAAGGTTTCACACTTACATGTCCTTTCAATCAAGAGTCCCACACGGGTAGCTGTTTATTAATCAATAGATTTTATTTACAGAACATAAAAGTATGCAGGTGAACTGTTCCATAGCATCCTGGGAGCAGGAAGACATTTCCACTCCAGATGAATAGAGAGAATGAATTTACAGACAGTGAATTGAATACAGACTTTTCAGCCAAAGACCAACTACGACCATCACGAGTCCCAACGGCCCTCCCCCGATCATTTGGAGTTTGATCCCGCAACTACTAAGCATTATGTCCCAAACAGGTCAGCCCCGCAACACCCACTCAAATTATCAAACAAATGACAGCTCACGTGTAATCCCTGCTTTGTGAAATAAATGCCATTGGAAAAAGTAGACCAAAGTCTTGAAGAATTAGACTGAGGTGAAACACACAGGGGAAACAAGCGGAGGAGTTAGTATGGCATTAGAAAGATTCACAAATAAAAGGCTGGATATGGTAGTAAAACATACACTATGTGCTAAAACTAAAAGGTCCTCAATGTCCACCGCACCCTCCGCATTCAATCTCACCTTCCCCAAGCTTACATCCAGGTCTACAGAGTGGTTGAAAGTTAATGTGGCAGGCTGAATATATTTTTTTAAGTCATTTTATTTTTAACTTAATAAAGCCAGATGTGACTTAAAGAAGACGTATGATTATAATTACCTATGTGTCCTGCTGCATCACCTTCACAGGACGAAACTCTGCTCGGACTCCAGGTGAGTGTCTACAGCGGGTTAGTAGCGGTTAGCTGCTTTTAATAAACAAACAGCAGCACAATAAAACAAAGATCCTTTAAAAAAAAAAAAAAAAAGTAGACAAACATAAAATGTATACCGTATTGACCAAATCTAGCCAGTCTCTCCTCTCCACCCATCTCACGCCATCCCCGACACAGAATACCCTCTTCCCCCCTTAACGTGCATGTTTGAGCACGGTTGGTAAAATCCTCCCGAAAAAAAATCAATGGACGAAGAAAGCCAGGTGAGAAGATCTAAAACCTCTGCCCATGCATTTCAACAGTAGTGGGTTAGGGCAAAGACAAGCCATTTCATCTCTAGTGTGCATTCAAATCACCAGTTGTCAGCAGTTTTTTTTTCCTTTACGTTATATTCATGAGTATTCAATAATAAACGCGTATGTGTGTGTGTATTTATATTAGAGATATTTATTTCGATATTTATTCATGTAAGACTGTGTCCTTTAAATGCAAATGATGTAGGAAGAGGTCCTGGCAGAACATGAAGAGTTGTGTTCACACTTGACTTCCACTTGTGTCTCCTCTTGTCAGGCTGCTCTACACTTCATTCCTGCTTCCAGCGTAAAGCCTGGTCCAAGTCCTGGCTGTAGAGGGAAAAACAAACAAACACCATAAAAACACACAAACTGATGACAGTTGACCGCTCTGAAACACAGTTGATTCGAAACAGCTTTATTGCCAAGTCAGGAGTAAAATATATTGGAAAGACCAATATCACCAACAAACTTAACTTTATATTTTGTTAACTTTATTGGGAAAATCGTCATTGAACTCTGAACTGACGCTACAAGTCATGAATCACATTTTACCCTCAGGACTTTACTGTCATGAGGATTATTTTAAAAAAGCTTTTCATAAAGAAAACTACCTTTTAAATAGAGTTTCACTGTTTATTAAAATGCGAGAGTGTTTCATCATATTTCAGTAACTGATATATTTAGTCAGGACTGGACATTAACTTTTTATGCCTCTGCACCAGCAACAGCCTGTGACCGGAGGCATTATAATTTCAGGTTGTGCGTCCCGTTCTTGTGAACAGAATATTTCATGAACCCTTGATGGTATTTCTTAATTTTGGTTCAAACATTCAGTTGGACTCAAGGATGTAATGCTGAGATTTTGCCTAAATGGACAGCAGACTAGACAAGAGCTGGATATAAAGTGCAGTAAATTTGGCTCTGTGTTAATAATGAAGTGGGTGAGGCTTGTAATGGCCGAGTGTAGAAGTTACAAAGCTCTGCACAGTGACCCTCTAGTGGATGTCACTGCAACTTTGTTTTGAACCTGAACAGATCACAGTTAAATGGTCTATATTTATACAGCGCTTTTCTAGTCTTGATGACAACTTTACAGTACAGTTTATTGCCATTCGCACACAGTGCATCTATGAGCAGCACTTTTTCCTAGTCGGGGTCCAGTATCCCCCCCCCCCCCCCCCCCCCCCCCAAGCCACAGCCACAGCCTACCCAGTTAGTTCTCACCTATTTCTATGGCTTCAGCTTCGTCGGCCTTCCACCTCTCTGCAACATCATTTGCAAGAGGATCATCAGGGTTCGGAGCACTTAGAAGCGCCTGGATCGAAAGCAGCACTGTGCGAATCTGCAGAGCTGGTGACCATTTATCTGGGGAAAAATAAAAAAACAGATATTAACGAGACCAAAATAGAGAATAAGATAAGCAAAGTGACAATTGAGTGTAAGATGATGAACGTAGAGTAAAAGAAAAAGCACAGGAATAGTTCATCTATTTAAAGCTGCTGGAGTTGTGAAGTGACAGAGGTGATACGCAACCATTGTGGCTAGAAGCTCCATTTCAGGGTAAAAAGTGTAACACGAGAGGCACTTGATGTTTTGAATAAGCTGAAATTGGCAAGTCGCTCAGAAATAGATCAAATATCAAGAGCACAATACATACAATGCTTTCCTACAGTCACAAGTCTGACTCAACAATGCCAATGCAAAGTACCTATTAAAGCTGCTTGGGAAGAAACACATTCTGTCAAGTGTTATTGTAACTATCTGAGGAGGAATGTGTGTATATTAAAGCAACTGTTGAGTTTGATAGTACACCCACTGCCCACCCTAAATGCCTGTTCTTGCTCAATGCTTTTGGTGAGGGAAGGTATGATCTCCTGTGGGAAGCGTGACCCTGATTGATAATCCGTTTTCAGACATGACCTCTGGGTAAAATACCGGAGAATTGACTACGGAGTTTACCTTTCACAGATGCACAACATAGCGGGAGGTTCTCTGCACAGACGCCTTCATAACAGCATCAAATCCTCCACATTATTGAGGTGAGAGGTGGAGAAGCCGTGTGCAGCAGGCAGAGACAGGAAGTGACTTATTAACTCTGCTGCGTAGAGATATTCACCGCAAGATATTGGTTTTCTTTTCTTTCCTTTTTTTCATGTTAGAAGCGTCATCCACCCCCCCACTCTCTTGCGATGAATCCAGCAAGGGATCACACATCGGATTCTCCTGGATTTCCACAGAGTCCAGTACATGTCTGAAAGCAGCTTTTGTGTTGCTTTAAGGTTAAACACACTGTAGAGCACACAGAACAGCTGGAGACATATGAAATTGGGTTCTATGTCCCACAAAAGGTCATGAAACACAATCTTCTAGGTGCCCGAGCAGTAACAGTGACATTAATGTGCTGACTTACCTTTCAAAATGTCAAGACATATTCTTCCCAACTTGTCGACATTGGGATGATATATTTTGGTCATGAAGCGTACTTTAGGAGCAGCCATGGGATATTCCTCTGGTAAAAAGAGTTCAAGTTTAAACGTGCCACCCTCAAATGGTGAATCCTGGGGTCCGGCAATGACCACATGGAAGTAGCGGCAGTTGCTCTCATCTGGCTCTGCCCTGATGCCTGGGACAGGCTCTGTGAGCAAGCGCTGAGTTTCCTGGTAAAAGAAAACAAAGAAAGAAACAAAATGATATATTAGTACATGCTATTGGGAATTGCATAATGGTAAAAAAAAAAAACTAAATGTAAATATTAATTGGAAAAATTGTTAAAAACCCTGTTGAGACCTGCAAAAGAGTTAGTCATTTTTGTTCTAACAACACAGGAGGAAAGGAAGGAGGGCGACTGCAATAGTGACTCAATGCTATGAATCTGTGCAGCATTTAACTGTCTTTTAGAGGTGAGACTGACTCAGCCACCGCACCACAGCAGGGTTTTTCCTAGCTGAAAATTAGGCGGGGTGGAATTGAGCCTTGGTTCAGTCACCTCAAGGTGTATTCATTAAAACACAACAAACTAAATTATCAACATATCAACAGTTTTTCTAGTACGAGGGAAACTGCTCACAGGGATCCCGTTTGTCTGGGACTAATAATCACTATAAGGGGTTTATTACTATAACTGAATTACGTAGCTTCTGTACGATAGAACTAACAATTAGTAGAGTTTTCTCAGGAGGCGCCAAGAAATTGGACGGAGGTGGCCGCTTCACAACTCTCTACGCAGGAAAGAGGCCATTTCTGACATTCTCATCGGCCACTGCAGCTTGGCAACAGCCAACTTCTGCTGAGAGACAAGTGACCTACAGAAACACACCTCTCCTGTGAAAGAGAAGCAGGCTTGTGGTATGCGAGTGCCACACCTGAGAGGTCCCTGAAACAAGGAAACTACAGTTTAAGACTCGGTGCAGTCTGGATGCTACAATGTAGATCTGATCAACACTTATCCTGCTCTTCAAGGCCCTTTGATTTTGTTCTTTATTTATTTTAAACCTATTAATATGTCTGTTTGAAATGCAGCCTCATTCACTATATCGCAGCTGACTACATTGGGATAATAAACAAATAAATGTGAAAACCAGTGATGTATGAAAACCATAGTTGTCAACGGCCACCCCTCTTGTTTTGGACCCTCTCCTCCTGAATGCCACTGGGAGTGAGATTCCTGAAATATTTCAGATAACCCACAGACAAAACCATGCAGTGAAAACACAGACAGGAGAGGGGCTCCCAGTCCCAGTCACACGCTCTAAGGGCTCAAGGGCTCGAGTCGCTGAGCACCTTTTCCCACCAACCGCCTGACCTGTGGTTTGCTTACAAACCCACCTGTGCAAACTCCTCTTAGACACCAATCATGTTCTCATGATGCATTTTTTGACCAGCCTCAATATAAACGTAGGCCCACTTCCTTTACAAAATAGGCAAGCTCTAGTTTTTTTCTATAGATGGTAAGTGAGAGTGAATTAATGCAAATATACAACATGACAGCTATCACACTGGTGGAGAGAGTACTGGTGCGGACAGTTCAGCTGGAGTTCTTAAGAACCAGAAATTAAAGCATCAGTATGGTATCAAGATGCTTGAGTCAACCCACCTAACAAAGGGGGGGGGGGGGGGGGTCCCACTAAATATTGATTTCATTTAGATTTGTTCCTGCACATTACAGTTGTCATGGTACAGACATGTACGTATGACTCATCATGACATCACCCTTCAAATAATGTAGCTGTGGGTTTGTGTGGTGCAGATAATAATGGGTCATATTTGGTTAGTGAGCCAACATCAGCTGATGCTGCTCCATAGCAGAATATCATCCTGCTGGGTTAGTTAATACTTCTTATGACCACGTTAAGATGCTAATGCTCAGCTACTGGTTAGTACAGATTAGTCTTTTAATAAGAATATAACAAGGAGACTAGTAAAGAGTCAACCGTGTCATCTTCAATTTGCGTGTGGCTAGATTAAAAGAATAGAGCCGAGAGAACCAGACTAACAGGGTGTTCTTGTTTTTCCTAGCTAGAAACACAGCTAACACACAGCTAGCCCGGGTTAGCTAATGTCCGTATAGAAGTGTGTGTTAGCATAGTTAGCCCGGTTAGCAAGCCACTCAGATAGCAGACCAGTCTGGTCTGAATAAAGACTGAAGAGCTTCAGAGGTATATTGAGAAAAGAGGATCCCGACCCAGAGCACATTTATCCGCCATCTTAAAACAGCGGCCGTGTATGTGAGCCCAGGAGCGAAGCGGAAGTTACTTTAGCACACCAGCGTTAGCGAGCTGGATGCTAACGTTAGCACACAAAACTGCCCACCGGCGGAGCTTCAGTCGGAGAGTTTGTGTTTAGTTAGCCTCAGAAAAGTCTCTGTTCACGGTGTGAATTGTTACCTTGGTGATCCTGCGGGGCAGACCTGTCATCTTGTCTTAAATGCGGGCGTTCGGCTCTCGGTGTCTCCTCTCCGTCGTTGGCATTGACAGCGAACACACGTCTTCCGGGTCCTGTGCGTCGTGACAGAGGATGAGGAGCGGAGCAGCGGATCAGATACCGCCAGCGTCAAACACACACTACGTGTACTACTGCGTGTACTACTGCATCTATATACTACTGCATCTATGTACAGATAACATGTACTACTGCAACTATATAAACACATCATGTACTACTGCATCTATATAAACACATAATTTACTACTGCATCTATATAAACACATCATATACTACTGCATAGATGTACAGACAACATGTACTACTGCAACTTTATAAACACATCATGTACTACTGCAACTATATAAATACACCATGCACTACTGCATCTATATAAACACAGCATGTACTACTGCATCTATATAAACACATCATATCGTCCTAAAATAATGGCCTACGTCATTTTTTGACCATTTTTTTTTGTTTTGCCTAAATCATGTCCTCATGATGCTGGTCACCTCTGGTAAAATCGCCTTCATCCTCAGTTGAACAGATCATGCGAATCTACCTCTGTAGAATAATGGCCTATGTCAAGAGTGTGACTTACAAGCTTTTCAAGATGGCGGCTGCATCAAGAAGAACGAACATCTACCGAGCCCCTGAAGTTATTTCCATGATTCAGGGCTCGTCCCTTATTGGTAAGTGATGTGAAGCTTAATACAAGTGACCACAAGGCAATGGATGTTTTTCAGAATGATCGCACATTTGTGACTGTACACCTCAAAGGGTTGAAATGTTTTTTTCCTCTTTGGTAGGAGATGCTCTTGACAATTCTGACACCGATCAGGCCTCATCCACTGAAAATGACAATGAGAAGAGATGAAGCAGCATGCACCAGGCCCAGACACTGTTTCAGATGGAGCAGACAATACCTTAAACACTCCCGTTGATGTTGTTGAAGATGCCAAGCAAACACATCCACACCATGAAGAGGATATATCTGATGATGATGATGATGTCATAAGCGATCCAGACTATACCCCATCCTGTGATGAGTCCTTGGAAGGTGTGATCAAACTCAAGGAGATCAACGTCAATCACAGAAATACCTTGTTTCAGGGCACACACAAATGGAGTGTGACAGCATGCAATAGTACTATTGAACGCAAAATAGTTATGGATATCACCCCGAGAGACTACGTCATCATACTCCAGACTGCAAGAATCAGGCCATCACCTTACCATGTGAAGGTGCTCAAGCATGATGAGTTCCCTGAAAATGAATGGATCTTACTTCATTAGCATCAGACCAGGCAAAAAAGCTGGAGATCCGACTGTGCATCACTTGCGGGCTCTTTAGTTCAGCAGTGAAGGCAAGGTCCATTTCAAGCTGTCCTTCTCGGAGGACTCTGCGTGGGAAGCACTGCCACAAAGGGTACAGGTGCCAAATGAGCCGATAGCATGGATACGAATGTTTCCAATCAAGGAGAGAAAGTTCCAGGACCTCCAGTCAATGAAACACGTCAGGCCCGTTGAGTGTCATCACTTCTTTGACAATTTGCCACATTAATAGGCATCAGTCAAGAACCCAGCAAAGAAGAGCTGGAAGGAGAAGTGAGGAGATGCACATGCCTCCTCAGCATTATGTTTAGTTAGTTTGTTAGTTGTGCTTTATTGTTGACAGAGTTGAAGGTTTAAAATTGCTTAAGTCACAAAGGAATGTTCAAAAATTTGCCTAAGTCATTTATTCCTCTTATGTTACATAATTGACAGACATTGTTATTAGTATGTCAGTAGTCATTTATTTTCATAACCTTTTTGACTGAAATTATTAATAAATATCATATATTCAATATTTGGTTAATTTTGGGGTGTTTTCTGAAAAACCTGAAAAAATGACTTGGACCATTCGTTTAAGAGGGTGACGATATACTACTGCATCTATGTACAGACAACATGTACTACTGCACATAATACTGCATCTATGTACTACTGCATCTATGTACAGACAACATGTACTACTGCATCTATATAATCACACCATGTACTGCTGCATATACTACCGCATCTATATACAGACAACATGTACTACTGCATCTATATACACACAACATGTACTACTGCATCTATATAAACACACCATGTACTACTGCATCTATATAAACACACCATGTACTACTGCATCTATATAAACACATCACCTACTACTGCATCTATATCAACACATCATGTACTATTGCATCTATATAAATACATAAAGTACCACTGCATCTATTCAAAAAGATAATGTACACCTGCATCTATATAAAGACTTCATATGCAGCTTTCTTTTTACAAAGACTACATGTACAACTGCATCTATATAGACACATAATGTACAACTCCATCAATATAAACACATCATGTACAACTGCATCTATATAAAGACTTCATGTATAAAAAGCATCATGTATAGTTGCATTTATATATAGATTTCATGTACAACGGCATCTATATAAAGACATCATGTACTACTGCATCTATATAAATACTTTATGTACAATTGCATCTATACAAATACTTCATGTACAACTGCATCTATACAAAGACTTCACGCATAACTGCGCAAGATTTTGTATATGACTGCATCTACGTACACCACAAAGAAAAAAATGATTTCATACAAAATGTTACATTTACAACATTAAAATAGTGATTACAATCATTTAACACATGATAAGAAAAGTTATTTTCATGAGATTTTACTGTGAATATTAATTTTCAACTGAGTCTAAATTGTCAGTACATTTGTTGTGGTGGTTTTATCTAAGTCTGCTCGTGTTGTGCTGCTCCACCTGTTTCAAACCAAACACAGTGTGGATTAGACACAACACTTAAAGCTGCCTGACGCAGCTACTTTCCCCCTTTTGTTTTTTGCAGGTTGGAATGGCAGCTATAGATGGGAGAGAGTTTGGAGCTCCTCCCTGACGCATCTGCACGGACAAAAGCTTTGTCCCTTCGGGTGTCAGGTCTGTTACGTGGACATCAGCAGTGCAGCAAACTTGGAACAACTTTATTTTAAATTTCCGACCGAGAAGAAGAAGAAGTCCAGCATGTCGTCCCTGCTCCAACATCGCTCAACAGGTGGGTTTAATATTTTTGTAATGGGTCCATCTTTTTAGCACAAATGTAAAGTAGAAATAAAAAATAGAATTGAAAATGTACTGATTTTTTTAACTTGCCTTAGCAATTCTAAAAGTCTACAGACATAGTGGAGATAGTTAAGTTTTGTTAGAATTATAAGCGACTCTCAGCTTATTTAACATTTCACAATTCTGCTGCAGTAACAACACAGTATGTTGCACAGGAGATTCAAACTTTTCCTTTGCTATTTCACTCATTTCCTGACCCTGACCCTGACCCTGGGTTTGCCACCACAGTTTAGCTTTTAACATTTATCATTAGTCTTTTGTAACATATGTGTATTACAGGCAGCACAGGGGAAAACAGGCAGGTGTCAAATCTGAGCCTGTAACTACAACTCATGTTTGCTGCCTTTACAGGTGCAACGTTTCCGCTCATGTAGTCATGACCACGGAAACTCCTCGGACCATGCTTGATTTAAAAAAATGAGCTATTTCTGCACATGTAGGCACATTTCATCAAAGTATTTTTATGGCTTCTTCAGTAGCTCACTCTAAAACAAAGGTATTTTCTAACTGAATCCGAATGTGTTTAATAAAATAGCTGATTTTTTCAGGAATGTTAACAAATGAAGTCCCCAAAAAATATCTAAAAGCCACAATTTTCCCAAGTATTATATCATATTAGCAAAAAACGATTTGCCGACACTCATCCACACTTCAATGTAATGCTTCATTTGAGGGGGTGTCTTTCAGCTTTCTAACCTGCCCCACCTCACCTCACCGTCCCCCCTGAAATTTTCCATTGTTCAACACACACAGGAGCAGATGAACCAGCTGTTAATCTGGTCCCGTCTCTCAGTGCACAGAGAGAACAGGCCGTATCAGCCACATTACAGGGGCTGCTGCTCACACTGAGCGCCGGATTCCAGTGTGAACATCTGTGTTGACAGGGCTTAGACAGACTTCCTTATCAATTGTCTCTGAGACATTAAGAGTCGAGGTCAGTCTGGTATAAAAGACTCAGCCTATTTAATAGTGGTTGTTATAGACTTTGGGTTTATGACATCTTATATGAAGCAAAGTCAAACTGTGATATATTTTGAGTTGTGAGCAGTTCAACTAACTAACTAACGAACTGAATAACTAACTGACTAACCAACTAACTAACTAACTAACTAACTAACTAACTAACTAACTGACTGACTGACTAACTGACTTACTTTATTGTTGATCAGGTTTCATTTAACTATTTTTAGATGCCTATAGCTTTTTAATAAGAAATAAGAAAAGACATTAGAGAGGCCAGAGAGAATAGATAACTTTCTCTGACATATTGTTTTCTTTTTTTCCCCCTTTATAGCAAAAGAAATATGTCTTTTCATTTTCTTGTGGGGAGTTAAACAAGAAAATCAATACTAATCTCATATTAGTATTGAGTAACAGTAACAAAAAATCAACCAACTAGAACTTTATCACCAAGAAATAAGAAAGAAATAAGCACATTACGCCCAGATAAAACAGGAAATGTTGTTTGCACTCTTAATTTTTTGCAAATAATAAACAAACCTAATATGAAGTGTTTATTAGAAAGTGAATGAGAGTGTTTACAATTCCATCCATCTGATGACCTGTCAGATTTATCTTGTGAATCCTCTGGTGGTCCTGACATCCAGTTTTTGGACCACAAGACAAAAACTGGATGTCACTGGATTTTTTTGGAACATCAAAAAACTTAAATATTCTAACTCCCTCACAGTGATTTATGTCTGTCATCTGTAACTGTTATTTCCTTGGTTTCCTTTCTTTTAGCTCATTGGAGCACACACTGCCTCCTGGCATGTGTATTCATCATGCTCACCTTCTCTGGACCAGTTTCTCCCCTTCATGCTCCCTCAGTAACAACCAGTCTGCGCTCTGCTTTCTCCGCCACACAAACCAGCAGCGTAGTGGGAGGCAAGCAGAAGGCCGTGACCTTCAACAGGCTCATGGTCAACATCGGAGGGGATTTCAATCCAGACACTGGTCGCTTCCGCTGTCGCATCCCTGGGGCGTACTACTTCTCCTTCTCAGTGGGGAAGTTTCCAAAGAAAATGCTTTCTGTCATACTGGTGAAGAACGGGGAGGAGGTGCAGGCGATAGCGTATGATGACTACCGCAAGAAAGGAAGGAAAGTTCAGAGTCAAAGTGTCATGATCGGTTTGAAGGAGATGGACACAGTGTGGCTGCTTCTGCAGCAGAGTCCTCAGTATGCTTTGTACAGCAACGCTGGGCCTTACATCACGTTCTCTGGTTACCTCATCTACCCTGACGTCTCCACAGCCAGCTACATCAGCAACCACCTCTCCCCACCAGGCCTGTCCCACCCCCAGTGCCCTCCTGAGGCGTCAGAACAGCCACGCTCGGCCTTCTCTGTGGCACGGACGTCCACACTCATGGGTCAGAGCAGCAGGCTGCAGGACAAGCCACCTCTGACCTTTGACGTGGAGTATGTCAACATCGGGGGTCATTTCAACAAAACCTCAGGCCTTTTCACCTGCCATTACCCAGGGGCTTACTTCTTTGCCTTCACTGTGGGGAAACACCCCCGTAAGGCCGTGTCCGTGAAGCTGATGACCGGGAAGGGCGAGGTGCAGGCGATGGTGTTTGATGAGGACACGTCGAAGAGGCGGGAGATGCAGAGTCAGAGTTTGCTGCTGTCCCTCCGTCGGGGCGACAGCGTGTGGCTGTACAGTCAGCAGGATGAGCGTTACGCCGTCTACAGCAACCAGGGGCGCTACACCACCTTCTCTGGATTCATGGTTTATCCTGAAGCAGAACTTTTCACATCTCCAACCAACCAGGACAGAACTCACCTCTAGATGTCTTTTTGTCAAAACAGCAGAAAAGGATCAAAAAATACATTTTGTTTTTGCAGACAATCTGTAGGTTGTTTCTAATCTTGACTCTAAATCTTGAATCCGTGGTCAGTATAGCGTCAGTGCATTTACTACTTTGTTTGTATTTTATTTCCTTTTATAGAACATAATGCCATCCCAGCTGTAATATTTATTGCCAAATTACTCCACAAGATGGTGCTATGACACAATTGTGGACATAACCCGCAGGATGGTTATTTATGTCCTTAACGTGCAATTAGCTGTAAAACACAGAAAGAAAATATAATATGGGTGTTTATATATATTATGAATTATTGATTACATAATTAAAATCGGATTTTAGATCTCAAATGCATGTGTTTTTATTTCATTTTTTTTGTTTAACATGTAAAATTGATTATTATGTGACATTAAGACAATAATGTAAATGATGTAAAGTTTATTTGCTGTAAAGTGTTAAAAAGGAGACTTTGAGATACATCACGAGTCGTGAGTGATGGTTGTGTTTCACATGGAATTTTTATTTTGTGGATAAACTGTATCTGTAATTGTGCTTTGTGCATTTCAGGCTAATATC
The DNA here is from genome assembly GCF_009819705.1 of Hippoglossus hippoglossus. Lineage (NCBI taxonomy): Eukaryota > Metazoa > Chordata > Actinopteri > Pleuronectiformes > Pleuronectidae > Hippoglossus > Hippoglossus hippoglossus. Next base: position 10,647,830 of record NC_047156.1, on the reverse strand, counting down.
AATAAATTCATACATTTTAATGGATTAAAAACGTTATTGTTTTCTTTAAAAAAATGTTGCACTCGGAATAAGGTCAATTAAATGTTCAGTTAAAATGATGTTGTCAGCACTAAAAGGACGATTGAGAGATAAACTGGACGAATGACTGTCAGTGCAACAACCAGTCAGGCTGCTGCTACTACAATTAACAACAGAAAGAAAGAAAGAAAGAAAGAAAGAAAGAAAGAGAAAAATATTAAAATATTAAAATCCTGTTTTAGTTATATGAATATGTATGTTATTTTTTTGATACCCCACTGAAATGAAAAATCTGCAGTTTTAAATATAAACTTAAATAATTCATTAAAAAAATATTCAGTGTTTGCTGTTTTAAGTTATGCATGGAGAGTCCATATCTAATCAGATAAACCTTTAGATTTTTTTTAATTTATGATACTACAGTTTCATTAATCATATCATAATTCTTCTCATGTACCAGATGATTTACCTCTAGACCTTCTCCTCATTGAAAAAGCTGGTTCCTCCCTTTTGACAAACATGTATGAAAACAAGCTTCATCTTTTACTTTTTCATCTTAAAAGTTATTGAGGCAGAACATAAAACATTTGCATATTTACAGCATTTAAATGAAGCAAGTTGTATGAAGTTTTTTTTTACGAATATAAAATAAACGAAGCTAATATCAAACTGAATGTCATCTAAAAACCTTACACTTGATATGAGCACCCCTTCGCTTTGAATGAGTTCCAGTGTTTGCACTTGCCTGACGAATCACGCTGGGCCTTCAACATGTTTTACATGAGGGTTTAACACGATGTTCACAGCAGTAAGAAGTCTTAATCTGCTTCAGCCAAACCTGTGAATACTTTCCTCTTTGTGCTGTAAACACCTCCATAATTTCAAGTTCCTCTGCATGTGTGAGTAAATAGACACAATGATGGTGTGAGTAGAGCAATAATCTGAACTCACAGAGTCCCTACATGTCTAACGCTGTCAAGGTGCTGCAACACAAGTTTCGCAGGGACTTAATTCCACATCATGTAGTTGAATGGTGACCTTTGTCTCACACGTCTAAATGTCATCACCTCCAGGGCATCTCTTTTGTTCCGTTTCCTACTGCACGTCCCATATCTCACAGAGCAGGGGGGTAAATTTGTGGTCGTTCATCCTCCACGATGTGAGCATCTCTGCGTGGTAATGGTTGAGTGTTCTCAGCTCTGTCAGACGGCCCAGGAGACGAGCAAAGTACTGCGGCTCCTGCGGATGCTGCAGGACGCACAGCTTCCTCAGCACCTCCAGCATGGGCTCCTGAAGTCTCTCCACAGCCTGCTGGTCCTTCACGTAGGGCCGATCTGGAGACGAGAAGACGGATGGTACACACACGTCTTTTAGGGGATCATAGATTGTAGAGATTGATTTAAACAGCTCCCAAAGTGACACAACCTGTCTGGGTTAGGGAGTTGTTGATACCTGGTGTTAAGATGGTGATGGCTGTGAGGAGAGCCTGTTCCTCCTCTATCATGTGGAGTTCCCCAATGCTTTTGTAAAAGTTGAACATGGGCGTCATGAATTCCTCTGATATACCTGCAGAAAATGACAATTTGTTATATTCTTTATATTCATTCTTTCATGAACAACAAGCTGCCTTTAAAAACTCAAAAGTTGAGTTCAGACCTTGGATTAAGAGCTGTCTTTAAAGGGATAGTTCACCTAAAAATGAAAATTCACTCATAAGCACAACATTCAAATTCTACTCGAAACGAGGTCATTTACACCATGTTTTTGGCCTAAATGACTGATATGATCCTGGAGGAGGATATCAGATGAATGTTAGGCAAAGAAACTGTGTAAATGTCACTGCAAATTGCAGTATGGAGGCATTTCATGTTTTTTTTTTGCTGTCTCTTTTCTGTCAAACTCTTCACCCACCCCTCCATCGGCAAAGTGCTGAGTAGGTAATGAGTGAATTTTTCATGTTTGGGTTAACTATCCATTTAAGTCTTGGTTTGACTCCTTAGAGCTGTTTCAGATCATAAACAGTATCACAGTAACAATACCCTCGTTTTAAAGTAAGGATGCGTGGTTACAACTCACACAACAGAAAACAGCAGCAGCAGAACTGATACATGAGATTCTGTCTCATGAAGTTTAACAATAGAGTTTTAAATCCACTGTCATCTCTCAGCACTACATTGAACTAATGTTAATAAACTCATCAAGATCCATGAATTATTCTGTGGTAAAATGGTGAAAATGTCAAAAAACGCTCAATCTCCCAATGTTGAAAAACATTTTTTCCCCTGGATCTGCACCATGATCCAATTTTAATAGAAACATCCTTCCATCCAAGTTCTGTGATAATCTTTTCGGTTGTTGTCGTGTAATCTTGCTTACACACCAACAAGTAACCTCCTTGGCAGAGGTAACAAACGGACAGGGGTGGAAATACACTCTCCTTGATGGAGATAAGAGTTAATCTAAAGAATGAGATGCGGGAAATGTAAGTGGAGTAAAGAGTTTGTCTTGCACAACACTCTGCACTTTGAGCCGGGACAGTCTATCAACAGTCCTCTCTCATCTGCATTATTGTTCATCTAGATCCTGAATGATCGTCCACAGCCGAGAAAATAAAATACGCTCTACACAAAAGGGCAGAAGCAGATCTACCTCTACACATAAACTCATGTATTGTGCGGGTGTCGTTTTACTGAAAAACAACACATCTCTGACCAAAGACCAAACAAATCATATAAACACAACTGGGAGCACAGGTCACTGTAGCAAGAGCTAATTTCATTCAACAGTCATTGTACTGTTAATGTTAACACTCATATCAAATCAACTTCTCCTCTCCATAGTAAATAAAGATTTAATATTACACTCTCTATTTGATTCTAAATGTTTGCATTGAGTTTTCAAACCAACAGGGGCGGGCTGGGGTCTGTTTGCTCGGACCCATCATCGAGCGTTCAGAAATGCCAGTGGGGCTCAGAGGGAGAGAAGTGGACAATAGCATTCTAGATGTGTTGATAGGAAACAATGGTCTCTTCAGACAGCTCTGCTCCCTGATTCTCCCAGACTGGCCTTTAGTGTGAATATCTCCCTTCCCTACTATTCACGCCAGCCATGTGCCGAGGGACCCACACACATACACACACACACACACACACACACACACACACACACACACACACACACACACACACTCCTGCCATCACTGCCGCTGCCTGTCTAACTGTCCAGCCTGGTTGACACAATGACACCTCGTATACATATCAATGATTTTTTTAAACCACCACTCAATCAACTATTTGATTTGACTTATAATAGAGAGACGGCTGTTTATGAGAACTATAACTTTCCATAGCAGAAACATCCTATATGAGTGTTTATTGAATTCAACCTAGTGCCACTTTGGTTCAAATTAGCTGTGAGCTTCCCTGCACACACACACACACACACACACACACACACACACACACACACACACACACACACACACACACACACACACACATCTAAAAGCAGTGAAACTATACCCAGTGCGGGTGTGTGTGCACGTGTAACCCACACCCCACTGGAGATCACACGTCTCCCACCTGCATCACACAGATCAGGCAGATCAATTATTCAAGGAGGATCCGAGAAGTCTTGGCAGCTCGACTGCAGGTGGAACTACAACTGCCAGGATGCTGCAGCTTCTACCTCCTGGTGGAGCAAAGGCCCAGGAGGCTTGAAGGTCGTGAATCAGGAGTTCATATTCTGTGGTTTGATGTGCAGGTGTCACTAGATTTTAGCTGATGAACGTATAGATGCTGTTTGTTTGTTCGTTTGCAGCATTACATTATACAAAAACTACCATGAAACCTGGGGGATGGATGTGGTGTGGGTCAGGGAAGAGCCCATTGACATTTTGTTGCGGATCCATCAAAATGTTCACAGATTTTTCAGGAAACAATTCATTTATCCAGATGAAACAATCAGGCATATTTAGGGGGCTGATATCTATGAGTGTGGGTCATTTGGTGCAGCTTGATTTAAAGGGTCTGTTGGGCCTTGGTGGTCGTATGAGCTCTATTCTAGTTCACACTGTGCTAAGTTAGAACTCCGGTGCATCACAGAAACAAACATTTTCAGGCGCACTACATCCGCTGACTCACCACTCTTGCGTATCCTCTCTTCTAAAACCTCTGTGTGTCCGTTGGGCATCTTCTTGCTGAAAACCTGAGCTGAGCGCAGAAACATGGCTTCCACGGCCGAACCCTTCAGCAGAGCGATCTGGTCTTCGTGATTCAGAGACAAAAACCCTGCCAGAGAGATGATACCACACGTTGCGAGAAGAAATAATGAGGCAACTTGTGTTTTTATGGACACTACCAGAGTGTGTAATGGTCTCCACATTCAGATACATTCATAAAACCATTTGTATTCTACAGGATCTGAAAACAAGAAGAAATACCTGGAATATTTTTTGTGAACTCCACCAGAACTTGAACTTGACTCGTTGCCATCTCTGTCAACAGGAGGAAGTTTTCCTCTGCACTGTACTGGTCCTGTAGCTGCGGGGGAAGCACAGCAGTAAACAGTTCACACCATTAGTGTGGTGGTGGTGTTCTCGGGCTTATCTATGATGATGTTAACAATCCACTCCTAAACATGGAAGAGTGCAAACTTTAGCAGATGAACACCAGTAGTCTGATGTCTTTACTGGTGCATGTACGGTGGCCCTGAAAGGCATATAACGGCAAATGAGAAAACACAACAGCAATAACTTCTAATGATTTGGACAGAGGTTTTTTTTATTTGTTGTTGTGTTTTGTTAATTTAATTTGCACTTCAGGGCGATCGTACAAATGTGCAACTTTCTGTTGCAATGTGCAAACAGCTCATCCGTGGACATTTTTAATGACAATAATCAGAATAGAGTTTGAAGTTTGACACAATATTAAGGGTAATGTACCAGTTTTTTGGCCACGTCTTGAGGAATTTGGTGTCTGTTATAAGCATCTACGATGACCTTCATGAGAGCCCGCTGCGCTTTGGTGATTTCAACTTTTTCCTGTATTAAAAAAACAGAAAACATTCAGTCATTCAGATGTGACGCACACTTTCCCATCACAATGTATGTGACAAAATGGGTGTATTTGTGATGACCTTTGTCAGTTTGGTGGTTGAGGTGACCTGCTTGTTGTCTATGTTGTCCGCCCCCTCCGTCTCGTCTCCAGTCGACTGTCCCGGCGACGCCTTGGTGTTCTTCCGTAGCCGTTTAGATTTACACTGGATCTCTGTCAGCAGACCTGCCAGCAGGGATGAGGGCTTCATTATGTGTGCTGAAGCGATCTCAGCTCTTCATTCAACAGCCGTGTCATGCAGTTATAACCGATAACTGATTAGAGTTGGGTGGGAAAAGGTCAAAGGTCGCATTGGCCTCACAACATGTTTTGGCCTCTCAAGTCTGTCATCCCATAACGTCTAACAATAACAAATGTAGTCCCTTCACATCTCCATTTCTCTGTTGTTAGTTCAATCAAAAAGAAAGATTGTCCCCTTTTAACAAAATAATTGATTCGGAGAGAGGAAAGAAATGAAAAGAGATAAAACATTGACGTCTCCAGTAAATCATCATCGGTCTTTTCACACTGTGACTTAAAAGGTCTAATTTGTTGAGCCTGCAGGTGTAGTCATGAAAGCCTGCCACCCTGCAATATTCATCACGGCTTCCCTGCACTATTTATGAGCAACAGGAGTCCAGTCTATCCTCCTGCTCTTTTCAACTGACGGCTCGTAATGGACCCAACAACTAAGAATCCCCCGAAGAGTCGAGAGAAAGCACATTATTCACAGAAATGTGTGGTACGCTTCATACTTGAAACTTTTGAGACCAAAAAAATTCTGTAGTAAATTTCTTTTATTGTCAGTTTTTTTTAATGAAGCGTAAGGTGTCTGTCTACCGCTGCTCTTCCTGTAACTGCAACAAAAGCAGGACCTCTCCATTGTCTATTATGTGATACACAATCCTCAATAAAAATGAAACAGCCCGTGTCAGAGGGGAAAAGGAGGGTTCACCAACTAAAGAGACTCAAATCAGTTTGAATGGATGCATGACAGTCAATAGAAACATGTCATCAGGTTAATCGACGTGAATGTTCAGAACCTCGTCGGCACCAACAGGCACCAGAGGCTCCGGACGAGCAGGGATACTCACACTCAGCCAGCATCCCCATCTCTCTGCACTTTCTGAGCCGGCACTCCTGACATTTCCTGCGCATATACATGTCCATCTCACAGTTTCCTCCACTCTTGCATTTATACACCGCTTTCTTTGTTATGCTCCGTCTGAAGAAACCTGCGCACGGGGAAAGACAAAGAATTGTCACGTGCATGGTACAAAGAGATGCTGATTCAAAGCTAAGACATTTTGCACTTTCATAAAGAAATTGATTACGTACAGTAGTATATTCTAAGTATTTATCAAGTGTTTGTCAAGTACTTATTTCTCTTTGATAGATCAAACACAAATGTATCTTTAAAAAATCTAAAATCGTCCAAATTAGTTACTTTCCTTTTTGAATTATCATAGATTCTTCTACACGATCCATCAGTAGATACAGTATTAAAAAGTAGCTCCACCAGCTACAACAGTAAAATGCTGCTCATATATTAATGCTATATTAATGGCTGCCTTTGGCTAAGGAGGTAGAGCGTGTCATCCATCAGCCAGAAGGTCAGTGGTTCAATCTCCTAGCAGTCTATTCAATCATATTAATAATCATAATCATAAAATAATAGAATATATAAACATTCTGCATCATGAATTTTAATATGTTGATACTTTGAGAATATTCCCCTGATAATTAATTCATACATATGCAATGCAATGGAATATATGTTTGAATTGGTGTAATAATGATACTTTTCAAAATAAAGGTTCTTCCACCACATTGCAGATTCTGCCGTTTTTTTAAACCACAATTATTCAAAATTAATGAATCTAATCGTCAATAAATAAAACTACAGTTTCACAGGTCACGCACTGTTCTAATAATGTCACACAGAGAATCCCTTGAACACACACACACACACACATGCACACACACACAATAACGTCGGAACAGTCATTAGACATTCTGACATCCAACATTAAGCACAATGTCCTGCATTAGAGTAACTGAGCTCAGGTTGCTCCTGCATTGTGCAGCAGAAAGCTGAGAGGGAACCCAATCTGGCAGCGGTACCAGGTAGACCTGAGCCTATTCTCAGTCAAATGGCAGGACAGGCCCCGCTGCCCTCCAGGCATTGTCCAACCTCACCGTGTGGAATTACACTCATATCCATTCACCCTGCAGTTGGCAGGAATCACGGCACATTTCACAGTGTCATAAAACACGGGGAGGAGCCGGTGAAGGCCACAACCTTACTGTCACCATGTGGAAAACATTTACATGGTTGTAAAGTGTAAGTTCTAACTGAGATATTTCCTCATTTACAGTGTCATCTGTTCACTGTGAACGCGCCTGAATGGTTTGTTAAACTGCACGGATTTGCTGCGTGTTCCAGGCCCGTACCTGAACATGGAATCAGCAGCAATATGCCAGCGTGAACAGCAGCGGTTGCAGCTAAATATGATTGAATCAGACATGTATTTATTTTTGTAGCCACAGAGAATATTCATGTTCTTCACATATTCCTCTTCACCAGCTTCTGTTTGGACTGTAGATAGGAGCGGCCCTGTCATGGGTGGCCCCTAAAAGTCAACAGCTACACACATTAACTTAATTTTGGAATGTGGGCCAAATGTCATCGAGTGGGCCGGGACGTTTACTTTAAACAGTGCAAACGCTGCCTGGCTCAAATAAAACATCTAAAACTGAACAAAAATACTCCGTCTGTCTGGACATAGCTTTTATAAAGGACAAATTTCTTCCTTGTGCACAACTGTGTTCTTCATTGCAGCCGAATTTATTAGTTGATTAATTCAATGCTTGATTAGCAGAAAGTAAATCTGCTATATTTTGATAAAGTTTTTAGTCTTGATTGAGTTAATAGCAACTTGAAATGTTATCTTGGGCTTAATTGATTTATTTTTCCTGTCTTTTAGGTCAAAAATTATTGCTTTTATTAAGCAAAAAATAACTGACCAATAGTGAAAATAATCACATCCCTCAAAAGTGGTTAACTTTTATCATCGACTGCCCTTTATTTTATGGTCCAATCTGGACAAACGTACACACACACACACAAAGGAATTAAATGTGAATACTTAAAGCCTAATACACAATGTGTGTATGTTTTGATTTCCAATCTCACCTTTACAGCCCTCACAGGTGAGAGCGTTATAGTGATATCCAGAGGCCTTGTCCCCACACACAACACACAGTTCCTCCCCTTTGACCCTTCCAGCTTGCGACATGTGCCGGGTCCTCTTGCACACGGTGGACACCACAGCAGACGTGTCCTCCATCTCAGCATCGTAGCTGACCTCCAGGGCTCCCTTCCTCAGTTCATATATCCCTGTGTTTGAGAACCACTCGTCTCCGTTGTACTGGGGGTAGTAGTTCTGACTGGAGTAGTATGGTGCGGGAGGCATGGTTGGCTCCATGGACGGGTACTGCATGCTGGGGTAGACGGTGAAGGGTAAGACGTCGGGATCCTGCAGGAGAGAACTGCCGTGATCTGCCAGAATATCTGAGACAAGAGGAGGAGGATGATAAATACAATAAGTTTGACCAAGAAAAAAGAGCAATAAATCACTCTCTTTCTTCAGAGCTTTTAAATAAATATCAGTTTCTTCCTTGGCAGGTTGAGGTAGGCAAGTTGTTATCACACAGCATAAATTTGGATTTCATGTGTCTGTAAATTTGATGTGCTGAGAAAGATCATAAAATGTTGTGGAAAGCTTTGGAAAAAAGTAATAAATGGACCTTGAGTAAATATTAAACTGACATTTTCAAGGTCATGAATGAACGTTCACTCTCAGCAACAGTTACATGATTCAACATAATAAAACCTGGACTGCACCAACCAGGAAGGAAGGTCAGTTGGAATCCTCGTAACTCCCTCTCCTTTTATGCCTATATGCAGACTTTGTAGATTTAGAGTTATCAACTTCTAATCTAATCAGTGACATATACAGTATATAGTTATATCTCATAAGTGTGGGTTAAGGTATGTCTGTGTTGTTTCTGTTTTTTAATGTTTTCCTTTTTCCCCCTCAGTGAATAGCTTTTTTATATGTTGTGTATATGAATCTTCCTGTATTTCCATATTATTTTGATCAAATAAAAAAACATTGATCACAAAAAATGGTACAAAATCAAGTCACATTTATTTTTGGATCAGAGAGATTGAAAATATTTTGCTAAGAGTGTATTTATCAGAGCGTCTGAGCTGAAGACAGCGGCTCACTTCACCTGACATGAAGGAACTGCAAGTGGTGATGATTATCAATGGGAACATCCCTATTAGTGACCACTTTCACATCGGTTCCCCAGTTTTTTGGTTCCCCATATTGTGTAATAGTATAATGTTGCTTTAATATGATTATTTTACTATAATAAGAGTTGATGCCGCTAAAGAGAAAAAAAATCAGTCAGATGTTGAATCAAGTTAAGTCATTTTTATTTATCGATTTTATTTAAAACCTGATCAACATTCAACACATTTATCCTTGAAACCTGAACTGTGATAAAAAAAACTTTATTAGTTTGATTTGAAGTGCTCGTGAGAGAAGAGACGGGCTCAGCAGTAGTCGGCAACACACACAACACATACTATAAACCCATAAATGATTAACGGCTGGCTTGCACAGGTCACACTGTGTCTTTTAGAATGACATGTAACTCCACTCCCAACAAGTTGGCACTTTTTAAACTGATACAAGAATGTGATATGATCCTATATTGTTGTTTCAGCTTTACTGATTTCCGAGCTGGTAAAATTCATGACATGACGTTTCCTTTAAAAACGTCCTATAGGGTGATGAGGAGAGAATTTAAAAGAATGATCCCTCGACTGAACTGAAATATGAACATTAAAACAAGCGGTTCCTTTTACTACTAGTTCAATATCTGTAAACTGTATGTATCACTGACCTCTTGAAGACTTGTTCTGGACCATGCTCATCTCAGTGTGACCAGACACAGTTTTCAGAGACTCTACTCTCTGATCTCCCCAGTGCACCTCTGTTCTGTGGGTCAGTCCTTTCTTCTTGCCCGACTAAAAAGAAATCGTCCTCCATTTATTTATGCTAATGGATAAACCTGTCATCTAAAGACGTGAGAACAGCAGATGAAGAACAAAGCCAGTTTGGAGCTTGCTTGAGAAATCCCAAAGGGAGCAAAGGTTGCCGCGGCTACTCATTAACCACAAAAATGGCATGTCTTTACATAATTACAAGTAGCCGGCTAATGTTTAAAGTCATTTCCCGATTGGGGCGATGGTACTGGCTGACTGCTACTGTGCGCTGTGCCTGGATTTGTGAGCCAGAGATTACCGAGAAACTTGTTTGTCTATGCAATTAGTATGAGGAACATGTGCACACTTAAGAGTTTATGGATGCAACTGTTATCTGCCTGCTTTCTAATAGTTTATTACCTGTTAGGATCAGATATTTTTAGCTTTGTATTTCACCGCTCTGGTTGCTCTCTCAACTGCAGCACAGAGTTACAACTGCTTCTGGTCGGTTGATGGTGGATCTCGGATAATCAGCCTGTTGTATCTGGTAGCTGATTGGTTGTTGTAATAATAAACCATAGCCTTCTAAAGTTCAGCCTCATACCAAAGATTTCCAATGTGAAACTGTTGATTTAACTTTATATCATTATTTAGGAGCATGTTTGTGTAGTAGGCAGGTGTTTCGGTTATTTTGTCCGACCCATTCCTTTCAATTAGACTGGATCACTATAACAGTAACTGGTTTCCAGTGGGCATACCCAAGTAATGGTGGTGATGATCATGGCACGTCTCCTCTCGTCACTATATTTGCATGCCAATATTAGCATGTAGCGTCTTTATATGAGCTACTTTCGGCCGAGTAGACTTACCAAACAAGTGGGCGCTCTCTGCGATGGAGAACTCATCGCTGTGTGGGATTTGCAGTGGTCCCACCACATTGATGTCGGGGCCCACCCACTCATTCATTCAGGAGGGTCGTCGGGCACCAGCACAGGAAAAAAACACAGATTTGCACCGCGCCACAGAACCGTGGTACCCCTCTGTTCACTTCTGTAACAAGAACAGAAAATGTGTGATTTGTGGAACATGGTAAAATCTCCTGAACACTCTTGTAGCTCTGCAGGATCGTCTGAAACCTGCACCACAGAGTAATTAAACATCAGCCTGGGAGTCTCCACATCAACCCACCAGACAGGTCTCCTCACCCACACAGGGGGGATCTGTCTGGTAGCTGCCTGCGGAGAGGTGGGGGATGGAAGTCAGGCCACAGCAAGGCCTCCCGGAGAACACGGAGACAGGAGCCTTTACTTTCTATGCTCTGACTAAGCAGTAAATATACTGTATGACTTATCCCATTTCATATCAAGTACACATTACGTCTGTAGGGCCCACTCGATAGCATGTATCTCTAGACAGGGTCGTCTTTTTAAGGTAATTTTTCTGAACATAATATAATCTTCTAAAGTCTCCGTTTGCACATTCAACTCATTTAATATTATACTAAAAGCTGAACTGTAGATGCGCTGATATCTCAGGAATAACAGACATGTTTTCAAAGTTATACAAGGTCCTCTTCTGAAACATTACTTGTGTAGACCTCACTTGGCACATTTATTTTTTAATCAACGCAGCGTAATTTCCCCTGAGAGGAAAAAAGCAGCCCACAAGGATACGGAAAAAACCTCCAGTCCACATTTACAGCCCACACAACAGCCAAGCATGCCCCTCTCCACCTGTCAGATTCAGAGGCTCACCAGTGGCTCATAGGAAGTCACAGGTTCGTGAACATGAAATAAAATAAATCCTCAATCTTGCAGTTCTTACCTTATTCCAGTCGGTGAATACTGAATCCCTGCTTGGTACCAGTTTTTCCTTTTCTTTCCTTGTTTCTGATTATCCACAGTGTGATTCTACAGCTCCATCAGTAGTCGCCGATGAACATTAGGTCGCTTGTGTCTGGATTCCAGTGAGAACATGTGTGACTAGTTGAGGTCAGGGAGAAATGGATGGTGGTTATTAATTAAACTGTCCATGTCAACCCCCCCCCCCCCCCCGAACTAAACAGCCAAAAAAATCCCTCTTTATCATAACAAGACAAGAGGCTGCCTCATGAATTCCCTCTTAACAGCCGAGGGTCATAAATCCCACCCACATACACCAACATCACACATGGAGCCTACATCCAGTCATCAGCATTACACAAACATCTGAGCCGAGCAGATGAGCTGCTATCAGTCCAAAGTCCAATCGTTAAAATGTCTTTTTAAATCTTTGAATAAAAACACAGGATGATGATGTGCTTTTCTGTGTCAAATCATTTTCATTGTTCTTTTATATAGTATATTTCCATCAGTATATGAGGAAATTGAGTCTATCACATAAAACTCAGACTGTGTGGTAATCATCTGTCCTTGAAATGGTAGAATCAGTCCTTTTATCTTGTCGCTGCAATGTGCACGGCCAGTTTACGCCACATTTGTTTATATTGGCACCTTCATACCTCGGTGTACCTGCCCTGGTGTCTTTGTGCACTCTAAGATCATCATGCACGCTGCCATTCGAATCCCTGATGTCTTTATAATCCTAAATTCGTCCCCAAAAAAAACAAAAGCTTAATCATTGATGGGTTGTTGCTCCATCCAAAGGCCCTTCTGAGTCAACAGAAGTCCCTTTGAAATAAACAGAACCTTTGCCATTGGCTGTTTGTGGACTATGTGGTCTGTGTTTGACAGCATGTGAGGAATGAGCTGGCAGGGGCGTCCTCTGGGGAGCGGAGGACACGTACAGTAGTCGAGGTTCTCACAAGTATTGATGAGGTTTAAAACTGTTTTTAATTTGGTTTCATGAGGACTAGGTGACATATTAGGGGCTGGGCTGTTTTTTTTTTTGGTCTTTCCTTTCACTTCAGTGTTTTGTTACTCACTCCAGACACACTGTGAGTGACGCACACGCGAAATAACAGAAACAAATCCTGGAGAGTGACATAATCGACCACATGCGCTCAAGGACGCAGGAGCACTGTCGGGGCCAGCAACAAAGTCCGTGGCCTTGAAGCTTTATCATCAACATGCAAGAGGAAATAATCAATACACTACTCATTGACCACCAAATGCACAGAAATGATTTAGAACCGTTACGTATATATGTGAGAAGCGAGTTTGACTCTGGCGAGGAAAATCCTGTGCAGTAATTATCCTCGTCGTGGTGAAAATTAAGCAGGCGGATGAAGTCAGATAAGACAAAGGATGTTTACCACAGAGTGATGGGAACCAGAGCAGCCCTTGGAATATTTAGGCACGCTATCAAAAACAGGCCGTGTTAGGGACAGCTTACACTGTCAGAAGATAACGAGGATGTAACTTAGACGTGACACTGCCTTCATGACAGCTTTGTGTGAATAATAAGTTCGGAAATAAGCTGAAGTGAAGGAAACAATAAAATCAACTAAAAACAATAAAAAATGGAACCATAGGCCTACGATAGAGTGGGAAAGTTTTAAATCAGCCTGTTAGCCTCTCAGTTATTTACCGCTCTGTGGCTCCAGGGAGGACACTTTGATTCCAGACTGAATTATGGTGGTGGGTGAAATATCTCAACAACTGTTTTATAGATTCACCATAAATCTTTCATCCTAAGACATTTAGGTAAGGGTTAGGGTTAGGGTTATTTGCTAATTAGCAAATATTTAAAGTTACTTTATAAACATCACTGTTATCATAGGTCCAGGTAATCATGATGTCATGTGACATGTTTCAGACAGAGGCTGAAAAGAGGAGCTGCAGCAATGGACGTTAGAGGAAAGTGAGACCTTTTCTTAACATTAGAGCATTTAAAACGTTTCAAGTAATAACACTAACTGAAATTATGAACCGGAATATGGGAAGTTTGGTCAGTAGCATTGTTGGTGCAATACTAACTTAAGGCAGTGGAAAGCGATTGACCATTAAAAACCCGGTCTGAAGTCAGTGGTGTGGTGTTTCACTGTTATTTCAAGGGGACTAGTTGATAGTTATATGTGCCTATATGTACAATATGCACTTGTTATAGACACAGATGTCTCTTCATGCACAAAGTGTCTCAGAGAAGTGAAGAAAAGCAGAAAATCATAATTTGGTGCAAGTTCCCCTTACATCAACAGAACAATTTGTCATTTGATGATAAATCATTTATATATATTTTTTTGAATACATCAAGTAACATGAAAAATCCAGGACCTTGACGCTCTTTATGGATTTTATGTTTCTAAAACATTCTGCATACAGAATAGAAATGTTGTTCATTACATCTCTGGTGTGTTCAAGTAAAGTGCAAATCAAATACAAGCCCCCTCAAACAATATGATCATACTTTACTGTCTCATGATTAGCAGTGCTGAGGAAGAATGAGTGTGGATTTCTTTACTCTTCTATGATCAAAGTGGAACATCAGCCTCCGTCGTTTTTTTTGGAAACAATCTGGGTCTCCATGTATCAAACATTGAGAGGTTGCAAAAAAGACAAACACCAAAAGAATAAATAGAGTTACACTAAAAGCTTCACAGAGTTATGTCACCATCCATTTCAGCCCATTATGAGCTCAGAACACTATAAATAATGGAGCTGATATAATGCTGGAAGACGCGCCTCACAAATGGATGGAGAACTGAGATCCGCCCGGACAAAGGGAGGCGAGCGCAGCGGTGAAAGACTGTAATCATTCAGCAGCAGCAAATACATACGAGCAAAAAACAAACAAACAAGAAGGCTCATTACATTAACACTGTGGTCTGCTGTCAAACCCATTATTACATTTACATTGCATAGCCGACATGAAGAATGTCAAAAACTATTCACATGTTTCAAAGAAAGCTACATAAGGTCCAGTCAGCGTTTGCACAGGCGGAGAACGATCAGCACAGGCAGGAGGTGGAAGTCAAGTCTGGTTTGAAGCCGCTGATCCATGGATGTTTGGGTGTTTGATGTCATTTCTTTAGTCTATTACTAAGAATACTTGTCTAAAAAATATGTAGAATTGGATTTAATGTTCAACTTCTGATTTCATCATGTATTTGTAGATGTTTCTTTCTTATTTTGCTCAAGTAGGTTTCTAATAAGATTATGTTTGATTTCAGCATTTTAATTGTTTACATTTTCACCCCTGTCTGCCTGTTTGTTTGTTGGTTGGTTGTCAGCAATAAACTAAAAGACAGATCTCCATGAAACTTGGAGGAAGGATGGGACGTGGGCCAAGAAAGAACCCATATAATTTTGTCCTGGATCCGGACAACGGAATCTTTTATCACGTTCTTGAAAATTGCAAGATTTTTTTTGACATTTTCACTTATTTCCTGGGGAATAATGCATGAATGTTTAAAGTCTGGCATATTAAGGGGATTGATGTCTATGAGTGTGTGCAGTTCAACACAGCTCGATTGGATTTAAGGAGACTGTCGGCCTTGGCAGAGGTATGTGTTCCACTGCCTGCCCTTCTAATTGTTCTGTTCCCATATGATTGTTTTCTACAGATTGTGGATTGTTGTACTTTACAGTTAAAATGCTACATTGACCCCCCCCCCCCCCAAAAAAAAACTGAAACAGAGCAGTCTTGAGGTGCGTTTGATGCTGCTTCTCTTGCTTCTTCAACGATGTTTCTGACATTTCCACAGGTGGGAAATGCCTCTGTGACCAGATTTCAGTGCTCAGGAAGTCCAGGCTCACTGGTACCCATCCTGGAAGTCCCCATTCCCACAATGTTCCTCCTCCTCTTGCATGGTCACACCTCTCTTCTTTTTCCAGCCATGCTTTCGGCCGGATGAATTGTCTGTTGTGCCATAACTCATTTTGGGGGCCATCGTGTTATCGCTTTGGAGCTCTGTCTCCTCAGCCAGCTCGTCTTCATCAATTATGCCACATTTTTCCTCACTTGTGCTCTCGGGGTTGGCCCAGACCTGCTGCTCTCCCGAAGCAAAGATAGCATAGAAGATGACCCCTGTGTAATGCACCATGGACGCAATAACAAAGACATTCTGCCACTCCAGACGAGTCTGTGGGGGAGATGAATGGAGTCAGTGATCTTATGATGATACAGCACTGAGGCTGAGCGCTGCAAAGCCTCTGAATTACTCATGGCATTGGAAATACTACAGCTGCAGTGTGTATAATAAATGTCACAGCTCTATTAATTATAGATGCAAGTTACGTATAGAACCAAGAAGCAAGCATGATATATTTTGATGTATATTTTAAACATGTAATGAGGGAAATCTAAGGGAAGGACACAGTTTCAGTCTCGGATGTTTTTTTAATACACAGACCAAACACACAATAATTAATAATACATAAAAGAATTCCAACAGAATATGAAATTAAGAAGAATATGAGATGAACAACTGACCTATGTACAAACATATTCAGTTGCAGTCAAAATACGAGCAAACAACTAATAAACACATGTTAAAATATTACATAGTGTAGTAAAAGTGTTGAGAATCATTTGTACCTTGTGTTTAGTCAAAGCTCCAACAATCAGGGGACACACCATCCCAGAGAGGGTTCCCACACCGTTAGAAATACCCATCAGGATGCTGGCATAGCGAGGAGCAATATCCAGATGATTGACATTAAAACCTAAACACAGAGCACACGAGACAGTGTTTGATTAACGTGAAAAAAATATATTTTTTAATGGATTTCTGTATTTTGTAAAACTGAATATGGTTCAGTTCCACCTGCACGTTTCTATTTGTAAATCTATAAAATATTCAGAAGAGAGGCCAGTGAGAAGGTTCGGAAGGATGAGGCATGTAGACAGCGTTACATCCAAAGAAAAGATACTAAATTAAAATGTTTGATTCTTTCATAATCAAATAGACAGATAAAATGACAGAACATAAATAAAGCATTCCTGCAACCTCCTGTGCATCTGAGTGTTTCCAAATTTCTCAAGTTTCAAGCAAAACCCTAATTTCTTTAGTTCTGTTTGGAGTCAAACTGAAAACTTTTAATTTCCGATGAGGCACAGATTTATCTTTGTTTGCAGATGTTGTAATACCTGAGATGGCAAATCCACTGAAGCCCACAGCCAGAACGAGGAAGGAGATGGCGACTCCTCGGGTGTGAGAAAACCCAACCACCAGCAGCAGAGTGGCCTCCATCCCGAAACCTGTGGAAACACAGGACCAGACGATAGAGGAGATTAATGCGTAAAAGAGACAAAATGTGCATGTAAGCGTTTGTAAGCAGTGAGTCTGAGGTTTAAAAGTGTCCTACATAGTTTCTGCTTGACTCATTTACAATGAAAACATGTTGTATTTATCTTTATACACTGTACTGCCATTTTTTTGATTAAAAAAACATTTAATGAAAAATATGTAGCAAAGGAGAGGAGACAGCGGCCCGTCAAGTCATGAATTTCCAGTGTTAAGAATGAAAGAATGCTTTGCCTCTAGTTTACCATCACGTACCTCCACAGTTCATGAGTTTTCTCACATTTGTGGTCGACATGATTTTGTTCGTGCGTAAGAAGTCAGCCAGCTGACCCCCGATAGGGACCACAATTGTCATCACCATGTGGGGGACAGCAGACAGGATCCCCACCTGTCGACAGGTCACACATTCAGGACGGAACAAGGTGAGTGTGACGACCAATCTGTCATCATGGATGTTTCTCACTGACGGTGGAATTACTGTGGCGACACTGCGAGACCAACCTTGCTGATGGGAAAACCGAAAACTTCCTCAAAGTAAGCCGGCTGGCTGATGAGGAGCAGGTAGAAGGTCCAGCTGCGGCAGAAGTTGGCCACGATGATGGCGTAGACGGGCATGGAGGTGAAGAAACGACGCCATGGAGTCTTGAATTTCTGTGATTGACAGACAGAAATCCGTGCGTGTCATTGATGCAGTGTGTGTCAAGTTGAAAGGCACCGTCCAACATTGTATATACAAACCTCAGTTGCACTCAGTTGGTGGATTGTTTCACCGATGGTCGTCTCGATGTACCTCCTCTCCTCGTCAGTGATTGTGGGATGTTCAGCAGGACTTCCATACGCCAGCAGAAGCCACAGTATGTACCACAGGATCCCAAAAACTCCTTTTCATGAAAAGAGCGTGACAACAGAGCAGATGAATTTATACATGTGCACTAATAGATGCATATCTTTGTAGTGACGGCTCTGTAAAGTGTTGCCGAGCAGCTTGAGGACAGGACAGACTAATTAAAACAACCCCAGACCCTCTGTGGACCGCTAGAACTTTCATTATTAAAATTAAATGAGTAAGGTATGAGTCACGGAGCCCCAGACAGGAAAATGCTAATTCACATCAATAAATCAAGAGATTGTATCACAGCAGAAGCAGAGTAGATTTTTTATTAAAACACGTTTGGCGAGGTATGAATTTTGTGTGAGTGTTAATCCGTTTAATCAAACTCAAAAGCAATTCAGATAACAGTTATTGTGCAGAGCAGACTAAGTGTAACTGCCACAGAGCAACATGAGTCAGGGATTAAGATGTCATGAACCAACATCCAGGGTATTTAATCAACGTGAACATATATGGTGTATAGCTTTATTAATGGCTTAGGGATGCTTTATAACTCAGTTATAAATCAAACTCGGGCTCCTCTGGCAAATACTTTTTCTCAAATAAGCATCAAATATAAATGTTATAAAGTATTTACTGAATGTAATTTTGTCCAGATTCCTTAAAGGTTTTTCCAGCCGATGGAAAATTGTATTTTATTAAAGGCTTACAACTTATATGTGAAACAACCTGAGTTATTAAAAATTAAATGAAAACATTTACTTAGACTTACTGACCATTTACAAAGAATGATTAAGATTACTAAGAAGTGCTACCAATTGAATTAGATATACCCTGAAAGGTTGTCATGACTCTGAACTATTATGACTCTAGACTCTTTATTCTTTGGACCTTTGCCTCTTTAATGTGTGTGTTAACAGATCCCTCTTACCATAGATGTAAAAGACCGAAGACCAGCCAACGTACTGAACGAGCACTCCAGCTAAAGGCATGGCGATCACTGCTCCCGCATAGGATCCTGGGAACAAAGGACAAAAATGTCAGACTAAAAATGATGATGTCTCTTGTTTATATTTCCTTTTCACAGCTTTGCATTTTATAAACAACTGAAATTAACGTAATGTGATTGTAGTGAATTCAATCGAAACTGTAGAGTGAAAATGTGTCTGAAATAAACAGCGTATCTCAAATCTCTGTAAACCTTTTCAGTCAGATCACAATATTTCACTAACCCTAAATCCTGTGAGTGACCCAAAAAAAGATTTGAATGACACTGTTTTCATTATTTACTGTCACGAAACAAATAAAAGCTCATGTACACGAATCAATACATTACATTTCGTGACTACTTCAGTGTTACTGCGTTGAAATGAGCCATTGGCACTGCCTTGACAGAGACGCTGTTTTAATGTGTTTTCTATTAACTGACAGAGTCATGAATGCTGCTGTTTGAATACAGCAGGAGGCAGGGAGGGTGCATTAGGACAGCAAGCAACGCACAGGGGAAAAGATGGAGACCCTCATTCAGAGTACGCATGGTTAGCTATGTTCAATTAATGTCAATTTAAGAGGGTTTTGATTCATGGTGTTTTCTGGAGCATTTTTATAAGAGGAAGAAACAGAAGTATCACTCACCACAGAATGAAGTGGTGGCCAGTCGGCTCCGCTCAAGAGGCGGTGCCCATTTGGACCACATCCCATGGCATGCTGGGTAGGTGACACCCTGTAGGAGGGACATGGCGTGGAAGATGTCAAAGGTCAAAGTTAAGCTTGACTTGGGATGAAGCCTGGGATTCACTGACATACGTTGTCTACATTTTGGGAAACGCTTCTTTGTTTTGAGGATGTTAGATTTTGTTTCTTGAGCTGACGCAGTGAAATCTAAATATGTTAAATGAGATAACATGTTGCTGTATATAAGCTCTAGAGATTTTGCTGTGTAGATTTTATGAACTTTGGATGGGACCGTGTTCAGTGTTTATGCTAAGATAAGCTAACTGGCTACTGGTGATAGCTTCGCATTTATCCTACAGTTGTGAATGTTGTTTTTATTTCTCACCACAAAAATAAATGTTCATATTTCCCCAAATTTTGAACCATTGTTTTAGTGACCCAGTCGTCATTCTCCTTTATTTGCCTCCAACATTTTTGTCTTACCTCCACTAAGCCCTGCAGGATGCGAACAAACATGACGCAGCCGTAGTGAGTCCTTGCTGCTGATGGAATAAACATATTCAGCACTGAGGTCAGGAAAATGGCCGCCCCAAACACCCTGTAGCAAAACATTTGGTGCAAAAAAGAGAAGAGCTTGAAACATCAACGTTCACATGTATCACTCACAGAATACAAGAATAGTTATTGGAATCATGCTTAGTCACGACAGAAAAGGGTTGTTAGCTTAGTTTAGCTTAGCGTAAAGAGAAGGAAAGAGCTAGCATGGCTCTGTTCAGGTTCTTCTACAGGTTATTGATTGATAACATTATATGTCATTGTTTAATATGAACTAAAAGTCTAACAAAGACAATTTTTTGTAACCCCCATATTAGCCTAAGACAGTAATTAGCCAACTTTTTGTTGTTTGAATGAGATAAATTGTGAATTTTGATAGTTGGATCATATCACATTCAGACAGTCTACAATTCTTTATGCTAAGCTAGCAAGATCATGGCTTACTGGTTTCAGCTACGTATTTACGCTGCAGATATGACCTTATCTGACTTTTCGAAAAGCGATTAAGCATTTTTTCCCACAGACGGTAGCCTATACAAGGATGGACGACATGATGACACCCCAGAAGCGAAGCCAAAGTGTCTTGAGCACCCCCTGGTGGCTGGCTTTAGTAAATATCATATATCCTGCCTCATCCATGTTAGCAGATGCAACTAAAAAGTCAAAATTATTTTTTAGTTCCAGGAAATTTATGAGAAATTGTCAGTTTTAATATTTAATTTCTCAACTCATTTAAGATATTACACACTCCTGCAACAATGCTTTAGTGCCTTAACTGTATTGTGATGGTAAAACAGGTAAAAACACAACAACACATGCTACCCAGTGTCTGAGAGATATGTGATATTGGGATCCTGTATATCTCCACACATCTGACAGTCGGCCTCACAATGAGACACGTCTCATCCCTCTCCCGGTCACCGGCTGAGATAAAGACATCCCTTTCAATCCCCAAGTTTCTGCTTCATCACCGCCGTGCTACTTAGCTCCCTTCTCTTTTCTCCTTCACCTCATCCCCCCGTCCTTCTCTTTTTCCAAAACAGTGTGTAAGTGACACTTGTAATATTCCAGTGGCTGGTGTTGCCGAGAGAAATCAGAGGTAGGATCTTTCATTATTAACTCTGTCAGTGGCGTGTCCTCTTTTCCTGTGAAGCTTTTATTACAGGACCGCTATCTGCTCCATCAGCACCGCTCACCACACCGTACAGCTTTAACCCTTTAACTGCGAGGGCTGAGCAGGTGCTCCCCCCGAAAAACCTTTATTTGGTTTTATAGACCTTTGCTGTGATCATTTCTTAACATATGATCAGGGCCTGTGGTGACCATGACTCAAAGCATCATCTGACTCTGCACCCCTCACACTTATCAAACTGTTTCAATATCAACATCATCACTTTCCTCTGCACTGTATCTGAGGCAACCAACAACAATTTGTTTTATAGACGTGATTAATCCTCTGTTCAGAATGTGTCAGACAAAAGAGAAAAACCTCACTCACAAGAACCCGGAGTCCAATCATCATCATCACAAAATAACCCTGTCAAACAGTCTCTTTAGTTGGTAAAACTGAGTGTACAGTGCTACAGTGAAATCACAAACAGTCGTGAAGCCAGTGAGTGACCTGTTGGCAAAGAGCTTGTTGGAGATGAAGCCACCAGGGATTTGAGTGACGATGTAGCCCCAGAAGAAGGAGCCGTGGATCAGCCCCACTGTCTCTGGGTCCCAGTTGAACTGAGCCATCTGGAGAAGGAGAGAGAAAATTTCTTATAGAGGAAGATGAAGAATTTAAAAGATGAAAATATGTGACTTAAAAATGCAATGTTGAACTCATAATCAACAAAACACAGTTTCTTAATTCAATACAAAAGGAACGGACCCACTACATTTTTGGTGTGGATCTAGATCAGGGGGCGGATCCAGGAACTAGGGAAATCTGGCATTTTTCAAAATGTTCCGGTTTCCCAGGAAACAATCCATGGATCTTAGGGGACTAATTTCTATAGGTGTGTGTGATTTGGTGCAGCTTGATAGAATTTATGGGGACTGTTGGGCCTTGGCGGAGGTAAGTGCTCCACTGAGTACCGTTCTAGTTTAATACCTGTAAGTGACCAAGATACACCCCAAAAAGAGTTATTTTATTTTAAGTAACCTACAATTTAAGGCTGTCACTCATTGTAAAATGTCTTCAAAACTCAAAACCAAAGGGTCCTGTGAAAGAGCCCCATATACCTGAAGCACTGGAGTCCCATTGATATAGACAGTGTTGTTGTTCACCATCTCCACGATGGCCACACCAAGATTGCACCGAATGCCAAAGGAGATGCAGAAGCCCAGGCCGCTGAGGATGGCGATGATGTATCGTTTAGGGAGACCGCCACAGCTGCAGTCCACCAGCGGGGCAGGAAGTGGTGCATATGCCACTGGACGCCCATCCTCTGTCAGCTCAATGTTGTCCTCTTCTTCTACATTGCTACCATCTATTTTCCTAAGGAACAAATAGCAGGGAACACAGTATTTGTTATCTGAGTATCCTGAAGTAAAAATATGTATTTCTTATGCACATCATTCATCAAATGCCAGTGTCCTTTGTGCCTAAATTCTATGATATATGAATTTGGCTGCAAGTCATGTAAGGATTTCTGCATTATTCACCTGATAATGTCGTGTCCTGTTGCTTTTGGCAACAAAACAGCACAGTAACACAAGTCTCTGCACTCGCTTGCAGAGGGCAGGAGGTGAGGCCACGACACGCGAGGTAAAGGGTCACAGATCTGCTATGATCAGGTTGCTTTCAGCACCTGCTCCACAACCAAAAACCCATCTCTTTTACTGTCTCCCTGCTCCAATGCTCTCATCCTCCTGCAGAAGATCTCTTATGCAGTTCATCCCCACCAGGACAGATATTAGCAAGAAACTGGGAGCAGTTCTTTGTTATCAAGCACTGAAATCCTCCCTTTTTCACCTCAGTATTTGATGAGCAACCAGTGGTTACAGAAGTGACAACTGGCTTGTTGTGTAATTTAATGTATTATCCACTAATGTATTGGAAAAGTAAATATTCATGATTTAAAAGAGCACAAGATTTTAAAAACAATGTCAGTTATAAAAGCAATGGGTGAAAAAAATAGTCCGTCTTATAGTCAAATTAGTCATGCATCTAAAAAGGCTTCAGCGACATTTGACTTTTATTTGACATGGACCTGATATTTCCTTTGTCTTTGAATGAACAGCACTGTCGGTCGATGTCACCTGTAGAACAGCACGTAAACAGCTGCAGCGAACATTGATATATTTAAAATGAAAAATCCTTTCAGAGATAATATGCATTACACTTACTCTCAAAGAAAGGGTGTAGTAATCATAAATTGTTAAAAACAGAAGATGATATTTTCAAAAAGCAGCAAACAAGTGTTGACAGCGACTGTCTGGTCACTGACTTCATGTGATCAGGCTGTAAATATGTTGTAAACTGGTGGATTAATTAAGAATTAATTAAATCTTATTTAATTCTGTCTCGTGTTGTGATCCACTAAAACCACTTTTATCTTTTGGCGTCAATACAAAATAATTTACCCAGGAGTAAAAAAACTCACGATTATATTTAGAAAATCCGAAATGATGGGCACATTTTTATAACATTATTATTATTATCATTATTATTATTATTCATTTCTTCTTATGTTTCACTTCTTCATAATGGATTACTGTATTTCTACATGATGACAGAACACATACATATTAATGCCACACACACAAAACTCATCTTCCAGGCAATTGCCATCTAAGTGTTTTATCTCTAGAATTTCCTTCTATATGGAGGCTCCCACCTCCAGCACACACGTCCTACTGTGAAATATGCATCGGATATGAAATATGTATCAATGTCTTAAAATAAAATCTCTGATTGCATCACAGGGATTGCCTGGCAAGCACAAGAATCAAATATTTATTTATCGTCAGGATCTCTGAGAACACGCTGGGCTTAATGGGCTCGCCTCCAGGCTCTGTGACACTAGGTATTTCTGCTCTCGTATAGTTGAACAATCTTGTTTTAATCTCCGCTGTGAATGTAATATACGGACAATGAGTGAAAAGCCTAAGCTTATTACATGCAGTCTAACAATATCTTCTAAAAACTGTGGGGTGTGGATCAAACATCCCTCGCACCACTCTCCACATAAACCCACTCACCTTTGCAGTTTTCCCAGAGAGTCGCCCACAGTGCTCTTCACCTCCTCCTTCCCAGGCTTCAACACCTGCTCCTTCAAACCTGTCAACCCACCAAAAGGCATTTTCCCTGGATCTTCTCTCTTTTCTCTCCACCTTTGTCTCAAAACAGCGTCTTGATACCTCGCTGGCACACTTTGTTATGAGAAAATAAAATGAAAATCCACTAGAAGCCTTTCTCCATCCTCCCTGAGTTTGTGGCACCGGCGGCTGGCTCCACCTCAGAGTGGTGCCAAGGGTCCCTCAGAGGTAACACAGACTTTGTCCGCTTTTCAGAGCTGATTCAGAGATGGTGCTGAAGTACTCCTCCTTCCAAAGTGCCGTTCGGTCAGAGCCTCTGGAACATTAATCTCCAAAAGATCCATCCAAGACTGATACATAAGGAAGAAAAAAATAAAAGTGTAGCATCCACTTTTTAATCTCTGGGCATTATGAGACCCCGTTGTCTGCAGCTGAACTGAAAGATCCGCTCAGATCTCCTCTCCATCTCATAACTCATCCATCACTGGTGAGGAGGGGCAGGTGTAGCTGGTTTTCCAAAACCCAGCCCCTCATCCAACACATCATCATCTTTATCGTCATCATCATCATCATCACCTCCCCATGCAGCACCACCCCTTCACCTACTTAGGTTCATCTGATAGCAGCCCGGTGGACAAACAATTAAATATGCACGAGCTTGACAAGTCGCATGGAGGAGCTGGGCGGCTGTGGTGTAACATGTGAGCAGGTGAAACCCAAGACAGAGCCATCAAGTTCCAGGTTTACGCTCACACTCTCTGCCAGCTCCTCCATGTTGCTGTTTCACAATGTCTGCATCACAGAGGAGGGACAGATATAATAACTGCTGCCATAAAGCTGTGCAGTTCATGGACTTCAACATCGTATCTCCTACCATTTGACAGTGATGGGAGTTTATTTGAAATGCATTTTTTGCCAGTAGGGGGGAAACAAAATTTTTCACCGTGAAGATCATTCTTTGTAGAGTCTATAGCATTAAAAGATATAGAAGTTGAGATTTTAAAACTTAAACAGTGGACTGCATGTTGTTGGCTGTTGAAGAGTTACTGCTTAGTGAGAGTTGTGCCAATACTCCATCCACCCGTCCTTTACACTGCTCATCCTTTGAGGGTCTGGGGGGGGGGGGGGGGCCTTCTTCTTTCCAGAGACAGTTTTGTGGAACGTGACAATTAGATGCATGTCCTTTTTGTGATTTATATAACAGTTTATTGGGGGGGGGTTCTAACAGCTTTTTTGAGTTGTTTGGTGGTGCATTACGTAATGAACATTAGTTTTTGGAATTCATAAATAAGTAAAATTATGAATAATTACAATGACAAATCCCAAACAGAAGCAGGAAAATCTATAAACAAATACCTGCAGATATAACTCTCAACATTAATACTTCCCTATAATTGTATAATTAGAATTTAAGTAACTTTTTGACTTTATTACCTGTGATAATTACCTGAATATGAATCAGGAGATTTAAAAAAAGAACTTGGAATCTTGTTTCTGAATAAGTCATGTCTGCCATCTAGTGTTTGGAATGAGGAGGTGACACATGAGTCCATAATGTGACTGTGCAGAGAAACACAAAGAATGAATAAACTCTAAACAAGGCTGACATCTGTCCAGTGCAGTCTTTACTGTGGGACTTATATAAGGATCTTATAGTTGTAGGTGTCTGTATGTGCACATCTAATGACACCAACTAAAAATACAGCCATTGAACATAAAGGTGGTAAATTACAACAAAGACAGCAAACAACAACAACAACCTAATAATGTGGTTTATTCAATATAAATAAAAAGGCTATTATCTAAACTGAGATAGAATACTTTTAATCCTTTCTAGTCCAGTGTGATACACTTCAGCCACTTGTGGCCAAGATGGGTATTACAAGGACAACCACTTGAAACTTTGACCCAGAAAAGTCAGTTGCCTGTCAGCGCAGGTAGATAAATACATGTTAATCTGTTTAAATCTATTCTTTCATCAATGTAAAAAAAAAAACATATATATATGTATATTCACCTGTATACACAGACTTAAATATTACCCTTCACCAATTCAGAACAGACAATGTTTTGGTAAAAGAAGAGTTGCTTAAACCTGTTTGAACATGTATATGAGAAGGTGTCCCACTTGGTCTGAAGCCTTTGAAAGAGCTTCTAATTCCGCAGCCACGAGGGAGTGTTCACTCTAGGCTTTCCAGGAAACCCCATTTCCAGGGAAATGTCAAGCCGTGCCAATAAAAGCATTAATCATTATGAGATGGTGTTGTTGTTCTAGAATATGAAGACCTGTATACACAGACTTAAATATTACCCTTCACCAATTCAGAACAGACAATGTTTTGGTAAAAGAAGAGTTGCTTAATGAGAAGAATTCACTATTCATTTAGCTGCATGGTTATCCTTTTCACATTATAAGAAAACATCCAACAGGTCCTTAACATTACCATGCAGGACATTTACACAGAAATAGTGGAGAAATAGTGTAGTTTTCTTAACTGTGGCTGAACAAGACAGACGTGATCACAGTGCCATGTGGGAGAATACAGAGTAAGACTGACAGTAATGAAAGAGGAAGAGGGGGAGACTTGTTTTCCAGCGGCCGTGGAGGGAAGCGCAGCAGCGGCGGAGCAGCGGCGGTGACTCCGGTGAACCGACAGGAGGAGACTGCGCTCTGCCTTCCGCGTCGTCCCCCCCTTCCACCACCTCCACACTGTCCCATTTCCACCGCTGCAGCCGCCGCCGCTCTGCTTCTCTCCGTGGAGGACGATTAACAACAAGGCGCAGGCATCCAGCTCCCTTCGGCTCTCTCCACACGACCTGCTCCGGCAGCACAGCCGCGTCCCGGAGCGAGTCCACCGCACTCATCCATGCATCGGAGTCCCGGGCCCCAGCGCACCGGCTCCAGCCATGTCGGCCAGGAATGCATCGGCTGGTGGCGGTGACAGAGCGGGAGGCGGAGAACCGGCAGGTAACTCAAACACACCGCGAGTTGTGTTTTTACCACTTTGAACATTGACACCGTGTAATGCTACGTGTGCACTATGAGTGTATTTACTGTCAAGCAGCGGGGTGCAGCGGTGTGTTTACCCGGGTGTTCTGCACCGGTTGACCGTAACTTTGCGCTTTTCCAAAAGTAGGTCAGTAGATCAGTAGAACAAACTCGCCTTCCCCGTCGTCTGTGCAACCCGACCCGGTTCCCTTTCTCGCCTTAGCCCCGCGTTACGTCCGCATACATCGTTATCTCGGGTTGTCACGGGTGGCAGTGTCATTAAAATGCGAAATAAACGTGTTTGTGTTGCGGCGTCGCTTGTGCTAACGTTGACCCGAGCGACCGA
Source organism: Hippoglossus hippoglossus (assembly GCF_009819705.1). Lineage (NCBI taxonomy): Eukaryota > Metazoa > Chordata > Actinopteri > Pleuronectiformes > Pleuronectidae > Hippoglossus > Hippoglossus hippoglossus. The sequence goes on along the minus strand of NC_047156.1, from coordinate 10,619,827 downwards.
ACCAAATGTTAGCTTAGCCGCTGTAGCTTGGCCTGTTCACCGGTGGTGGGGGGGCTTTCTCGACACGGCCGAGACGGAGGTAGTTGGACCCGCCGTGATAGTGTCTCACCCGGGGTGGTTTGTCATAACTGGGGGGGGTGGTCCGTGGTTTCTGGAAGAAGCGGTGTCACGTTGTGAAAACCAAGCGGGGACGTTAGCTCGCGTTCAGGCCCGAGCTGATCCGCGGCCGCTCGCTGCTTCGCCCCAGAGGATGAACCCGCTGAACCGAGGATCGGATGTTAGCCAGGACGGATCAGGCTTTACTCTACGTTTACTCTACTGTTTTATTTATGTATTTATTTATTTATTACTATTATCTATTGACTCAACATCAATTCACTTTAAACTGTGATAAATTTGCCTTCAAACCGACTTCCCTTCACTAAACAGACTCTTGTTATTTAACCTTGCTCCTCAAGAATCCCTCTGTTGTTTACGCACCTTTTTTATTGTTATGTTTGAACATGTATATGAGAAGGTGTCCCATTTAGTCTGAAGCCTTTGAAAGAGCTTTTAATTCCGCAGCCACGAGGGAGTGTTCACTGCAGGCTTTCCAGGAAACCACATTTCCAGGGAAATGTCAAGCCCTGCCAATAAAAGGACTAATCATAATAAGATGGTGTTGTTGTACTAGAATATGAAGACATGTTGTATTTCTGGTGGTGTTTACACATTGCATCTCTGTGGTGTTGCATGATGCTTCCGTTGAATGTAGGTCAAACATCAGAATTGTTATTATCAGTCAGGACTTCCTCAAAGACTCTCTCTCCACTTGGTCCTGAAGAATTCTTGATATGAATGAGTTGTGTGTTTAACAAATGTTCTCCTCTTAGACATGCGCACAACACACCAGTTGTATTTTTTATCTTTATGGAATCAACAGAGGAGTATTATTACTGGAGTTCAACAACTGACTGTGCTTGAACTGATTATGCATGAGTTGAATAACACTGTTTTGTAAATAACCCACTTCGAATGTAGTTTTCTTCACTTTTCTGTTTCAATGGCTGAGTATACGTGATAAGATATGTGTCTCTGTGTACTTACTTAAAAATGTAAAGGCTTGATTATATTACTGTTATTAGATATACACACTGGCCATCAATGTATCGTCCAGGCTATATTAAACTTCTGACCTGCAAGACTCGAACTGCACAACTAACTTTATTCACCCCTGAGACCGGTTTTACAGACCAGACTCAAGCTTGTCATCGAACTGGTTCATTAGATTACAGATTACATTTGTTTGATGGCAAGAAAAACGAGCTTTTACTAGGTGACTAAACTAGGTTTACTGTAGATTAATTAGTCAATTGTCAGAAATTAAACAAACTATTTTGATAAGCAATTAATAATTGAGGTCATATTTGAATCCAAAATATAAAACTATCACTAGTTCTAGTCACTTAAGCTCCAGTTACTTAAAAGCATTTTCTGCTCAGACAGAGTAATTGCTTATGAAAATAATAACCTGTTTGTTTTGATTTATTAGTTAATTGATTCAATAATTTGGTTTATTAAGTGTCTGAAAATGGTAGAAAATGTCCAGGGTTATTTTGTCATATTCCTTTTTTTTTTTCAATCAGCCATCAGTTTAAAACCCCCAAGTTATCCAGCTTTTTATCATGTAAACAAAGAAAAGCTGGGAAAAAATAAATGTTTGAACTTTTTGTTTGGAATTGCTTAATAAAATGGTTTCTACATTTTCTACTGATCAATAAAATTGTTGAAAAAATGGGTTCATCTTTAGATGACATTCCTTTCAAGTTTGATTCTACTGATGCTTGTAAAATGTGATTTTTTTCTTTTTATAGGGATTCAAATGTTCGCCACAAACAGGACACGTTTATTAACATATACCAAGTCAAGATAACCAGTGGTCCTTTCACTGAGACTTTCTTGTCTAGTTTCCTGTGAGAAGTTTACAACAATATGTCTTAATGAGCATAATATTCAAGTGATCTCTTTTTCCACATTCAGATTGCGTGTCTGTTAATTTGGCAATAGTGGAAGACTGCAGCCTTTGTGCTCAGATCTTGTTTGTAGGTTTATGATTAACTTCATTTATGTGAAGTAGGGAAGCTCATGACTTAATTCGACAAACCTTTATTGTAGCCACATCTGTGATTATTTCTGTTTTGCACATGAGTTTGTAATTAGATCCAAGGATACAAACACTCCTGCAGTTAAACTTTTTTTTGTGGCTCCGGTTGCAAAATAATTTAAAATACAACTGAGAAACTTAATTGAAAAGAAAAAAAACACCAATCATTTTTTGTGATCGTTTTACTCTGTGACAATGTGAGGAAGAGCCTCAGAGCGTGGGGGGTGTTTGAGTGCAGCAGTAGCAGCAGATACTCATTGAAGGATTGAGTGAATGGACAAGTTAATGAACGCGTGAGCTTGACGGAGGAGTTGTGGGAGTTGGCAGAGGGACGTGTGTTTGGCGTGATGTCCAGTAATCTAGGTGCCTTCGCTCTAACCCTGTAATCCATCAGATTTGTACAGTGGGAGTGGGATTAAAACCCAGGTTGTTACTGATCTATTTGGGTCACAAGGTCGGTGGAGCGGAGTTAAAAATAGGTTTCATGGATATGAGCCACATTTGGTGTCTCTCACATACATATCTCACCTTCTGCTGAGAAACATGAATAAATCATAGTCATGGTAGCTACACGTCTTTTGATAACAGAAAATTATCAACATAAAAACAGCCAATTTGTCAGTACCCATGCACATGCTTTTCTCTGGTAAATATCGCAGTAATGTGAATAACTCTGGATGTAGGTCGGACAAAAAATATTTATTACATACTTATTCTAAAATAAATGGTCAAAAGTCGAGCGTCTAGATAACAGGCCCAAATTAAACTTGACTGTTTTAAGGTTTGTGTGCTCGCTGCTGTCAGTACTTGTCAAAGATGGTTTGTGAGAGAAGAACCTCCACTCTGTATAAGCGCCGCCGTACACCCACGACTAATGTTTCTGCAGTGCCGAAAAATCCAACCGAGTGAGTCATCTTTGCATTTTGCTTCATGTCACTGTTGTCGGTGTTCAAAATGCTCTTTCATTCATATCAATGGATTTAATCTGACAGACTTCTGATCAATGACTTTCCATAGTGGGCATAAAAGCTCATAAAAATAAGTTGCAGCTGTGGTCTTTCAATGTATCAGATACACATGCTTATTAATAATTATTTAAGTAAATTGGTTATGAGATTGCACTTTGTAACAAATATTCAAAGATATGAATCGGGACAAAAAATGCAAGCTCAGGACACGGCTCGTGATAAATATATTTTCCTATGTTATTTTAGAGACAGCCATTGCTCTGGACGATAGCATCGGCCCAGCCCCACGCTGGCGTCAGAGAAACGTGTGACTGAAGCGTGTACAGAGGCCAAGGCTCCCATAAGTCAATTGCAGCAGTTACACCAGAACAACCAGTTATGAGTTAATAAGTAGGCTGATTATTGGCTGTGTTAAGGTTATGAGGATTTGCTCCACGGGTGCGTGTATAGCAAGAGGGAGGCTCAGTTAAAGATTTACTTACCACACCAAGAATTGACTTCATGCTCTGCAGATCTCAGCATTTTACCTTTTTAGCCACAAGCCAGCTCTTCTTATCTTTAAGACGACCTCTTTTTGGAATATTAAAGGTCCTCACTGGATAAATACAAGTGCATAAAAGAATAATCAAAGAACCCAATCCTGTGCACCTATAATAATTTTGATAAGTTTTTGTGTTCCAGTCACTTATCAAACAAAAGAGTGAAAACTACAACAATTTGTCAGGTTCCAGCTTCTCATTTCTTGCTTCTCACAGTAAACTGAACAATTTAGACTCATATGCGGCCATTTTTAAGGAGTAACATGACTCAGTCTGTGAGTTAATGCAGTTTTACAGTGGTTGTTTTGGGGGAAACCTTTAATATGACCACATATATCTGACACAGTGAAATGCAGCAGAGTGTGGGAACATACTTTCAGACACACATTCAGTCCCTTGTGACCAGATGCAGTTCATTGTGTTTTGTGCATTTCAGAGGATCTGCTGGTCGAGGAAAACCAAAGCAGTTCTATGTCTCTGTCCAGCCTGATGTCCGCTTCCTCAGCTGCCGGCGTGTCCTTGAGCATGGAGATGCCCCGGAAGCGCAAGGGCAGCATAGACATCCAGTGAGTCTGAGTGTGACTTGTTTTAGTCTGTTTAGAACTTCGAGAAAATCTCATCAATCCACTCACTTAAATTGGTGCTGGTTGTAATTGACTTTGTTGTTTTTCTTCTTCTCAGGGATTCAAAATCTGCTTCCATCCCTGATGCAGATATGGAAGACGACGATAACGGGTACTGTGTGTAGAGCTGGGACAATGAGATAATCAATTGATTAGTGGACTGAGAAAAATATTCGTCAAGTAAAAGTTCAACAACACTATTATGTTAATTGTTTTTATACTATTTTCAAAAGATTAATCTCCTTAGGGATTTTTTCAAGACAAACTAGTGGACAATATCAAATGTTTTCTGATTCCAGCTTCCTAAATGCGAGGACGTGCTGGTTTTCTTTCTTTCTCCCATCTTTTGGTTGTCAATTTACAGATGAATTGATTACGAGATTAATCAATACTTAAAATCATAAATTGCAGTCCTGTTGTGCTAGTTAAAAACCCTCCTGTTGTTATTGTGATAGTACACATTTGCATGTTGTTGCTCAGCATGTAAACAATTCAAATGTGTGTTTTTCTTCTCCACAGGTCGGATGGAGATGACCAACATGTCAAAATGAAATGTATCAGGTAGGTTTTTTTGGGCAACACTGCATTTCTAAAACATTTCTATGTTCTTATGATATTATCTTTAGGCTTAAAACATCCACTGTGAAGTTCCAAAGATAGAGTATGATACATTTCCCAGATGGATTGTAGAGTCATAACAGGAAACTCTTATTTCCGAGTCCTCTGAATGGTTTTCTTATTTCATATGTCTGCAGGGAACCACACAGCCAAATTGAGAAGAGGAGACGGGACAAAATGAACATCCTCATCGACAAACTATCAGCCATGATCCCGACTTGTAACCCGATGTCTCGCAAACTGGACAAACTCACTGTGCTTAGAATGGCTGTGCAGCACCTCAAGTCTCTCAAAGGTACAGAGACAACTGATGACCTGCCGACATGACTGTTGTGGTTAATGGGGTTTAGTCCTGTGACCATGTTCATGCACTCAACAGGACATTTAATGAGTTGTATGTTAGGGTTAGGATTGATGGCTTGACACTCTGAACATAGAAACCCAGGTTTTAATGAAGAAGAATGTTCCTTTAACTCAATTTACTGATGGTAACATATTAATCTGACATGACTGTGTCTGTATTTTCAGGTTCAGCAAGTTCCTTTTCTGAAGCGAACTATAAGCCATCATTCCTTCCTAATGAGGAGCTCAAACACCTTGTTCTTAAGGTACCAGTGATCATGGAGGCTGAGAATTATGATTTGATATTAAAATAATTACTTTGGCCAGTTCCAGCTGCATAGGTTGCAAACCTAACCCATGTATTGGTTACAAACCTATGCAGTTGGCAACGCCCCGGCTTTACTGTGAGTTACATTAATCAGAAACGTACAAAACATACAAAAAACAAGCATTTTAAAAAAAAAAGAGGAAATGTTTTGGCTTTGTTTTTCTGCTGATAGTATTTATAATGTTTTTATTATAACTTATAACATTTAATTTAAATTGTAATCACTTTTCTTATTGATTATTTAAAAATGCTTCTTATTACTTAAATAACTATGTAAAATAAATATAATGTAAATAGATGAATGTAATATTTGCTCAGTGTAGCCTCTTTGTTTTGATCATGTCATCTCATCAGCTCCTCCTATTCTCCCCCCGTGTTTCTTTGTTGTGCAGGCGGCAGATGGGTTCCTGTTTGTAGTGGGATGTGATCGTGGAAAAATTGTTTTTGTCTCAGAGTCCGTCACGAAGATATTAAATTATAGTCGGGTAACACTTTTACATTTGTTACTGTATCTGCAGAGAAGACCCCGGACATACCAGATGCGTTGTGTTGTCTTGGCACTAATGTAAACACTTGCATTGAAACCATTGCTTGTAATCCATGTATCCAATGTTTATGGCTCATTATGCTTCTGATTGTACATTTGTAATCCTGATAGATCTGTTAGGTTTATTCAAAATTTGCCAAATTGCTAAATTCAAAATGCTTGCTCTATGCAGTATCTGGTGTGCTCCGGGGTCAACAGTTCAGTCACTGTACTTTGTTAAATTGGCTATTTGTCAGCAGGACTTGCTCTAGATGCAGACTGGTTTTGACCATGGGAAATTTCTTCTGTTTGACGAGCTGCGTTTTTTCTTCTCTTCTTCTAGGCGGAGCTGATTGGACAGAGCCTGTTTGATTACATACACCCTAAGGACATGGGAAAAGTGAAGGAGCAGCTGTCAGCTTCTGAGTTATACCCCCGTGAACGGCTAATAGATGCTAAAAGTAAAGCAGTTGTATCTGTATGTGTACTTTGTGAGGACCAGTTTGACCATTAGACCATAAGGTGTGACGACATTTTAGCTTTTCGGACACACCTTCAAAGGGCTGTTTTAAAGGTTGTGACTTGTTTTGATGGTAAGATTTGGCTCTCGGTTAGAGTGAGGGTTTAGTTTAGGCATTTAGTTCTGTTGCTTAAGGTTAGGGTAAGGGGCTGAGTCCACTGAGGGTCTTCACAAATCTAGAAGTTTGCATGTTTGTCATAGGCTACCTTTGGGGACAAATTCCAGGCCAAAAAGCAGTTAGTAAAATAAAACTTGTCAACAACTGTGTCCCCAAATGCGGAAAAAGCTGATTCCTGGGTCAGTGATTCCTGTTAGGATTTGGTAAGTAGTAGTTGTGGTTAAAGTAAGTCTCAAGATAATTAATAACTCAATTAAAAGTCCCCATAAGTGACCTATGATAAGTGTGTGTATGTGTGAGAGGGAGCACATTAACACTTCTTTCCTATCCCCAGCCGGTCTGCAGGTCCAGGCCTACCTCCCAGTGGGCGGAGCACGGTTGTGTTCCGGCGCTCGGCGCTCTTTCTTCTGTCGCATGAAGTACAACAAGGTTTCTATCAAAGTGGAGGAGAAGGAATTCCAGGCCAGCTCCTCCAAAAAGAAAGGCAAGGGAATCACTATCTACAGGGGTTTTTCTTTATTTTAATGGACAACAGCCTGTATAATTTTAACAGTTTCACAGTTTCAGTGTAAAGGAATAAATGTACTTATATCTTGTCTTTGTGTGTTTGTCTTGTTTGATGTATGTGATTTGTGTCTTAATGCGCCTACAGAGTCGCAGAAGTACTGCACAGTTCACTGTACAGGCTACATGCGCAGCTGGCCCACCAGTCAGCTGGGAGCAGAGGGGGAGGGGGAGGCGGACAAGCAGGACAGCTCCGACTTCAGCTGCCTGGTGGCGGTGGGACGCATCCACTCTCACTCATCTCCCCAGGTTAACGGAGAAGTGAGAGTCAAACCCACAGAGTTCATCACCCGCTACGCCATGGATGGCAAATTCACGTTTGTCGATCAAAGGTAGAGTCAATTCAACTAGGGGGTGGTGGGGGGGTTTGGTGCATGGCTTTGATTACAATGCACATTTCAAATATATTTCAGTGACATTTCAAATTTCTTTGATACTTATTAACATAAAAGACTTTGGGTGTCAAAGGGGAAACAAAGGGAGCGCACACAGAATTCTAAAAACATAGTACGTGTGTATAACTCATGATAACTTAGCTTTTTTTCTGCAGAGCTACGACCTTTCTTGGTTATCTTCCCCAAGAACTGCTTGGGACATCATGCTACGAGTACTTCCACCAAGACGACTTACCACATTTAGCTGATAGACATCGAAAAGGTAAAATACATTCTTCAGTCCCCTCATAGTACTCGTCTTTGTTCTTGTTGTCTTTGATCATTTGTTAGCTTTTTTGACAGCTACACTTTTTTTAAATGATTTAGACCAATTCAGATCAGATGTTTATTTACAGTATAGCAGCAGTGTTGAGGTACATCACATGTTAAGTTTCTGTCCCCACTGAAACAATATGTTTATTTAAGTAGGTCTCTGTGTTGCCAAACCTCCCTGTATTTCATGTCCTCTGTTCTCTGCTCTAAGCAGGTGATACTGATGCTGTTTCCTCTGTTTAGTCCTTTTAATTTGTCTGTTTTTCCACCATAGTGCTGCGGAGTAAAGAGAAAATCGACACAAACTGTTATAAGTTCAAAACAAAATGTGGCTCTTTTGTCACTCTGCAAAGTCAGTGGTTTAGTTTTGTAAATCCCTGGACCAAAGAAGTAGAATACATAGTGTCAACTAATACAGTCATATCGTGAGTATATGCTTCCATCTGATTCTTTCTTACCTGAATAACTTCGTACCCGACAAAGAATCTTATTCATTGCTGCTTTATCTGGTTTCTCATCCAATGACATTGCACCATCACAGTCAAGCCAGTCGGTCGGGAAACAAGTCTGAACAGTCGTGCAAGACTTCTGACGGTCAGTTGAAATGGATTATGGAAAAAGAAACATAAGGAGATGTAATCCGATACCTTGGCTGCAGCATTTCTGTTCCGTCATGTTTAACTTCTTGTTTCTGTTGGAAGATGGCAAGAAGTCCCTTCCAATTATCCCAGGCATCTCCGCCACCCCTGGGAGTATGATTTATGCAGGAAGCATAGGGACACAGATTGCCAATGAGCTGCTGGATTTCAACAGGTGGGTTCTCGAAACAGCAGAGGTTGATTTCACAGTTTTTACTGCCACGGTTGTTGTAGCTTTTAATTTGTGTCTGTGCCTCTTTAGGATGAACTCATCCCCTTCCAGTGGTAACGCCAGCCCCTTCAGTTTACCACAGGATAAGTCTCCACAAACTCACAATCAAAACAGCAACAATGTAAGTTTCTATACATGCATATTTTTATTGATGCATCTGTCTCAGTCATTCATGAGGTGAACTCCACAACGCAATTATTTTCCCATTTTCAAAATTGTACAAAATGTGCATATTTAGTAAAAAAATGACTAAGTATGCTCACTTGTGTGTAATTTTCATGGGGAGTGAGCCTTCAGTCAACCTAAAGATTACTGGCCAATTTTAAACTTCTCCACTGATCTGTAATTATGACCTTTGAGGTTATCTGTAATATTTTTTATTAAGAAATGTGAGAGGTAGACTTGTGAAGTGTGAAGCAATCACAGTTACTTGAAAATTATGGTTTCTCCAAAGGTTGAAAGCCATCGTTTAACCAGCACAGATTTGATTCCGTCCTATTTTTCCTTCAGGACCAAACTCCTGCCATGTTGCTGCTGGGACTGTAATTTTCTCCTCTTTCGCTCTTAAGGTGCCAAATGGAGAGGCAGCAGATATGGAGATAGCAGGAAAGTCCAGCTCAGAGGATGAGCCCCAGGGAGCTGCATTCTCTGGAGGAGAGACACTCATGGGTTCGATTTCTGCTTCTGTTTTATAGCTTATTTCTAGACTGGGTTTATGATGATGTTTGATTATCTCATCTTATCTCCTTGTCTTTTGTTCCTCCGCCTCTTCATCTCTCCTCAGGGGAGAATTCTCAGATGGATTTGGACAGTGTAGTTGGACCAGGCCTTAGTAGCCTTAGCAATGACGAAGCCGCCATGGCCGTGATCATGAGCCTCCTGGAGTCGGACACAAACTTGGGCGAGGCTGTGGACTTTGAAGACATGCGCTGGTCTTTATAGAATCTGCTCTTACAGTGTGAATCTGAGGCACACTGACAAAAACTTGGACCATCAGTTTTTTTGATGACAAGAACTGCTTACTTCATGATGCCACATTCGGTTTTTAAAACCCTTTATTTATTAGCTACCCTTTTCCACATAAGCTGTGTAGTCTCCGTGTGGCACGAGCAGGATCTACGTCAATAAGGGATATCCTTATTTCCCCTTTTCCGGGCGGAGGATTCGCCTCGAAGCCTTACAGCGCTCCGCCTGCCCTGAGGCGCTGTTCCCTTAATGCTCTCCTCACATCTACTGTCTGTTGAACTGAGGAGGCCTCACGAGGGTTAAGAACCCGTGATCACAAATAACAGTGACAAGACGCACATCATGACAGCTCCGGATTCCAGCTTGAATTTCTCTCCACGAACATGTGATCAAAGGTTGGGAGTGACAAAGCAAAATAATGCACTGAATCGACTTCATGTTTTTTAAAAAGGTTGTAATTTGATTTGGTACTGTTTGTTTAATTAAAATGCAAGGAAGACACCTTGACAACGTGGCCCATCTCTGTGACGACCCCCCCCCCTCAGGATCCAAACCGTAGGTAGGCATTGTACCACGGAAGACCACACTTCCATAAACCTCTAACTTTGACAGTCACCCTAATGATGTGCTGCTCAGAGATTTCCTCTTGTCAGTATCTGAACATTTTCCACGGAAAGGGTCCAATAACCTCTTTTGTACACTGACTTGAACTTTACTGTATATATGTACATTTGGTATGATTGCAAACACCATGTCTTCAGGCCATATCTGTCTTAAAGGGATAGTTTGCGTTGGAAGAATATTTTCCATTTTACGTGTGTTCACTTTTAGGCTGCCCTGGATACTTTTTGCTTTTAGCTCTAAGCATTTAACGCTGTTTGACAAAAGCCATCACTTTCGTGCGTTTGTTAGAGATTAACAATTAATAACCAGTCACGTTCTCCTATCGGTTCAATAGGAGCACAACAGTATTACTTCATGCAAAGTGAAACAGCACTTTAGAGGTGCTGGAATGGAGGTTCTGGTAGCAGTGGCTGAACAGCAAACCCGTTTCAGGTTGAGTCTCATGGTGGAAGTCATAACTCAGGGAGCGATGGAAGCAAAGCCGCCCCATGCAATCAGAAAACGAAAGTTCAATGTAAGTGTAGCAGTGTTTTGTCCTTCAGTTTACGCTTCACATTCTCTCCCGCATTCTGTGCATTGGTATGTGGGGTCGGAGTCACCAGTCTGTACCTGTTCATCTGTATGTCTCCTCTTACACTGATTGTCTGCTTTGTAATCTGGCAGCTAAGCCATAGCTTTAGGTGGGTTTTTGTTTTTTTCCCCATGTACTTTTATGCGCTGACGGTCTTTCAGAAGACGTGTTTATGTTTTACGTGCTCGTCGTGCACCTGCATTCATTTAAGGGATTATGCTATGCAGACCTTTCATTCCATAAATTCTAAACTTTAGGATACGTCTCTTTATCTTTCCTTGTTATTGTCACTCTCATATCCTGCATGACTCAACTTCAGAAGACGTTAGACATACTGATGACTGAACGTGAAGAAGTCACGTATGGTTCCTGTATCCATTTAGCTAATGGAGTTCTGTTTGGCCCCTGCTTACGATTGCACGTCTTTTTTCAACACTGATAGCCATCGTGTTAAGAGCTAAATGTTAGTGATCATGTGGAAGTGAGATGGAAAAATTTGAATTGACTAAAATGCCTCAATTTATTGTCAGTGAAATTTGAAAATATTGGTTGTTTATGCCTTGCCGATGCCAAAAAGTTATTTTGAGGATAAACACCAAGTTGTGAAAATATACAAAGTCTACACATTATAATAAAGAAATTAAGAAGACAAACTACTGAAAGTCATTCAATGACCTCTTTGGGACACAGCAAGACTGTTGTGTATGTTACACTTATCAAGTCAGAACCTGTAAACTGATTTCCTTTTTTTTCCTCAAACATGTTTTATCTGAAGTGTTTAGGCTGTAAATCTGCATCTTATCCCTTTGTTATTCGTACCTGAACCAGCCAGTCAGCTAATAGCCGTTATTTCTGTCCACACATATAGATTATATGGAACTGTGTTGCTTGAATGCCATGCCATTGTTCCCGTTGGTAACTCGGGCCACAATTTATACTCATCTGCTGAGGATTTGTCCAATAAGAACTCGAGCTCTGAGGATAGAAATGTTGGTTGTGAATCATGGAGAAAACTGACTTTTACCTCTAAAGGCTTGAAAGTACGAGGAGCCGGTGGACAGAGCAGCTGAGCTCACGAGGACCCTCCCGCCTGTGTCCAAAGTGCCTTTGGACATTTCTGCTTTCCCACCCAATGGACCTGATTGGATTCACTCGATGCAACATAGCATACTGTGCACATCAGGAATGAAGTGGAAGCTTATTCACAGATGCAATGGGAGCTGTACACGTTGGCTTCAACACTCAATAACACTAACCAAACCACCAGAGCTATGGAGCTGTGCCATAGACACAGGCTGTTTGGTTTTTTTACGCAAAATGTAAATTGTTCTTATTTTTTGTTCCTCTCGTTCTTGTTCAATCATTGCACTGTAATTTCCCAGAAGGCTCTCGCTTCAGCGTTCGACCGTGACTGATGAACTTTGCAAAGAGGGTCACACAATTTTCCTTCTGTCTCCATTTGATATAAAACACTAGACTTTGTATATGAGCTAGGGAACCTTACGTTTTGATTTCATGCCCTGCTTGGTGTCTAGTTGCATGCAGTTATTCTATCATTAATTGTTCTTGTTTTTTTTGTTGTTTTCTTTGCATCATTAGACTTGTTAAGGACCTCAACAACCTTTGGGCTTGTATCAGGCAGTCTGGGGCTGTTTGCTGCCTCCATTGTATCCCTTCCTGCCATTTTTATAAGTTCACTCTTGTTTGATTCGTGGGCCCCAGAGGAAGCACTTACTGTATTTGTTTAACTACATTATTGCTGCTACTTACGCCTGGGCTGTCTTCTCAGGATGTCATGTTAATAAATATTAGTTGACTAAACCCTCAACAGGAACTTTGGGAATATTTTCAAACACCAGAAGAACATTTGAGCTTTTCATTCTGCATTTTTCCGTCCTTAGTGTGAAGCGGATTAAGAAGCCGCAGCAGCCTCCTTTTTAACTAATTACATTTGCCTTCTGTTGCACCCCCTCTCCCTCCGTCACCGTTCCTCCCTCTGAGGAGAGATTTAAGTGATATGTGATGAGGTAGTTGGCGCAATTAAGAAAGCGTGGCATAAGCCTGGGATTTGTAGTGTATATAAAGTCAGTGGTGGATGCAGAGCTATAGCTTCTCCTGAACAGAATGGGCCAAACTGCCAACCTGCCCTGTAGGAGAGGAGAGTCGTATGTTACAGAGCTGTATGAGTGGTTCAGGTAAGATTTTTTATTTGGCTTTTTAGAGTTGATCTACAGAGGTTCAGTGTCGTGTGTATTCAGGTAGAAGATGCATGTATGAGGGAGAGGGAGAGGAAAACCTTGAGTTAAACTGCATTTAAGAGGTGTCCCCTTTTGTGTCCTTTATATAATTTGATGTTTCCCTGATTAAGCTACAAAATATCTCTTTTACCTTTTTGATGCTGACTTGTTTTCCTTATTCTATATTTCATTGAATGTGTGCAGTCCTATAAACCGGAGCGATATTGTGTTCATCCCCACATTATTCCCATGACTACGCGCTGCTGAATGGCTCGGCCTTGTCACCCTGTAGTAAATTGGTTCAAAATGATTCAGCCTAATTATCTTAGCACTCGAGTCCTAAGGTGTACACAAGCTTTCAGACACAGGTAATCTCCACACACACAGGACGGGGACAGGTTGACCTCAATTCTCTAAACTCTTCATTTTTCTCTCCGGTTTCTCCTGCTGCAAATGTGACTCTACATCCAAACTGACCCTCCAGGTTTTACAGTTAAATAAACGTCTTTCTGTTTTTTGTCACAGGAAGTTTATGCATGAATGTCCCAGCGGGCAGATCACTCTTCATGAGTTTCAGAGGCATTTCTGCAATGGGACAGTGGGCAGTGAGTCAGCTGAGTATGCAGAGCAGATATTCCGCACGCTGGACAATAATGGGGTGAGAAAACTACTCAGAAGGACACATCGGTTTCTATTTTCCTTCAGCATTAACAGGATTAAGGCTGGATGATCTTTCCAAAAAAGGTTATCCAGATTGTTATTATTTCTTCTAGATTTAAAGACAGAGTTTTGCTCCTGAGTGAATGTTGTGGTTTTAAACACTTCTTTATGAAAATGATAAACAGCAAAAAACATTGTTCAAATCTGAGATCAATTGTGTTAAACCTCCTCACTGTGCCTTCACTATACATAGGAAATACATCAATATTTATTGAAGTTATTCAACCATTGATTAAAATTGTATTTCAGTAATTGTTATTGTTTTTAATGCCCAGCCCTATAACAAATAACAATGTCTTAGTGCGGCATCTAAATAGATGTTGACGTGTTTTTTTTTATCCAGTAAACAAAGCTGTTAATGCAGGTTGTCTTGTGTAGGACGGGGTGGTTGATTTCAGGGAGTACGTCATGGCCATCAGTTTGCTGATCGACGGTTCAGCTGTGGAGAAACTGGGCTGGTCATTCAAGCTTTATGACAAAGACCGAGACGGAGCCATAACAAAGGAGGAAATGCTGGAGATCATGCAGGTGTGTGCGTGTGCGTGCACTTTTCTGTGTCACACATACAAATTCAGGTCACATGTTTGAAGCTCACCATCTGTGTTGTCCTCTCTCTTCACAGGCAGTTAATAAGATGAGCGTAGCCGCTGCCCTGACCAAGCCCAACCCACTCACAGCTGAAGAATGTACCAACAGGATATTTGTGAGATTAGATAAAGACAATAACGGTGAAGAAATTGTTTCCTCTTTCTGCTTGAAATCGTGGTGCAGTGTTATTTCAGCTTGAAACAATGGATGTCACACTCATACTCTGTCGAGCATTCGGTGCCTTTTTCCTTTCAATAGACTGACCTCATGTCCTCAGGTTATGTTTTTGTTAAGGACTTGGGATCCATGTATAACTAGAAGGGCACTCAGGGAGCACTTCCACCAAGGCCCATCATTTCCCTTATGAAAACACATTTAAATTCACTACATCCAGATTTTTTATTTACACACTCATAAATATAGGTCAACTAAAGAGTACTTTCAACAAGATCCATGAAGTATTCTCTGGGAAAACAACGGAAATGCCAAAAGAAGAAGAAAAAAAACCCAAATTACAATGTTAAAGAAAGTGAATCTGGATTTAATCTGTACTTTTCTGACCCATACCGCTTCCTTCTACCAAGTTTTGTGGTAATCTGTCCTGTAGTTTTTTCGTTATCCTGCTTAATATCAGACAAATAACAGACGTTCACGTTCATGTTTAAAAAGCATACAACAAGGTATTTTGTTTTCTAGTTCACTGTAGGATTTTTAAGACTTTGTATAACCACAATAACTCAAATAGAGAAATACAATAAAAAATGTAATCGCTTATACCAACATTTAAATATTGCTTCAATTGGTAACACACAAATGAATGAGGTTTGTTCAATTTAAGTTAATAAGTTATATAAATACAAATATAAATTAGTATTTAAAAAGTTATGGAAGTGATGCTCATCTTAAATAATTATTATTTCTAACAACCTTCAAGTGAGGTATTGCAAACCTAAAAACATTTGATTTATTTTACATTTATTTTAAGACCAGTATTAATCAGTCAGAGTTCAAGAGAGGAAGTGGGCACATAACTAATTTAAATTGCTTTAATTTAAACATCAAAATTAAAGCATTAAAACATATTAAACTCCCACTCCATGATTCAAACACTTGCAGGCATAGATTTAGGAAGAAACAGAAGCTGGTGATTTTAATAGAGTCTGTCCTCTGCTCTTTGTCTCTGTCCTTGTTATGTCTGTAGCCATCATCAGTCTGGAGGAGTTCATAGAGGGAGCGCTGGATGATGATTGGATCAGAGAGATGCTGGAATGTGACCCGAGCACCGTGAAGGTGGAGAGGCCTGTGAGGAGCGACTCCGCTTTGGGGACCCACGGCTGACCTGTGGTGGGGTATTCTATTCACTCAGTGCAGAGAAATTATCAAACTGAAATTTCCAAGAATCGTTGCAGCAGCACAGCTTTTATTTGCTGTGACAAATGATATCGATGTCAGTTGGGTAACTTCACCGAAGACACTGGGGAGCATTAGAAAATGGACATACAGTTATTTTGTCACAGTATTAATTATTATTGTTTTATTTGGCTGCATTTTGTTGTGTTTGTTGATATTGTCCTTGTTTTTCTGTGCCTGAATGCCTCTCCTTATAAAATAAATAAGACCTAACATAACACAATGAAACTCTATTTCTCATTCTTGTATTATTGTATCTACCCTGCAATTGTGGCCAGATTATTTTACACTATGTGACAAACTCAGAATAAGTTTTGAGAAAACATAAATACCTTGTCTGCTGACAAGTTCTGGGCCTCAATGGCAGATGCGTTATCCTTATAACGTACATGTACTGAAATATAATGTAGAAGTACTTTTCTTGGGTATTTTCATTTTATGCTTCTTAACACTTTTACCTCTTCAGTTCAGCTGGGATAATTGTACTTTTCACTACATGATATTTATGTGACTCATCAGACCTACTTATGTTGAAGCCTTTAAAAAAACAACATAAAACTAGTTTATTCACACTGGCTTCTGTCTCACCAGGTCCTTTGGATTCATGCATTTTCATTCTCTCTCTGTTGTATGTTCTCCGCTGCTTTTATTTCATATATTTACTGTGTATTACTATTTTCTGGTGTCATCTAATTTATGTGAGGCACTTTGTGACTATGGTTTGAGACAGGAAATATTAAATTAATGTCACATCCCTAATTACCTTCTTTAAAGTTATGTCTTCTAGAAATAATTGTCCTTTTACTTAAACAAAACATTAAAACTACGTAAACCTGTATTTGACTATTTTTGCATTTTAGTGCAAGTAGTTTGCTTGTTCCACCCCTGACACCTACAGACCACCAGGGGTCGCTTGTGCTCGTTGGAGACTGACACGCTGGCACCTCCCAGACTTTGAGGAATTCTGGTGCTTTCGAGTTTCAGGAAAAACTTGATAAATCTCCAGCGTTTTCTCTTAACACGGTCGTTGTGCATCGGAAGCGACTGATGTGTTTTGTTCATTCTGGTTGTGTTACAGACAAACAAAGAGTTGTTGTTGTTGTTTTTTTAAAGTAGTACTCCGTGTCTCGTTCGTTGTTGTTGAGATTAACGGTGATTTAGTTTTTTTCTATCTGGTAGAAAATCTCCCGTGTCCCATCGTTGTCGTGCTCCGGTGAACGCGCCAAGACTCCGGTCATATAAAAGCAGCCGCTCCGGGATCCGGGCCCAGTCCAGGCGGCGGCAGGGCGGGATTTTCCAGCGGTGACGTCCCGAAGTTTTTCCAGCAAAGCCCCCGTCACTCCCCGACATCATGGCGTAGCGATGTGGACGGACCGGGGGGTAGCGTAGCACTGGCGGGCACCGAGCAGTCGACGAACCGGACACTGCGGAGTTGGTTTTTAAAACCGGGAAAACGAGGCAAACTAACGGAAACATCCCACATTTCTTCGAGCGGAGCTGCGGTGAGTGACTGTCGTGATTGTTTCCACTAACTCGGGTTCGGGAGTCGAAGCGAACAAAGCTGCTGCGGCTCCCGGGGACGTGGACTGAGCGTGTGTCCACTTTTTAAATAGTTTTATTTGTTCCCACACAACGTTGGGTTGTGTTGACGGTCCTCCCCGCGGTGCTGGGTCCTGACGGGATGCCTTCGGGGACCGGGAGGGGGAGGCTGCCATCATCTCCAACAAGTTACCGGTAGTTAAATCCCCGCGTGGGAGTCACTTTTTTAAAACACTTTGCACGGTGAGAAAAGCTGCTGTCAACTTGTATTCAGACTTAACTTCGTGATACAAGTTTTATGTTGAAGTTAATAGTATAAAAACCTCGTATGATGGCAGATCAGTCAAACGTTAGCTCCTCACACTGAGGCTCGTTCTTCCCACAGCCCGAGGCTACTTCTTTTTACACTTCATCCGGTTTGATCTGAGCTGGACAAGGAAACTGTTTCTCTGATTTCTCTCTGGATAATTTCAATCAAATTCCTCCTCTCCCCCCATTTTCCTTCACCCCAGCTACCGGTCGAGGCACTTGTCTGCCCACCCTGGTTCTGCTACAAGTCCTCGCTTGTTGTTGGACAGTTTGGGGTTTTCTATAATATTGTTAACTCTCAATCTTACTATGTAAACTGCCGTGAGATGGTGCGTGTGGGTGCTGTACAAATAACATGAATCAATAGCAATGTAATTACTGTTTGTAAGTGTTTTTTGTTCTTTCTCTGTAATAAGAGTTTAAAACCTCCACATCCACCCAGGAGCAGGAATCTGTCTTCAGGATATATCCCTGTGACATTCATCAGGAAAGTTAGTGTAATCCACCAATATGAGATTCTCATCATGATTATAATATTTGGACATGTTGTCCAGCTCTTGGTTTGATGTTGCGTTTAGGTGCTGTTCTCCCAACTTGAGTAGAAACACACTGTAAAACTAAGTGAGCTAGTTTAGTGTTTTAGTGTCTGGAGATTTCTTTCTTTTTTCCACGTGTGAAATTTGATCAGCTGTTATATTGTCCTCCTGTTGACCTCTTAAAAGTTTACTCTCCCCTTTCTCCAAATGGTTTCCAAAACAACAGTGTTGTCTGCAAACCAGGGACCAGACTCAAGTTAATGACCCTGTAGAAGTACTCACTATATATCAGTTAAATGGTTGTTTCCGTTTGTTTTGAGCAGTTGAGACTTGACGAGCTCTTGAGGTGTGGAATTTGAAGATGTCTCGCTGTGTCATTTAACTCTGGGGGATTCCTCAACAAGGTTAATTATTGTTCAGATTTGAGGGAAAACCCCTGTTCCTTAGATTGCAGCAAAAAATGCAAGGAATTTATATTAGCGGTGTGATAATAAAGGTTGACGCTGAACTGCAAACCTGCATCAAGTAGACTTAGTGTTATACACAGCAAAACAACTGTGTAAACCTTCAGCTGTTAACATTACCCGACCCGCTGCAACACAGGTGCACTATTCAGTGTTTTTCATTGCTCTTTGCATTAAAGTTCAACATCACGTAAAGGTGCACGCAGGGCAGTTGTGAGTAATGTGAAAAGAATGTGTGCTGCTGTCCAACATAAACGGTTTTTATTTGATCTTTTGCACGTGTACAGGCAGAACAAGATTCTTGGATGATTTTATCACACGGAGGCTCTTTAACTCAAAAACTCAATTTCCATCTTTTGTTCAGTGTCTTTACGTTGCATCACCCACATGTGCCTCTTAATTTTTAGTTCCAGTGTGTCTAAAGATTGAGAAAATGTGGAGATTCACAATCATCATATTCCTGTTCGTTGTTGTGTACCTTTTTAAAATTAGTGATGGTGTATTCTGCCTGCTTTCCCAGGTTGGAAATAGCTGCAGGTTATTCCAGAGCGGTGACCTGCAGGCAGCTGATGAATGCCTCCACTGTGTCCGTGAATCACTGGACACGCAGCCCCATGGCTTCATTTCATGCACCCTTAAACTGGGAGACAATAACATTAGCCCTGTCACGAGATTAAACCGTAGCAGGCATTGTGCCCCTAATACAATTATCATAAGCATCCTGTGTCGGACACACCACTGTGGCCGGGGCCAGAATACACCCACAGAAGCTACTCTTAGGCGTTCCCTGGGGTTTTCACTGTGTGAGGTAAAACAGGATGAGGTATGTAAGCCAGAATTAGGATTTTTCGTTCATGGAAACTTTGCGTGAAGGTAAACACTAAGTCCAGGTCTGCATGATTCAAAACACGGAAAGTGTCATTATGCGGTGGGGCTTGGACCATCCTCCTCATATCCACAGAAACTGTCACGGATTTATCTTTGTAATCTGGATAAAAATAGCTAAAGGAAAGTGCTGCATGACTTATGTCTGAATTGTAAATTCCTGTCTCCCCAGGTCATTTTACCACCAGTGTAACCAGTCTCCATGCAGGTTGTTAAAGCCAGATGCACGACTGCTGTAAACACTTTTTCCACTCGGAGACAAGTGGCTCTGGGTCTTCTATTTTGTTTTCCATTTCATGTGTGTGTGCGAGAGCCCTCTCTGTGCAGTGTCCAGCGAGGATGGGTTACGTAGGATCTCTCTGCCTGAAGGGACCGAAGCTGATGGATCTGAAAAGCCATTATAGCGGTCCACTCTCCCCCTTGTGCTCATTATTCTCTGCATGTCTCCATGAATTATATGCCTGTTTTCACCAAAGGGCAAGATGGCTTTCTGAATGTTTTTTTTCCTCTGGTTTTGTTCTGTGGGTCTGAAGACAGGCTGCAGGCAGGTGCTGTAGTGTTGTGCAGACTGTAGCTTTGCTTTGTGTATTTTTTCTTCTTTTTTTTTCTTTTTTTTGTCTGCCCCTTGTCCTACAGTCAAAATACCCTGATACCACGAACAATAGGCCTCTGTATGTGTCCTCTGGTTGGTGTAAGTGGTTCTTCTAGAAGGGCAGACAGTGACACTTTGTTTTTGAGAGTGATGCTCGCTTGTTGGGATTCTTGAGATGTCTCCTTTGATAGTAGTCTTGTACAGATGGATACTTCAGGGCCGAGCCAACACAGGTACAGATCACGTCATCCTCGATTCTTCAAAACACAATAGAGCTGAAAATGTTAGTCAAAAAGTCGATTGATAGAAAATCAATCTGCAACTATAATTGATTAATAATCTCAAACTTCTTTGAAGGACGATGTCAAGCATTTAATGGTACCAGCTGCTCACACGTGATCATTAGTTGCTCTTCTTTGAAATATAATAGTTAAGTACGTTTTCCACCATTGTTTGAACTGTTTTTTTTTTTTTTTAGTAAAGACCGTGTAGGTGAAATCCCCTTCTCTCCTGGCTCTACAGCTCTCTTTTGTTTACCTTTGATTCCCCAACCATGGAGGCATCCCAGCTCCTGACACGGTGCACTGCTCTGTAATTAGGTGTTATTTGTGCTGGACTCCTCTGTGAGCACTTCTACTGCTTCACCCAGGGCACAGACAGGGTCTTAACACCGACTGACACATGGACAGCAGGTTTTCCGAGCAGCATGTCTGGTCTTGGCCGGTGTGTTTGAGGTATGCTTTCTAAAAGCCATGTGTTAACCGTACCCATATTTGCCTTTCTCGTGTAAGAGAAAATCTGACTCAGGTTTTTTTTTTAAGGGGGTTGCCTTCCAGGCTTATGCTCCAATTTGAGTCATCACAATCCAAGCTCTGTAAAGACTGGAGTTCTGCTGTTGACTCTAGAGGAGTGAGTTGGATGTAGTTGGGCCTCTTCCCTTCTCTTTTTCCAATTTTGTTGACTAATCAGTTAACAGAAAAATAACAAGCGGCCATTCATTTCTCAAAGTAAGTCTTCAAGCAAGTTGCTTATTATTTCTTAATTTAATGATTCTTCTCAATTGGGGATTGTTATTTTTCACAGTCTTGACATTTCATGGAAATGATTAATCAATGGATTGAGAAAATACCAGATATTCAACAAAGAAGGTAACTGTACATCTCAGTCCTAATTTTCTCTTCAAAGAATATTTGTGCTCAATAAATTGCGTCGGTGTGTTTGGAGAAATTGAGTTCACATTTTTCTTGTTCTCCTTCTGCCTCTGTCTAACGTTACATGTCTTTCTGACAAGATGTCACTGATGTGCTACTGCTGATTGTAGGTATTTCACAATTCAGTGAACATGACATTTTCTTTAAATGTCACCTTTTTGAAATGACTCAGTTGATTTTGTACATTTTACCCAAGTTGGAAATAATTGTTCTGTGTACTGTTGGGCCTTTTTAAATGTCATGGTATATATCTGCTTTTCCCATTTGTTTGAGAAATGGGACAGACATTTACTTTAGGCAGCCGGAGAGAAGTATTTTTACCCACATTCAGAAACCACTGAGCAGTTTATTACGGAGCTGACTGGTGGCCTGCTGGTTCCTCTCATCTCTCCACAGCCTACTGTGTGTTGTGACGATTCTTATGTTTTAGTGCATGCTTATTTTACACATAACGGAAAATGTGACCACAGGAATGCTGAAATAACAGTGTATGGTCTGTGGGTGGTTTTTACAAAGTTTGAAAATGGTCCTATGTCCCAGTGTTGGCCACTCCCAGGATGGGAGGCAGCTGATTAAAGGAAAAGGTGTGTGTGTGTGTGTGTGTTCTAGGTTTTATTCATGGCCAAAACACAAGTTCCCATTATGTAAGTCATTAAATATTAAGGTGAAGAAACGTTTAAGTTGAGGGTTTTGTTTACATTAAGGTTACCACATGGGTTAGGGTAAGTTGTTAAAGCTGGAGTCTCGAGCAAATGGTACAAACATGGAATGGGGGGCCGTAGATGTTCTTCCGTTTTGCAGCCTGTGAAGTTAGTCACAGCGCCGAATCAACATCAGGGTGAAAGGGACAACCATTGTGTTACACCTCACACCTCTGATTCTGAAATGCCATGTTATGTAAAGTCACACACAGTGGCGCCAATATGCCAGCCTGTTGGGTTCAGTGTAAACAAGAAGCAGAGATATAATGAGGAGTCATCTTAGCGTGGAGGTGTGTGTGTGTGTGTGTGTGTGTGTGTGTGTGTGTGTGTGTGTGTGTGTGTGTGTGTGTGTGTGTGTGTGTGTGTGTGTGTGTGTGTGTGTGTGTGTGTGTGTGTGTGTGTGTGTGTGTGTGTGTGTGTGTGTGTGTGTGTGTGTGTGTGTGTCTTTTGATTAAACACCCACAGAGAAAGGAACTGCTGTGCTGTTTTGGCAGATGTCCAACACTGGGACACTAAAATGTGTCTCCACTGAGCTCCAAACAAAAGTCCAGTGTCCCATTGGCAGGACATTCATTGTGCCGATATTAAACGTAAATGGCCTGATTGATATTCTGAAATACATTATTCATCGGCCTTACCGGGACAGAATTTACATAAGATAGAACAACTCAGCAGCGCACGTACCCTGGTTATCATGTAACCATTTAGATGGATGGCCTTTTCTTACGGATCACTCAGCTTATCCTTTTTTTAAACAGACAAATCCGTCTCACAAACATGCTGTTATACCGGACGCAGTCCTTTTTTAGACATGGAGGGTTGCTTAGGACGTACTGCAGTTGTAGTCTAATTCCTGGGTGGGGACCTTTTTGTAATGACACGCTTAACACCAACATCACTGCACTTTGAAGCCTAGAAAGCTAAACACTGGTCACAGGTTTGCAGGATTAGTCCTCTTCCTACACTGTTGATAGTTACATCCCAGGCACACAGGGACTTGTTGTTCCATAGACTAAACTATTATCAGTGCATCACACTACTGGGTTTGTAGTCACAATAAAGAAGAATGTTTTGATTTTAAAATCCTTCATGTCCCTGCACACGTTCTAAAGTGCAAAGCATTTGATCAAGTTTTTTTTTATAAATCAAATGTAATTTCAATGCACTGCTTAAGCTGGTTTTTAATTATAGGGCATTTTTGTCAATCATATCAATGCAGTTTTCATAATGATTAAAACACAGAGTGGCTGTTTTTGTTTTTAATTAAGTTTTATTGTCTCCTTCCAGATTTATCAGTGATTGAAGATGATGGCTGATGCCAGCGACATGTTGGCAGCGGCCCTGGAGCAGATGGATGGCATTATAGCAGGTAACGTTCTCTGACAGCTCTAAGCATCAGCATAACATTTCAATCAGGCAGTTGCATGTAAATCAGTTTATTTATATCAGTTCATTTAAAGCTGAAAACAACAACGCTTCTGATGTGTAACTCTGAGGCTGAGTAAATGGTGATAAAAGATACTTTGCTGTTTTTTCATGGTTTGACATTTAGATAGCAGTCACGTGACCTCCTCTGGATGTGCGAGTGCAGCAGTCTCTGTGTCCTCATTTAGAATATGTGGCTCTAAGCCACGTTCTCCCATGTTGCACTGTTACATTCGTTACACCAACTTATATTTTATATCAATGGAGCACCCTAACATCATTTTCCACAAGGGCCTTAAAAACATGTGGCTTCCGAGGATCAGATGTCAAACCATGACCCTTGTTTGGCACAATGAATATTTACAATGTGCCTTAATCACTATGAGAACCTGAGCTACATAATGGTCCATTCTCTTCTTTTGAAATAAGAACACAGTGAAGTATGAGACGGTGCTTCTGTCTTTCTTTTGATTCTAGCTCCTCCTAATATGATATTTTCTTCTGTTGTGCTCCACCTCAGGTTCCAAGGCTCTGGACTACTCCAACGGCATGTTCGACTGCCAGTCGCCCACCTCCCCCTTCATGGGCAGCCTGCGGGCGCTTCACCTTCTGGAAGACCTGAGAAGCGTCCTGGAGATGATGGACACAGAGGAAAGGGAGAATCTGCGCTGCCAGATCCCCGACTCCACAGCCGACAGTCTGGTCGAGTGGCTCCATGGTCAACTGGTGAGGAGCTCACATGTCAAAGATATTTACATGTGACTCATAACATTTGTAAAATAACAGTGCTAGTGTCATTGACTGGATTTAGTAATGAAACTGGCCCCACGAAAATGCACATTTTGCATATCACATCAATATTTCTTCTGTTGTCCTCTGTGTAGCCTCAGGGCAGATTTCACATAATTAATCTAGACTTAAAAGGTGTAAAAGATGGGACTCGTGTTGCTTTGAACATCTTGAAAGTGGCTCCATACTCTATGTGCTGATAATATTAACTCTTTTTAAAGCTGAGTTATTTTGAGATTTGCTCTTTATTACACATTTGATATGATTGAATGAAGAAACCCTTGATGTTAGAAAGGTTGTGTAAACGGGGGAGGAAGTTTTGTCTGAGATAATGGAACAGGATGTGCTCCAAACAAGCTTTACCACATCTGGATTGCTGCTTGATAAGCTCACTGTGCGTTTCATTAAAACAGACAAACGTTGGCAAACAAACCTGTGTCTAAGAAAAAAAACGACTTGTTTGCTAAGCGAAAACAAGACTGTCCCTTTCTACACAGTTTCCTGGGAATGCACCATTAAATGCTGGTCTTGTCAATGCCACAGCCAGTGTGCTGCAAGAAGGACGCCAGCCGCTTGGGAACCAGAGTGCTGTTTTGGAGAGTGATGGGCTGTAGGCCAGATAAATGACTGAGATTTTGTGTAATGCTGTAACTCACTCTGTGTACAGCAGAGTGAATGTGAGCTTTCTTCTCAGCCATGTAAGGTTTTGTTTGAGCAGAGTAAAGCAGTGTAACATGTCACACTTTGATACGAAACATTTAATCTGAGATCATTTTACTGAAAGCTTTTTAAAAACCGCAGAAGGAATTAAGTCATCGGCGCAATTTCCCCATGTCTGAACTTAAAATCATCTCTTATGGTTCTTTGTTTAATCCACATTTCCCTCTGTCCCTGCAGTCCAATGGACATGTCTCTCTGGGTAATGGTGACCACTACCAGGAAAGGCTTTCCCGACTTGAAAGTGATAAGGAGTCTCTGGTGCTTCAGGTACCAATCGAGCAATATTAACCAGTTTTAACAAAGTCAAAGGAACTCAAATCTCACGTTTCTACTTTTACAACACAGACCTATTTAATGTCAGTTAAAAAAACTAAAATGAGTAATGGCATGGTTCCATGCAGGTGAGTGTGCTGACAGACCAGGTGGAAGCTCAGGGAGAGAAGATTCGGGATCTGGACTTATGTTTGGAGGAGCACAGGGAGAAACTCAACGCCACTGAGGAGATGCTGCAACAGGTGTGTGTGTGTGTGTGTCTGTGTGCATGCATGTATTTTATATATAATGCAGTTCAGGAGTCACCCAGTTGGGAAAGCTTTGCACGGGTGTGGACTGGACAGTGACTTTAAGTTGGAAGATGTGAGTTATTTTCCTCTTATCACTTACTGGTGTTTGCTGTCGGCTATTAATATCATGTTGGCAACTTTCCATGTCTTCCTTTAGCTCAAAGCACTGAGCCATTGTATTTTTGTTCATCATTATACTGTCAACAAGACCAAACACAATGCTTTAGTGACCTTTGGACATGTTATCATCACCTTCACTCATAATGCTATTAAATATATAGCACCATTTATATATAAATATTTACATAAACAACCCATATTTCCGGTATGATGTGTGCTGCCAATAATGAGAACATGGAAGCTTTGTGGTCGGCTGTGACTCAGGAGGAAGAGCAAGTCGTCCACAACCAGAAGAGTCTGGTTTTAATCCCCTGCCTCCGGGCTGCCCAACAAAGTGTCCTTGGGAAAGGCACTAAACCCCAACAGTGTAAATGATGTGTGATGGATAAAGTACTCCATATAAAAGCGCTGTATAAATATGTGTGTGATTGTACCTTTTAGTGTACATTACTTTGAGACTACAAGGGTAATATAAATGGAGTCTATTTCACAAAGTTTTTTTTTTTTTTATATAACAATCTTTATTTATCATTGTAGGAGCTTCTGTGCAGAAGTTCTCTGGAGACCCAGAAGCATGAGCTGATCTCTGAAGTGTCCAACCTGAAGCTGAGGCTCAATAGCATTGACAAGGACAGAGTGAACTTTGATGACAGATTTAGGGACAGTGAGGTAATTTGTAGTCCAAGTACACAGACACACAGACACACACACACACACACACAAACCTCATTCATGTTGTCTTACACCTGTGTGGGAGAGGGACGTCTGATTTTTACTGTCGGTCTCAAAGCAGCTGCAAAACATTAGAAAAATAAACTTTAACATTCACCCGACTAACCAAGAGAAATCCGCCTGCTGTGCTAGTCGCTATTAAAGATGAATCATTATAGATGTTGCTGGACTTTATT
Source organism: Hippoglossus hippoglossus (assembly GCF_009819705.1). Classification (NCBI taxonomy): domain Eukaryota; kingdom Metazoa; phylum Chordata; class Actinopteri; order Pleuronectiformes; family Pleuronectidae; genus Hippoglossus; species Hippoglossus hippoglossus. The sequence continues at coordinate 10,593,083 of NC_047156.1, read as the reverse complement.
TGAAGTCGGGTCAAAAAGCTTTACAGCATTTAATGTGATAAGATGTGGGGGGGTACTGCTCCCAGATAAACCATGCAGAAAACTTGGAACACTTTCAAACACATCATGATATTGTTAACCCTTTTTCACAAGCTGCTTCCTGGAATTTTATCACTGCTGCTGATTCGAAGCCATTTAAAGAATTCAGTCACTTTTTAAACTTAGTTAGTTCATACAGCAAATTCTGTAATTCATACTATATCAGGCTGATTTAAATATGATTTGAACTACATTATAAATAACAAACATTTAAAAAGAAAAAGGGCATCTGTCAAATGTATGTTATTTACCACTAGTGTGTGTGTATGTATATATATATATTTACAGATGTACATCTGATTAAATGTGTATAAATATAACTCTAGGGTGTATCCAGTCATTAACCTATTTCACCATCTTTCTGTGATATGCACTTTCTCTTCTTTCAGGATTTGATTCTTGAAATTAACGAACTGCGGTACAGGTTGACAGACATGGAGAGTGAAAAACTACTTTTCGAAAAGAAACTTAAATCAACAAAGGTGAGTTTCTTAGTGTTCATATAAAAACTATTCAAGGCTAACGTTGTATTCTTTCCTGGTTGTTTATTTATCTCCCGTAGCTGTCGTCTCAAGCGTAACAAACTTCCTCTGTAGTGTGGCTGGGCCAGTTAAGAGAGAAAATCATTCATACCACCATGTTGTCCCCCCTGGATTACTGTATCTATTGTGTGTTCATTCAAAAACATCTTATCAACATCATTGTCTGCTTCTGATAACTGCTCTCAGTATGATTTTATTAATGACGTGTTCCTGTTCACAGAATCCAGTGACTGTTTTTAAGGCACTGTATTAAGTTGTATATGATTCAGATGACTCCATTTGATCTGTAGGATCCCTTGTTCACTGGATATGAGTTGTTATTATTTGCATGTTTTATCTTGGATGAAACTTAAAGGGGAAGACTTTTGCAGTAGCCATTTACTTTTGACTGTCGATCACCAATGTCCATTTTTAAATGTACTTTTTACTCTAAATATCTTGGTTTGAAACTCAGGTATTCTACCTTCTTGACCACTTTAATCTTTCACTTCCTGCACCCCTGTCTCTTCCTCCTTCCTTGGTTTGTCTCTCTACTGCTTAGTTGCTAATGGCCAAGCTTTCTAGCCTGAAAATCAAAATGGGCCAGATGCAGTATGAGAAACAGAGGAAGGAGCACAAACTCCAGGCTATGAAGGTTGGCTTTTCTCAGGATGACTGTCGTGCTTGCCATATGATTATGGTTTTGACCTCTCCCTTTGGCTCCTGTTCTGTTTTAATTTTTGAGGAGGAAAATCCTGAAATCTGCTTTGCAGTAGTTTTCTTTTCACCCTTTTAGGCAGAATGATGTCATGTTGCATGCCAAAGTGTCCTCGGCAAGAACCTGAACCCTAAACAGCTGAACTGTCAGTGTGTGAAGTATGTGTGGTCGATAAAGTGCTGCATATAGAAGCACTGTATGAATGAGTGTGTGAATGAAACTTTTAGTGGACAGCGCTTTGAGTGGTCATGACTAGAAAAACTCTGTAGAAATTTTATTTTTGGCAAAGAATGAAATAACTTGATTTACTAAACTGTGCCATACAGTTGAATGAATAGTAAAGTACAGTGAGCTCCTTTTGATTCTTCTTTAACAAAACACCAGTTTAATCAGATTTATGTTTTCAAGATGAAAGCTATACCTTAATTTTGCTTTTTCCCAAAAACTTTTCTGTATTTGTATCCCTCTTTTCACTCATCCTACTAATTTCCTTCATTCAAATCTCTTTACAATCTAATTAGTCTCCATGCTTGATTCCTGTTCCGGTCACTTAACCTTGTATTTTTTATTTTATTTATATAATTGTTCCTGTATATGTCATTACCTCAGCCCACCCAACCATAAGTGCTTTCCCTGCACCCCACACACAGCAGAGCAGGTGTGGCCTGCGTGTTTGTACACCACGTCATCATCTGTGAATCCTTGTGTTGTGGTTTGTTTGTAGTGTTGCGGTGCGGTGGTGGAGGAAATGTCCTGACTGTTCTCTTCTGTTGAACAGGAGGAGCTCGCCATACTGAGAAGGCAGCTGGAGGGCAGAGACGGAGAGATGAGGAGAATGCAGGATGAGACGGGCTTCAAAGCCATGGCCTTGAGCAGTGCAGATCTCTCAGACAGAGGTGGGAGTGTTCATTGAATCACAAGCCTGTCTGAAAACAAACATGCATGATGATTAACCTCACATATTCAACTTAATGTTAATATGATTGAGTGGTCGTTTCTGTGTATACGTAGCATAGCAGAAGACCGAATCCTCAACCAACCAGTGTTTGTTTCATAATTCTTTGTCCTGTTTAGTGTCTCATCCAGATGAAACTCTTAGAAAGAGGCTGAAAGAGAAACGTAAGGGGGGTTTTATGTTTGTGTTTATCATTGCACTTAATTACTGCACCCATCTCAACCCCTGTTTGCATGAACGAGCATGAGCCATGTGAACTCTGCTTGTCCATTATAACCCATCAGAGTGCTAATACCCGAGCATAGAGCACCACACCTCCTGTGACACTTTTATTTTTCCCATTTTGAGCTGAATGAATTCAAGGTCATCCAAAAGCCAGTGTGTGTTATCGGTGTGTTTTTAGTGTCCAGCCTGGAACAGCAACAAGGAATGTCTGCTTCTCTGTTTTCAACAGGAATGAGGAATGAACTGTTTGTCATAACTATTCAGGCTGCTCACTCATCCTCCCTCCTCATGTCCTCCAATAATAATCATCTGTCCCATCCTCCTCTGTACTGCTCACACCATCAACCAGTGTGTGCTCTGCTAACCTTTTGATGTTGTCATGTGCAGTGCTGTGTGACAGGATCTTTGTTAATCAGTGTTGTCTTCATGTCTGCACCTTGCCCCATGAGTGATCCTTCACCCAAGTAGAGCAATTTTGTTTTTCCCTCAGTGCACACATTCCGTCCCTAAGAACGGCCCTGATATTAACCTGCATTAACAGGTAGATGTCAATCCTCAGTATTTGGGAATATGAAACTCGGGAAGGTGGCAGCACAACAGACTGTCTGTCAATGTGGCCCAGGACGCATTTACGTTCACACTGCTAAACGAATGTGGCCACATACGTCCATTGTCAGTTAATAATTATCATGACCAAAAGAATTCACAACATCAATATTATCAAAACATCTATAGAAAGTTTGAGAAATGATTAATAATAGTCTGTCAATTAAAACTTTTAGAATTCCACATTGTGTGTTATATCTCATTCTAGGCAAATGTAATCTGCTCAGAATACTAAGGAAAATCCTAGCAGGAATATAAAATATAGCTCGACCAATTTTCCCAATAAATGTGTTAAAATGTTACATTTATTTGTATTAGAAGCATCAAATTTAACTGAAATTTAATTTGGTCCGTTATAGTTTCACGTGTAGATAGAAACGTAGAAGAGGAGGTTGTATACAGAACATTAGTTTCTTTTTATCTGGTTGTAAATGAAACTTTCATTCCCAACTCACTGAATGTGGAGGGTCTACTGCTGATTCAGCTTTGTGGCAAAGTGTGCGTTCTGAAAAGTGAAAATGCTCTACAGGTGTGAAATATGTCTATCTGCTCACACAAGGATGTTTAAAAGATTCTTGGAAAAACAAAGAAAGTGGCTGTGATGTTACTGGAATCACTGTCAGGAATGTTCCAGCCAGTTTGGTCTGAATCTTGCAGTTTCACCCTGTGTGTTCAGGCTTTTTATGCATCTCCACTTCTCACCCTCCTCAAACACTGTGAGCACAACTGTTCTTCGTCTGTAATCCCTGTTTCCCCCTGATTAGATGTGGAAGTGCAGAGAATGAAAAAGGCAGTTGAATCATTGATGGCAGCCAATGAAGAGAAGGTACATTTGAAAAGTTTGTCACTTGCTAACAAATCAGTTGATTCAACTCCTCCTGAACACTTGTCCTCATTGTGCGTTTAAATTGTTTTTGTCTTTGCAGGATCGTAAGATTGAGGAACTAAAACAGTCGCTGTTACGGTACAAGAAAGTTCAAGACATGGTGATGTCAGTGCAGGGGAAAAAAGGTGAGACTCAGTAGATGACTGATAAAATTTAAAGGTTCGGTTTGTAAGATTTAGGTGAAAGGGATCCAGAAATTTAATATAAAATAATCCTAGTGATGTTTTCACTTGTGTGTTTCACCTAAATTGTACGAATTGTTGTTTTCTTTACCCCAGAATGGGCCTTTTTTATATTTAAATACTTTATATCAACATCAGGAGCAGGTCCTCTCTACGGAGGCCGCCATGTTTTTTACAGTAGCCCAGAATGGACACAATAAACACCTTTTGAGTTTTTATGACAACTGACTACTACAACATTAGGTCCTCCTTCATGTTTGGAGGGGGAGGGTGAGGTGTCAGCTGAAACATGCAACTTTACCACTAGATGTCACAAAATCCTACACACTGACCCTTTTAATGTTGGTGACTAAAGTAGGTCAGCTGCACAAGCAATATGTTTAATTTTGATAGGTTTACGTTTTACCACAGATCGAATGTATGTTAAATTACTCTCAGCAAGTTTTCAAAGTATATCATAGGTTTTAGACTGATTTCCAATTTTAAGACAAGTGGCCTTATTTGTCATATGAAAGCCATCATTGATTTTCCTCAGGGATCTAGTGCTCTTTTAAATTTTTCCTCAAATTTATGACAAATCTGTGGTTTAGAGAACGGAATATTTGAAAACTGCCATTGTTATCAAATACATCAGCTGTCAAACAACAACCCCTTTTATCTATTTCCTTGTTTTCCTATGGGCGTATTTGTATTTCTCTGAGCTGGCTGTTTGCTGTTACACTGGTTTATATAACGCTACTTTGTGTTAGGATGGATACAGAAACCCAGTATTAAACAGGTCCCAGAGCTAAATTGTGAAAGACCATCTTATGAGCACTGACATTATCAGCTGGACTCTTGTTAATGAAGAAATGAAGAAAATATATATATATTTATTATTACTACATAAAGTTTTCTTGAATATTTAATCTCATTTGTCTATGATGCATTTTTCCCTTTACCCAATCCAAAAGAGCGGGATCTCTCTGTCAGAGACTGTTTAACCTGTTTCTGTTGCTCTGAGTTCTGGGATGGTTGATGAATGCCAAATAAAACAGCAGATTCTTATCTACAAGTCAAAGCATACAGTAATTTCAGTTGTCTCTTATTTCTTTCTCCTCTCCAGACAAAACCAAAGAGAACGAGTATGGTGGTGATGCTTCACTTGCGTTCTTAAACATCCCCATGTCTTTTGAACCAGAAAGGCATGAAGTTACAGATGTTCAGCAGCTGAAAAGGATGAGTCCGGATGAGGTTTGTACAGAATCAAATGATGTAGTGTGACTATCGCAAGTCAGGGGTTAAAGTAAATTCGAATGGTTTACAGCACAACATTTTAACAATATGTTTGTGTTGAAATATCATTTATTTTTAATTTACATTCTCAAAAATGTAGAAAGTGATTAAGACATTTAACAAACAGTTATTGGAAACCTTAAACTATTATAGTGGTGTTTTCTTCCTGATTTAGTGCTTGTTAATTGGTTATCGTTCTGTACCTTTCCTGCCCTCGAGCTGCTTCACATCGCATAAAACTCTAAAGTGGTCAGAAAAACATCATTAACTCCGGTAAAGTTCACACTTGTGATACGAGCGTTGAAGGGCTCAAGGTCCAATTAATGAAATAACATCTCCTGTCAGTCCAGTAGTCGTCTGTGTTGATTTCTACTATCATGTTTTAAGACTTTGAGCTCTAAGTAGTCTAATTTCGCCCGTCCTCTTTTCCCATTCTGATCTGTGCTCAGCTGGAAAGTCTAAATGGATTGAGTGAAGAGTCTTCACCTGCACCGAGCCCCTCAGACCCAGAACGAGTGTCTGAGTCCTCGCCCACAGACATGGAGTGGTAAAATATGAAACACACTACACCCACTCCAATTCTATGCTTTACTCTTTGGCAGAGATTTTTCAGTAGATGCTGAACATCATAACTTTAACACTACTCATAACCATATATGAATAAATGCCCAATGTGTAGCTGATGTGTGTCATTTGAGGGTCTTTATTAGTATTTAAACTAATAAAAGAAACAGGGATTTCACTTTTTTTACAGTGTTAATAAATATTTTTGAACATGTTCTCACACGTCCCAATATTTTGTCCTGAGAGCAGCACAGTAGTGCACACGGTAGTGAACTCTGTCTATAGGCTGCAGTCGTACGAGGTTTGAGGAGCTGTTGCAGTTTCCCTCTATACTTAACACATGAGAACAATGTGTGTAACAGCAGTTCATGTCCTGTATCACCACACTGCTGTTTCTAATGACCATGTGACACACGTTTACTATCTCAACTTCTCTGACATGAATGAAGTGTTTATTGGTGGGTGTGGTTTCTCATTTCAGTAACCAAGATACCACAAAGACGAGCAGCCAGGAACAGCTGGATAAGAGCGATAAGGGCAATAATGAAAAGGTAAAACCAAAAAAAGTTATATGTGGAAAGAAGTCCTTCTTGAAAAAAAAAAAAAATGTATATAAAATTGTATTTCAGACAAATGTTCATATATTATAATTTAATCAAATTAGCCAACTCTATTAGAGTTTTCTACTTAATACTAAATATGTGTAAACACTGATGCTGTATGTGAGTAATGTTGTTCCTTCTTTCAGAGCCCAAGTGAGGAAAACGGTAAGATGAGTGAAAAGCCACCTCTGAGTCCCTCGGCCACTTTGCCCGCCACCACAGAGGACGACAGCTTTGGCTCGAGAAAAGCTCGTACATCTTTTGGAAAAGGTTTCTTCAAGATCCGCGGTGGCAAAAAGTCCGGCAGCACTCCCAACCTTGGTAAGATCATTGCATATAACTTGGCAACTGTGTGTGTGCACAGTGACTTAGCCCACATAGTTTACTGTGTGTTACGTGAAGTGAGCTGTGGAGCTGACTGGATGTTTATGACACAGTGAGATTTTCTTGAAGATCTTTCCTTTTACCCAGAACCACTTTTTATTTTCTCAAGCCACACCCATGGTGTACACTTTATGGACCATAATTTGCAGCCCACACAACCTGTGGGCCCCATTTAATTATGGAAGTCTGTTTCTGTGCTGTCGTGTGCCCTTCGTCCTGTGCATTTGTTTTTTGTGTGTGTGAACTGTACATGTCTGTTTTTTTCCACCTTCCCAATCCTGTTGTCATTTCAATTATATCTGCCCTCTTGTCTTGTTCTTTCTCTGTTGGACCCTGTCGTGTGTCGTGTGTTGTGTGTGCTTTGTAACACATGAAGACCGCAGCCGGAGTGCGAGTGCGCCTATGCTAGGTACAGTATTGACCTTGGGTCATTGTAGCGTTGCAGTAGTTTTCCAAGCAAAGGAAACTACTGAGTATCTCCTGCGTGGTTGTACGTCTTTGCCTTTTTCTAAAATCATTCATCAACTGACATCTTTTTATCATATCACGTTTCAGTAGCTGCAGCACTTTAACAACCACACCCCTGTCACTACCCACTGTTGCACACATGTTGACTGTCCAACATTCAGGCAGTCTATTGTGTATGTTGGTTTGCCTGCATGTATTTGTTTACACCCTGTTTTCTTCCTAAATGCAAATTCAAGTTGCGAAACCCAGATTATCACCCATAAAGGTATATTTGGATCTTGAATACCCAAACTAAAAATCTAAAACAAAACGACTAATTTCTTTTATACCTAATGAAATAAAAGGTTATTATTCCAGACTCAGTCAGACATAACCTAATGCATGTACTATTTACTATAAGGGACATTTCTTTAATGCCCATCGCCCTGACCTCTCAGTCTGTTTAGGAGTGCTTTCTGGCCCAGTGCAGCGGCTCTGTCTCCACTGATCTGTGTATGTTTCCCACACGGATGCTGATGGTGTTCTGTTGGAATTTGTTTGTGTAGCTGAAACAGAGGGACAGGGCACCGACCATCTGGATCTGGCCGGGCTGCCACAGAGGTCTGCTAACAGTGACAGTACCAACACGCTCCCTACGACCCCAGAAGGCAAAAAAAAATCCAAAGGAATAATGAAACTATTTGGAAAGTGAGTAAAAAATGACGTGAAGATCTGAACAGCTTAATTTTAAGTAACTCGCTACTAATCTACTCATTACTAAGTCATAAAAGAGACTTATATGGATGTAGATGTAATTCTTTAATATCAGCTAGAAATATATAAAAGTGTGCAGATAAGGTCCTTTATTAGTCCTACTGCTGTCTGACTATGGATTTAGTTTAATTTGTGTTTTTAATATTAACACTGACATCTTTTTCAGGTTAAAAAGAAGTCAGTCTACCACATTCACCCTGGATGACAACTTACCAGAGGGTGAGTTCAAGCGGGGTGGTGTGCGAGCCACAGCGGGACCCAGACTGGGTTGGTCACGTGATCTCCAGCAAGTCAACAAGTGAGTCTGTGCATTCAGCCTGAATAATAAGACTCGGAATGTGGTTTCTTTGTTTTCAATCTGCTGTACAATGAAATATAGAGCTCATACAGGGACGATGGACAAAGCAGCCTGTCAGCATAACAAAGCATGTAATATCTCACAATTTAAACTTAATTCTGTGTCTTTCTCAGTGAGGTTGATGCTCCCTTTGCACGCTGGTCAAAGGATCAGGTGTGTAACTGGCTGCAGGACCAGGGTCTGGGTCTTTACGTGAACATGGCTCGTGTTTGGATCTCCTCTGGACAGACGCTGCTACAGGCCTCACAACATGACCTGGAGAGGGTGAGACCAGGCAGAATAATTTAATAAGTTTACCAAAGCTGGCAGGCAAAGTATTCTTGTTGTTGTTGGACCGTGCTGTGTAGAAGCACCCTGGGGTGCATAGTCCTCACTTGTCTACTTGTGGGTGTTTCAGGAGCTGGGCATCAAACACCCGCTGCACAGAAAGAAGCTGCAGCTGGCTCTGCAGGCCCTCGGCTCAGAGGAGGAAGACAATAAAGGAAAGCTGGACTACAACTGGGTGACAAGTGAGGAATCGCTGCTTTGATGTAGATTATATCACCACCTACTGGCCCGACATGCTTGTTTGAATGTTTCTAGTTGTTTTGTGATCTTGTCTGGATGGGGTTTCTTTTTTAAACGGAGGGGAACGTATCTGCACTCGTGTAGACAAGGGATTAGACTGTCCTGACTTCTGTCTGACGAAGCTTTCTCCATTGCTCCTTCTCTCAGGGTGGCTGGATGACATTGGTCTGCCTCAGTATAAGACCCAGTTTGATGAGGGGAGAGTGGACGGCCGCATGCTGCACTACATGACAGTGGTGAGTGTTGGCAAGAGACGCTTCCTCCACAGACCCCGCAGATAAGTGGCTCTGACAACTCCAATGCCATTTCTCATTAGATTTATTACAGAGTCTGAGCTTCAGTGGAGACAGTATCACTCTCTGTGATACCCTCTGTGATAGCCTCTAGTTATTTAATGATACACTCACTTTATCACTGACATCTTGCCTTGTTCCTCAGGATGACCTGCTTTCTCTGAAGGTGGGAAGCGTCCTGCATCACCTCAGCATCAAGAGAGCTATTCAAGTGCTCCGACTCAACAACTACGAGCCCAACTGCTTGCGTCGTCGTCCGTCTGATGAGGTTTTAGCAGCGTGCTCTAATAATGGCTACATTCAAATATAACGTTAGTTTCGATGTATTCATCTCTTTTCTCCACTTTCTGCCTGTAGAACAACATCTCTCCAGCAGAGATTTCACAGTGGACCAACCACAGGGTGATGGAGTGGCTGCGCTCTGTGGATCTCGCTGAATACGCTCCCAACCTGAGAGGCAGTGGTGTGCACGGTGGCCTGATGGTAAGGGAGTCGGTTGTTCTGTTTTCCTGAGATAACAGACTCTCCTCAAATATCCCCCACTCCTCATACATTGCCCTTCTCCTCAGGTTTTGGAGCCGCGGTACAACGTGGAGACCATGGCGCTGCTGCTGAACATCCCCCCGAACAAGACTCTGCTGCGTCGCCACCTCGCCACACATTTCAACCTGCTCATTGGCTCCGAGGCCCAGCAGCTCAAACAGGAGTGTCTCGAAAACCCAGACTACACTCTGCTTACTGCCACCACCAAGGTCAAGGTACTACATGCGATACTGAGGATACTGCTCCAGTCCTGCTTGTACCTGGACTACACAGAAAGAAAAATTGTTAAATATCAGTAAAACCTCCAAGAAAACTATCGACATTTTATATTTTCATTCATCATTTAATCACAGACAATAAGAGAAAATAGGACATTATAATAAACGAAAGAAATGGGTAACATTACCGGTATACTACAAAAGTGCAGTGAGGAACATCAAATATTTGAAAGGAACATGTACTCTGCTCTTAAAAAACTACAGTTAAAGTAGCTAAGTAAGATTTGTATTTGTCTTCTCTCTCTTTTCCTCATACCAGCCGAAGAAGCTGTCGTTTGGTAGCTTTGGCAATCTGAGGAAGAAGAAGCAGGAGGACAGTGAGGAGTACGTGTGTCCGATGGACGTGGAGATGCCAAAGGGAAGAAGCTTCCAGAAGGGCTACGAGCTCCAAATCTACGAGGACGACCTCGACCGGCTCGAACAGGCGAGTAAACTCAATCATGTTCTCATATTATTAAAAAAACATATTTACTAAAAGCACACAATTGTTCTTTGTTCTGTGTGTTGTCACCAGTGTTCCTTGGAAGTATCTGGTTTTTATTATCTACTGTGAGTGTCAGGTTTTTTTTTTTTTTTTTTTTAAAAGCTGCTTCTCTTTATTCTCAGATGGAGGACTCTGAGGGAACTGTGAGACAGATTGGAGCTTTCTCCGAGGAAATTCAAAACCTGACGGTGAGAATCTACAGTTCTCGTTCACGTCATTATATATATTTTAGTTTATTGTGGCTGTGAAGTAAAAACATTGTGTTTGTCCTGTGTTTTACCAGAGCATGCTGAAAGACGATGAATTCTTCAAAGTGGTTTCGAATTCACCGAACCTCAGTGTAACAGACGAGGACTCCAACGCATGAGGCCGTCGGCCCCGCGAGACCTGGTCCTGCTGTGAATGAAACTCTGTGCCAACCCTCTCCAGCCACACAAAGGCCCAACAACGCTCCCACATTTCATTTTAGTGTTACATTCAGAGATGAGCCAAAAGTATTAGTGTATTTCTATTTTTTCAGTTTTTAGATAATGGATTTGTTAAACGTAGAGACCAGTCGCCCACTATGACTCCTGAACTTTGTCTCCATTACTGTCGTGTGATGATGGAGGGAACATTTGGGGCAACACCACTGCTTGCCTGCCAGCTGGTTTCTGGAGATATTTTGTACTCGGTTATGTGCTGGCTTCTTTGTTTTTATGACGGAACTAAAGTGTCAACCAGCAGAAAGATGACTTCTAGAATATGCACATATAGATTTAATATATGTCTTCTAAATTTCTGACTGTAGAAATTTTGGGAAAAAGAGGTGAACTTAATAGAAGTAATATGCTGAGTAGATTTTCCCCGTTTTTTGACATTAGTAATGATTCTGAAACAGCTGCTATGTTTTCTACCGAACTAAAACCTGCTAATTAATAAATAATTGTCTTATAAAGTTTCCTCCTCTGGAGACTTGACAGGTTTTCACTCAACAGTAATACTCTGCATGCATTTGCACCGATACATATCATATTGTACAAATGAATATCATTGCATGGTATTAAAATCCATCACATTTATACACAGGTTTGTTGTTTATTCTATTAGAACCACAAACTGATTTTAAAGGAAACCTGTTGGCTCACAGTTATTTTTGGAAAAAGTCCTATTGTGACGTAAGATATTGTCTCAAAGTAATAATGTTGTAAAGGTCATACCTAAGAACATAAATTGTGTGGGGTTATTTTTGTTTTTTGTACGTTTAGATCAAGATTAGGATAAATAAAGGTATTTAAATCAATTGGGCTTTTCCTCATTATCAAATCCAGTTATGAATGAGCACAGTGGGAGATGTGGGAAAGTTTGTTTGTCCTACAGAACAAGGCCATTAAAGAATTAAGCAGCCCGTATATGTCTGGATTCTTTACTACACACACTATATACGACATAATTATCAGGTCTAATACTAGTATTTAAATCATTGCTCTGTCTTGATCATGTTTGGAGAAATCTGCATAAAACAACCTCCAGGTCAAGGGGGAGGGCAGAATAGTAAATAACTTTTTTTTTTAACAGAAAAATGAGTTATTTACCTTTTTAGAGGAGTGTTCAGTCTTTTTATTGTCTTCCCACCTCGACAGACATAAACCTACACGTGGTGTCGCCATCCTTTTTGAAATTTTAAGTTTTTGAAGTGTAAACGATGGAAACCACGTCTGTTCTGACTCATCTCATCTGGAGAGGTTTCATCCAGTCAACATGAGTGGACAGACAAAACAGCTCAAACACAATGTTGACTCCTACTTTCTGTCCACTATAAAAAGTTTGTGTCCTGTCATTATATGGACCATTCTTTATGAGGGTGGTTGTATATGAAGCCTGTTCAAGGGGCAAAGATCTTCTCTTGGAACTCTTGCCTCCAAGTTCCCAGTTGTCCAGGAACATGGAGCATGTGAACACAATTTAATAATATTAATACAGCTCTTCAAAATAAGATGATATAGACCTATGCTAAATTAAATACTAATTATAGATGTGGACATGTTAGATTAAAGTCCCATATACTGGATTATATAAGAAACACACACATGGCCATGCCAGAGATCAACAATAAATAAGTTATCCACATCCTGCCAACAAATGTCTTGATGATAAAATGTAAACAATATACAAATAAATGTATGTTTATATTTATGAATGCAGTCCAAGTTGTGAACACTGCCTTTTAGAATTTGGAGAAATGCCTGGAATCATTTGAGAAGAACTGTATCCTTATGACAAAGCGCCCTCTGGTGTCTGTTAAATTGAAACGAGTGGACCTCAGCTTGTCCAGATTCGCCCATGCGCAGTGAATGGAACTGGTCCCAGTGTTTGTTGGAGGCAGACCCACAGAGAAACAGAGTGAGTTGTCTGAGACCGTCCGAGCTGAGGGAGACGAAGCGTGCAGCAAGTATCATGGCTAAAATGTATGTATTTTCATTTTTGATTCTCATATAAGCTTGGAAGTGAATTTATTCCCTCTACACAAGTTCAATTTAGCTCAATTGTTACAGTCTTCAAAAGTTTTATTGTCTTTACTTTTACTATCTGTGTCTAACTTGTGTCAAATGTCTGTAAAGGTTTTGTGGAGTCCTGGTCCTTGCAGTGATTCTCAGTGGTCTGGATGCAGCAAGGTACAGTAAACTAATTATGTCTCTGCAGTGTCTGTGCTGATCACGTTTCTCTGTATTTGTCAGTTGTCTGTACTGAACCTCTGTCTGTAACAGACCAGCTGTCAATCAGGAGCTATCCACCCTTTTCAATGAGCTGTGGAGGTTGGATGTGAATCGTTTGACGCCTGGGATAGACTACACAGTATCTGTCCAGGTACAGTGCACACTCTCATTTACACAACACTCCCACTGTTGTTTTTACTATGTTTTTAAGTCTTGTGTTGTGTGTTTGAACTGTACAGGGCAGAGCCAATTATGTGAGCCAGGGCAGCCACGTTGTTCAGGATCGTGCCTCCCAGCCCCTGTTCTCCAACGTTAATGAGATCAAATTAAATAACATCACCACCACCTCCTGTAAGTGCAGCAGAACAGACAGACGTGGTCTCACTCATTAGCAGACCTCACTTTACTAAATGTGATTTCTGTACTTTCAGGGCTCATGAAACTGTTGGATAACTACGAGCGGTCGACAGGCGTGGCCGAGCGAGTCACAACAGAGGAGCAGGTCGAGACTAATCTCTTCCTGGATGCCGTCTTACAGACAGAAGTCATGAAGGTGCATTTGACATGTTACAACTAGTTGCATCTAACTTTTTAGCCATTCACTCACTTTCCTCTACTCATTTGTTTTCCATGTCTCAGGCCTCTCACACAAAGAAGATAATGTACAACACATGTAAAAAGTTGTTTTGTTTCCCACCAGATGTTTCTAGTTTTTTGTTTACACACATTTTATGGGAGCTGGACTACACTGAGAGCTTTGCCTCTTCCTGCCTCAGAAGGACACTGAACACATGTTAGAGAGAGAACAACATCTAAAACATCTGTCTGCAGCTGTGGAATGCTGCTTTGGCCTCAACAGTCTCCCCAAAGAGGATCCCAGGAAAAATATGGACATGTAGTACTTTGGAAGAAAGGCTTTAGATTAGATGGAGCAGATGACTGTTGTTTGCATGAGGACAAAAGCTGTTGAACTCTTTCTCCACAAGAAAGTGTTAGTGTCTCTCTTAGTCTAGCTTATAGATATATGAATATAGAGGCAACTCACAATGCAAATACACAGTATGTGGGAATAATTACTTTTTTCTTTTCTTTCTTTTTTTAAAATCTTTTAATAATAATAATAATCTTTTTCTATTTTTTGACGCACAATCAAACATTTGATACCATCTATATTTTCTTAATGATTGTAAGTAAATGTCTGTTCCTCATGCGGGGGGGTAACTTTTCCAACAAAGGGGAATTCATCCTTAAAACCGGTTTCTCATACATTTATAACAGGGAGATGCCTATAATCCAAAAAAACATACACCTATTTACCTGCCATCAAAAGAGGCAAAGTTAAAATGATTGTTGTACATTTCAAAGTTGTTTTGTAGCCAAACCGTTTTCTCTCATTTTGCACATGTGATCGTTTCTTTCTTCTGAGTTCTGTTGCCATTGACGTGATGTGATTTGTCCACAGCGAGCTCATCAGTACCTGGTGAGTAAAGGACAGTCCAGGTCCGACTTGAGGCAGTTTAAGAATCAACTGAAATTGATCTGGTTCAACCTATACCACAGACAGAGAAACACAGGGTGAGATACTGAAACAGCCCATAAAATACTGTCCATTCATATGATTCATCATTAAATGAGTGCGTGTACAGAAGGCACAGTAATAATCATTGAATTAATATTTAATTTTACGTGGTATATTAAAATTGAAACCTTCATCAGCATGGACTCCTGTGGATTCGAGCATGTGTTTGTTGGAGAAACAAAATCTGGAACAGAAATCATTGGGTTCCACAACTGGATCCAGTTCTACCTGCAAGAAAAAAACAGCCACTTGGACTACAAAGGATACAAAGCCAGGACCCATGACTTAGTAAGTGCAACAGTTCATCAGGGGGAAATGTTTGACCTGATAACACAATCTGTTGTCTTTAAAATGACATGATGATGTTTCTGTCCACAGCCCGATCAAGATGACCACGTTCTCAACCTTCAGTTCAGCTGGCACAGCTTAGTGAAGCCTGTTGGCAGTGCCTTCATCGGGACAAGCCCTGAGTTTGAGATGGCCCTCTTCACCGTCCTCTTCCTCATGAGCACAGAGAGGAGCACCACGGTGCTGGTCAACATCGACCAGTGTCAGATGGAACTGGTGGTCATCAGACACGGACGATCCCTCGGCACAGCGTATCCCAAACTGCTCAGCAGCAACAACAGACATGTTCCGCAGCACTCACACTGAAGGAACGTCTGATAACCACCTGCATTTAATGGTGTCAAGCATCTAAAGTCCACATTATAAAGGACTCATTCAAATATGATGAAATCACAATAACTGTTAGTTTGAGATGATTATACACTAATAAAAACATAATCATGAAAATTATACTTTTTATCCTACACACTGTTACTTTAAATCACTTCTTTGCAACCATGTAGTTGATGTAATCAGTTAAACCTTGAAAAAACCGTCCACCTACATAAAACCTACATTACCAGTTTTTGTTCTTGTTGCAGATGCTGGCAGTAATAAAACATACATTGGTATTATAGCGTGTTACAATATTGTTGTGTCAACATATTTGCAGTATGTCAATGCTGTGAGTGGACTGTGTGTACTAATAAAAAAAATTACAAGTTCTTCAGTTATTTTCTTTATTTTGAATAATGAGTTCTGAAATGATTAATATCTCAAAACCTGGACAAATCAAACTATTTGCATGGTAATATACCAGTAGAGGTGAGTGAGGAAATAGCTGTTATTTTATTTTATCTTATTCTTGTATTTTTGCATTATCCTTCCAAATCTGTTATTTTAAACTATTTTATTATTTATTATTTATTATTTATTATTTATTATTTATTATTTATTATTTATTATTTATTATTTATTATTTAAATCTGCAGTAAAACATCATATTTACATCTTTATCAAATACTTCAAAGTTAACCTGACTGGGGACTTCAGCACTGTTTGTGATGCATTTATACTGATGTGTATTTTCATGGACTTTAACCTCACATACAAACATTATGTGACAATAAAGCAACTCCAGTGTTTTATCGTTATTTTCTCCGTTTCTGAGAATTAACAAAGAGCGGAACACTTTCTTCTGTTCCGCCCGCACGGACGTTTTACGGCGTAGCACACGACATGGACGCATGCTGCAGCGACTTCCGGCAGCGTCCATCAACAGAGTGTGTGTGAGCGGAGTTTCTGTGTGTGTCCGGGGAGCAGGAGAAACCAACATGGAGGTGTTAGGAGGAGAGTTCTGTGAGATGACCCCTCAGGAGCTGGCGGCTCCTGTCAACACGGTGGAGGTGAGTTCAGACCAAACACAGACTCACAAGCTGAGACACACACACAAGCTAACGCGGTGGAAACAGAGCAACACAACATGGATACACGTTCAGTGTGTGTGTGTGTTCGTGTATTTAAACTGTGTCGGTGCAGTTGACAGGAGACATTTTGTCACTTTATCCTGAAACGAGCTTCAGAATAAAAATGTGTCCAACAAAAACTTCAACTGTTTCACAACAACTGACGTATTGTGTTTTTCCTTTTGACAGGAAAAGTGGAAACTATTACCAGCCTTCCTGAAGGTAACACACACACACACACACACACACACACACACACACACACACACCTGAACTCACCTGCTTTTTACTAAACTCTATCCCACGTCTATAAAATAAATATATAACCTCTGTGCTGACATAAGTAGTTATATTCATATTGATTTATATGTGAAATAGGAAAATTCACAGAGACAATTCAAATTGACAAATCAAACTAGGTCTTTTTGCTCCTCAGATAGGTTGTGGTTTAAAACTCTTCTTTATGGACAGAGAATGTAATATAATATATGTTGTATATTGAAGTCCCGGCCCTAAATTCAACAGAATAATATAACGAATATTATTAACAAAATGTTTAATTGATGGTGGAAGCTAAAAATCAAAATAAAAGGTGATGTTGCCATAAAGACAAACTGTATTATATTTCACTGTGCGTAACTGTTTTCCAGGTGAAAGGTCTGGTGAAGCAGCACATTGACTCATTCAACTATTTCATCAATGTGGAGGTAAACATGCCTGTGTGTGTGTTTCTGTGTGTGTGTGTTTGTGTGTCAGTCACAGCTGCCTCGGTATCGTCTTGATTTCAGTTCATCGTGAGTGTCTTTTTTTGCAGATCAAGAAAATAATGAAAGCAAATGAGAAAATCACAAGTGATGCTGATCCGATGTGGTACCTGAAGTAAGACACGTGAAACCTCTTTGTCCTCTCACTGTTTCTCATTCAACACGCTCAACCTGCAGACATATACGTGTGTCCACTTTTAGGTTAATCGTCAAATCTAAATATACAAACGTTTCTCTTCTAGATACCTCAATATCTATGTCGGGATGCCTGATGTAGAGGAAAGCTTCAATGTAACTCGACCAGTGTCACCTCATGAGGTCAGTTTACTATTAAGGTTTTTAAATATCTTTGCACAGTTAATCAGACATAAAAAGCTAATTGAAGACATCGCTGTAGATTGTGATGCATAATTTGTACTGTGACTAAATGATTGATTACTCAAAAATGTTAAATTATTATTAGTCATATCCCTTATTAGGATGTTTGGTTGTCATAAAACATTAAAATAACTCTTGTTATTGTGAATAGTCAGAACATCTGACTCTGTTGTGATGCAGCTCATCGTCCTGTATGTCTCCACAGTGTCGTCTCAGGGACATGACGTACTCCGCTCCCATCACAGTGGACATAGAGTACACCCGTGGCAGTCAGAGAATCATCCGCAATGCCCTGCCCATCGGAAGGTATCAGAGCTTTTGTTTGTTTGTTTGCTTGTTGTCTTTGTTTTGTTCCAGAGTGTAATTTCCTGCCACAGCAACTTCACCTCTGAAAAAAATCATGTTCACATTCAGTGATTTCAGTTTTTTTCCGAAATGCAACAAGCAACAATCATCTCCTCATAGCTGAAGCTTTCCTCACAGGTTTGTGTTGATGTAGAACTGCCTGTGTTTTTCTCAGAATGCCGATCATGCTGCGGAGCTCCAACTGTGTTCTCACAGGAAAGACGCCCTTGGAGTATGCAAAACTCAACGAATGTCCTCTGGATCCAGGTACACAGTCAGAATACAAACTGTAAAAAAAACATCCAGCTCACAAAAACATGAAAGAAAGAATACAAAAGAAAAACCGCAACAGCACAAGTTATTTGCTAGTGTTCGTTCACCGTGTTCACTGTGTTTCTTCACAGGAGGTTATTTCATTGTAAAAGGTCAAGAGAAGGTCATTCTGATTCAGGAGCAGCTGTCGAAGAATCGAATCATTGTGGATCAGGACAGGAAGGGAACAGTCGGAGCTTCAGTCACCAGGTACTGTGATTACATATCCTCTTACACTTACATGTATTAAAGAGTGTGTACAGCCACTAATGAAACACACAACAACTACCAACAAACTCTTAAAAGTCCAAACCTTTTCTCTTTATTTGCATTTTTAATACTTTGAGTTCCAAAAGTTAATTTATGGTTCAAATTATTTAATCTTCCTGCAAACAAACAAAGTGTCTGATTAATTGCAGTGTTGCACATCGAAAACATAACAAACGAGTTACATCTCCTTCCTGTGTGTTGATTTTCAAAATTTGGAAACCTGCTTTGTTTACATCCAGGTTTAGTTGCTTCCTCTTCCTATTTATTTAAATTTGCCTTTGACTCAGTGAAACAGCATGACACCATTGGCAGGACTGTGCATCACGTCACCTTCACACTTGTGCACAACACAAACAAAACAACTTACTCATAAACATATAATCCACAAATTCAATTTATGATTTTTTTGTTTGTTCATTTCTTGATATGAAGAATTCTTGTTAATTTGACATGTGATTATTTGATTGTGCTTCATTAAGAGACATTGTTAAAGAGAAATGTTTAAATTTAATGGCGACTCTCTCTTAAAAAATGTCTTTAGTCACATTTATCTCAGTTGCACATATTTACTTCCTGAGTTTTGTGAAGCTGCTCGTTCTTTCTCAAACTTTTCTTCATCTCCTCTAACGTCTGTTTCGTTGTGTCTTGTTCTTATAATTCCAGTTCCACTCATGAGAAGAAAAGCAGAACGAATATGATCGTTAAACAAGGACGATTCTACCTGAGACACAACACGCTGTCAGAGGACGCTCCCATCGCCATCATATTCAAGGTAGAAGTGATTTTAAACCTGATGGTCACTGACAGAGCTGATGCGTCCAGTAGAGGGGGCTACAGGACAGTTACATGATGTTAGATGAAGCTGTTTATCATGATGATGTTCCACAGGCTGTAGAATAAAGATCTGTGTTTGTTTCCAAAGTAACTTTATCTGATTCAATTTATCTTTAACTCTGCTTTACTGAATATCTAGATTATTTCACACAGTATAAGTAATACATGGATTTGCTGTGAGGTCTTGTTTTTCGTCACTGAGCAGTTGGAGATCGGTCATTTTTTTTCGTCAGATAAATTTTCGCGTGTTGCTCTTTGCTCTCAGTGAAAGTGTCAGTGAGCCAGCTGGCATCATGAACTTCTGTCCATGTGAGGACAAATCTCTTCAAACATGTCAGCCTGTAGGCGTCGAGTGTTGGGAGCTGAAGTCATTATCCACAGGACACAGTTTGCTCGCTCTGTTTGCTGTGTACTTGTATATCCTGGGTGACTTCTTCCAGATCCAGTGTGGGACAGACGGATAAGTTCCCACAGCCTCGCATTTCCATAAGCAAATGTCAGAGAACCATATGACTCCCAGTTCACCCCTCGCTCCCTGTACACACACACACACACACACACACTTCTCACGTCTCCTGTCTCACGTCTCCTGCTCCAGGTACAAAATGTCTGAACGTTTCACCTCAGCAGCGAGCTCTTATCTGGCCGCACATATTGAATGAGTTGAACAGTTTTTTCATTTGTCCACCATCTTGTCTCTCATCTTGCTTTCTATCCAGTTTCAGTGCTCACACTCTGTTTCCATGTCCTCCACACAGGGTATGGGTGTGGAGAGCGACCAGGAGATAGTGCAGATGATCGGCACAGAGGAGCACGTCATGGCCAGCTTCGCCCCGAGTCTGGAGGAGTGTCAGAAAGCTCAGATCTTCACGCAGACGCAGGTACATCAGGGATTCTACTGAGCCTCAGCCGGGAGCTTTCATTCTCTTTTTATTTGGATTTACAAAGACGCTTCAGTAATTGAAACATAATGTTCAAACCGTGTGTTTTTAAACGATGAACATCACAGAATGAAAATAGAAAAAATAACAGGGAAACGATGAACATATAATATTTAGAAGACAAAAAGAGACAAATTTAAACACAACAGCAAAAACTGAAAGTTACACGTTTAAAAATCTTAGTGAATAGAATATGACTTAATTATGTTTTAATGTGTTGCTAAACAATCTAACCACTGAGGAAGGAGCTTTGAAGTAAAATTATGATTTCACATTTTTCACAACCTGAGCTTGTAATTTTTAACAATTTCCGTGGCACATGTATGTGTGAAGTTTAATTGATGTCTTAGCGTTTAACAGGGAGAGAGGGTGAAATAAATTGATCAAGACTTTTGGAAATTGACGAGTATTGGTTAAGAAATGTCTCGTCCTCTGCCGCTTTGAGTTTTCTTCCTTTGAACGAAAATAGTCACTAAAGGACTAATTCAACATTTTGGCAAATGCACTCATTTGCTTTTTTGACTTTATGACGACTGTTCATTACTGTACAATAGCGGCACAACATGCAGCCATTAACCACAAAGAATGTTAACAGGCTAATAGCTAGCTTAGCTTTGTCCAACAGTAAAATCAGCACATTGATTTGGGTTGTAGCTGGTTGCCCGGCAACCTCACCGTGACAACAGGAGTCAGGAAGTCACATGACTCGGTGTCGAACCACAACTTGTGTGTTTCCTCTGGTTTTTGTTCAGATCAAACAAACAAGATGTTACATGTTAATTAGTGAGCTGTCTTTATGCTAAGCTAAGCATCATCGTATTTAGCATAAAGATGTGTAAGTGACTCGCTCAGCGCACATAAACTTATTTCCTAAAACTGATGAACATTTTTTTAAAACATGTTTATTATGATGATGTTTAGAAAAAAAATACTTCAAGCTGATTAAACTGAATTCAAAGTTCATTTGTAAATTTGGTAATTGTTTATAAATCAAAGCCTGTTCAGATGAATTCATTTGCACCACAAAATCTGTAGAACAATAACATAGTATTTACAGTATTATTCAGCTGTATTTAATTAAACAACAGTATCGAACGCAGCCCTGACATGTGCCCATTAACTTTGATTCCCACTAACTGCTGTCGACAGAGGGTATTTTCTTTGTCCCCCTGAGATCAGATGACTCAGGCTTTGTCTTATGAAGTTAAGTGATGGTTCTCACTTCTCTCGGTCACTGAGGAGGCCCACGCGTTTTCCTTGACATCTTCAGGTGAATGCGAGCGGCCAAATAAAGATTATGTCGTTAGAGGAGGAACCACTGATGCATTGATGAGGCCATATTTGCCTCCTAGCAACCAGTCGCTGTAGCTCTCGTGTTCGTCTGTCTGGGAGCAGCCATGATGTCTTTTCATGGTATTCATTGGGTCATTGTACTGTGCACAATGAGGCCTAAATCTATATAATTAAAGGCAGATAAGGCTGAAGAAACATTATCAGATTATCAGATGGTAAGTAATCTGCCTAAACCACATTTGAAAGTCATCTTTTTTCCTAGTGATGTATACATAGACACAAAAAATATTGTAATAATTGTATATATATTTATATGTATGTTGATATATTATAGTTTTTTGTCGTTTATTTAGAGTTGTGTATTCACATATTATTATTTCTATTTTCTATATGCTCTATGGATCATGGAGGGCAGGGTGGGTGGTCTTTCAGAAAGTCTTCAGCCTCATTAACCTTTGACCTTTTCTATAGTTGTGTAGTGGGATCCAAAGGCACACTGACTCAGGTGTTAGTGTGTGTGTGTGTGTGTGTGTGTGCGTCCAAGCCAATGTGTATTATTTCCTTTGTGATTTACTTGACCTACCACAGTCCTCATACACGTTCTCTTCCTCTAGAAAATAAAAATAATTCCACATCCAAACTTGAAACACACGTCTTGAAATGCAACACTTGACTGTCACACTGCCAACTTGACTGTTGATGCCTTTTAAGGCTTCAGTCAAAATGTGTATCAAAAACGGTCAAAGTTAACAAACGGTGTCCTGGAGTCTGAACCTCTGACCATGTAACTTCAACATCTCCGGTTTGAATGGAACTGAGGAGCTTTGAGGCCTTTATGTCCTCCTCCAGCTCTTGCTCCTGTCACTTCTCTTTTGTCTGGTGTTTAAAAACAAATTAAGGACACTTTTTTACTTCAAAGTTCTACATCAATACTGATTTAGTTTTTTTGTTAAATGAAATACTGTATAATGTATGAAACACTGCGTAACGCATATTATGTAAAAACTTCTCAACCTTACTTGCACATTTCAAATGGTCATGGTTGAGTGAAACCTTGACACTGTCGTGCTGGATGCTGAGGACGACCATGATCACCCAACACCCCCAACCTCCACTGTGTTTAATTAGTAATTCAATCAATTGACTTGTATCTGCTACTTAATCATTTATTTTTGTATATATTTTTAAAGGTTTTATACACAGCAGGTTGAGTTGGGGGGGCAGATTCTATTTTATGTTTGATTTTTGAAAAAGTTAAATATTTTGGAAAAGATTTGTGTAAAAAACAAATTTTCAAACGAAGGCAACATAAACGTTTTGTTTTGATATCTGTTTTCGAAATTGACTTGTTCACTGCTCTCTGACCTCTGCTGTCTCTGCCCCCTCGTCTCAGGCTCTGAGGTACCTCGGGAATAAAGTGCGGAGACAGCGAATGTGGGGAGGCCCCAAGAAAACCAAGATGGAGGAGGCCAGAGAGCTTCTTGCATCTCTTATCCTCACACATGTGCCCGTACGTAAACACACAGACAGGAATCATGGGTAATCACACTCTGTACATTACACAAACTATAATCACTGTGTATTTTCTCTGCAGGTCAAAGAGTTTAACTTTCGGGCTAAGTGTATTTACCTGGCCGTGATGGTGAGGAGGGTGATTCTGGCCCAGGGCAACAAGAACAAGGTGGACGACAGAGATTACTATGGCAACAAACGTCTTGAGTTGGCGGGACAGGTACGTCTTTATGCACCCGTCCCATTTACAGCTCGAACAAGACCCAATTTAACTTTTCAACTTAGTCTCCAACAAAAACATCAGTCCCATTAGGTTCAGTTTATTTGTTCATTCGTGAACTGATCAACGGGAAACTGTAAATGAGCCGGACTTCACTTCTGATATTAAAGGCCCCCTGTTGTACTGCTGTTTATTCATTTCCGTGCAACTACCTTTTCTTCACCCATAGAGCCCCTAGAGCACAACACACGCTTGACGCTCATTAATAATATACGTATAGAAATGTACCAATAATGCCCACATGCTTTAGTGCAAATGGATCACAGGAGCGGACCAGAGGACAGAAAGCTGTTCCAGCCCTGATCTCTCACCTGCATCTTTGTTCCAGCCTCCTTCTTTTAATAAGACTCTCATTATTTTCCCTCAGCTTTGTTGTTCCCTGTTTTGTTTTCGTCCCCCCTCCCCCTGTATTTCAGTCTGGCTTTGTCAGGAGAGAGATATGCAGTGGCACCAAAATCCGGAGGCTGTGGAAGCATGGGGATTTTTCAGCACCGTGACAATAGAATTGCTGCCTTGACTGGAGCGATTGAGCTAATCCGCAGGCCCGGCTCTGATAATGTAATTACTGCTGTCTTAAGGCCTTTAATTTCCCCCCCCAACCTGCTCTGTAGAAGGAGCAGGAGATGGGAGGAGGGGGGGGCCCAGAGCCCTCTTTCAATAGGGGGCTTACACACTAACAACGCCAGCAATCTCCTCACTCTCCAATTATGGTTCCCTGACATTCAACTAATTGGCCTGGCTGCGCAACGGAAGCTTAATTTCTTTATTAATTTCAAGCAGAGCTGCCTGTTTGTTTTGATGTATGCTAATGCACAGGGTGGGTGGGGGTTGTGAGAGAGGTTGCCTCCTGTAGGCCTGGCAGAGGAGGACAGGGACCTGGGACGGAGGCCAGGTCAGGCTTATCAGTGAGCCGGCACACCTGGTTATTAAATCTGACTGTAAACGCACCTCAGCGCTGATTAGAGTTGTGAGCAGATGCAGGGCGCCAGGAGATCCTGGAGTCAGACTGTGTGAAGAAACAATGACATCTCAAACTCTCAGAGGATTGTCTCCCCCTGTGTTCAGTTTGGAGACTTGACGACTGACTAATATCTGTCAAACGTGTTTTTTTTATCAACAACGCTCTCCCTTTCTTTCTTTCTGCCTTTTCCAGCTGCTGTCTCTGCTGTTTGAAGATCTCTTTAAGAAGTTCAACTCCGAGCTGAAGAAAATCGCTGACCAGATCATTCCCAAGCAGAGAGCAGCTCAGTTTGATGTGGTGAAGCACATGCGGCAGGACCAGATCACCAACGGCATGGTCAATGCCATATCCACGGTGAGTGTGCGACACCCTGGATGTAATGAAATAATTAAACAGAGAGGATTTACTGTTCCCCTGGAGGAAGATGTTCAAATCCTTCTGCCACAAAACATCTGTCATTCTGAAGTCTCTCTCTCTCTCTCTCTCTCTCTCTCTGTCTGTCTGTCTGTCTGTCTGTCTGTCTGTCTGAGGGGCAAACAAGTCATTTGATATTTTTCTGATTTATCTAAACAGTCATTAGTTACTTTAAAAAACACAATCTTAAACTTAATGTATTTTTCTTGAAAATGTTTTTGATGAAGTCTAAAGTCAAGGATTTCGTACCTAGCTATTCCCACAGCTTTCTTACTGCAACCCTCATCCTTCTGCTGCTGAGGAGAACCTTGGGGATTGTTAAGAAAGTTAACCTTGAGTTACTTTACTGCATGTGTTCGTAAAGAATGAACTTCCATACTGAATTGAACTAAATGCTCAGTGGCTGAAAAACCTTACTTTCATTTTTAAAAACACTCAGTAGCAGCTGCTGAGAGCACAAATATTTCAGGTGAACACTCAATCGTCAATATATTTTATTATTTTACAAGGTGTGAAAGTAAATGATCTATACTCATACTTTACTTTATATACTATACTATACACATGTCAGAATTTAAAACATTATCTGACCTGAAACAACAACACTGTCATCACAGCAGCAGGATGTTAACAGATTTTCAAAAGTCAGCTGTGATCAAATAATGAAATTAAAAAGTGTTAAAATCACCAGCACACTCCTTTTAACCCAATTAATATAGAAAACCTACATTTCCTTATTCATTGATTATTTTTCTTCACGACAATGTGTTAACAGGTCGTAAAGTGAAAACAGATGTTGGATTTCCTTGTTTTTTTAATGTCCACAGGGAAACTGGTCCCTGAAGAGATTCAAGATGGACCGTCAGGGCGTCACTCAGGTCCTGTCTCGTCTCTCCTTCATCTCGGCTCTGGGCATGATGACCAGGATCTCCTCCCAGTTTGAGAAGACCAGGAAGGTCAGCGGCCCGCGCTCCCTGCAGCCGTCACAGTGGGGCATGCTGTGTCCGTCTGACACACCTGAGGGAGAGGTGAGTGTCGCTGCACACCTGACCTGTTCCTGCCGACCCAATGAAGTGGGGACAGTGAAGGTCCCTCCACACTCTGCAGTTTGAGGCTGTCTGAGACGGTTGTGAGAGAAAAATAGTAAAACTTTTGGTCTTCAATCCAGAACAGTGGTTGTAAATCACACTGGGTGCGGATTGAGAGGTTTGTTAACCAAAGACATACTTCAGCAATGTTAGATAGTCTCAGAAGTAAAGGAACAAATTTAGATTATGTTATGTGGTTGAATATTGTGAGTTTAAAAAATGTACTATATATTAAGCTTTATATATTAAATTATAGATTTAACGATAGTAACCCAGTAAACCAGAGAAATCCACAATTTTATTTAAGGTAGCAGGACATTGTATTTTTCTCGCCTTCTAATTGGGCCATATCTGTTTTTACCCATGGCTTTGTTCATCTCCGCTAAAACTTCAAGGGCAAACAACATAAGAGGAAGGAAAAACACACTGTCAGCCAGTTAGCTGGTTTTTCCTTCCACTGTTCGTTTTGCTGCATAATGTGAATAAAAGTTTTGTACCTTGCCTCATCCGTGAACATGTACAGTGTCTGAGTCACGTCAGGTAGATTTTCATAAGCAAAAGACAAAAACCCCCATGATCCCCTGCTGCTTCATGACATCATCAAGCTCTTTTGTTATTGTTTTGATAGAGAGACCCCTAACAGCTGAAGTTGTACTTTGAATGTAGATTTTGGTTTTGCATTTTCACAAATGTGCTTTTTGTGTACGCTTTCAAACATCATTGTGCTGGTTGTGTAGGCCTGTGGTCTGGTGAAGAACTTGGCTCTGATGACCCACATCACCACGGACATGGAGGACGGCCCGATCGTCAAACTGGCCTTCAACCTGGGGGTGGAGGACGTCAACCTGCTGTGCGGCGAGGAGCTCTCCTACCCGAGCGTCTTCCTCGTCTTCCTCAACGGTAAAACTCCTCCGCAGCCGCGCCGCCTAATAAATAAATAAATAAACAGGGAGAAAATTAACACTGGATGCTTTTGCTTCAGATCACTTGAAAAGAAATTCTAATCCTCCCTATTTGGAACGCGTTTCTTATGAACATGAATGGGGGAAATATTCTGTTTAGTTTACTGACGGTAATTTTGTATTTTGCAGGGAGGCTGATAAGTCATTAATTTCATGGCAGCACTAGGTATTATTCTTGAGTCAGAACTTGGCCCCTTAATTACTGTATATGTTTGTCTCACCGCTGATAACTGTCAAATTATATTAGCTGCCATACCATTTAATTAGTTGGTAGCAGCAGGTGTCAAAGCCCTTCAGAGTGTGTTCAGTGCAAATGTGCCCTCACACAGAGGCAGAGCACAGTGTCTCCTCTGTTCTCTGCTCGTTTGTCTGTCGGACTTGATATGAACAAACCCCTGCAGGCGGTTGGAGCTTTGCTTTCAGCAGCAGTGGAGGTTCAGAGTGCCCCACTGTATATGCACGCTGTGTCTCTCTTTCTTTCAGCTTTAAGTTTGTGGATGTGAGTTTTTCACACAGAATTTAACTCCCCAAACGTTGAATCTGTTCACCGTTTGAAATTCCCATAAATACCTGCTGTAGCTTTTTGGATCATTGTAGATCTTCCATTAGATCAGAGCTGAAACAATTGACTAGAAAATGAATCAGCTGCAAGCAAAAATGCCAAATCTCAAATCTCAGAATTTGCTGCTATTCTATGTTTTATATGAATATCTTTGTATTTCCGACTGCTGCTCAAACAAATTAAGAAATTTGAAGATGTTAAATTGCACTGCAGGAAATGATGACGCATGTTTTTCACTTTGACCGTTTAGAGACAAGATGATTAACTGAGAGTTATGAAAATAACAAATAGTTTCAACTTAGATTCAACTACCTTAGACTCAAAGTGGGAAAGACGAGCAGCAAACAAACATGAAGTTACTCACCTAACTCCTGAGAAGAATGTTGGATTATACCTTTAATCAAGTCAATTGTGATAGTTGGTAGATAGATTTTTTTAGTCGTTCTGTAAATCTGTGCTTGTGTCTGTATCTGGTCCACAGGTAACATTCTGGGTGTCATCAGAGACCATCATAAGCTGGTCAACACCTTCAGGCTGATGCGTAGAGCAGGTTTCATCAACGAGTTTGTGTCCATCTCCACCAACTTGACCGACCGCTGCGTCTACATCTCGTCTGATGGAGGACGCCTCTGCAGGTGAGGATGACGTTATACCTGCAAACTTAAGGCTTTAAAAAGCATAGAAATAGATTATGTTGATATGCAATAAGTAGAACAGACTTTACTAATACTACTGGGTACAATAAATTATTTTAAAATGTTCTTATATGGGAAATTTGAAGTTGTTGCTTTTTCTTTTCTGGAGCAGAAATATAGTAAACTTTAAACCCTTTGTGATGCTTTAATAACAAAAATGTGAAAAGTGGCTCATTAGTAGTTTGATGTTCTGTTTTTCTATGTTTCCCCTTCAGGCCGTACATCATAGTGAAGAGGGGGCAGCCGATGGTGAAAAACAAACACATTGAAGACCTGTCGCAGGGCTACAGGTGAGGCCAGGAGTCGGGGGACGTTTTTAAGCATAGATATTTGTTTGCAGATAATTGTGTATATTGAAATAGCAAATTTTCTAAATTAGTTTATATATAACTTGTGATTTTTCTTTGAATAATTTCTGAAACACACTTTTCTTTCCTCCAGAACCTTTGAGGATTTCCTGCACGAGGGTCTTGTGGAGTATCTGGATGTGAACGAGGAGAACGACTGTCAGATCGCCCTTTATGAATACATGATCTGCAAGTGAGTGACGCATGATGTTGCTGATATAAAAAATGTGGAAAAGGATCCTTTTGGTCAACATGATTTGTTTCTTATTTTGTCTGCAGAGTCACAACACACTTGGAGATCGAGCCCTTCACGTTGCTCGGGGTGTGCGCCGGCCTCATTCCCTACCCCCACCACAACCAGTCACCCAGGAACACGTACCAGTGCGCTATGGGCAAACAGGCAATGGGTAAGACTGAGCTGAGCAGGTAGCTTCAGTGAGCGAGCAGGTCATTGAAATGTGAAGATCTCAAATCCCTCCTCAAACATCCTCCACACAGCTGCACCTCTTTGCATGCACTCACACACAAACACTTACAGTAATTTAATCTCACATGAACACCGTTCTTAAGCCTTTTAAATCTGCCGGTTCAGAGTTTAGCATTTTTATTTGCACAAGTTAAAATCATACAAAAGGACATTAGAATAACAAACAACATAGATACAAGCAGCCTCCTGCTCCGTCTCCCCCAAAACTCTGCTCCTGCTCTACCTCTTGTCACAATACATTTGTATGTGTGATTGAGTGTTTTTCTTGTGTGTGTGTGTGTGTGTGTGTGTGTGTGTGTGTGTGTGTGTGCGCGCGTGTGTGTGTGTGCGTGCGCGTTTGGACATCAAACATGGGGCGCTTGCGTAGGTTCTCTATTGTGCGTGTGTGTGCGGAGGCCCTTTCCCTGCCAGTCACCCAGAGTGTCATTAGCAATTCATTGTGTCTGCTTTGGCTGTGCTCGGGGGGTCAGTGTGCTCAGCTGCGAAAGACCACAGAGTGCGCACCCGCAGCTCCTTGGTAACCAAAACTTCCCCAAACGGCACCGCTAACATTCGTAAGAACCTCTGTCACCCCCATCCCACTGCTTTACCTCAGTCCGTCCCTTCCTCCCCTCCCCCCGTCCTTACAAAAACACAGACTGGAACTATATTTGGCACAATATCCTCTGCCTTGTCTTTTTTGTGTGGACGGCCCTATACATGTGCAAATCTGGTTGTGTGGCCCGGGCCTATTATCACAGACTCTGTGCTTGTAGCCTGATTGTGAAGTAATAGCATCTGACAAATGTCAAGGCTTCCATGGAGGCCGGGCTTTATGTCATAACTGGCCTCGTTCCTCCTCTGTGTCGCTCTGTGTCGCTGATAACCAGGCTCGGCCCTGAACAACAGGAGGATTAATCACCTCTAATAACTGATCTATAGATCAATTTAAAATGTGCAGTGAAACACAGAAATTTGGTTTTGAATATAATTTTTCACCAAACATTGGCGATTATATATCCATCTGTGTCTCCTCTCTCCAGGCACTATTGGCTATAATCAGAGGAACCGAATCGACACTCTGATGTACCTGCTGGCGTATCCTCAGAAACCGATGGTCAAAACAAAAACCATTGAGCTCATCGACTTTGAGAAGCTTCCTGCTGGTCAGAACGCCACCGTGGCTGTGATGAGCTACAGCGGCTACGACATTGAAGACGCTCTGATCCTGAACAAAGCTTCACTCGACAGAGGTGAGTCCTGCCTGAGTTAACGAGGAGCAAAATTTCATCCTCATAAGACTCGGCCTAAATTTTAGTGCAGTAAAAAAGGCTATTACAACCTATGTAATGTGTGTGTTATGCTTCCAGGGTTTGGCCGCTGCCTCGTCTATAAAAATGCCAAGTGTACGCTGCGGCGTTACACCAACCAGACCTTTGACAAGGTGATGGGCCCCATGCTGGATGCTGCCACACGAAAGCCCATCTGGAGGCACAACATCCTGGATGCTGATGGCATCTGCTCCCCTGGTGAGTAGCAACAGGACCAGGAGAGAACCAGCATGCTCTGCTGGTTCTCTCGTCAGACACCACTGCTCCAGTAAATGAGATGAATCATTAATATCTTTAAATATGAGGGATCATTTAATGTGCTGTGTTTTACTTTGGCTTTTTACTGTTTCATGTTATGAGCAGTGTAACAGTATTTACTTACTTAATATTATGTAATGTAATAATTGAGAGTTGGACATAATAATAAATAGACTGAAGTCCTCAGTTACAGCATTAGTATTTGCTGCTTTTTAAATCGCAGCTTAATTTTGTGTTGACATACCACGACCCAGTAAAGACACTCGGGCTGCAGACAGTCAACATAACTTCACAATAAACATTCAAGCAACAGTTACGTTGTGACTCGAATACAACTTTGCATGTCAGAGATGCACTGGAAAAAGTAAAAACATTGCATTTACAGGTAAAACACATCCTGGTGTGGTGTGAAAAAACAGCTGTGAGAATTCAAAGCTGAGAAGCTGTTGTTGGTTAAAGTGGCGGCTTGGGTCACTTTTTTCTGCCCAAACATCTCAGATCCCAAGAGAAAACTAACCGAGCCCGACCAGTTTTTTATGAGCGAACCCGATCTGAGCCCAATGCAGTTAATATGAGCTGCACCGAGTTTGTGTGACACCGTCCCTCACACACATGGTTATTCCCTGTTTTCACTATAACTATAGTCATGTGTAGTGTAAAACATCAGCTCAATCAATGTGACCACCCCTACTCAAACCCAAATATCTACATTTTGGTCCAAACCTGGCCCAGCCTTTCGGATCCGAGCCTGGGTCGGGTATCCACACTCTGTTGGTGTACATCGGTCACCTGTTGTCATTCAGCGCTTGATCCAGATTTCAGAGCTCTGCACTTAGGGGGACAAAGGAGGGCAGAATCCGCGCCTGCCCGAGACGCGGGGGTCTTAGTTCATCTAAAAGAGCACACAACAACAACCTTTAGTCCAAGTGGGCTGCCGTACTAATGTGTTTTTTCTAATCTGTGATCGCCCTTCTGTTTGCCACAGGTGAGAAAGTGGAGAACAAGCAGGTGTTGGTAAACAAGTCAATGCCAACTGTCACTCAGGCACCACTGGAGGGCAGTACCCAGCCAGGCCAGCCCCAGTACAGAGACGTGCCCGTCGGGTGAGTGCACGTCTGCTCCCACTACCACCCACACACCCGCCACACCCACCCCTACAAGTTCACTGTGATCTCAGCCTGCGTCAGCTTGCTGTTACTACACCTGTTACTACACCTGTTACTACACCTGTTACTACACCTGTTACTACACCTGTTACTACACCGGTTACTACACCTGTTACTACACCTGTTACTACACCTGCTATTACACCTGTTCCTACACCTGTTCCTACACCTGCTACTACACCTGCTACTACACCTGTTACTACACCTGTTCCTACACCTGTTCCTACACCTGCTACTACACCTGCTACTACACCTGTTACTACACCTGTTATTACACCTGTCGACACCTAACTGTTTGCAGACATGAAGAATAACATTATTTTGGCGTCCTATTTGTTTGCAGCTATAAGGGCTCAACAGACTCGTACATCGAGAAGGTCATGATCTCGTCCAACGCCGAAGATGCTTTCCTCATCAAGATCCTGCTGAGGCAAACCAGGAGACCGGAGATAGGAGACAAATTCAGCAGTCGTCACGGACAGAAAGGTGCCACCCTCAGCACGTTCACACTGTCTTCTCTCTTAAACAACGTCCAGTGTCTTGAACTCAAACCTGAATTTGCACAAAACAGAAAACTGCGTACACTTTCAATTCATTTCAAGGGCAAATTTGAATTTGTCATGAAAGATTGTAAATGACCGGACCAAGAAAAGACTCCTCGGCCGTCTCTGTGTCGGAGCATTTGTTGAGTCAAGTCCCAGTGGCTGTTGCTCTGTCACTGCCCCCCTGTCCTCATCTCTCAAGAGCTCTTTTCAATTAATTGGCTCTTTGTCCTGTGCCAGACTATGTAAATTTATTACACCACAGCAGTATTCTGCTGCTGCTGGGGCGAAAAAAGTGTTTACAACCTCCATTGTTTTGCTGCACCTCCCCTATAGAGGGCTTGTATGATGTTTTAATCAAAAAGCTAACTGGCGCCATGCATAATTTACTCTCTTCATTAACGCCACGGCCACTGGGCGGTCAGCTCGGGATGGGACAATGTCCTCTGTCTCAGATAATGACGGAGGGAGAGGGGTCGCCGCTGGGTTAGCAGGAGATCTGGATGGAGAGGCCCAGATGTGCAGCTGATGTATGGCCACTTTTTAATCAGATTTCACTGCACATGCGTTCACAGCAACTTTAGAAAACAGACAAATTGTAAAAGCCTGCATTTTTATTCCAGTGGGGTTTTTATTCTACATCAAAATACACATTTTCTTTCTTGACAAATGTTTTAAACAGAATCTGGAACTGATCCTAAATCAGGGTTTCATTATTTAATTAGAAGTGAATTTAGCGATAGATCTTGCAGCAACTCATGACCAGTCTCATAAGTCCTGGTCAGCAGAGCAGAATAAGTTAATTATTTACTGGTCTCACACACACACACACACACACACACACACACACACACACACACACACACACACACACACACACACACACACACACACACACACACAGCTGTGGAGGTGGGGGAGGAGGTGGAGAGGTTGTCAGTAGTAGGGGCCCATTGTGCGAGCCTCCAGCGTGGAGCTGTATGAGCTGTGATGGAGGGCTCTGAACCCTCGCTGTTGTCTTGCCTTTCTCTGCTGATTTCATGCCTCTTTTATCATTCACTTTCACATAAAACAAACAACACCAAGGATGTCTGCTCTGGGAACTAGTGTCTCTCTCTCCCTCTCTCTCTCTCTCCCTCCCTCTCAATCGTTCCGTTCATCTTCTCCTCCTGTTTTTCACTTTATTTCCTCCTCTTTCACTTTTAGCCTGATCTTCAAACTTTTTTCTCAACTGCCTTTTCTTTCCTTTTATTTTGCCCCTTTCTCCTTATCCTCTGGCCCTGTCGCACTCGCCTTTTCTCTTTTCTTTCCACCTTCTTCCTGCTGTTGGATGACTTTCCAGCAAGTCGTTGCACTTGTTCCCAGTCAACATCCTGTTGCAGCGTCCTATAATGGCATCAGCAGTCCGCACTGTGTTGTGTCGCTGACTTGTGGACTAATAGTGAATTTTATCCACGTGCTCGAATTCAATTTCTCCTCTCCAGTTGATCCCCTCCACTTCCTCTGAGTTGAACTGAAAGTCATGGATGTGTAATCCCGGTCTCCCTGTCGCACTAAGCACCTTTCTCCACTTCCTGCTCTCCTTCTCTTCTCCCCTCTTTCTCTTTTTTCATTTGCAAATGGGCCTACAATCTGTTTACCCTGGCCTGGGAAGAGTGCTTCGGCCCCTCGGCAAACATTTGCACTCGCACTTAAACTCCTGGCTACCAGGGCGCCTGTCCCCCACGTCATGTGAATCAAAAGAAGACCCTGTCTGTCCACATGAGTATGGAAATGTGATGCTCCGCCAGAGGTCCTCAGCTTCCAGCAGCAATACACAACCACAACAACAGTTTTACTAAGTGTGAGAGTTTTTTTAGTCAGAAGTGGGAGGACACTTAAATTAGGAAATGAATTTGGTTTTAATGGTTTGATATCGCTGCAGCTACTATTTTTTTCTTTTCTTTAATCTCTTGATTATTTGATTTATCTGTAAAGTGTAATAAAAATGCCCATCACCTCCAAAATCGTATTAGCACACATAAGAAGCTACAACCAAAAGGATATGTTTGGAATATTTACTTAACAAACAAACCCTGAAACAACTTAAACAATTAAATATTACATTTATTTTTTGTTTAATTTTCTGTTGATTGACTGATTAATTAATCTACTGTTTTTTTTAACACACATAGAAAAAGCTCAAGCTCCTTGTGCTTCATGTGCAATTTCTGTGAAGGGGCAGTCACATGATTGTTTGTACAGACGTGCATTAACAGCAATTTGTGTGTGTCTGTGTGTGTTTGTGTGTTCAGGTGTTTGCGGTCTCATCGTCCCACAGGAGGACATGCCATTCTGTGACACGGGCATCTGTCCAGATATCATCATGAACCCTCATGGGTATCCCTCCAGGATGACGGTACGACTCCTCACAGCTGAAAGACACATGTTATAGGAATCAACAATCTGTTATTACTAATTCATTTCCACTAAATAGTATAAAATAACCCTTAACACAGTTTTCTGTCTGTTCAATTATTTAAAAACCAAATTAATCCAGATTACTGTCCAGATTACTGTATATATATATATATATATAAGAGAAAGAAAATGTGTTTACATGTGAGCATTTTTCCAACATTGGCATTTTGGCTTAAAAAGTGATTCAAACAAAAACAATTATCAAAAATAATTGCAGATTAATTTTCAGTTTCACATAATCATTTAATCTCTGAAATTCTGTGTGACATTTATCAAGAAATCAAAAACTATTCTTTTTAGTATAAAGGTTTTAATTTGACATTTAACCGTGAACCTGTTCACAGTTGTTATTGTGAATGATTTTTGGCCGCAGCTCAGACTGAAACCACCTCAGTCTCCTGTGTTGACCGTCGCTCTTCATAAGTTTGTGTCGGCTCTTCTGAGACAAAACCCTCATTATCCCACTCGTCTCCTCTTGGTTATCATTGGCTTCCAGAGCACACGTCTATTGACGCCATTAAGCAGCAATCTTACTGGTCACAAACAGATATTTGTTGCTGCCAGGGAAGCTGGCTCCCGTCGCAGCGTGTGGATGTTTTATCAAACACGCACAGTACATGATGGTGCTGAATATGAATGACATGAAACTTGGCCCCTGTATCTGGCGGCTTTTTGTCCTTTTACACTATAAAAAACGTGCAGGATCTTTACTGCTGAAGTTGTCAGTGCCAGTGTGTTTGCAGGCAGCGGTTGTCATGGATAAGGCTCAGAAATGTTTGGCTCGGGAGGATGTTTCTGTGGCCTGAGAGTGAAATGAGAGTAGGTGTTTCCTTTTATGTGACGGGGTCAGGGGTCCTCCGGGTGCGACCCCAGAGGAATTGTTGAAATCAGTCATCCTTGGACTGCTGGTCCCACCCCGATGGGTACATGTGTATTCTAAGCTCACCATCTATATCAATATTGTGTGACAGGAGACTATTTAAATTAGGTGAAAGTGGACTCAGACTTGAGACTGTACAGTACATTCAGAAAGACCCCTTTATCTTTTTCACATTGTGTTATGTTGCAGCCTCACGCTAAAATACAAGTTATCCCCCAGACTACACTAAATGTCCCATCATGAAAAAACTAATTAAAAAAAAAACAATAAAACAAATTTCAGACATTTAATGTGAAGGAACCCTTTCTTGTGTCCTTGGGCAGTGATTACAGTCTTGAGTCTTCTTGGGAAAGTTTTACTCACTTGGATTTGGGGATTTCTTCTCTGCAGATCCTCTGAAGCTCTTTCAGGTTGGATATTTTCACGTCTCTCCAGAGATGTTAGATTGACATTCAGAGTTTCAGAGAGTCACTCCTCTGTTGTCTTGGCTGTGAACTCGGAGACGTTGTCTTGTGCTGAACCTTCAGTCTGAGGTCCTGAGCTCTGGACCAGGTTTTCACAGAGGATCAGTGGAGTGTTGCAGTGATTATTTTCCCTGTGGAAGTTTCCTCCATCTTCAGGATGGTGCTCAGTCGAGTGGCCATTATGGTCTTGTAAGGTCACCATCAGGTTCTTGGTCACCTCTCTTACCAAGGTCCTGATTGTGGCCAGCAATGTAAAGTCCTGGTTGTTCCAAATAAGAGTGTGGATACCCGACCTGAGCCCCGTTGGGATCTGACTAGTATGGCTGGGTTTGGACAAAATATATTTTGGGCTTGTTTGTTGAACTAACTACTTGATTTTTATGCTGCACGTGCCTCTAATCAGGGAAAACAATGGGTTCTGGTTGGACTTGGCAGATTTTTTCTCTCAGGCTCTGTCCGGTTCGGACCGAAAACTGCCACCCGAGTTTCACACTATTCCAAATGTCTTTATTAAATTGTAGAGGACACTGTTCTCTCTGGGACACAGAAGAAAGCTGAATTTTTTTGTGTCCCATCGCAATCCCGTCTTTGAGCTCTGCAGGCAGCTCCCTCATCCTCATCCTCATGACTTGGTTTTTCCTCTGGTATTTATTTCCAGCTGGGAAATCTTTTATATATAGACTCTTGTGTACTTTTCCAAATCATGTCCTCAATTCAATTTACACAGCTGGAATCAAACCAAGGTGCAGAAACATCATGGGAGACAACTGAGCCAAGTTTCAAGTAGCACAGCAAAGTGTCTGAATGCTGTTTGTTGAATTTCTGGGCGTCTAAGAGTGTGTCTGATCGTGTCAGGTGGGGAAGTTGATCGAACTGTTGGCTGGGAAAGCCGGAGTCTTAGACGGACGCTTCCACTACGGCACGGCCTTCGGCGGCAGCAAGGTGAAGGATGTGTGTGAGGATCTCATCCGTTACGGATACAACTACCAGGGCAAAGACTACGTCACCTCAGGAATCACTGGGTAATAAAAAGTTCACGTTTCATCTCATTAACCACAAACATGTCACGTTACTGCTTAACATTCTCTTAAGTATGACTCCTTTTGGATTGTGGGTTGTTTCTCTGTGGCTAATTTGTATTTACTTCAGAACGTGATGCAGAAAGGAAACTTGGTTGTAATTAAGAAATAATCATATCCAACATATTAAACAGGTTTCTCTGAGCAATGTCATGATTTCATGGTTTTCTTCCTCGTCTTCAAGGACACTTTGAGTGACCTTTTCTATAATTAAACAACACATTAAAATATACTTTCATCATGAATATTCATAGTATACATATAGTGTTTTTAAAGCAGCCCCTGCTCTCACAAGACAATACAACATCTGTGATTAATGAGTTATTCCTTTGTCTGTAAAAAAACAATCAAACAACATATCCATCAATGTTCATTTTACAATGAAAACAGAAGCAGTCATCCCTTGTATGTCATACATGTATGTAACCTGTAAATATGTGGATTTTACATTTGATCTTTGATCTGAGACTAAACTGTATCCTAATGAAATATATTCTGTATCATAGTGTTGGTTAGATATTAATGATCTTTGTGTTGCTGTATTTTCCCCAGAGAACCACTGGAGGCATACATCTACTATGGACCGGTGTATTATCAGAAACTGAAGCACATGGTCATAGACAAGATGCATGCCAGAGCCCGAGGCCCCAGAGCCGTCCTCACCAGGTAAAGTCAACCAATCAGGAATTTTACTCACATTTCACTGACTACTGAAAGAAAATGATCTTATCAGAGCAGGTGGAATAACAAACTACATTCCTCTGTCTGTTTTCCCCGAACGTGTCTTTCTCACCGACAGGCAGCCGACAGAGGGCCGCTCCAGGGACGGAGGTCTGCGTCTGGGCGAGATGGAGCGCGACTGTTTGATCGGCTATGGAGCGAGCATGTTACTGCTGGAGCGGCTCATGATCTCCAGTGACGCCTTCGAGGTGGATGTGTGCGGACAGTGCGGCCTGCTGGGATACTCTGGGTGGTAAGCAGCCCACATACACTGGTCATCTTATAATGTAAACTAAAAATCCCCACAATGACCATTAGAGCTTTTGTCATTTGCTCATGACAACTCACCTGATCCTTGTGTTCTCATCGGCTACTGAATATGCTCTGTTTACCATTTAAACTTAAGGATCTAATTTTGTGGATTCAAGTCTTCTGGTTTGTGTCCAGTCTGATTCTCGGTCTCTGTTCCCAGGTGTCACTACTGTAAGTCGTCCTGCCACGTTTCCTCCCTGCGGATCCCGTACGCCTGCAAGCTGCTGTTCCAGGAGATGCAGTCCATGAACATCATCCCTCGACTCAAACTGGCCCGTTACAACGAGTGAACAGGCGAGGGACACAAACACGGTGTATGTGAGTGAAAGTTTCAGTCAGATTTGTTATTGACAACGTCTGAAA
The DNA here is from genome assembly GCF_009819705.1 of Hippoglossus hippoglossus. NCBI lineage: Eukaryota > Metazoa > Chordata > Actinopteri > Pleuronectiformes > Pleuronectidae > Hippoglossus > Hippoglossus hippoglossus. The sequence goes on along the minus strand of NC_047156.1, from coordinate 10,554,276 downwards.
CACGGTTTATTTGTAAAAAGCTTTTTTTTGAACGAGCAGCAAGAAACAGGCTGACGATTTTTGTTTTTTTACAAAATGTTTGACCTGTGACTCATTTCTGTTGATACCTTCTCACCATTCTACTCTTTGTATATGTAAGTAATAAACACAGAGAATATTTCAAATCAGCTGCTGTGTCTCGTACATTCTAATTCATTTCAACTAAACATTTTCTGTTTAATGACAAATAGTAAAATAGGAAATTTAAAAGGAGTTATTAAACATGAATAATAACTCAATGGAAAAACTGCAGATGTTTCTTTTGCATCCTTAAGCTCTAAAAAATATGTCCTGCATTCTTTGTAAGTCTGTTGAAAGATTTGTTCCAGATTGTTGAAGTTTTTAATCTTCAGAAAGCCACTGGTGTTCAAATCAGAGACCTGAAACTTTCTTACTTTTATCACAGTGGTTGTGTCTTGTTTTATTTTCTGGCTGCTTCCTGATGGTTTGTGCGAAAGTCCAGGTTTGATTCCTGTTGAGGACGTTTGTTTCATGTGATAACGTCACATCTACAAAGATCCAAATGTGAGACGCTCAGCTGACAAGGGATTTTATTATAATTTCAACCCCAGAAAACAAACAAGGAGCAAACATTGGCGAAAACAATAATGTGAATTTTATTTTATTAACAGCACATATAATATAAATCAACTTCACTTAATATTTACAAACCCGACGATGGTGAAAGTTTAAACCAAATCATTCACATGTTCAGAACAAAAACTCAAGTTGCAAATGTTTTCTTCTTTTTTAAGCCTGCTATAAATTAGTCTTTTATCATCGCCTTGATTAATTGATTAATTTATTTGGTCCATAAAAATGTCAAAAGAATCTTTGTGAAACAATGACCTTTATAATTTAATTTGATCAAATGTCTTATTATTTTCTGATCCTTAAATATCTGTTCACATTTTGTATTTCTTCTCAAAAACAACTCAAACAATGACATTATGTTGCTAATTAGTTTATTAAATAAATAATTTATGAAAATTGTTAAACAAAAACATTTAATTATCTCTAAGTCCATGATGGACTGATGTATTGTTGATACATATTTGCTGCTTGATGTAAAAACATCCATCCGAAACTAACAACCTGCTTCTAAAGGTTGAAATTAGTTTTATTAGTGTTTATTTTTTATTAAAAGATGTTTTATGTTTGTCAGTAGAAAGTGGACGACGACTCGGCTGGAGGACAAACACAACGATGTTGAGTGACAACGTACAGAAACAAACAGAGCAGCAGCCTCATTCACGTCAGCGGGAAGAAGAGAAAGTTTCTTTGAGTCGTACAGTTTCCTCTTTTTAAACCGAAGCCTTAACACCAGCAACGTGTCGTATGTAGCGTAACCATACCCCCCACTCGCACATACACACATGACTCAACTGGGGCCTTTTCACTGAACAAAAGCAGCACACATCCGTTTGTGTGTGTGAGAATAGGACGAGTGGAAGAGGCTCTCTGGAGGCTGCACCTGTCCTATTTTATGAGGCTCTAATAAGCAGATAACTGGATGGAAAAAAAAAAAGAGTGTCCACCGACTCCACCTTCTCCTTCTCCTTATTTGACAGAAATTAATTAGATCCTATGTTGAGGTCACGGTTTTGCACTAACGACCATTTAGGCCCCTTTTGAATATTAAGTTATTAAAGGGTCGTTATAGTGTTTTACTTGTGATTTATTCAGTTTAACGTCAAAATGAATTTCTGTTTTTTAGTCTTCTTGTCCTTTCACCCGTTCCAGCAGCTTTCTCCTTCCTGTAGGACTCTGAGCAGATGCACATCCCTGTTTTAACAAACTGTGACTGTGCACGTTGTCTCGTGGCATGTCGCTGCCGCCCTGTCCCACCCGTGCTCCCAGGTGGCTGCACGTTGTGTGTCGGCGAGCAGCAGCATCAGCGCCTGCGCAGTGCCGGAGAGAGTCCTCCCTTTGCTATCCATGGTGTGGTGAGTAATTCAGCCATAATCCGCCTTTCTCCTCTCCCCTCTTCTTTCCCCTTCTCCTCTCCCCCTCTCCTGTGGTTCCATTCATATTCTAATCACAGCTTTCCCTTCTCCAGCTCTCAGGCACTCCATCAGAGCCCTCCCAGCCTCGGGCTTTGCACTTTTACTTCCCCCCCTTTGTGACCGTTCCCTCTTCTCCCAGGCACACCAAAACTAAGCAAAAGAGTGAGCGAAAAGAGGTGAAAACGCCCATTAATAAATCCACACTTGTGCCGTTTGTAGCATGTTTCGATACATGTTCGAGCACATGACGCTTCGGCCGTGTGGCAGAGTTGTCACGAACACGGTGTAATGGTGGAACGGGGTGGTGAGGGAATGTGGCAACAAGTTTCTGAGGGACGTGAAGCCGCAGTTAGAATCAGCAGCAGAGGTTGTGTATGTTTGTCTGGAGCTGGGAGGTGTATAAAACTTAAATTAAATGCCATAATGGAAGATGGGGAGGCCACAGTGTTGGGACTGTGTAGATCTAAGCCTCTTTTTTTTTCGTTGGGAGGGAGCTTTTCTTATTCAAAACAGCCCCACAAAAGACTTCCAGTGAGCCTTGCCACATCCCCATCTGACTTGGGGCCATTCATCAGCCTTCCAAGCCTATCAATGACATGTCCCCATCAGGGCTCCTATAAAATCAGCCCCTTTCCCATGAAACATCAGCAAACATTTTGACGGGTCTGGCTTTCCCCCCGCTGGATTTCTGGAGTCTCTTACCCCCCCCCCCCCCACCACCCTCTTTCCTCCCTTATTCCCACCTCCCCCCTCTCCTCCGCCAACACCACCCCTCTCTGGGCGAACCTCAGATCCTCAACATCTCCTGTGACGGGCAGTGGTCACGGAAACACTGAGCGAGACCAGGGGAGAGCCGCCGAGGAGGGGGAAGCGTGCACTAAGCCATTTTCTTGGAGGAGCAGAGCGTTGTTGATGGGAAGAGGATGCATTGCGGGCTGCTGGAGGAGCCTGATATGGATTCCACAGGTCAGTCCCCTTCAACTCCGCTTGTGTGGATGTGTGAAGAAAATCTGCTTCTGTTCAGAGACGTTGTGCGTTGAGTGTTTCTGCTGCTGCTCCTCTGGACGTCTCGAACTCGCTCTGTGTGGGTGTTCGGCTGCGTGGCTGTTGATTTAAAACTTTTTCGCATCTCTTTTTTTAACGTTTTAATTACTCATTATCTATTCGACATTGTTTTTGGTCACATGCAGTAACGAGCAGTGTGTTATGTCACACACAGACTTCTGTGGATTGAAGAAAACTCACAGAAAACATGGAGTAGTCTTTAAAACCTACAACAGGTGGTTTCTTGTCTGTTCAGTAGAAGTAGTTTTGGAATTTGCACTGATCAGTAGTTGTGGGGAAATAAAAAACAAGTGCACATCAATGAGCAGCATCATGCACCTGTTTTTAGTTTATTTTTCTGCTTTTAGTGTAAACCTGGAAAACTAAAGAATTTATTCAGCTGCAAACTGAAGAATTTAATTTTTTTTTAAATTGAAAGAAAAACAAGTGATGCAGAGGTGGAGCTATTTCTTAAAATTAAAACATGTTTGATTAATGAATTTTCATTAAGCCTCAGTCATGGAAAAAGCACATTTTGCTGCTGCAGTTTAAAGCAGTAAAGTCTTGAATGTGTGTTAATAAATGAGAGAACATCTGTTTCACTTGTTGATCGAATTTAATCCAATTATTTCCATCCCCAACTTATCTGCTCCTGTGGCAAATGAAGCTTGAGATCTGAGCCTCTGTGGAGAATTAGCTTCACTTCACTGGATTCACTTTTTCATTTGGTTTCATTTGTTTTTCTTTAGTTTTTTTTCCCATCAAACAGAAACAAACGCTGTCAGTAAATGTTAAGAAATGTCAGCGACAACATGTGGTGTTTTATTCAATGTTTATATGCAAATTCTCAGGCTGTTGTTTTTTTTTATTGTGTAAGAGACATTATAATTAGGATGTTATACAGAATACTTATAATCAGAATAATATAAAAGCTGATGATGATCAAAGCCACTGTAATAGAGTCAAAAATAAGCTTCTAATTATTGTAATAACTTACAAATCTAAAACCTATGCACGTCTTCGAGGTCTGTGACGATGAGACTCTATATGCAGCCGCATCTTTTTTTCTGTCAGCTCACGCCGAACATCGACATGCAGAACCTCGTCGTGTGTAAACTTCTCAAACTTTTCAGTGTCCCTGACCTTCTGTGAATGGGCTGCACCAACAGGTCCTTCTGCCAACAGGCTGTCCTAGCAACAGATGTAATGGTGACTGTCGCCAGGTCACAAACAGAAAAAAAGAGATTTACTCAATTAAATAAATGCTTTGTGAACAGTTTATGCTTTAGATTTGATTAGTAACTGGTTTTTACTTTAGTTTTGCATGTGGAGCGTAAAGTTCTGATCATTTCCATTTTAGGTTACATAGTATTTTTTATTTTCCAGTTCAATGAAGAATATTCTCCTTTTTGTTTGGCTCTCCCTTCGTAATGTTAAGTTTAATACAACTGGCTGATAAAGAAGAAGCTGTGACTTAGCGTTATAGAAAAATTCAATTCAGAAAATGCTTTCTTACATTGAAATAAACAAAATAAAAGACTATTAGCTACACACAATTTCTAAATTTTTATTTCCTAATGACATTTATCAAATACTAAATCCTTTCTTTGAAGAAATCAAAGACATTTTAAATGGATTTCCACTCGGTCAGGCAGGTTCCACATGAAAGCTCTGGTGTTTTGCTGCAGCTCGGTCACAGAAAGCACACCAGTCGTGCTATTTCTAAGTAGAAATTAAAACGGGACAATGGCCTCTATTCCAGCAGACTGCCTCAGTAATGTGCACAGGCTCTTTTAAGCAAGTGTGTACGCTCGTAGTCTCCTGGGAACAATGCTGGATTCCTGCCGTCTCGGTGAAAACATCTCAAATAGAGCCATGGCTGCTGCGCTGCCCATACAATCCACTGTTGTCAGCTCACCCTGTCACATTAGTGACATTTATAGTGTCTGTGCATGCAGCGATTTTCACTGTTTGTGTAAATATGGCTTTGGCTGCGATTTAAATTCAGTTTTTAAATTGACAGGTTTAAAGTAAAAAGCTCAAAACTAGTAGAAAACAGCTGTAAGTGATGTTTTACCCAAAGGACAATAAAAAGTGTCCAGTGTTAAATTATTAAAATCTTCTTACAGATTCACAATTTCTTATTCACTTGTCTAAATTACATTATGCAACGTTTTTGCTGAGTAATAAGAGGAGATCTTTGGTCCTTGGTGTCTTTTCTTAGAGAGTTGGATTGAAAGATGCCTCAACGAGAGCGAGAGCAAGCGATACTCGAGTCACACGTCTCTGGGGAACATGTCCAACGATGAACGTAAGCACGACAAATGCTGTTACAACTAATCTACTGAATTCACTGAGGATTCTTACAAACTGCTGTTGGTTAATATCATGTCATGTTTGGCACATTGTGTCCGGTTATATGTGAAACTCTGCATGTGTTGTTTGTTACAGATGAAGAAAAAGAAAATAACAGAGCCTCTAAACCACATTCGACACCAGCTACTCTGGAATGGTGAGTTTAACAAAAAAATCTGAATGTTTTATTCTTTATTCCTCTGTAAAACTAAAGCTAATTAAAAAAAATACTTTTATGTTCATCAGCAGACAATATATATTAAATTTAAAATTTAAGATAGGCTTCTAAAAAAAATCTGAGGTTTTTGTTTAATCATTATTTTTACTCAAGCTGTCCCTTATTTTGTGGAACATAGAGAAAATACGAAAAATTAAGTTGACAATTAGTTGAATTTATTCTGACTTCAATAGTACACACATGAGAGCATGTTTTACAGTGTGGTTCATCATTTTCAGCCATGTTAATATCATAACTATATTTATTTCAATAGTTTTACATGCAGATGAAAACATGAACACAACATTCTTCACACACTCATTTATTTCTGACCTCATCATGGCGATAAAAGTACAATTTACATTATGTGCCACTAAAATTCCTTTTGTGATAGAACATTTATAATAGATTGTATTTTGTACATGTGGAGGATGTGAAATCGAATATACAACCTCATCAGATTATTAAGATCAATGTTTATACGTAAAATACAAACCTCATACTTGTGTATGACCAATGACCCCTGTTTCTAAACAGCATTAAAACACACTCTTAAATCAGTATTAATATTTATTTAAGCCCATGTGTGTTTTATTGGTCATGGGGCTGTGCAACAGGCCACAAGTGTGAGGTTTGTATTTAACGTAATAACATTGATCTTAATAATCTAATGAGATTGTATATTTGACTTCACATCCTCCACATGTACAAAATACAAAGCTCATAGTTGTGGCCTGTTGCCGAGCCCCATGACCAATGACACCTGTTAGTTAACAGCATTAAAACACACATGGGCTTAAATGAATATTAATACTGATTTAAGCTGCACTGTGGGGGGGCTTAAACCCAGGGTGAGGAGGATGAGTGGAGTCACTTACCAGTTATTTTATTCTTAAAGAGAGGCAGTATCGACTCAAATTATATTTTAACTGCCCCCTTTAATATATTTATAATGCTTTTATAGCAGGATTAAAAGTAAACAATGTTTTATTTTTATTTTACAAATGTATTCATGAATTTTTGATTGAGAAATAATCCAGAAACAAAACATGTGGTCACAGGACTGTTGGACCCTAATTTACATCAAATATTTGGAAAACTCAGAAAAAACTAGGTCTTTGTTTACACCAGGACAAAATGATAAACACATTACTGATTTAATTAGTTTTGAAAATATGAAAACTTTAAAAGAAAATTGCCTTTTTTTTTTTGTTCAGAAGAGTTCACAGCTTTTTAAGGGGCATAAAAAGTCAGGTCAAAGACTTTATCTTCAATAACTCACAAAACATAAAGTAATGTCTCATAAAACAGCAGCATGAGGCTCTTACGTCAGGATATTCCATTAGAAAACAAGTGCAGTATAGAGGAATTTATTTAAGACATAGAAATAAGGTAAGAAATGCAAATCAAAATATTGTTAGAAGTGAAAGTGCAGTTCGTTCCCGTCATGAAAGTCCAGACTCCATTCTGTCCTTCAGAGAAGTGACCACATGATAGTTTCTATTGTTGAATGATCAGGGGCCACAAATGTAAAGATGGACATTACATTTATTAATGATATTATACATTATAAATTTGAGTCATTAAAGAAGAGGTTGTTGTTCCAAACATTGAAAACTGCACAAAACAGAATCATTTCCAAATCTGGTGGCCACATTATCATCATCACTAACTACAGCACAGTGAGACAGATACCTTCTCTTTCGGTACCTTTGAATATGATAAATCATATAAAATAAATCAACTTAATATCAACGTTCCACAAATGTGTGCGGTTCAATGCCACGTCAGCAGTTACTGGTGATGATGTGTCCCTCAAGGCTCAATATGGGCCTTTGCTCATTTGGTAATTTGACATTTTCTTGTTTCTTGTAAATTGTGGATGATGTTTTTTCTATTCTCAAGCCAACGCTTTAAAGCTGCAGTGAGTGGTTTCTTTTCGGGACCATTAGGGGGCGGTACATCCAGTAGCGCATCATCCACGATGAAAGTCAATATTACGTCTCGGCAAGATTTGCTTCAGCGGCAGAATGTAGATGGTGAATAAAAGGAACCCAGAAGAATAACAAAGAACAAACAGGCCGATAAGAAATGAACCAAATCAGAGCCACATCAGTGACGGCAAAACAAAGTTCTTCAGTTTTAACAGACCCAACAAAAAGCAATTTAATGACACAAGAAGCAAGAGCTATGTTTCCCCTTTTCTTTGGGATCTGCAATACTGGACATTCTTTCACATTATAAGCAAGTGTGTCAATGCAAATACATTTTACAGTAACACGGCGACTATGATGTGCATCATGTAGAGAGGCTTTATTTACACATAAATTACTCTAACTGTCTGGACCCTGACATTCAGGACAACTCCTGAACCGACACAGCGGTTTATAAGCAGGAACAGCAACCAGAGAAATATCCAAACAGTACGATAGAAAGTATGATACAATATTACTGCCAATGTGGGAGAATTTGACCAAAATGCAGATATGTTGTGAATTTATCAGGATTTTTCGACCAAACGAGACGAGTCCACAGATGAAAATTAAACTTAAATGTTGTACATATCCATTCTGCTTCAAATTATCCTCTTACATAAATAAATAAAACATTGTCATCAAATGCTTTTATTGCTCTGCTGTAATATCCTGCACATTTTCCACCATATTTACCAGAAAGTCATTGTTTTCTCCGTTCATCTAATTTATGTTGACATGTTGTATTAACAAGTACCAAAGTTGTTTTAATTCTGATGAATCTCACTATTCACAGGCTAGAGGAGAACTATGAGATAGCCGAAGGTGTGTGTATCCCCCGAAGTGCCCTGTACATGCACTACTTAGACTTCAGTGAGAAGCAGGACACACAGCCTGTGAACGCAGCCAGTTTTGGAAAGGTAAGACTAAATTCTTCTGTGCAGATGAAAGTCAAACAGTCTGGACACGTCCTCATTCACACCTTCATCCAGTTTAACTCAAACCCATCCTGAAATGTATTAAAAGTCATTGAAAGTCATTAACGCCAAAGGACTCAAACAGAAGAAGAGACGAGGCGGCAGTCAGATGTTAGAGCCTCTGTGAAAAGCAATAATCACATCCAGTCAATCAGCCGTGAGCCTCAGTCTCTGACCATTTCATGCCTGGCTTGGTTTTGCTCGGGCTCTGGCTGCTGTGTTGGAGTAATATCGTCTGCAGCTCAGTGTGAAGCAAAGCTCTGTGGCCGCTCACTGAACACATAATCTAGAGCCAAAGGAGATGTGCTTTCGTCTGTTCCCACAACCCCAACAAGTTCCTCAGCCTGCCTACCCCCAGCCATCCCCTGTACCCTGGACTCCGGCCCCAACCCCCAACCCCAGGCCCACCCCCGCCCCTTTGCAGCTCCTGTCGGAAGATATTGAAAAAGAGAAGGGGCCTGGATTAATGTGTAATTAAAGGAAATTTGGAAGGGTGAGATGTTGCGGAATGTTAGATCAGTGGCTGGAGCAGTGTGGGGTGTCCTTTAGGAAGGCTTCATTGATTCAGGACAAAAAAACGAGAGAGGGCCCGGACTGCCTCCCTGTCTGCTCATTTATCAAGCGGGGCCTGACAGAAACTTCACAGCTTGGCCTCTTTTTTCATCCCACACAATGGAGAGCTACACTGTTTGCTAAAGTTTCTGCACCAGGAGCTGGACCAAGGATCCAATCTCTTTGGACAAAAAGAGAGGAGAGGAAGAAGGAGGGAGTGGGGGAGAGAAAGAGAGAGGGAGGGAGAGGGGATGGATGAGGGGAGACTGTTGATATAGAAAAAAAAAAAAATAGTAATACCCCTGGATGTCATAAATGGATGGTTCTCAAAGCTTTTATTTTCCTCCCAGACCTCACAGTGGACATAGCGATGAGACGTTCATGTTGTTCTGCTGACAAACTTTATTAAACACTTTATCATAAGGAACTGAATGAACAGAGTATTACAGAATATACTTTATATTTACATATTTTTCCGTTCATTAATACATACTGTCACTAACACATAGATTTATACTATCCACCGATTTAAAAAATGCAGAAGTCAATATTTTATAAAGATTTTATTTGACTTCATTTGACTCCTTTTCTTTTTCACTTCATTTTTATAAACTACTGTAAAAGGCTCAGATTAATCTGATATAAATTAACTTTCTCTCTCCCACAATCCACAGATCATAAGGCAACAGTTTCCAGCGTTAACTACCAGAAGACTGGGGACGAGAGGGCAGTCCAAGTAAGTTGGTTTAGTTTGGCTTTTGTCTTAAAAGATCTAAACACAAAAATACACATATTCATGAAGAGAAAAACATGAAAAATCTCTGAACATAAAGGGACATTTCTTCTTCAAACTTACTGCAAATTTATACAAATCTATCTGATACAAAGCAGATTTAAAATTGTAGCATAGGTGAGAATAGATTCATGAGAATGATCTGATTGAAGACATTTGATGAAACACTTGTACATTTATATAAAAAGCTAATTTTTTTCTTTCACCATTGTCGATAGTAGTATTACTTGTACTCGACGAGGGGAGAATAACCCACGTCTCCTCCTCTCCGCAGGTACCACTACTACGGCATCGCGGTGAAGGAGTCCTCTCAGTACTATGACGTGATGTACTCCAAGAAGGGAGCGGCGTGGGTGAACGAGACGGGGAAGAAAGAGGTCACCAAGCAGACAGTGGCGTATTCACCGCGCTCCAAACTCGGGACGCTCCTGCCAGAGTTTCCAAATGTCAAAGACCTAAATTTGCCTGCCAGCCTGCCAGAAGAGAGGGTAAACAGGAGTTTTAAAAGTCCATCCTTACAGCCCCCCCACCCAATCGCCCCTCTCATCCCACCTCTCCCTGCCATCTCTGCGCCCCCTCTGGCTCTTTTATCTGGATTTCCACTTGGTCTGCGTTTAGAGAAGGACCCCGAGGATTTATATGCTGGCTCCTCACTAACTCTTAATCTTTTGGGGGAGATAATAAGATCTAGCAATGACAAAGGACAGGCACTAGCTGTCCAGCTTTTAAAGAGGGGCCATGATTTTAAATGGTTTGTGTTTTTCTGATCTCTAAAGCTTGTTTTATATTACTCCGCTCCAGCCTAGACCTGTTACGTGTATTTATTGGTTCACATGCTTTGTTTAAGATTTATTCTCTTGTTTTTGTACCACGGTTTTCCACCAAAAGAGAGAGGAAAAAGCTATTAAGTGTGTGATGCAATTAGATGAATGTTGTGTTGTTGCCCACAGGTGTCAACCTTCATCATGATGTACAGAACGCACTGTCAGAGGATACTGGACACTGTGATTCGAGCCAACTTCGACGAGGCAAGGCGTCTCTTTTAACCCTTGTTTTTTTTAAATCAAATTCTGTTTTGCAGAAAGTTTGATTGTGTGTAACTGTTTGTATGTAACGTCATGGTGTGTGTGTTTGTTGTGTGCAGGTCCAAAGCTTCCTGCTGCACTTCTGGCAGGGCATGCCCCCCCACATGCTCCCTGTCCTCGGCTCCGCCACGGTGGTGAACATAGTCGGTGTTTGTGACTCCATCCTCTATAAGGCCATCTCTGGGGTGCTGATGCCCACCGTCCTGCAAGCACTGCCTGATAGGTGAGTCGTGCTGGAGCCTCCACTTGACTACAGACTTTTATTTTTGCAAACCTGCAGTTTGGATTAAAGGCTCACGCATGTCTTTTGTGTATTCATGTCTAAAATAAAATTGTTCTTACAGTTTGTCTATCAAATGATCTTCATACATTTTTAAATTGTATTTAATGATCTTCTATCTGGAATCATTTCACAGGAAAGTTCCTCTTTTCCAGAAATTATATTTAAGAATTGCAGAAACATTTTGAATCGACTTTGGAAAGTTTGGAGAAAGCAAAACCTTTAAAAATGTGTCAGCTTTAAATTCTGTTCTGGATTTGTAAGCACGATTATTAAATTTGAGGTTGAAATGAGGAGTCAATAAATCAATTAACCAGTTGAAAAACTCAATTGTTTAAATGATTTTTCGAAAAACACCATTATTAGACATAAATAATATTCTGCCATGTTTTCCAGCCTCCCAAACGTGAGGATTTGTCCTTTTCCTTTTTCCACTTACTGGATTTTTCTTTTCCTGTAGCTGTTTACTGATTTCCATGTTTCTGTTTTCTCTCATTTACAGTTTGACTCAGGTTATTCGAAAATTTGCCAAACAGCTCGATGAGTGGCTTAAAATAGCACTTCATGACCTTCCTGAAAACCTGAGAAGCATCAAATTTGAATGTAAGTATCAAATCCGCTGTTAACATCTTAAAAACACGCATTCTAAAAATTGTATTTGAAAAAAAAAGAAAAGCATGATGAAATAAATGATGATTCACAGGAGTAACCACACTCTTATTTTTTTGTTGCCAGTATCGAGGAGATTTTCTCAGATTCTAAAGCGACAAACATCGTTAAACCATCTCTGTCAGGTACGTGTCGGGCTCTGAATGTTTTTTTCTTTTAATAAAATCCATATGAAGGGCTGATCGCGGCTGATAAGCGATACGGGTATTTGCTCGTGTGAGTAATATTGTTGATGCATCTGTCCCCAAGGCGTCGCGGACTGTGATAAACAGCGCCGACATCACCTTTCAAATGCTGGAGGACTGGAGGAATGTGGACTTGAACAGCATCACCAAGCAGACACTTTACACCATGGAGGACTCACAAGAGGAGCACAGGCAGCTCATTATCCATTGTAAGTCTATGCAGTTAAACTGACTCCACTCTAACACGTCCAGCCGCACACAGAATTACACTCTACCTTCACGCAAACAACACACCGAGCGACAATCATTCCCACGACCGGCAGAGTCAAAGCAGTAATGATGGAGAGCAAAAGGTTAAAAAGGTTCACTCTGCTCTGAAACACCCTGCGGAGCATCTCCAGTCATCAGTCCTGATGGGATCAGGGGTCACAGATACGCAGAAGCCGTCGCAGGGAGATGTTTGTTTTAGTCTCGGGTGATGTTGAATCCTACGTAACCTGACGTTCTGCCTCCTGTCACAGTGTATCAGGAGTTCGACCGCCTGCTGGAGGAGCAGTCTCCGATCGAGGCGTACATCGAGTGGCTGGACACCATGGTGGACCGCTGTGTCGTCAAGGTCAGACAGAAAATACTGCTATCCAGAAAAACTGCTCTTTAAACGTGCACTGACCAGGAACCTTTTTGTAAAAAGTAAATGTGTTAAGGTCAAGTCCCACAGATTTAAACAGATTCTGAGAAGTGACTTCAACTAAATGTTTAAAGTATTTGCACAGCAGATCACTTTGCCCTTAAAAAGACACCTGCGGCTCAAAGCCACTCGATTCTGCGTGTCTTTTTACACACAGGCACTTAGCCTGCAATCCTCCCAGTTAATGATGTCTTCAAGCTTCCCATTTGCGTCTATTATGGCCAGATATGGGCTTGTAAAATGTGGTCGGCCTGGCAACGTCTTGGACTGCCCAGACAATAGTTCAATGGGAAGGCGTGTCCCCGGGGGCAAATTAAATAGTTGACTTGTTGACATGTTTTTCGTTCCTAAGGGTTAAGCCCCAATACGGACCCGGGGGTTAATTCTACCCCGGCGTCCCGACCCTTCCCCCTCTTTTCTCATGGAAATGTTCTCTCTAGGTGGCAGGGAAGAGGCCCGGCTGCCTGAAGAAGGTGGCCCAGCAGTTCCTGCTGATGTGGTCGTGTTTCGGTACTAGAGTGATCCGGGATATGACCCTCCACAGCGCGCCAAGCTTCGGTGAGCGGCTAATGCTTTGTCATCATCCCTGCAACAGGCGGGAAATACGCAGGTTTGACAGAGTGTACAGGGAATAGTTACTGCACGTTGTAAGATGAGCATCAAAACCTGAAATGGATTTCAATCCCATCTGAATCACATATTAAACAAAGTCTGTGCCTGAATGTAGCTGTTTATACACAGATCTTTGATTTTTAGTTAATTCTGCTCCACATAAGGCTCAATGAACACTTGGAAGAATTTGCACTGAGCATTTTACACTTTAATCAATTGAGCAAAATTATTATATTATATATAAATTGAACTTAGATTTAATAACCCTTAACCAGGGATGTCCATATAAAAAGAGCGAGTCGAGTCTTCTCATATTTATAATATAATGATAATATTTTATTTATATAGCACTTTTCAAGCCCAAGCACAAAGTGTTTTCCAACGATGTATGGAGTTTGTCCTATATCACCACTGATGAGTGAAACTGGTTTAAACTTTCAGTATCATCATATAAACATTTCAAGATTCTCAAATAGGAAGAACTAGTCACTAATCACTCTGGAAATTGCCGGTGCTTGTTGTGCGCGGCCGAGGTTTGCACCAAGTGAAAAGCAGTGAAAATGAAAGAAAAGCAAATGGCCTCTCTTTCCTGTACTTGTCTCTTTGGCCGTGTCTGTGAATATCAAAGACACAGCTGGTTGCGGTGTTTTGATAGAGCAGGTCTCCGTGCACAAACAGCTAATTAACAAAAGCCGACCCCCCGCCACCGTGCACCCGATGTGTTTGCCTGTCTTTTCCATTTTACGACCGGTCAGTATTATACCCTGCTCCCCCTAAATAGCCACAAGTGTTTATTATGCGCACGGTGGCGGCGGCGACCGGCACAATGACACAATTGTGACACTCCCTCACATGCCAGGGTCTCATCTTCCGCGCGACCCCGGGGTCAGCTGACATATTTCTGGCACTGGGTCGGTACATGGAAACCAGCGCACTTGCTTCCTTCTAATAACAGGGGCCGTCCTGTCAGTGTGCAGGATGTGAAGTCATCAAACAGATGCTTTTAGAAACATCTTTATGGTCGTCATCATTAATGTCTTCCACTGGCATCTTTTTCAACTGAGCCTCACTCACTGTCACCAAGTCACTTCTTTAACCTGATGAAGTCAAAGCTGTTTTTGATGAATAACACTTCTCCGTCTTGTGTGTTTGTGTCCAGGCTCCTTCCACCTGATCCACCTCATGTTTGATGATTATGTTCTTTACCTGCTGGAGTCGCTGCACTGCCAGGAGAGATCCAACGACCTCATGAGGGCCATGAAGAGTGAGGGCAGCACAGGTGAGGCCGCTGCACGTACAATAAGTTGTCTGCAAAAATGTTATGTATTAGTTTGTTGGGTTAATATGGTTTGAATTATATAAGTTTGTTTAGTGTGAAGCCATCACCTTGGGTTTAGGAAATTATGATGTATATTTTCACTTTTTTGGACATTTTACGTTCCACATGGTAAACAATTAATTGAGAAATTAACCAATCACTGAAATAATTGTTAGTTAAAATTTTTACTGGTTTATATTTGACGTAATCAACAATATAATAAATAAGTTTAAAAAATCTTTACAGCTTAAAATGTCAAAGTATTTATTTTACAGGACAATTATGAGGCCTAATTGCAGATTAGAAAGAAAATCCCCCCCCCCCCATAAAAAATCTTTTGTGTTTAGTGCCTGTGACATGTGCCTATTTCTGTAATTATGGGTTTATTTACTGTAATAGATATAGAACAATTTAATAAGTTTAATGTAATATACCTTCAACAATGAATAGAAAAATAGGAAACTTGAATTTTGTCATTGAGTTTCAAATCAAACATGTTTCACTAATGAACACAAAGAGTTTGAATCTCTCAGAGTAACTGTAGATTTATTTTGGCTCTTTAACACCAAACACCGCCTCTTGTATTAAAATGTCAAATGTTCTGTCGTCTTTTCTCACCTTCAGCAGAGAGAGAGGAGGAGTTCCCGGTGACAGAAACCACTCCCACCTCCCCGTCCCCAGGATCCTTCTCTCCTGCTCGCTCCGTCCACTCTGTGGGCGTCTCCTCCACCAGCTCCCCCACAGCGGCCGTGTCTCCAGAGTACACCGGAGTCCCTACCACCACAGGTGAGGCAGGCATCAGTCACACACACACACACACACACACACACGCACGTATAAAAAAAGCAGGGTGTAACAGGGTTCACTGAGCATAGGTTCTCTGCGCCAACACATTTGTCTCTGTGTCTATATATGTCTACCAGGCGCTGTTCAGTCATATACCTGGTCCCTTACATACACAGTGACAACAGCAGGCGGCTCCGCTCCAGAGGCCGGACAGCAGCTGTCCTGTATGAGGAACAGCGCTCCAGTCCCTCCTCCGTCCTCCGCACACAGGTTGCCAGTGTACACCCACAGAGAGGAGCATGGGTAATTATGATTTTCACGATTATGTTAAGTTTCAGTACGCTTAGTAAACTAGTAACTAAACTAGTACATTTTGTTGAATACTTTTTTTTTAACGCATTGCTAACTGCATTCTAGGTATACTGGCAGCTACAACTATGGCAGCTACGCCAACCAGCATCCTCACTCTATCCAGAGCCAGTACCCGAGTCTGGCCCATGAGCCGGCGCTCCCCGCCCCCCTCCACTACTCCGCCTACCACCGCTCATCTGCACAGGTCAGTGTCCGTCACCACAAAGACGATCCAATAACAATCAGTCAATGAATTTGCTAATTGAATTTAATTAATCCATTAAGGTAGGCATGAGCTTTTAAAATGTAAATCACAAATATAGATGAAACAATTCAGGCAACTAAACTGTTTATATAACATATAATATATATTCACTGTATTAAGATAAATGACCAGTTTTATAAGTTACTCATTGATAAGAAAATACCTAAACTGAAGATATTAAGTTAACAAATCAGCTAAATTAAAAACTGAAGTACACATTATGCAAAATTATGCATATTTTCAGAATATTATGTTATATATATATAAAATGATGGGATGGTTTAATTAGTTATTTAGTTGATAAGAAGAAGAAGATGAAGAAGAAGCCTGAGAGTATAACTATGCCCTGTAATACATGTCAGGATACAATATTTATAAAGTAATGTCTATTTAATTCATATATAATAAAGTACTCCTTTGTCAACTAGCAGCTCATGTGCAGTGGATTTTTGGATGAGAATATATCAGACTGTCTCTGAACTGTCCTGTGAAGGCAGACCTACACTTGAGTGAGGTGTTGTTCTGACGAGTCGGTGGTGTTACAGCTAATGTCCTGGCTGGTGAGAGTTTACTCTTTTGCTGGTAATTTCCTGTTAAGGGTCCTCCAGCCTCAACTGCTCATACAGTGGGAGGAGATCAGACAGGGGCCTCAGCGCCCAGCGTGTTTCTTAAAGTCCCAGAATCAGCCTCTCCACACAGCGGAAGCAGAGAAGTGAAAGGTGGCCCGGCCGGGGCAGAGAGGGGCCCTGCTCTGTTACTCCTCTTTCCAGCTCTCAATAGTCTCTTCATCTGTTTGAGCCCGTCGCCAAAGAGCAGGGCAAGGGGGCGTTTATTAAAATATTGTTATTCAATGGTTTCTTTTCTGCCTGTGAACAAGAGGCAGCTGAGGCGTCTGTTCTGCTCTCTGACCTGCAGTGACTGTCTTTTTCCATGCCATGGTCGCCCATAATGGATTCGACTGTCGTGTTTATATTTAGTGAGAAAAGGGAAAAGGGTCTAACTTCCTTTTTTTTTTTTTAAGACCGTCTGAGCTTAAATCGGGCACAATGCCGGAGCTTTGTACGTACCAGAGGTTGGAGATTGAGCTGAAACGAATAGAAAACTTTGTCGGATCCACATCTGTCCGAAATATTTCAGTCAACACGCAGATTTCCTCAGCTGGTGTTTGCGGTCAGGCACCAAGGGCAACAACAATAACACAGGAAGACCAGTTTTCCAGCTGATGTCTAATTTTCTTAAGTGGCCTAATTTTCTATTTTGTCCAGTCTGCTAAAACTTGTAAAGCAATTATCCTGACAGGAAATGATTGGTGGCAGGGTCAGTTCACACCCGATGTTACATGGTTATCACAGGTTCAAATATAATATGAACAGGAGTGTAGCTTGGAGGACACGGGACTTATGTCTTCTCGAAATGATCTGAGAAAATGAGGGTTTCAGTTTATAAGTTAAAAAGTTTTAGTGTGATGACTTTTATTCCACTCATGTCTCTCCTCTTCTTCACCTCAACAGTACCAACTCAACGGTCAGATGTCTCGGATGGAGCCTTGCTTGATGGGCAGTACTCCTCGGTTGCACCCCACACCTGTGGCCTCTCGGTGGCCGGATGTGTCACCGACCAACAGCTGTTACACCAGCCCACCTATGCATTCATCCCGCTATGCCACCTCTGGGGACATGTACTCCCCCCTGGGCCCACGCAGGAACTCAGAGTACGAACACTCACAGCATTTCCCCGGCTTCGCCTATATCAATGGAGAGGCCACCACAGGCTGGGCTAAATAGCCTTCAAACACTGAATTGCTATGTACAAGCTCTAGACCTGCCACACAGGTGGATGCAAAGTCTCTGGACACTTCCAATCAAGTACACGAAGGAGGAGCAGAGAGTGGAGAGTACCAATGCAAGGTAAAAAGGAATCATGGTGTGGACGTACAGACAATTTGAAAAGACTCATTCCGTCAATCACGCTGATGATTTCGGTGTTTGTCAAAACTTTCTTCAACCAGCGATGGATGAAAACCATTAAATCATACAGATTGTCAAAACTTGCAGCAAAATCATTTTGACAGTGCAATGCTGCTGCCAAGCTGTGCCTTTGTTTTTAGGAATGTACACCTCTGCCCTCGTCGGTCTCACAAGTCACCGCGAACACATCCTCCCACCAGCCGTCAGTCAGTTACCTCTCTGACTGATGGACCAGTGTGTTGTAATCTGTTACTGACACCAGTACAATCTCAGTGACACCCCTGTCTCTTGTTTCTCAGCCCTGTGCAGCGTCGTGTCGTGAACTCACTGCAGCAGATAAATGATGAACTGCACTGCCTTAACGTTCTCATGGGACACCGGTATCAAACAGTGCCACAAAGCTAGAACTTAACAAGTGACAGATAGAAACTCATGAGAGACCTTGATCAGCGTGTGAAGGTGTCTTCATCTTGGATAGTGTTTTTAATGATTGAATGCTGTGACTCAGAAACAACTGTGGGAGTTTGTTTTGTCGCAAGCTTTTCTGCTGTTTTCCTGTGACCACATATATATACATATACATATATGTACATATAAATGTATATGTATATATATATATATATATATATATATATATATATATATATATATATATATTTGAGTATGTATTTTCTGTAACTTTGTAACATGGTTTATTCTTTATTTTCTATGTTACAACTGGTACTTTGTTCTCTGTTTTGTATGGTTAGTAGAGGACGCATTAACCATTAATTAGGGTTGTGTGTTTTTATAATGCACTCAAAGCAACTGAGGACCTATTACCCTATGGGTATTTATAAAAAGGGAAAATATCAAAGTGTACAGTAACATGAATTCTAGTCACTTTCTTCTGTAAATAAAAGCACTGGAAACCATTTGTGGTGACTGTTAAACTATCACAGTCGAAACTGATGTGTATGTGGGAAAGATGTTGCCACATAAATAATTTCACAATCTAAAGCAGTGAGTCATCTTTGTCAAAGTGTCCTCTTAATATAGTCTGTCTATTCTGTTCTATTTCTTTATGCCGTCTGTGGAGAAATGCAAGAAATGATGCACAAAAACATGTTATTGTATCTTGATAATTATCCGAATCCGTTTCAGCACTGGAGCAAAGTCTTGAATTCCACTGATCTGTTTGCTTTCTATGTTTAATATAAGATGGCTAATACAATTATTTAAAGCACATCCTACTAATTTGTCAAATATGTTGATTTTGTAACTTCAGATATGTGTTGGACTTAAATTCATGGATTGATTTCAGCCTTCTCTCACAATCCCCACACACGTTTTGATGTTGAAAAGGAGGTGATTTTTACTTCTCTCTCCGTGCATCCCATTGACAACACATGGGGGGGGGTTGGGCCAGTAGCACAGAGGCCAAACTGCAGAAAGAATTACATTTGAATAGAGAGAATGTCCCGCTGTGCTGAGGTCATTGTACCTCAGTCCCGTAACCTTTGACCTCTGACCCCTGCCGAGGTTTGTATTTATTAGAACATAGATCCTCTGTGTTCTGTTTCATTCTGCGGGATTCACAACGGATACTTTAAAAACCGAGAATGTGTTTACAGCAATAGACCAAAAAAAGGGGGCCGCCTTCATTGTGATTTAATCACCTGACCTGAGTGTCAGTATCAATATCCGCTGAGGATTTCAGAGGAAGATTGGTGAGTGTGGGTGTGCACCAGGAGGACGCTGTCAGCTGCGAGAAACACGTGCACATGTTCCTCCTTCAAAGAAACTAGTCACGTGCTTAACAAATACTATAAAATAAATTTGCAGCGTAAATGATTAAATGCATATTCTAAAATATATTCTTTCTTTTAAACTAAAAACAAGAAATTAACTGGATTTTTTATTTTGAACTCGCAGTATTTATAAATGGATAATGTGTGTCATCTGTATCAGTCACATGCAACAGTGCATTGACAACAATGAATTATTTATATTCAGGGCGAGGCTGCAGCCTGCAGCAATATCTATTAGCAGAAATACACAAACAAACTCACACTGTTGGTCCCCACTTCACTGTGCACGTCTTTGAGCTGCTGGAGGAAGATTCAAACTCTGAGGTTCAAACCCAGAAGTGTGAGGCAGCTGTGGCCAACACACCCTGATCCAATTCAATGATGTTGTGCCATAGATCTCTAGATCCACAGAAGTCTAAACATCTGCAGCACCACCGCCTCACTCACTGTCATATTAAAAAACAACATCAATAAGACTTTTAAGATTTAAGATGAATTAAAGTATTTGCAACATCTCACATATATTATTCAAACATTAATGCTGACAATATGGCTTCATTGGTGCATTTTTCTCATTCAAATTAGGCAAAAAATATGTTTTATTGAGGAGTCACTTTTTATATTGAGTCCAAACTTACCTTTATAAAGATACCAGGGTTATTCATAAAGACCTTGTAGTGTCAGAGTTGTACACTATCAATTGTAGGTCATTTTCAAGCAGGGGCCTGAGAAAAGGGCAGAGTGATGGAGAGGTTTGTTTATTCCTCACTGACGGGTAATGAACTGATGATGTGTGATGACTCACAGCAAGAAACATAAGCAACAAAAGTGACACAGAGAACTGAAATCTCTGACGGGCTTTATTACCTACACATCTACACCAAGGAGATCATGTTATCATCTGCGTGTTGGCCTCTTCGCAGGATGGCGCAAAAACTACTTGACTTGGTTTACAATGAAACTTGGTGGAAGGATGTGGTATGGGTCAGGGAAATAAAAACATGGATCCAGATCAGGGGCAGATCCTTTATTTGTCTTTTTTTGGTAGTTTTTATGAATTTCTCAACACATAATACAGATATTTTTATGGATTGATTTGTAAAGTGCATCATTTTCAAATGACACAACATAAGCCAGTGACTCAAAGATAATGTCACGATTCTCAATGAACACGTTTCCTCTACACTTCCTGCTTTAAATGTTTAACTAATAAAGCTGGCTGCTTATTGGATGATTTGATGTTTATATACCTGTGTTCCTTTTCACTCTTTTGTGTATTTTCCTTTAGAAAAACACATGGATCACATGTTATCTTGTTACACATGTGCATAAACCACATGTCCCTGCTGGAGGCTGTCATTCACACCACAAACGGTTTTGTCTTTTCATATGGACAAAACCATGATGACACTATTTTATCAGGCTTTTATTGAGTCTGTTTTATCATTTTCTTTGGTGTCATGGTTTGGTGACCTGTCTTTGAAGGACAGAAACAGACTGAGTCAGGTTGTGAAATGGTCCCTGTTCACCAGACAGTTACAGAGGACAGCCAGCTCCATTACGAATGATGACTCGCATCCTCTGCGTGGGGAATTTCAGCTTCTGCCCTCTGGTCGGAGGTTCACGTCCCGAGGGGTAAAACCAAACGCTGCAGAAATAGTTTTGTTCCAGCTGCAATTGTTCACCTGAACGGGTTGAAGCTATATTTGCACATTTGTTCTTATCCTATTTTCTATTGATAGCGAAGCATCTTACCACTTGTTGTCATTGTTTTTGTGGTCTTGTTTTCTGTGTGTTATCATTTTGAATTGTGTTTGGATGGATGCCTCCTCTTTTTTTTGGTTGCAAAACAAATCTACCTACGGGTACAAATAAAGTAACCTAACCTAACGATACAGTAATGTGAGTATTAAAGATGAGATATGCTGTGTTTTGTGCAGTAGTATAAAGTATAGTAAATAGTATACAGTAAGTATACTGGTGTGTGGAATATGATATATTTATGTATATTGTATAACTGTGCTACATTGAATAAACTCAGAGGAGAGCAGCTGATGGTGACACACACACACACACGCCCTCCCTCCCTCCCTCCCTCTCCAGGCTAGCCAGGCAGCTAGCTCGCTAGCTTCACAACACTCGCCGGTAACGTCAATAACCAGCTGCCTGTTCCACTTGTCCATTGTTTGTGTTCACCATGGATTTAAACGCCATCCTGTCGCAGCTGGAATCGAACAACGAGCAGGAAACCGAGGAGCTTCTGCGTCAGTACAACCGAGAGGTGAGGAGCGGCTCCGCTTTTTCTCTTTGCGTCAACCAAAACAAACTGCAGCGCTAACGCTAGCTAGTTAGCCGGGCAGCTATGCTAGCCTTGAGTTAGCTAAACACCTTGTTGGCCAAGTCAACCGAATGAAAGCACCGACATGTGATGAGTGCGTCGTCAATACATCACCAGAAAAACTATGAATGAGCCCGACGTGTCTTTAACATGTGGTTCACAGCAGCCATGTAGAGCTGGTGATGCTAATGTCGCCTGTCAGAGGAACAGCAGTGTTAGCAAACCTCAGCTGGTTCTCTCATGTTCTCATTGACATGTATGTGTGGTTGGAAGAGGCTGAGGCCCTGTAGGACTAATGTGTCATGTGTGTTGTGTTGTATGACAGATTAAAACCACACCACACATGTGTGATAAGACGTGTTTCATATGTGTGTCTGTTTCAACAATGTGCATCGTTTCTGTTTCAGAACACTCACATCTTCACGTTCGACCCACAGGAAGAAGCCCTGCGGAGTGTAAGCACTGTTACTCTGACCTGCTCCTTTCTAAGTGACCCAGACATGGTCCTGTTTCATTGTGATGAGTGTTTCTCCACCTGCTTCCTCTACAGAAGCTGTGTCAGAGTGTGCTGTCAGTACTGGGGAGGCAGGTGCAGCCCGGCTGTCAGAAGACATGTCTGGAGTCCCTCCGCATCCTGTCCAGAGACAAGCGTGTCCTCGCACCCGTAGCCACCAGGGAAGGCATGCTGACCCTGGGAGGGCTGGCGAGGCTGTGTGCGGGAGAGGAAGGAGGTGACGACCAGACGAGCTCCCAGGGAGACACTTCGGAGGAGGAGGAGAGGGTGGTGGTGGAGGCCCTGAAGTGCCTCAGCAACGTGATCCTCAACAGTCCTGCGGCTCAGCAGGTCAGTGTGGACGTGCAGCTGGTTAACGGCCTGTGTGCCAGCCTGCGCACGGCCCGCACATGGCACCATGAGGTGGGCCTGTTCACACTGCGCCTCCTCTTCCTGCTCTCTGCCCTGCGTCCTGATGTCAGAGGGGTTCTGAGGATAGAGAGGCACGCGGTGAAACTACTGACCGAGGTCCTGGAGCACACCCTGGATGTGCGCTGGGTCGGCCCCTATGAGGCCGCTCCTCCAGATCCGCAGGCCCTGCCCATGCCTGCAGAGGACAACGAGCGAGCAATGGAGGCACTGAAGGCCTTGTTCAACCTCACTTTGTGTGACGCTAGTGAGGTGAGTGTGTCGCGGTTGTGTGTTGTAAAGCTGTGACAGTGTGTAATGTTACAGTAAGAGCTCCCATTGCTCGTCACTAATCAGGGTTTGCACTGACGGAGCAGAGAAGATATGTGTTTCTGGCTCTGTCATTTGCTCAATTATGGATTAGACTGTCTAGGACCACAAAGATCATACATTCGATCCCCACAACAGCCATTTATGTCTCACCAACCATAAGTCCTGGTAGCATCCTTCTGAGGAAGACGCCACTCACTGCTAATTCACTGTCGGTGAGTCAGTAAGCCTTGGTCAGCTGAATCCCTGAAATGTACATGTGACATTAAACACACAAAAAACATAACCTCACCATTCATCTTACACACAATCCTTTTACTGTATGAAGCTGTGACCAGTGTGGCACCTAAAGGGCAGTCCTGACAGTCAGTGTGAGATTATTATTAGACGTTGGGGTGAGACTTCATGAACAGATGTGTATAAATGGTCCACAGCCGTCTTTTATGTTATTTATCACACTCGTGCTTTTCTACCTACAACAACTTAAAGTGTCCACCAAGAAAATTTGAGGTTCAGTCAGGGGGCCCTAACAAGATGCACTAACCTGATGAGTGTGACCACCTTAAAAACCTTAAAACTAAATACAGGGTGAAATACAAGCCATTTATTTGTCTCCATATTAAACTTGTCCTGCAACAGTTCCACTAAATCATTATATGTAAACATTTGAAGGCACAGATATGGTTAGACTGGTGCCACTCACTAAAATGGATCCAGCATTTTCCAGTATTTGTCACCTTATACCTGACACACTCGCTCTCTAATAAACAGACCAGAAATTGTATCTTTTTTTCCTGTGAATCAGATTAGATGAGATATGAAAAATACACTGTTAGACAATATGTCAGTATTGTAGTAATAGTGCGTAGTTACAGTAGATTTTAGATAATGAGAATTAAACTTGGAACTCTTGTCTAAGAAGATATTTCAAACATGCTACATTTCATGCAACTTGCACTGAAAGGCCCACACGACTACAAAGGCAGCCGCTAACACAGTGTAAGTCCTAATGGCTTTTTATAATTTAACCTCTTAGACTCATGTAGGACCTTCTCTCCTCGGTCATCTTTTACAAATTCCTACTCTTCCTCCTTGAATCCCAAGAAAAAGCTTTCACCCTAGAACGCTGCTGTCCTCTGCTCTTATCTTTTGTTATAGACCACCTCTTAAAATATTCAAGTTCCTATTTTTGAAGCTGGGCATTTGCTTTTAGGGTCCTGTCCTTGTAGCTTGAACATGTTTAACTTTATTGCTTGAGTCTTTTTTTTTCTTCTTCACAATAAAACAGCGTTCTTGATATTATTGTTTTTGAAACTCCTTTATTTGTCAGGAGGATGATCACCAGTTGCGGCTAATCACTGCCATCCTGCGTCATCTGTTGATGCTGAGGACTGAGACAGAGGAGAAAACAGAGGAGGCACACAGGTAGGAGAGCTGCAGCATTGAATGGAGGCGCTCTGCACTTTATGACCTGTGAAAGGACACAAGACCAACAGCCAAGATATTTGGCAAACGTCATTTAAAACTGATTTGCATAGAAAAAGCACACAGACAGACAAAGGACAGGGAAATAACCAGATCTGTGTACTGACTAGAACATCCCCTGCTGTGATCCGCATGTAAGCACCCACTCTCCACAAGCCCTGAGTGTCCACTGAGCAGCTGTGAGTTAGCAGCTCACTACAAATGAAGACTGATATCTGGTAGGCTGCAGTATCGTGGGAAAAACACCACAGCAAGGATGTTTCTCTGGAGCCTTATTGGGTGTTTCATCTTCTAAATGCTTTTAGCGGTCGTTATACGGCAGCAGTATCTTATTCTAAAGGTAATTTAATGCAGGAATGCCAAGAATCTATGGCCCCGGATTCAAACTCAAACAGTGTCACGTAAAAGTGACTGATGTTCCTCATTACCTGTCAGACTGGCGGCTGAACTGCTCATGGGATTTTGGCCCAATGACCACAATTAACATAGTGGTAGTTTGTTTAGATGTGAATAAGTAACAGATCTGGTCTACGTCGAAATTGGGGCTGTGGGGAGAACAAGTCGTTTTTATGTAGTTACAATGTGTTGAGTTAATTAGGATTTATTTTGTCAAATTCAACTTCCAAATTTAGTCTGTCGTTTATTTTATTCTTTTTGTTATTTAAATCAGTTTGCACCAATCTTGCACCACAGTATCACCAATTATCTCTTATTGGCTAATGTGGGACTTCTTTCACAGGAGGAACATTTATTTTAGACCAGAAAAATACCAATTTCTTTCTCAGTTTGTAAGTCGACTTTTAACCACACACATTTCTAAATCATATCATATCTAAGTATACTGAGACAAGCAAATCAATACCAAGGACCATTTTTCTCCTCTGAATATTTGAAGAGAAAATGCGAAACAAATTGGCCCCAAACTCTGGGTTTTAATTAACACCATATATAGCTTTCTGTTTTATTCACAGATTCCCCTTTTGTACCAAACACAGCAGCACAGTACAGAATGGAAAACTATTTAAAACCTAGTATCTCTCTACCCCTCTGTAGCCGTCTGCACAACATTGCATTGTGTCAGATTAAACAATGTGGTACAGATGTGTGTTAGAGAAGTTATCATGGAAAGTGATGAGATCGCATTGTGAAGTCATCAGGCAGCTCCTGACCAGCTCTTCTAAAATGTACATTTAAAATAATATGCGATCGCAGCCCTTTGGCATCAGGGTCTTTGACTCTTCTCAAGCAAACTGATCCAAAGCTTTAAACTATTGATTCTATTTACTTCTTAAACCTTTTTGATTCTATCCTGTGGAAGAATGTTAAAGTAATTAAAAGTATATTTTTTTTATCACCAGTCATGCTGTCAACTTGCTTAACAACCTGCCCGTGTCCTGCCTGGATGTGTTAATCGAACTGCCTGTCCAGGGTGGACATGAGAAATATGGTGGGAAAAACATGGATGCAGTCCAGATGTTACTGGATTTCATGGAGAAAAGGATCGACAAGGTAAAGTTCATCCTCTGCAGTGAATATAGGGAGGACTGTAGCTCACAGTCTGACTGTAGCTCACAGTCTGAACGTTTACTCATTACTTGTTACATTATTTGTGTTAATGTGTCGTTGATACTTAATCCAAAACTGTGATCATGGTAAATATTAGTACGGGTTGTGAAATATCCTACATTACAGTGCAAGTGAATTTACACCAATTGAAATTGACAGTATAGAATATTACAGTAACATTTTGCATGTAAACTATAATGCATTTCAGTACTCTCGCATGCAGCAGATTTTGGGACACATTTTTGCTTTATATTATATTCAAGGAAAACAGGAAACATGGTTTAAATCCCTGGTTGGTGTCTTAATTGGAGACACACAGTTAATTTGTCCTAAACAGCCGCTACACCAATGTGACACGATTTATCTGGTGTTCTCTCGTCTTTCTTACTTCCTGTATATTCAACTTCTCACCTGTCCTCCATCATTAACTCCATCTCCTTCTTATTAACCACGTGTATTACTGGACATTAATCCGGCGTTTCAGCTTGTGCCGCATGTGAAGTCATTTTTGTCTGTGTCACTACAAGCAGGGCTCCAACTACAAAGAGGGGCTCACTCCGGTGCTCAGCCTTATGACTGAAGGATCCAGACAACACAGAGAGTTCCGCAGATATATCAAAACTCAGGTACCGTCACAGACCTAAGCCATTTTAGTGGCTTCTTTAATATGGAAAATGAGCATATGAGTTGCTTCAGTGTCTGAGTAACGTATTAAAAACTCACCAGTATGATAACGAGATATTGATTCTGTTATAGATTGTAATAGTGTGGTAAAGTGTGTGTGCATTTAGCTGTGACTAGGTTTAACAGCTTGGTTATAATGGCAGAAAAACTTGATTCTGAACTGTTGGAAATCACTGTATTTTCAGGTACTCCCCCCACTGAAAGATGTGAAAATCAGGCCAGAGATTGGCACCACCGTCAGAAACAAGTTGGTTCGCCTTATGACTCATGTCGACATGGGCGTGAAGCAGATGGCTGCAGAGTTTCTCTTCGTTCTCTGCAAAGAGAGCGGTAAGAGGGGGCAAGTGGTCGTCAAATCAAGGGAGGAACAGGGGATACAGCACATCAGATGAGAAAATAAGAGAATAAAAGAGCGGGGATAATGTCTGTAGTTTAGTTTAGACTGCTGTATAAATATAACTCCAGCTTGCTTTATCCTCACACATGAACATTTATATATAATGTCACACCCTTGTGTCTTTATGGTTTCCTCTTCCAGTGGACAACCTGCTGAAGTACACAGGATATGGAAATGCAGCAGGACTCCTGGTGGCTCGAGGACTTCTTGCGGGAGGGAGAGGAGAGACTCAGTACTCGGACGATGAAGACTCGGACACAGAAGAATACAAGTCTGCCAAACCCTTGTGAGTAACAGTCTGATGTTATGACTGTTTATGCCTCGATGATGTATGAATTAGTTCACAGCTGCACATTAAGCCCGCTCTCCTCCTTGTCTGCAGCATCAACCCCATCACTGGTCATGTGGAGGAGCCCATGCCGAACCCCATCGAGGAGATGACGGAGGAGCAGAAGGAGTACGAGGCCCAGAAACTGGTCAATATGTTTGACAAGCTGTCAAGGTAAAGAAAGCTTCTGCTCGAGGCTGCAGGATCTTGATCAACACTTAGATCATGAGCTAAATGTACTGGATCATTTATATTGAAGTTAACATTAGCATTCGAGCCAGAAACGGCACTGAGGATAAGTTTAAGAAATCCTGTCCATGTGGCCTCACAGATTTGTTTGGGCAGGTTTATGCTGCTGTATACTGTATATAACCGGAGGCCATAGTATGAGAGAAATCACAGTGTGCGTGTTGCCATGTCTACTCTGGATGATTTGTTGATTTGTGATGGTGGAGAGCATCTGTGTGCAATGGAAAATAGAATAGACTGGTTTAAAAAAAAGTTTTTTCAGGTATTGTAAGAAACAAACAGAAAAACATGACCATCACGGAATTCTTTGACAAACAATTATTTTTCCTTTGCAAAGGCAAAGACTAACATGATTAACTTTTCCCTTTGCTGCTTCCCCTGCTCAAATTATTCATATTAGTTATTGTTCCCTCTGCAAAGGGCCCTTCTGCATTTATTTTGACCTTTCCTTAGCGAACAGAAGCTAACGTTAGTCGAGCATGATGCCTGTACAAAAGTAACAGTGAGCTCGCTCCCTGCCAACTGATTCATCATAGGAAGAATCTCTTGCCATTAGCTGCAGCTTCAATTAGGCCTGGACTTCCAGCACGCCGCAGCATTCAGCTGGAGGAAATGGAAGCTGCCAGGACGCCACTGCAACATCATTACCACCTCTCCATTAATTATCACCTAATTGGTACACAGTCGGCCTGTTGGTCCTGGCTCCTTTATGTGTCGCATTCAGGTTTTTAATAATAACACGTGTCCTGACTTTATTCTTCTCATTCTGAAAAGCCAGACAGGGAGTGGACTGAGACAGAGGTACAGCTAGACAAAGCAATTTAGATGGAACGTGGACGAAGAGGAAGAGACACGGGTGAACAAATGTGCAGACATAAGAAAGCTGACCTCGTCATTGTGGAGCCAAAGAGGGGGTTGAGCTGTAATGAGGCACGTGTGGCCAGAAGAGGAAGATTCCTTTCTGAGGCTGCGTCCTCTTTCTTCTCTTCCTCAGTGAAGGAGTTTTAAGGAGATGTGGTGAAGACCGAGAGGTGCTTCCTCACTACACTTGCCGCTCTGGGGAGATCGGTCAAAGCCTGACAAGAATGTGCTCCCCTAACTGCTTAACTGATCCTCCAATTAGCACATATTTTACACCCCCCACCCAACCACAACCAACACCCCCTCACATCTGCCAGACCCTCAGCCCCTCTGTCACTGATGAGGAGCAGAGCAGAGGTTTCTTTTGCTCTTATTGGTAGAGATGAATGGTTCATGTTTTTGTTTGTTATGTCTTGTTAGTTCTCATTCTACTGACTTTGACCAATGACCTGAGGCTGGAGACAGGTGATGCCTCTGCAGATTTCATCAGTGGAAATATATCAACTCAATGCTGCAATATTCTCAGATTTAGCCACGTTCTCCTCAATTTCTCTTTTAAGAACTTAACCTGCAGTTTATCCCAGGATAAGTTCAATTTAATTGGAGGAATTACATGGCCGCTCGTGTTTTGAATCTTTGAAATGAATGAAAACGGGGTCCTCTTTAAATCTTTGATGATAAATCATCAGGGAGGGAGTGGTGACACAAAGTGCAGGTATAATTGGATTAGTATGAAGGGGCAGCCGTGGCTTTGAGGAGATTAGTCTGAGCGCTGATCCTGTAATTAAACTGCCACAGGAGAGGAGGGGGCGAGGACCGAGAGGGAGAAAGAGGATGGCCCGACAGGGGCCAGTGTCCATAAAGAAGGGGGGAGGGGTTTGTTGAGTGAGGGTCCTCGAGTTGTGGCTGTAAGAGAGTAAAGATGTACAAGTGAAAGCTCTCTTTAAGACTGTCCAGACACAAAAGGTCCTGGCCATAGAATTTTACTTCAAATTTAGTTTACTATTAAAAAATACAAGAAGTCAGTGAGGGTCAGTTTTATGTTTGAGGCGATCTTATCAAACAACTGTTCATCCAGCTGCAGATGTGTTTGCCTGATGTTTTTGTTTTTGTGTGTCTGCAGGCAGAACCTGATTAGGCCCATGGGCGTCAGGCCGGACGGGACGTTAGCACCTCTTGAAGAAACGCTCTGTGACCCATCTGAAGACAACTCAGGATCAGACTCTGACTAGTGCTCTGCACATCCGAGGCCACATTTTCCAGACTAAGCCCACCAGGCCCCAACACATCTAAAGCTGTGTCCCATTTCAAGGGCTTGGGTCTTTTGAAGGGTTGTACCCATGAAGGTGGGTCCTTCAGAGAAGCTTTAAGCTGAACCTCTAAAAGAGAAACGTCACAGAAACAGAGTATAGAGCAGTCACAAAATAAAAAGTACAGGTGCTGGATCAGAAAACATTTCATTTTAAGTTGTAGTCGGACAAAACACCCACTATACTGTTCTGATAGCTCCCTATAAATTAAGTCTATTTAAATTGACAGCCATCAGTATTGTGGATGATTTATCTGACTTCTACTCACAGAAAACCAAACTAACTTTGGCTTCTCTGTTCAACACGTCACGTTCAGTTCATCACCAGGAAGTTGCCCCAAATTAGCGGAGCAGAGTTAACACTACAGGTTCTAATGTTCAGGTAAATGTGATGTGGTCAAGTCATATTCTGCAAATTTGTGAAGGCAACATGGTTTAACTTATCACGTCAAACAATTGACCAACCTGCAGTGGATTGTGGGATAAAGAGGCCTGCACAAACATCGTCCTTTTCTCAGCCTAATTCAAAGAGTATCTGATGGAATTTGGGTCAAATTTTCAGCCTGTTGTGATGTTTTCAGTTTAGAAAAACAACTCCTGATGATGGAGCCCTGAAGTGGGACACAGCTCATTTCACAGGAGCCTTGAGGGGCCGTGTTGCTGCCGTAAGCACTTCTTTAAAGCCGAAGTGGACTTGATGCGTGATGCACCATAAAGCATCGGAGGCCTCCATGGTTACTGTTGCACCTTCATCGCTTATTTTCCTGCTCCCTGAGTTGAGAGGATAAAGGTAATATCATACATTTTGCTGGATCTTGTGTTTCTCATTGAAAACACTGTTGTCCTGGTTTATTAAGTGTAATTGGATCTAAATTAACATTCCTCCACATGTGCTTCTTGTTTCTCACTTTGTTTCTGAATTTGTTTCTGCTACATGTTCTGTCTGCTGTTTGTATATCGAGATAATTCAAGTGCACATAATACAACACACATTAAACATGAAATTATGACAGTGAATTTTCTCCTGGGTTTAAAATCACGAGGCCTGTCCGGACTGGACCTGAGGATTGATGTATATTTAGAGATCAGGCAGAGCCGGTGTGGATAGTTTGAACTCACAGTGAGTCTTTATTAGTTTGTGTAATTATCATGAATGCTGCACATCAGTTAGTAGCCAAGGAAACTTTCTGAAGTCAGGGCTTGTTGGCTCGCTGTTATGTCACTTTGGTGCAAGAAGTGAATTCAAATTGTTTTAAATGGATGGTACAACACTAGTAAACAAATTGTTTTCAAAGAAATGATTTTCTAATCTACATTTCTCTTGCCAAATCTGCATGATGTTAAATCCGTTTGAGTAATGTGATTTGTTTTCTATATTGAAATATTTGCTAATTTTATAAAAAATCCAGTTAAGTCTATATATATATATAATTTCTTTTTGTTGGTACACTTTTTGATTAAAAACAATAAAGTGCCACCTCTGAAGTCAGCTGCATGTTAGGATACACAACAGATTTGGCCTCCGAACTAAAAATCTTTGGTTCTTTGTGGTTTAAAGGAATAAAAATGAATCGCCGATCACAATCCAAAGAAACTGAATGTTGCTTAAACCAGAGAACATGTTTCATTATCACAGAATGTGGTGACGGCTCAGTTGTTAAATCATGAGCACACTTTTCACCTGGCCTGTGAATCACCACTACTGTCTCCTCACATCAAAATAATGTGGATAATGTGACAGATTAAAGGGAAAACCAACTAGAAGTGTCTTAGGAAGGTTTTGGGCTGAACAGCTTCAATGCACCATGTCTGCAAAGGCATAAAAGTCGCACAATTTCGATTATCAAACCATCCAGTGGCCATTTGTTTTGTTGTTTCCCTTTAATTTGTCACTTGTGGATCAGTTTCTTTCCTCACACATGTAAATGCCTTGTTTTTTCTGCACAATCATTGTGGGATACATTTAAACTGCATGTTGATCACATTCTGCAAAGACTATGTTACTAGAATCCTTTTTTTTGTTTTTGTTTTTGCACACTTACAAACTGTAAATAGCACCACTTTTATTTTATGTAGTCAGTCGTCCACTGAAAAGTTAATAAATTTGAGAATAAGTTCATGTTTGTGGTTTTTTGGACTCATGCAACAGAAAAGATGCAAATGACACAATAAGTTTATTAAATATTGTTTAAAATACAATGTTGTGCGGATATAAGACATAAACAAGTTGTTGCTTTTGTATAAAAAAAACTTGGGGAAACATTTTATTTATTCTTACAGGGATCAGACTTTAACTAGTGTTGTGGGCGGAGCCTCACCCACACCATAATAAGTGCTTTAAATGTGGCTGAAGTAGATAAAACCTTTTCATTTGTACATATGAACATCCAACTCTTAATAAAATCACAATTTGAATTTAAATGCATACATTAAACTGAAGAAGA
The DNA here is from genome assembly GCF_009819705.1 of Hippoglossus hippoglossus. Classification (NCBI taxonomy): domain Eukaryota; kingdom Metazoa; phylum Chordata; class Actinopteri; order Pleuronectiformes; family Pleuronectidae; genus Hippoglossus; species Hippoglossus hippoglossus. The sequence goes on along the minus strand of NC_047156.1, from coordinate 10,521,432 downwards.
CTCTTAGTGTGAACTTAACAGAGGAAACTCGCAAAACGTTTCTGTATCATCGTATGAAACCTGCAAAGTCAGTGGCTCAGGTTGGATGATGCCGAGCTCTTGCTGTCCGTCTCTGAGTCGGTCTCCTCGCTGCCGCTGCTGGCTGCTCTCTGACCCCCTGGTGTGAGCCCGGACATTTCCATCTGACCTGGATGCTCGGACATCACTCTGCCTTCACAAGACGTCTGTACGGGAAGAGGGAAATTATGCCTTTAGAGTCAAGTACCTTAGTGTTCTGACTTGTTTTGCTTGAGCTCAAGGGGAAACTCACCGATGTTTCCTGACTCCTCATCAGCTCTGTGATCTCGTCGTTCCAGCCGAGCATTTCAGCAAACCTCCGGACTGTGTCCGCCAAGTCGCCCAGCTCCAGGTGGTCTCCTCTCCGCAGTGGGACCTTCTCAAAGGGACCCACGGCGTGTCGGTTCAGCAGGAGACGTGGAACAGTGGAGCGCACCGTGTTCACGAGGCTGGCAAATGGCTCGATCTGAAACAATGAGTTAATAAATAAAAGAGCTTAACATTTACCTACTTTAATGTTCTGGAAGTCTATTATAAGTAAAAACGTTGGCGTCTACCTGTAAAGACGTGCCCATGATGATCAGCAGGTCTGCTTTGGGGAAGTCTTTCGTGTGGAGGAAATAATTTTGCGGAAGGTCCTCTCCAAAAAACACAACGTCAGGTTTGACCGTCGCGGCGCAGAATGTGCATATGGGAACGTTGCCATTCATAATAGCATGCTGGGAAACCAAGAAATACAGGAAATATTACTGCATTCGTACTCATCTTACTACTATTGTTGCTGGTGTTGGAGCAGAGAGGCGGACACACCTTGGCCTCCACAGCAGGATAAGGAGTGTAGCACAGGTGACAGGACGCTGTGGCAAAGCTACCGTGAGCTTCCACAAGTTTGTCGTCTGGGATGCCACATACTGTGAAGAAGGTTATCAAATATTATGAAGGACATTAAGAGCAATAAAGATCATCCATTCAATAATACACATTATGCATCTAGACTACACATGTTATTGTGTGTGTACGTTTTTTAAACATCTATTTCTGGCTGTTTTTCTGCTCAAAGAAGGTCTCACTCACATTTCTCCAGTCCGTCGATGTTCTGTGTGTACAGGCGGAGCAGCAGGCCTTTGTGATGAAGCATGCGGATGAAATAGTGGATGTAGTTGGGTCGATGGCTACCAGGATACAGAGCTCTGGCCAGGGAGAAGAAAGGCTGCGGGTCATCGGAGAAGTAGTCGATGTTGAAGATGGCCTCTGGGTACGGGATGTTGTACTTCTCCAAGTTGGCGTACAGACCTGTGCCTGGAGTTCTGAAAACAAATGTGGATGACCAGACATTTTTACATTTTCATTTGATGCAAAGCAGCTGATCTTATGTTTTTCCATAGGCATAAAAGGTTCAGTCTGTGAGATTTAGTGACATCTAGTGGTGAAGGTGTTGATTGCAACCAATGATAATAATCGTAAGCTCTGCCTCTCCCACCAAGCATGACAGAGAATCTACGGAAGCCTTCAGGTGACATTTGATTTGTCCGTTCTGAGCTACTGTAGAAACATTATGGACAACCCACTCCTGATGTAGATATAATAGGCTCAACGGTAATGGAAACTCACTTATTAATATTATATTCCATTTCTGCCAATACATCCCCATAAATCCTACACACTGGTCCTTTATTAATCTTTTTGAAACACCAGACAGTTTCTATAAACACGACACAGGTGAAGCACAATCAAAGTAATAACAGAGAAAGAAAAACATGCGGGTGCAGAGGGAGGGAACCCAGAGACACCAACCTGAAGTCTGGGATGCCGCTGGCTGTGCTGATTCCTGCTCCAGCCACCACCACCACATTTTTACAGCGTCCCAGCTTCACCAGCCGAGCCACAGATGCCAGACCGCCCCGGGGCGAGGGCTTGGCAGCAGAGGTAGATGGGATGCCCCGAGGAGATCCGGACCCAAAGGACTGTCCATCCTGCACGGGGTCATTGGACGTCTTTTCTTTACTGGAGAGCGAGACGAGAAAAGACACACAAACACAAAGGCTTCATTTGTGTTTTTTCATTTACAAATCTATGTATTTGGGTATTTAAGTGTATGTAGGGTTAATGTGTGTACTTACTAACATAAAGGACATGACTTCTTTTATTCTATTCCTTCTTCTCTGATCTTGACGATTACTTTAATTTATCCCCTCCATCATTTTTTATCAATGACAATAACATCTCCCTCTCATTTCCCTTCTAATGTTCGTAGAGCTTTTAAAGTCACTGCGTCCTCACCTGGTGGGTAAAACCTTCTGTCCGCTCACGCTCATCTTGCTGAGGTCCTGGGCCAGAGCCGAGTCCGCCTGCTTCTTTCGTAGTTTTCCATACGGGCCCGGCCCAGAGTCCTGGCTCTCTGCTGGGTCGGTGTGTCGGACCTGGGGGGTGGAGCTGCGGGTTATCCTGGGGACTGCAGGAGGCTGGGGGCCTTTTTTATGGCAGCTGGACCTGGATCTGTTCATTCCAACACCTGTTGACAGCGAGATAGAAACAAAAATCATTCAAGTGAAACATGAAATCATTGTTCTTGGCTGTGATGTTTTCCAATTTGTCCAATGAGATTTGAATTGTCAGACATAAAAACTAAATGAAAAGTGGCTGCTTGTTTATTTTCCTTTCAAAGCACACTCTCTTTGTTTGGATTTTTTTTTAAATGCACTAATTAGCTATTAACTAGTTTCCAGCAATTTGCTTTTTTATTTGCTCTCCCTCTGTCTTCCGTGTCCCATATTTAAAAAGCTGTTACACAGACATCACGGCGGTGTCCTTTTCTGCTCAGTGCACAGAGAGGAGCTGAGATGTTTTAAACCTGTCAACTGTTGAACAAAAGGTAACTGCTGCAATATATTTAGCACCACCCCCCACCCCCACCTCCCTGCGCTCCTCAGCAGCTATGCTAATACAGTCCACAGCTGTGGCAGCTTTACTGTTCAGGGAAAGCGGAGGGTCGAGCTGTGGGGTGGGGGGTGGGGGGTGGGGGGGTGAGAGTTAAAAAGAGGGGTGGCAGAGGTGAAAGAGAACCATAGATTGACTGTGTGTCAACAAACCCAGCTGGGAGAGAAAAGAGGATGCCCCCTAACGGCCCCCTTAAACTGAGGAGAGAGGGGGAGAGAGGGGATGCAGAGATAAATGATACGGAGGCGGGATTCAGTAAAGAGGGAACAGAGGAGAAGGAGAAGAAGAAGAAGAGAAGGAGGAAAGGAGGTGGAGGGCGGGGGCTTCTTTTCCAAAGCTATTCTAGGCCTTCAAACAACTTCCATGAGGAATGAGTGTGAGCGATCAGGGAGAGGCAGCGAACAAGGACACAAAAGAGCTACAACCCATAAAACACAACTGCTTCAGAGGGCGGCCGAGAGATAAGACGAGTTTTTACTCCAGCAGCAACCTCTCGCCCTCCGGAGGGGGGGGCGGCAGGGGTCACCGGAGGTTTACACAGCAGCAGCATGGCCGGCAAATAAAAATAACAGCGTCTGGCATTAGAAACGATGGTCACAAAGCGTTTCTTTAATTGCCACATTAACAAATAAGGAGAATTAGTTATTAACAAAGTGATTAATGTAAAAGTTGGCTTTAAAAAAATCCTTTAAGCCATCTTAAAAGTCCAGCTACTTTCATTTTAGGCACTCAATCTTCTCTCACTTTGCCCGCACATTACTGCAGTCTTTTCTCTCCCCTGCACATCCTAAAGGACTATTAAAAACAGTGGGGGGGTGAGGGTCTCGCCTTTTGTCTGGGCTCTTCTCAAAAAGACACTGCTGAGTACAGGCAATAAATCAGCAGCCCAGTTATTAAGGTCTCACACAGATGGTGCGGAGCAGCAGCAGCAGCAGACCCAGTCTCTATCTGAACACACACACATGTTGGCTGTATTCCCTCCATTCTATATTATGAAATTTACTAAATTAAACTGGACTGATGGGGGGGGAAACGTTAAAGAGAGAGAGAACTTAAACATGGGAGCTCATCTGTTGACTGAAGGAAACTGATGAGGCAACTAAAGGTTACAAGTGAAAAGAGAGCAGCAGAGGGCAAAGTTAACTAATGAAGGACACTTCAGCAACAACCTGAAACAAGTGCAGACGGAGCACTTGCACAGTTCTGCAGTCGTTTGTTTGCAGGATCACACAAAAACTACTCAGCTCAAGTTTTATGGATGGGTGGGACACGACCCCGAGGAAGGAACTGTTACATTTTGTTGCGGATCCAGGATTTTTTTTTCTCACTTAACTTGTTTTTCAACATTTTCTTTATCATATTTTTATAGGTCAGATTTGGTCAGGTTCAATTCTACCACGCATGCTGTCATTATTCTTTAATGACAAATAAATCTGTGTATAAATGACAAAAGGCTTTAAAAGGATTTGAGAGCCCCTCCACCTCCCACCCTCTTTTTTGGCCTTTCACACTACATCACTCTCCCCAGTCGACAAGCTGAGCTCAGCGTGTCCCAGGCCCGGACCACCAGGAGTGTGGCTGCTCATATGAGGGTTACAGTCATCTAATTAGGACAGTCCTACAACACTGGGCACACCCCAGTGTTCACCATTACACCCCCGAACAGTAATCCGTTTACAGCACCAGAGGCTGAGACAAAACGATGGAACAGCAGCGAGGAGCAACAGGAGTTTGTGTCGAATCAACAAAAACATTTACTGCTCAACTTCCTGTTTTGAATAATCGATGTGATGTCAAAGATCCGGATTATTTCTACTCTTAAAAATCACTAATTGAAAGCAGATGTGAATAGTATTTGAGTATTAATTCAGTCTTTCTCTGCTTATTCTTAATAAGTCATATGTTTTTCACACACAGCAGATATAGAAATTTCTATTTTAAGACCTACATGCACACGGTTTGTTTTTTCTTTCTTGTTCATTCATATTTTCAAGATATGTTTTCCTTTATCATTCATTTATATATTTTTATAAATCAGAGAAACATGGTTTTAAAATGGTTTTATGTCTAGTGAGCAAAAAAAAAAAAGCAGCACACACCAACAATAAATGCTCCTGATAAGAAACTATGACATTTTAAATGCTAAAACCCGTTATACAGATGAACCATAACTATACAACAACACACTTTCCTCCAGTTATTTAAAGAGCCTGCACCAACACAGTCATTCCCAGACACTGACCCATCAGAGCTCTGGTCACACTGAGGTCAGCTGAAGTTACACTTTACTGAGAATTACACATCATCATCATCATCATCATCTTCATCATCTTCATCATCTTCATCATCTTCATCATCTTCATCATCCAGGCTCACACCAACTCCTCTTCAATCTCAGTACATGACCTTATAAACATCACAGGCTATGTTCCATCCTCTAGCTCCCCCCCCTGGTCCACCACCATAGAAAATAAAAATCACACTAGAACCAATTTGTTCCACCCAGTGTCGCTTGTGATAGCGCCACCTGCTGGCCTCCTTGCAGTTTCTCACATCCCAAGTTAGCTAGAAGTCAAGATCCAGCTCACATGCTTCTATTTGCCAGTCTCAGGGTCACAGGTACAAGAGCTCACTGCCCTGTGTTTACCCTCTGCCCACTCTGACCTGTTAGACGTCCAATCTGTTTTCATCAGGACCTTCATTTGCACTGATGATTCTTTCATGTATCTGTCCTGTCACATGTCTTTGTTACTGATTCTCCTACAAACCACATGAAAAGCTGATTAGTAACCAACTCAGCTCAATGACTATTATCAGGATTGTTTACAATAAAACAAAAACCGGGGAAAAAGCAACAGATTTTTGAGAAGCTGGAACCAGAAGATGTTGGACATTTTTAGCTGTGATTAATAACATGATGAGTAAATATTATTTTAGCCCAATGATTAATTAATTATGGAAATTGTCTGGTCAGGGACTAATCAAATGTCTATATTAACAGCAATGATCATTTCAACAATATATCAACAGGTCTGCTTCTAAGAAATTAAAATAAACTTCCTGACACGTTTGTCTGAACCTTTTTCTTAATTTACTCAAATAAAAACTGCACCATAAAATACTGCGATCCACTTAATCCAGCTGTAATGAGTTTATTATTGTTTTGTTTCCGATTATATACCGTATCAAAAAAGATTTTTTTCTTTTGATTCCAGTCCACATACAAAACAACTAAAAAATTATCTATAATCAGATTCATATTCATTGTCGATGTCAACATCTACCTGTTAGTAACATGTCAGCTGTGTGTTAAATGGGATTTGGTTAATTTTAATAAGGGGCTTTTCCCCTTCAACTCACCATTTAACCCTCCACTTACAGCAGATTGACAACCGCCAGCTTTGATCTCTAGCCCCCCCCACCCAAAAGAACCCGAAAATGCAGGAAGGGCACCAGGTAACCATGGAAACCTCTTCATTACTTATTTGGAGAGGGGACGGCTCTATGTTCTCCTTCCCCACCTGCTCACTAATGACATTTCACTCTGTGTAGCATCTTTGTCGGACTCTCCGATGACACAAAGCAGCAAGTCCTAATTTGTTTTGGTGTATTGTTTGTGCTAACAGAGTGAGGAGGCGGGTGGTGGAGAGACAGTTGTGTCCAGTGGGTCGATGACTGACTAACGACTCGTCCTGTGACTCCTCTGACGACGCACCGGCCCTGAATCAAACACCACTCAACCAATAATGAGACGTGGTGTTAATTAAACCAACAGATTCAGAATCTGAAAATAAACAGAGCGTTTTTTGTTACATCATCCCAACTGAAAACACACTTCCACTCACAGTTTGCACCAATTATAATAGTGATAGACATGTTTAGCCTCCAGTCATGTAACGAAGCATTTTGACATTCTACAAAATAAAGACTGTCCATTAATACAAGCAAACTAACACTCCAACAAATCAGGAAAGTCAATATCACCTGTTCTCCCAATTTAAATTTTAAGCACATATTTGACTATACACGCATTTGTATACATTTTAATTTCATGAAAACTGACCCAAAAAAAGCAAATCTTCACATTTGAGAAGTTGGAGCAACATAGAGGTTTCATTTTTTTTGGCTTTGATGATGAGTTTGAGTTGTACCGTTAATATTTATTTGTTGATTGTTTAAAAGATGAAATGTTTCCGCACTAAAGCCGTAAGGGTCAGTTACGCTCTCTGAATCGACCTTTGGAAAACCCAAGACATCTAACATTGAGGTCATTTTGCATCAAGCAGCGTGAGTCACTGTGTGTGTGACAAATCCTGAGAGGAAATATCTTTTGATAAGCACAACTTTCCCATCGCTGTGCAACTGCTGACTGAGTTCTGACCCTTTTTATACAGTCTATGGTTCTGACACATACAAAAGACTAAGTTCACAACCAAGCTGAGGTTTTGCAGCAGTAAGGCTACACTGCCACCTGCTGGAGCCTCTGTCTCATTACATGTGAAAAAAGAAAAACAACCAGTGCCACACAACACTGTGGTGTGTGAATAACTTCTATATGAGGGTTTACTGTTTAACAAAGATACACAGTTTAATCTTCAAACCATCAAACCAGTTTAACCAGCAAATACAGTCAATATGCAGCCATTCGTCTTTGTGACAAAATAAATAACATATGGCACAAAATGTGGACGGCTTCAGTTCCATGTGGAGACGTTGATTATGCCTCCTGTCGCTGAAAGTGATTATAGTTTGCTCTGTTGATTTTCTTTATAAAACGATGTTATTATGGTTGAGGATTAGACTCAGAAATCCTGTGGGGGACATCGTTGTTTTTCTACATATTATTTGTTTAACAGATTAAGAAAATGGCTATTTGCATTTGGATCATGCATTAGTTACAAGCATCAGCATGTATATCCCATCCAGACATGTTATAAGACTTGGGGAAAGACTTGGAAATGAAATCCTGAATCTGTTGATTTACAAATACATTTCAAAAACTGCTGGACATGACAGCCTCACTGTGTGTGCACTGGAGGTTTCCACATCACACTGGTGTCAGGTGCATAGTTGACCCTCAGCGGTCCCCAACTTAAAGTAAATAGGCTCAATAACAGTATTTCATTAAAGAGGAACAACACTGGGCAGTGTCACGTGAGATAAACAAACTCTGGAGAGTCTGGAAACAAACGTTTGTGAATATTCAGTGACATAAATATATTTACCTAGAAGTCCTAGAAGTCCACATCCCCAAACCTCCTAATAATAATAATAATAATAATAATAATAATAATAATAATAATAATACCGGTGTATTTAACGTTAGAATAAGGACATGATTCATGATAGCTACCTGTCTGTGCAGACGGAGGATGAGGAGCAGTCTGCAGTCACATCCAGCAGGAAACGCACCGAGCTTCTCTGAGCTCCCCTGGTGTTTGTGTTGTTTACAGTCGGATCAACAACAACAACCTCAGCTTCACTCGACGTTCAGATGTCTCTTTCTCGAACTCACTCTGTTGATCTGCGGGCGGATGAACGGTGAGTTTTTAGAGGACGGAGCTGTCACTCTGCGGCTGTTTCCGGCTGCATAATAATTCATTACGAATACGGGCGGGAAACAGAGTTGGAGTCACGTGGTGCTGCACTTCCGCTTTCCTATTCCGGTGGTGTTTTTTTAGTTTTTTTATTACTATCAAATTATAAACAAACAAAGAAGGCAAATTCCTGTTTTCTGTCTTTAGACTAAGGTGGAGCGAAAAAATAAAAGTAATTTGAAAACACATAAGACAGCAAAAATCTGTTTGTGTGTGTGTGTTTTCTAGGAGCCCCCCCCCCTTTTTTTTAAATTATTTTTATTAGATAACTCCTAAACAATTACAGTATATGTAGCCAGCACAAGAATGAAGAAAAGAAAGAAGAAAAGAAAGAAGGAAGAAGAAGTCATGCATTTTTAAAGAATGGATTGACTGTATCACCAAGCATGGGAGAAAAAGGCAGAATATTTAGTTTGAGGCCAAGTTGTAAAAGTTGTACAATAGTCTGTAATTTAGTTTTGAAGTGAAATACAATGGTATGTTTGATAAATATATAGGAAACTATATTTAAAAACTGCACCAGTTCCAGCAAGGCCTACTGAATAAACTATATAAAAAGTGAGAGTGTCTGCGTATGAAAAATTAAAACTTTGTTCCTTCCTAAAAAACATGTTCTGCCTCTGACCCTCAAAAGCCTGTGAGAACATCAGGTTCTTCAGTTTGGTTTTAAATATGTCAGGAGGAGAGCACTTTAATTGTTAAAGGTAAAACCAACAGGTTTGAAACAGATATTCATGAAGGCCTCGTAATCATTTAACTTTATAATATATTTTACATGTCCTCAAACAAATATGCAAATAACCAAATTAACACAAACAAGCTGCAACACGATGAATACGCATCCTCCAGAGCCCCCAGGCCCTGGAACAGATTCCTGATTTACCTGTTAAGTAACTCAGCCTTGATAAATTCATGCATTTTAACATTTCTGGTGAGAAAATACATGACAATTAGATTGTTTCACCGTTAAAGGGATAATATTTGATGTACAATCTAATAATAAAAAAAGAGGACACATGTCATTTCTTATTTGGAAGGGGAGGAGGTCGTCTTGTGGTATTTGGGTGATTATTGGATTAGAGTCCTCTCTCGCCAAAGTTACAGCCTGGGCCCCTGCACAAAATAAACCTTCATGTTGTCATGTGTTTCCACATGCATTGATTCCCCACACAGCAAAGGGATGTGTTTGTCTTTAATTATCACCAAAACCTTTTTTAATCATTTCTGGATCTATAAGTGGAAGTTTCAGTCCAGGAGGCAGACACCCTCTCTTTATGTTTATAGGCTTAAAACCTTCCTTTGTGATAAAGCTTATATTAGAGGTGGCTCAGGCCTGACTTGGACCAGCTCTTAAGCTGCTGTAGGCCGATAGGCTGCTGGAGGACACATGACACATGGAGCTTCTCTTTCCTCCTCTACCTCAGCACCACATCAATGTCTTATTAATACATGTTACTGACTTGATACAGTCCTATCGCTGCAGCTCCAGGATCACAGCTGTGGACCGATTCATGGACGGTGGATCGTGGTGCCACCTGATCATGGATTATTACTACAACTAGATTGCTTAGATATGCCTACTCGCATTTATTAACACTGTCATTACAATTGTCATTGCTGCTCTGTTTATCTCTGTCAAGACATTGTCTTTTGTATAAATACTTGAAATACGTGAGGGATCCCTCACATGTGACTCTCTCTAAGGTTTCTATATATTTTTCCCCCAGTTAAAAAGTTTATTTTGATGGTTTTTCCTCATTCTTATAAGACTAATTGTGAATATGGGCTGTACAAGTAAAATGTGATTGATTGATTGATTGATTGATTGTTTGAAAGTGAACTATAAACACTGCACAGTCCTAACCAAAACAGGTTGTAATCACAGACAACACCACCTTGTTTTTTGTATTACATGTGTTTGTACTTGTGTGAAGTCATCAGTGCAGAGTGTGTGTGTTTTTCCTGGGTGGAGACTGAGATCCTCCTAAAAACACACACACAACCTAGTCACACACCCGCAGCAGCAGCAGCAGCAGCTCCACTGTCCCAGGCCGAGGAAACAGAGAGGTGCCCCCGCTCAGCTCCACACACACAGCCCACATTACCGCGGATCTCTGTGTCACTAGCCAGGTACGTGCTGCTCGTTGTGCACTTTGTGTGGAGGGACTCGAACCGTGTTGTCTTGAGGAACCAGCCTCACCGCAGCAGCACTCTGCCCCGGACACAGGCTGCCGAAACACGGATATAAGTGGTGGGTGTTGCGGTGAAAACCGTTAGTGGTGTTTTGTGTGGGTTGACGTGTCTGTTCTGTTCGGACGTAAAAGAGTCAACAAATAATCTGCTCCTGGTTTGAGACGAGAAGGAAAACAACACGTAGCTTTAAAAAAAAAAAGTTTGTTGCTAAGTTTTTATTCGTACGGGAACTTTTTCAGCAAGAGTCCACGGCCGCTTCTTTACGTTAGCTAAAGTTGAACGTAAGGTACGCGTAAACAGATGCTGTGCGTTAGCTACCTAGCTGCGGAGTTAGGCCTCCACCCAACTAACCGCTGTTTTATGTCTGACTCTGAAAGCCAGTGATCACACGTTGTGTAGCCGCCACACAACCGTCAACACAAATAACAGTGTCCCGTGTTTCGTAACTTCTCAATAAAACCACCCGGATGAAAAGCCAGTCCCGGAGAGAAGCAGCGTGTGATCACTACAAGTGCAACTGTCATACAAGTTCTGTGGCTCAAAGCTGTGTTGTTATTCAGCATCAGTAGCGTCGTGTGTCCCTGCTGCTGTGTTGTAACCAGTAGTGCAGCTCTGTGGCCGGCTGGGAACAGGTCTGCCTGGTTTTGGGATCAGCAGCAACACCCAAAGAACAGGCTCCTTTATTACTTTAACACACTGTGACTATTACAGCCCCATTACGAGCACACTGGTGATAAGGCTCTCTGGCACATCAGTAAGTAATAATCAGTACTTAAGTGTAAGGTGGGGACGTATAAATCAATCAACTTTTATTTGTATAGCCCATATTCACAAATCACAATTTGTCTCATAGGGCTTTAACAAGGTGCGGAATCCTCTTTTTCTTAACCCTCAACAAGAGTAAGGAACAACTACTCAAAAAAACCCTTTTAACAGGGGAAAGAAACGTAGAGACCTCAGAGAGCCACATGTGAGGGATCACCTCTCCCAGGACGCACAGACGTGCAATAGATGCTGCGTGTAACTGACAACATCAGCAAAATAACAGTATTTACAACATTGATTAGAAGAGAGAGTTTGTTCCATAATGGAATCAAGTGTGTCAATGTTTGTAAGTAAGAAAAATGTCCGATAGAGATGAAGGGAGCAGCAATGACAGATGAATTGAGGAGTTACTGTCAGTAATGGTAGAATGTGTGAGTCGGGGCGTTGTGTATCAAGCTGAGTCTTGTTGTCATCATAGTCCGCTTCATGTTCATTTGTTTTTCGGTCACTACTTTCACAGTGAACTCAACCAAACAGTCATCTCCTCTCTCCAAAACCTCCGCCAAGGAGTTCTTTGTCTTCACCCCTGTCCATTAGTTGGTTAGTTTGTTTGTTTGTGAACTAGATACACTGAACGTATTTCCATGAAACTCGGTGGATGGATGGGACACGGGTAAAGGAAGAATCCGTTTATTCTGCTGCAGGTCAAGATTAAGGGACAGATCTAAGAATTGTATTTATCACTTAAGTTAGCATTGCAAGATTGGCTGATGTCAACATTTTCATTATTTTTCTCAGGGAATAATGCATTGATTTTGATGGGGATGGGGGGAAATCAGGCATAGTTAAATAATGGGTAATAGAATATACTAGTGGCGGGGAATATGTCAAAAATTATACCAAGAAAAAAATGCTCATATCAGACGATATTGATGAGGACAGGTGTCCCGGTCCATTAGGCATGAGGGGTATGGAAATGGATGTGAATCATTCTGCCTTCAGAGTCTTGACTCAATTGAACACATTTGGACTGACGTGTTCGACAGTGCTCTTCACCACCACCTTCTAAACAACAAATTGGGGAATACGTTTTTCAAGAGTCATGCTCCATCCCTCCAGTAAAGTTGTACAAAAGCCTAATACCTAACTAAGACACTTAATGTTGTTTTTTTTTCCTTTAATTTTTTTCATCTGTCTGGATTTCCTCTTCAATTTCCAACCACTGACTTGGTCTCAAAGGGTGAAATCTCCACCAGTTTATTGGTGATGCCCTTTTTACACGAGAGTATCAAGAGGAGAAAAACAACTTCTGCGTGTGGATCAAATAAACGAGACTGGAAAAATATTGAAAAGCAGATGCCTGTGGCTGCTGTTTCCCTTTCGACAAACAAGACTGGGAGAAAAAAACAGACAAAATATGCAACAGGCACTGGACTCTGCAGGGTTTACATCATAAGGGAGAAAACTATTTTGGGTAACAGCATCACTGTTTGGTGTGGGAAACCTGCACTTTACAGCATGTGTGTTCATAATGTGTCTGAGTTTCTCTCTGTAATTGTGTCATTTACTCTCTTTACCCAGCGAGATGAGTCAGGCGGAGCAGGCACCTGAGGACATGCCTGCATACCTGGATAATGAGCCAGATACTACAGGTAAGTTTAGTCGCACAGTTGTTTTGAGGAGGGGAAACTTCAGTTTATATATTTATTGTGCTCAAAAGTTCACCGTCATGTCATAGAACAGTTTTCAGCCAATAATCAGAGACATGAATCACTGCTTCTGCGTAGTGATTGGCTGTTTTTAAGGCCTCAAACTACAGGTGTAACAGGAAGAAAACAGTAATAAGCTGCATGTTGCTCTGGATGACATGATCCGTCTTTTAACTCAGCCACTGTAGTTATATACAGTCAAGTCCAAATTTAACCTTGAAGTGTATTTTTCTGGCACTTTTGCTTTTATGTGACGGAGACAGTAAAGATATGACACGAAATCCGGGGTGTTGAGATGATATGTCCACCCCTTTAAACCCTGAGGCCACCAGGAGGCCCCATTAACCCATTTTCAAAAGCAAAAATGAAATGTTTGAAATTATAATGAACTTTTTCTTCTAAATATTTAAACAGTTAACCAAAAGTTTCCCTTATTTCAGAATCGTATGTGTCATGCTAACATCTGTATGGTTGGTCTATTGTGTATTTTTCTTACGTTACGTGTTGTACCTCTGCCTTCAAGACTTTTGAGACCTTGATTTCATCTGTTATGTGCAATATATTAATTCTCAATTATTTAAGATGTTTACCCTTTTATAGCTTTTGTATTTTCTATTTATTCTCTGTTATTTATATGTATTCTTTTATTATCATTTTAAGCCTGTTCAGCATTGTGGTCTACGTTGGTTGTTTTTAAATGTGCTGTCTAAATACACTTTGACTTGACAGGAGAAACATGAGCAAGGTGGCGGTGACATGTTGAATCTTAAACTGTTGCTTTTGTTGTTTTAAATCAGAGGGCAACAAGGACCACCCACAGACACAGCCGGGCATGTTTGGCAGGCTGGCGGGGGGCCTGTATGGTGCCACCAGGGGAGCTATAGGAGCAACGGTGGGCGGCGTGACGTGGATTGGAGGAAAGAGTCTGGACCTCACCAAGAGCGCCGTCAGCACTGTAGTGGCTGTGCCTGCCATGGGAGTGGGGCTGGTTAAAGGCGGCGTGTGCGCTGTAGCTGGAGGAGTGTCTTCTATCGGCTCTGCAGTGGTCAGCAGAGTTCCCATAGGAGGAGGTAAAAAGAAAGACAAGTCTGACTGACGGGGAGAGGAGGAGGAGGAGGAGGAGGAGGAGAGTGAGCCCACTCAGCCGAGTTGTGTGAGCACGCACTGTTCGGATTCATCAGCAAGTAAAGACCAAAAGAGGACAAAAACATTCAGTGAACATGTTTGGGTGAGGGGGTCTGTGCTTTGTTTTATTTCTTTAGTTTCTGTTATTATGTGGCATGGACCCGCAAAGCAAGAACTTATAAAGACTCTCCGACTGTTAAAGGAAAATACATCAAACCATTCTCACCAGTGCCTGAAACTGCTCGAATGAGTTTCATTTTTTTTATAAAAATTCACGTCTGTGTTTTCCCTACAGTCACTTTTGCAGCAGGAGAACAGCTCAGAGTGTAAATGCTACATTTCACCTGCAAGACAATCAATGATCCGTGATGATCTAAAACTGTCATGAGGTTTTTCCTGGGGAATGGAAATATTTCACTATCAAATAACAGACATTTATTCACCTTTGTTCACAAAACAGTCTGATGAAAGATGTGATTTTATACAACTACAGTCCAGTTTCATATCTACACTTAATCACCTGAATATTTGATATTGCCTTGTGATTATATTGTCAGCTCAGTGGAAGGCAACTTGTGTTTTTGTTTCAGAATCTAACATATTACAATAAAATGTGTCGCAATCTAAAAAAATAAGAATATTTACATTTTAGTGAACTGTATCTCCTGTCAAAGCATTAATTGATTTACTGTGACTGTACCAGTAGAGTCCAAGTTCATTGAATCATGTTTTACATACTGCTCTTCTTTTGACTGGTTGTTTTGACAGTTACTGCGACCTGTTGGTTTGTTTTGCTCTCATAAAGTATGTTAACATGTGCCCTTGAAATAAAATAAAAGCTGGATCATGGCATTAATCTCTTCGATTGCACCAAAGAAGATAAGTTTTCAACCCAAGTGTTCTCGTAGGTGCCTCCATATTGCTTCAGGTCACTGTGTTTACTGTTGTTGCAATCTGATGGCTGGTTTTCTTGGCAATACACTTTGTATTTCAAATATCAAGTACATTTTAAGATGACAAACTTGTAAAACACCTTTTTTTTCTAAATTTACCTTTGTTTTATCAGTTTGGCAGAATGTTTGCTGAACAGTTAGAATAATTAAAACATGACAATATTGTAATCAGAACTTGTTTAAATAAAATATGCTGAAGGTTGTGTATGCACTGTATTGTGCTCCATCTGTGACAAAATTAGTCTATATCTATAAAGTCCTGTCAATATTGGTTGAGTGCTGACCAAGGGGACACAGGTACAATATTGGACGGATTACATGAAGTTTATGTTTTATCACCTTTGCATTTATAATGAATTAATGCTAAGATCACATCAGGACAGTAAGGTATAAATAGAATTGCTACTCTTTGCTATTTACAGTAAACATGTATAGAAACATTTATTTTTATTTAAGGGGAGTCATTTTCAATCCAGACAATCCCAGGGGATCATGTTTGTTAGAATATCGTTGACAATAAATTAAGAAAAAGTATGTTATGCACAAAAATAATCAGAAAGTATTTATAGCGTATCATCTTTTTAATACAAATTTGGTTACAAGACTGGTGATTCATTTCATTCTTCCTGTTGCAAACTTGGTTTTTTAGTTTTTAGCATAACTGAACCATCTTAATGCTCCAGATGAAACATTAATTGTTGACGGCCAAATTGTTGACCTAGACGCTCTTTGGTGATTGATCGTCAACCATGGTCACAGGCCCAACAGTAATCACCACTTTTGGCTCATTCCCTGTGTGGGGTGTTGCGCCGGTCTCTCTCTCTGTAAACAGACATAGAAACGTGGTCAGATCCAAGCTCATATTGCTCCTAAACACTGCACATTATAAATTCATCCCTTACTTTTCCTGAAGCATGACGGCTCACAGGAGCGGCCTCCTCCAGGAGTGCACACAGCTGTACTACAGTGAATGTACACCTGAACAAGCACAATAGTGTCAGTAGGGCAAAACCAAAATCTTTTTTTGCCAAAGTTTCTCATCAGCCTGTGTAATCATTACCTGCTCCCTCAGGGCCTGTAGTGAGCTGCTGTCTACAAAGGTAAACATTTTGAAAATGAAACGCCTGTAGTGACCCGGGAAGGCCAGACCAGAAGAGGGGCCGATTGGAACCAGTGAGGACATGTAGCGATCATCCCTGTATGGACACCTGGATGGAGAGCAAAATATGTGAAGTTAAGTTTGAGGTAAGCAGCAATTTCCCTGTTCACTGTTTCTTGTGACCAGACCTGAAAGGAGTGTAAACTCTCACAAATATCCAACATGTCATCATAAACTCGACAGTGTAAGTTGATGCTTTATTTACCCATCTATCAGAAGGTCCCACTGAGGCAGACTGTGAGGATTGGGGCCTGTAGTTGTCCAACAGTGACCAAGAGTCAGGACAAGGTTTGGATCTGTCTTTTCAAGGAGCTGAACCTCCACGAACACTCGGTCCCGCAGTACCTTGGTCACAGGGTAGTCGGCCTCCGTATAGAAAGAGGTATAGGCTGCTTCAACTATGAGAGCAGAGTTAGTGGTGAGTATGACAGCCAATGTTATGAAATGATACACAAAGCAACGCTACCAATCTGACCTGCACTTACATTCATTACAGCCCTTTGATAAGCATTCTCCGTTAGCCAACCTCAGTTGTACTCTAATAGGTCCCAGAGCAGCAACTGGTAGAGGAGGATCTTGTAATGGTAATACTTCGATAATCAAAGTTTCTATGGAAGTGCCCGTGTACCTACACTGGAAGAGCAAACTGACAAGAAAAATATGGGATGAAGTTGCTGTTTAGACATTTAATATTAACACTGAATTACTCAAAGATGATCACCTACTCAAAGGAGCTGTCCCTGGTAATGATTCCATTAGGCCCAACTTGTAACTCATATGAGGATGACATCCTGTTCTCATAGATTATAACACCAGGCTCCTCCTGCAAAAGGCAAAATAAGTAAAGTGAAAATATGCACTGGCCTTATTTAAGGTGGGGGTTTTTTGTTGGAAATAAATAGGGAATAGATATGGAAAATCAAAGTCTTACCGTAACAAAAGAGCCACAAGCAGTGACAGGGAATTGGAAGATAGCAAATGCTGAATTAGAGTCAACATATGAACAACCTTGACCTTCCCTGAACAGTGAAATTGTTTCGATGTCCAGGTTGGGCAGAGTCGCATCTTTGGCCACTACAACAACGAACTGGCCATCCTTTGTGCAGAGGACAGTCACTGGTGGCACAAAAACAGGCATTGATAAGTTAAGTGATTACATAACATTGACTGGGTATAAACAACTGAATAATGTAGAACATCTTTTTACCAGATTGTTCTTTGAACATAATCATGCATTTACATTTTTACATCCCCACTGCTATTAGAAGTACACTAATCAATCAATACAAGTATAACATAATTTTCTTCTCAATAAAGAGTATAACAACCTTCTCAAAAACTCACCTGCCTTTCCGAAGAAGCAATGTCGGCCGTCAAAGCAACAGTTTATTGCTTCACATCCAGCAGCAGAGATATCATGACTGCCACATGTGATTTTCACACTTTCTTCCACATCACAAAACAGCTCCCCAGGTGTCTCTGGCACCTTAGGGCGCGACGGTGGTTGATGTGCTTGCGGTGGTTGATGTGCTTGCGGTGGTTGATGTGCTTGCGGTGGTTGATGTGCTTGCGGTGGTCGATGTGCTTGCGGTGGTTGATATACTTGCGGTGGAAGTTGTGGAGGTTTTGGTTGATGAGGTTTCTGTGGTGGTGGGTCATATGGGTTCTGGAAAGGGCGATCCTGGAATATTTGAGAATATTGAGACGGTTTTGGCGGTGAAGTCTGTTGGCTGCTTGTTGGTTGACGATACTGAGTATAGCTTGACTGTGAACCTGGTTGGACATTTGTATGTGGATTCTGTCCAGGATAGCTTGGCTTTCCACCCGGTTGGACATTTGTCTGTGGATTCTGTCCAGGATAGCTTGGCTTTCCACCCGGTTGGACATTTGTCTGTGGATTCTGTCCAGGATAGCTTGGCTTTCCACCCGGTTGGACCTTTGGTACGTATTTAGTTGAGGTTTGCTTTGAACCTGGTTGGATATTTGTCTGTGGATTCTGTCCAGGATAGCTTGGCTTTCCACCCGGTTGGACATTTGTCTGTGGATTCTGTCCAGGATAGCTTGGCCATCCACCTGGTTGGACATTTGTCTGTGGATTCTGTCCAGGATAGCTTGGCTGTCCACCCGGTTGGACATTTGTCAGTGGATTCTGTCCAGGATAGCTTGGCTGTCCACCCGGTTGGACATTTGTCTGTGGATTCTGTCCAGGATAGCTTGGCTTTCCACCCGGTTGGACCTTTGGTACGTATTTAGTTGAGGTTTGCTTTGAACCTGGTTGGATATTTGTCTGTGGATTCTGTCCAGGATAGCTTGGCCATCCACCTGGTTGGACATTTGTCTGTGGATTCTGTCCAGGATAGCTTGGATGTCCACCCGTTTGGACATTTGTCTGTGGATTCTGTCCAGGATAGCTTGGCTGTCCACCCGTTTGGACATTTGTCTGTGGATTCTGTCCAGGATAGCTTGGCTGTCCACCCGGTTGGACATTTGTCTGTGGATTCTGTCCAGGATAGCTTGGCTTGACAACCGGTTGGACATTTGTCTGTGGATTCGGTCCAGGATAGCTTGGCCATCCACCCGGTTGGACATTTGGTACGTAATGAGTTGAGGTTTGCTGTGAACCTGGTTGGACATTTGTCTGTGGATTCTGTCCAGGATAGCTTGGCTTGACAACCGGTTGGACATTTGTCTGTGGATTCTGTCCAGGATAGCTTGGCCATCCAGCCGTATAGTGAGTTGAGGTTGGTTGCAAACCTGGTTGGGCCGATTCTCTGACTGGTGTTGATCCCTGAGAAAATTGAGCACCCTTCTGGCCCAAAACCTCTACATTTGTCCCAACTAAGCAGATTAGCAGTACTTGTGCCACCAAAGAGTTGGCACTCCAACGCTTTGCCATGGTTTCACCGCAGTCCAACGACAGTCCCCAAGTGCACTACTTATGTGTGCAGCCACATTTATAAGGGATTAGATTTGAGTTTAAAAAAACCCACCTCCAAGTCCAAACTACAACCAATCAAGTCTTCTGCGCTTTCTATAGCCACCTAAAAGCATGTGGGGGGTGCATTATGTAAGGTTTGATAAGCCGTTGGGCAACTTTACAAAATAGCTTGTATGGCTGAAAAAAGGAGATAAAGCGTGTCCTATCAGTGTCTGTCAACTATCTATTGACAAATACAAATTTTGGGTCACAAAAACCTTTTTTAAGGTCTTTGTGGCCTTTCTATTTTCTTCAAAACTGTAAAAACGTGTCATTGTATGCTCTTCAGTCCAAATTAGTGTTTTATGTTGCTGCTGTGTTACCAGTTCTGAACATATTCACTCACAATGCTTTCATCTAATCAAAACCTGTTGTCCTTTAAATAACTGACTAACTGAGAACTTTAAATCCACTGCAAGACAAACGTGCTGCTAAACATGACTCTGTACAGTATCGAATGGTAATTTTAGCTGTTAAGGTAACAGATAACAGTTTTTTTATAAGGTCTCTTTCTATCTGTTATAAGAGCTCAGAATTGTTCGATAATAAGGTGTTAAAGTGACGATAGTGGGGATGTATTTTAATTATTTAGTTAATATTTTCCATGTTCCAAATAATAATCTACCTACTTAGTTTAACTCATATGCCCTTTTTCAAATTCCTAGCTCTGTGGGCTTCAATATTTACCCGCACCGTAGCTAGTCGTCAGATGCTCGAAAACCAAAAAACTGTAAAAAGATTATTGTTTATTTAAAATTTAAAATTTATTGAAACAGTAGCAAGTTCTACCACCACCAATACCATGACATCAGTGGGTTAACAAGTTGACTGCAATGGGCTCCAAACATGCTTGTTACTGAGGGTGAACTGAGTCTAATGTAGTTAGATAACAGTAGCAGACTGCATAGTAATCACCTTTTACAAGCTTTTTCTGGTAACCAAACACTACTACCTTTGACATTAGCTTAATATCAATAAGCCAGCATTAGTGCATATGGCAGAAGTTAGAATTACAAATATTGCTTGTTTGCAAGATAATAAAATTCAAACTAAGGGGTGACCCATATATGTAAGTGATGACACGCCTGTCCTTAAAATGCTGATTTAAATAATTGGATAAAATCGCAGATATTGATCATTATCATATTATAATATATTATTATCTTACATCCAAAATTAGCTAAATCAAGTGTTTCAGATAACTTATGGCACTCAAACTAGTTGTTAGGGTACATGAAAATCATGTTTTGACTCTTTTCTGAAGTGAAGACATCACTGATACAGTTCTTACAGTTACATTTTCTAATTTAGTTTAGCTGTAATCTGGAATATATTTGCAATGTGGAGCAAACACATTGCAACACACAGGCTGAAACGTGTGTTCTCACAGATCAGGTCACAGACAGTTTGACATCACAGTATTTATTTGCAAGTCCACCATTCGGGTCACAAAAACCTTATCAAAGGTCTTTGTGGCTTCGAGCTTTATTTGTCACCGCATGTTTATTTTGCTACTTTTCAATTTACAGGACTTAGTTTAGGTAACACTTTGTAAATGGTAAATGATCTGTATTTATATAATGCTTTTCTAGTCTTGATGACCACTTTTTTAACATTCATACATTCACACACACACATTCAGTGCATCTATAGGCAGTTTTTTGTCGCACACCAAAAACAGTAAAAGATTAACACTGAGACAGAAAGACAATAAGTCACAAGACAATCTGGGACTGGGAGGTTTTGCCACGCTAAACCAAATTTTACACTAGTTCAGCTGCTGTAGAGTGATTGCAGCAGGAGAAAACTCGCAGTTAACCTCTGTGAAGGGCATGATAAACAGTTATAGCATTTATGGCATTACATTTAATCTCCAATCACTATTCTTAAAGTCACCAATCAAACTAACTCAAAGCAAGTGGAATGGTTTCTTTTTTATTCTTGATTTACTTTTGTGATAATACCAGTGGTATAGCTGCATTGATAAGCATTGAGGAGTCCAAGTAAGCAGACTGACTTAGTAATGTCTCCCACACATCAATACTCATATTCAATACTGAGCTATGCTAACATTTGCCAGCATAAGCTACAAATCACACCAGACAACGTAGGCTGTGGCAGCAAAATTCCTGAGAGTATGGAACCGAGCAAGGGGGAATTCTATTACATAAGAATTAAACATTTATTTGTAAAAGGGACGTTTATGTATTATAAGTGGATACTAATTGACTCATAGCATAAAGCACAAATATATATCCTGCCTAAATGTAGATGAATATAATAGATCAAAAATCTACTTACGCAAATGAGATTAGAGTTGTTTTTTTAAGACGCTTACGTTTCATTAAGTTTCTTTGGGACGAAAAACACACATAGCTGAACAATAGCTCTGTGTACTCACAAAAATAAACCACCAACTAGCAGCCAAGTCTGGAGAGAAAAAAGAGAGAAGAGAAATAAAGTCCATGTAATACTTGTGTTTGGCCATGTTGTGGAGGTATTTGTCTCAAACAGACATCATGCATTGCATTAATGGCTTCAGCACTAACATTTGGATTTTAAATCTTTTTAAAAAACTCGATTTAAATAAATATTGCTCTGTATTGGTTTTCCTAATTTGTTTTATGAAATAATTGTTACTGTTTTTCTTTTCTAGATTGTTAATGTGTTTTCAGAGTTATTTACTTGACACTTGAATTGATTCTTTTGGGGAAGATGTTATTTGATATGTTTGACCATATTACCGATGCAAGAAATAGATGGATGATGACTACACCTGTTTTATAAAGCCAAAAAAAAAGGTTCATTAATTACCAGCAGACTGGCTGTCAACTTAATTTAAAGTCTTGATGCTATGGTTTCCTAGTGAATTTTAAGGTCATACTTTAGTTGAATATTTCCATTTTAAGACCCTTCTTCATTTCAGAGGGAAATGTAGTTTTTACGCCAATACATGTATTTGACAGCCACTGCATTGGTTATTTGGATTTTATATACATGAAACTTGATCAACTTATGTAAAATTATGTCAAGTAAAAGCTTTGACCATTTGCTGGTATGGAAAGTTGTTTAAATTAGATCAATGTGCAACCTCTGATTACATTACTCCACAGCAATCACAATTGTGGGAGAGCCTCCTTAAATTCCTTGATGGCCTTTATTTAAAGGGAATAATTCAGGGATCTTAATGAAAAAAATCTGTCATAATTAGGTTGTGTGCAATTTGATGCAGATCCAAATACAAATGCAGATTAAAATGTGTTTTCATAAGGGGAAGCCATTTTGATAGTGAAATAAGCATTTGAAGATTAGAATGATGTGGTAGCATGTGGGAACTGTTTGGTTTCTCTATAATTTTTAGGATCTCGACCTTCTATGTAAAGTGCCTTGAGATCATGTATATCATGATTAGGTGATATACTACGGTGGCCCACAGGGCTCCACGCACTGCAAGTTAAGAAAACACATGCAAATAGAAAAAACACGGGAAAATAGAAAAAAAACACGTGGAAATTAAGAAAACGACATCATCAATTTGACTTTAGGGGAAACAAACAGAAAATCCCTCCATCACTGTGATCCATGCACGGATGTCGGGGCTAAGGGACACTTGGATCACACCACAGGAGCAGCATGGAGGGGTGTTTTTTTACGTTTGAAGAAGTGGTCCCCATTTACTTTGCAATTGTATTGGATTCGGCTGCAACGCTGTTTACCCCCTGAAACCCCAAACGTGTTTTCCCACCCACGCTTCGTCAGCATAGCGGCGAGTAGATAACGAGGGAATTCTCATTATTTGGGTGAACTATCCCTTTAAGGAGCTCAACCGCAGTGGCCTACATTCCCCAGAAGCCCCTGCGACGGACTCCCTCTGTGATTCAGCGCGTCCGCGGCGTACGTTTCACTGAGCATCGGACTGAAGCGGTTTAATACTAGAGTTCGAGCGGAGGCAGACATGTCCGTGCCTCACGCACACAGCCCGGACACCAGCAGCCGGAGGAGGAGGCCGGCGGAGCTGCCGGCAGGTGAGAGGCTGCAGCGACAAATCCGGATCCTCTGGAAAGAAAAAACTTTATCTGCCGCCACACGAGCGCGTCTTTAACAGCTGCGTGGTTACGGGTCTCCATGTTTATGTGTCGGCAGCTGCTGTTCCAGGGGATTTCATTGCGTGGATGGAACGAGTCAGGACGGTTGTTATTCACAGGGCTGTCACATATGGTGCTGTCACGTTGTGTTCATTACGAGTGTGTGCATGTGCGTGTGGGTGGGTGGGTGTGTGTGTGCGTGTGTGCGCGTGCGCGTGTGTTTGTGTGTCAGGGACAAACCAGGGACAGACATCCATTATATCTCCAAAACACAGAGCTCTGGGGATTCTTATGATTATTCTTATGATTATTATTATGCCAGAAAATAGTGATCTAAACCAGTGTTTTCCAAACATCCCAAATATATTGGATTCTAGGGCTTGGTTATAGATTATCAATACAGTAGTTATTGTAATATGATTTTCATCAATAGCAATATAACAAAAGTTCAACATCTAACATCTATATATTGATTATACTTTGTGTATGGACAGTGAGGAGGTATAACTGGATAAGTAATAATTGATCTACTTCAGATTTGTTAAATGTTTTGCTGTTTATTAAGTCTTTGCCGTTCTCTGCCCATAAAGAAGAGTTTAAACTTGAAAAAAATAAATGGGACATTTATAATGCTAATTATCATATCAACTGACAGGAGAATTTGTATCTTGTTATAATATTTTGCCTTATCGCCAAGGCCTATTGGATCTATTGTCATATAAAACAAAGAAAAACAGCAAATACTGAGACTGGAGAAGCTGAAACTATAGGGAATGTTTTTGAAAGACATTTTTGCTTGATAGATTACATAAATGAATTATCAAGTATCAGAATAGTTCATTGTTTAACTGATCAATTAATGTAATAAATGACAAAGTCCTTGCTCAGATTTTCTCCTTCGCTATGTGTCTGCAACATTTCTGGTTTTGAAGTTTAAAAAACTGCCAAATGAGGAAGAGTCTAAATTATGTAGGTAAGTGGCCAAATTGAATTGAATGAACTTGACTTAAATTTATTCACATGTTCGTCACGTAATCATAAACAAGGACTGTCTGTTGTAAGGTTTTATATTTGTTATGAAGCTGAAGGTCTTCCTCCTCTGCACAGAGCGATGAAGCTGAGTGAATCAAGATAATGCTGCTTGCACTCTGATCCCCTATCTTTGCACAGTCACTAACACAATCACTACCTCTCTCTCTCTCTCTCTGTGTCTATCTTTTATACTCAAGTTTATTTCAGGAAACAAACACAGAAACAAAAAGAGGAAACAAAACAAGACTCTACCCAAAACTGTGCAAATTGCTCTTCACTGAAACAAAAAGGAGAAGTCATGACTTTGGTGGTCGCTTGTCTCATGATGCCAGTGGTTTGTTAGCATTTGTCAAGGCTGCGTCTCAGAGAGATCAAATCCTGGTAATGAATGAATGAATGACTGAAAGACCCAAGAACATGTTTTACCCTTTGATTTAATTACAGTCATGCCATTGGTTTCCCTGCAGAACAGATGCAGCTATTGTCAGACTGTCAAAGGCAGTAATATGTTCAAATATGAAGATGCCCTGAAGCGAAGTTAGTTGATATAGTGAACTGTGCTGGACTCAAGACATTAACACATGTGTACAGTGCAACTGGAGGAAGACACATGTAGATACATGTACAGCGATATGGGATGAATGTGTGTGGACATAAATACTGTCAGTGGGGTGATGCATTCAGGGCTCGCAGGATCCTTAATGACCCGTCCCACATACCGTCCTCTGAATTTGACCGGTTACCTTCAGGGAGACGTTACAGAGCCTATAAGTGAAAGACGTCTATCCCATCGTCTATCACACTACTCAATAAGGAGACATCTTGCTTCGGCCATGTATCTCAATAACCTTTGCACTTTGGTTTTTAAGCTTAAATGGCAGTTTTTGTCTTTCATCTTTTATGAGTTATATCCTTTTAGTGTTTTATGATTTTAAGTGTTTTTAGGGCAGGTGTAATGTTCAACTCACTTTTATTCTGGATTATTATTCTGGGTCTTACATGACACGTCCCTGTGCACTGTTTGTTTGTTGTACAATGTACTGTTCTGCAGCTGCTGTAGCACTCTGGGCCCAGACAAATGTCCCCATGGGGACAATAAATTATATTTGATTTGATTTGATTTGAATACTAAGAGTCGATTGAGGTGATGTTCCACAGTAAGGGTCATGCATGCCTCTGTTCGAGCTCTCAGAGGTTTTGGGTTATTTTTAAACCAGTATGTGTGATTTGAGTTTAATTCCAGTGTGACTCCAAGATGTCTGAACTTTGTGCGAGCTGTGTCACCACTTGAGCGACAGGAGGAGGGACTCTGGGTTGTGCAGTTCCAGTCAGCTGACTCAGCCAGTCTGACTCTGCACTGTAGACAATGGACATAAATGTAAATAAATTGTGTAACTGATGATGGAGCTGCGACAAGTCCGAGCACGAGGACATTGTTGTCCACACAAAGACTTGTTTTCACAAAGACAAAGCACTGTACGTATTTTCTTGGGGTACTCTGCTTCCTCCTACAGTACAGAAACATGCAAATTGGGGTTAGGTGTTAGGTGACTGTAGGTGTGAATGTGAGTATGAATGGTTGTCTGTCTCTGGATGTTGGCCGCGTGATACGCTAGGTGTTCTCGTCCACTGTCAGCTGGTCTTGACTCCAGCTCTCTCCGCAACCTTTAAAGGTAAAGGGGTATGATGGATGGATGGTAATCCGTTTCTTGTTTGGTGCTGCAGATCTTTCGTGGGATCAGGATCTCCAGGCAGGTTACAATCATGAACAGATCCACGACCAAGGTCAACCACTTCTTCCAGCAGGCACTCCACCCACACATCAGTCCGTTTGTCCACAACAACGAATATGCACCACAAAGTGCATATCTGCACACACACGTGAGTACTGAGCACCAACTGGATTAGATTTGTTTCTCTCTCTCTAGATTTACAGATGTTTAATTGTCATGTTGTCGCTCGTCATTTTAGGTTCAAACCACAACACATGTGACGACAGTTGGGAGGGGATTCAAAGCAAGAGAACCATCAGGGCAGAGAACGAAGTGGAAGCCAACAAACTGGTCAACAACTACAGGGTAAGAAGTTTTCTGCTGCTAATGAACGTGGTTTGAGTTCAGCAGAGCTGGTAAACTAATCCTCAATCTGTGTGTGTGTGTGTGTGTCAGTTTGGTTTTCGGAAGTGGAAGAGCCATGTGACAGAGCGTCCGTTTGAAGACAGGTCGGAGGTCGTGAAAGAGCTCTACTCCGAACTGAACGTCATTAAACCATATTCAGGTTCAGGTACAGGCTATTGTCCTTTGTGCTGATGAATAATTCCAGTTTATAACATTATTATATGTTATTATTTTTCGTGGTCATTGTGTTTGCATTTGTTACGCTAACATTGAACTCACCAAAATAACTGCTGAGATCCGAGTGGTGAGATGATCATACAGGTTGTAAACAAGTCTTTTTATTTGGGGGTAAATCCTTAAAGGTGATACACTACGCCTTTTCAGTTTTTCTTTCCTCTGATGTATTATATGTTTTTTGTGAATGTAAAAGTTCTGCAAAGGACAAGTGAGCTGCAGAGTCTTTACACACTTACTGGTGGAGCCTGGTAATAATCAAGTTTGGACATAACAAAGGCATGGACACATTTTTTTGTGTGAAAGAATGCAATCCTTAAAATTTGTTTTGAATGAGAAATCAGTTTCTGGACCACTGACTGTTCAAGCAAACACACGCTTCCTCCAGGCCGTACAGTTCTGGGTCAGTCTCGTGAGTCCCACCCCCTCTGAGATCCCTCTCCAGGAGAGAAGTGTGTTTGTTTAAAACCTGTCTGATCATCCAACCACAACACTATGTTCCCGGATCTCAACAGTTCACCATACAAGTGTGATTTTATTATTACTGAGAGAAAAGGTGGCTAAACTAAAACAAGAGTTATCCTGTGCACTTAATTCAATTTACATGGAGGAAATGTTTTCATGTTTAATCTGTTTTTTTCTTCCTGGTGCCAGGTCATTTTATCACATGTGGAAATGTACTGTATGTGTTTCTCTTTGGCTGGTGGGTCTCCCTGGCATATTTCCTGGTCAGCATATTGATGTTCATCACTGTCACTGGTGTACCATATGGTAGGTGAGCTAACCAATAAAGAATAGTTATGGGGTTCATTATCGATCATCAACCATTCCTCTCATTCTTTTTTCTCTCTCTGTCTTCAGGGAAGCTTTGCTTGAAGTTGTCCTGTTACTTCTTGTGGCCGTTCGGCAAGTCAATCCACGAGGTACGGTTTGGATCTGAGTTCAGTTCATGTTGGGACGTTCCTCCTGCCTCTTTTCCACCTTCTTCTAAAGTAAAGTACATTGATTCACAGTAGAACCTGCGGTTTCCTCACCGTGGTCATGAAAGCAGAACCTTTGTGTTTCTGACACACGCCACAAGTCCGCAACAAGTTCCATTTGCAGCAACTTGTCATTGCAACACATTTGTGACAGTTGTACACAGTTGAACAAACACCCGTACAAATGATTGTGATTACAGCATATTAAGTTAAATAGCCTATATCTGTGAGTCATAAATCACTGTCCTGTGGTTGTGTTTCTCCAGATTGGAAATACACTGAGGAGTTGTTGTGAGCAAGCCCCAGACTGTGAGTGCAACACAGACGGGGTGGATGAGAACTCACCGGTTCTGCTACCCTCAACCACAGAGGTGCCAGTCCCAGAGATCCCGGGACGACCTCATTGCACTCCCTTCTGGGTAAATTTACACACTTAAAGAAATGTATGAAAACCATTGTGCACATTCCACCACATAGAAATCAAGTGTACCCTATCATTACTCTGCTCTCCCCTCTAGCGCCGTTTCTCCACCTACGTGTGGCTGCTGCTGGGATACCCGCCTCTGGTGGTCGTCCACTCCCTGGCCTGCTTCATCTCCTGGATCCTGATCTTCACCATCCCCGTGTCCAAGATGAATGCACGGACACTGGCCGTCATTCTTCTCCTGCCTCCTGAGAACGTTTCTTTTTCCTCCTCCTCACAAAGAAAGGTAAGAGAGAGAATTGGATCACATCAGCCAAAGCACATAAATCATACAAATTCCAAACATGTCAGTTTGATGCTTGTGCACACGTTTCTTAATTTTCTTTTCTACCTGACCTGCAGCATCAATGCTACGAGACCAGAGCACTTCTGTGCTCCTACCATGCTACAAACTGGTACTACTACAAGTACACTGTTGATGGGATCAATGTGTTCGCTGTCAGTATCCTTACACTTGTGTGTGTGTGTGTGTGTGTGTATGCCAATGTGTGTGTGTTTGTGTGTGTTTGACAGTGTGCGTCACATGAGGAGCTGTTATCATCTTTGACCCCACCTCAGACCTCCTCCCTCTGGTAATCGTTGCGATAGTAATTGGATACATCGACAAAGAAAACGATTACGCCAGCTCTAATGTCAAGTTCGCCATAGCGCTTGGCTCCATGATACCTCTGTCGTATTACATTGGTATGGGCATCGCCAGGTGAGCTGTTCCCATCAGCTCCAAACACCCAATGAGAGAAATTGAGTCTTGACGTCACCTTAAGTGTTTGAAACATGTAAATGTAAGTGTAGATTGATGATCATTTTTGCATTTGCAGCATCTCAGCTCAGAGTAACTTTGCTGTGGGTGCAGTGGTGAACGCCACCTTCGGCTCCATCACAGAGTTGACCTTCTACATCACCGCTCTGATCCGAGGTCACCAGGCCGCCAACCCGTGTCTGCAGGAGGTCGTTAAAGCGGCACTGACCGGGACGCTGCTCGGATGCATCCTCTTCATTCCTGTAAGCCCAACCACATACACCTCACTGTTTACATTTCAAAATAAAACAAGGTCATGGAATTAAATTGTTTTTTAAGTTGCATGTCAGTTCACTTACGAGGATAATTTCAACCTGTAGACGATTAACTCAGTATTAACGTCACACAAATCATGTTCCCACGCACACACACACTTATCCTCCATGCTTTGTCCTCAGGGCATCTGCATGATAATCGGTGGACTCAGACACAGCGAACAAAGATTCAACAGTCGCTCCACAGGAGTGAGCTCTGCTTTGCTTTTCATCTCTATCGGAGGTAAGTTTCCAAAAATACTTACTCTCACATTTTTGGAAACGTCGGACACAGGAGGTCATAATATTAAAGGGCACTGTATAAAACCTTTTATGAGGGAGGGGCAGATTTTCTTCTGCATCCGGGTTGTTTTTTTATGCCAATCATCTCATGACACTCACTCGTACTCGTGATCTACAGGAAAGTAAACAGCAGCAGTCTATTCCTCCCTATGTAAACATGGTTCTGCCTCCTAAAGAATAACAAGTACACCAAAATGTTTAACTCTTGCGCCACCTAGAGGCATTTCATGTTACATTTTTCCTTTTTTGAGCTGCTGTTCTCAGCTTGTTTGTGTGTTTACATTTATCTCTTGTACCAACTTTTTGATAATTTTTTTTTTTTTAAAAGAGAAATAATTGAGTCACACTGATCTACAGTGAATATTAGATAATTAAATACTAGTACTACTAGTGGTTATACAGAATATGGTAATGTGATGTTAATCATTTTTCTGATCAAATTTTATTTATGTTTTAACCAAAGAAACACATAAATACAAACAAATACACATTCACAAAACATACAAATGATAAAAGAAATAAATTTAAAGGAAAAACAAATCACCCAACCCGACCCCTGGATCCAGGGCACCGATCCCAAGAATTTGACAATTAATGTTCCTTTCCTAAAAAATACATGTTTTTGAAAAAACTTGT
The DNA here is from genome assembly GCF_009819705.1 of Hippoglossus hippoglossus. NCBI lineage: Eukaryota > Metazoa > Chordata > Actinopteri > Pleuronectiformes > Pleuronectidae > Hippoglossus > Hippoglossus hippoglossus. The sequence continues at coordinate 10,491,036 of NC_047156.1, read as the reverse complement.
CACAGCGAGTGTCTGGAGATCATAAGGTCACACAATCAGCAGGAGTTCAAACATAAATCCATTTGCACACAAAATAACTGAATGTTGTTCAGGGGTTGACAGCAGCGACAGAACCAGCTGAGCAGGTCTTTCTGTCCTCCAACACTAAAATCAACTGCAGGGTAAAATAATTACCACAGTGTCTTACAATGAATCATTCCTCCACCTGTGGATGGCAGGTGTATTTGCCCCCACGTTGTTCTCCAAGGCTTATGGGAACCTGGTGTGCGAAGGCTGCACCAACTCCAGTGGACAAAACACCTCGAGCAACAGCAGCGCACCGTTCGTCTGCCACAACTGTCACTACGATCTGGTCAGCACCAGGAGCCAGGAAGAGCTCACAAACCTTCGTAACACAACTTATCATACACCGACTTACAGGCACTGTTCTGTGTATAATGTGCTTTTATTTTTCTATTCAACAGAACAACGGAACACTGTTCCACAACCACGTTGAGTAAGAATTTAAATTTAAATTTTTTAAATTACGTATGGATTGTCATGTAAAGGAGCATAATGGTAGTTTTGTGTGTTTTAGCTGTGCTTTACCATCAATTGGCGATTTAATGTGGACAAAAATCACAAGTTTTCTAAAAAGTCAGTGGTTTTCTCAGTGGTTTGCAAAGATGTAAAGGGAAATAAACTTAAAGTAAATGAGCTAAAACCTGTTAAATTATGGTCCTATGGGTTTTAAAAACCCTCTGTATATTTCCTCCCCCTCATTAATTGTGTGTTTGTGTCTGCAGGCCGCTGGTGTTCACTGTGTGTACCCTCCTGCCGATCGCCTACATCATCGGTCTGATCTTCACACTGAAGACTCACTCCCACATTTACAACATCCAAGTTGGAGAAGGACAGGGTATGAGCCGATCTCAGTGTGAACAGTGCAGTGATCAGTGAGGGTTTTATTCACCTCCCGCTCACGCACCATCGTATCTCTTGTGTTTGTCTGTTCAGTGACCCGCCAACATGGAGCAGTGGTCCACTGGTCTCGCTGGAGGTCTCTGATCATCCTCATCATGGCCACCGTGCTCACGTCTGCCTGTGCCGATCTTGCCACCGAGCACATCCAGCCGATTTTAAACCAGCCCAACATCTCTCAGGTGGGAACGTGCATCAGATCGTACTCGGAGACGTGGTTGTTGACTCTCTTTGTACTGACATTTGCTGTCTTTCTTTCTTTCTCAAGTATTTCATCGGGGTGACAGTTCTCGCTATGGTTCCAGAGATCCCTGAGATTGTTAACGGGATCCAGTTTGCTCTCCAAAACAACATCAGTCTCAGGTAAATCATGTCTCATTGAATCAAGTACCCACACAGCTTCTTTACAGTGTGTGATGGAAATTCATCTTGAGATTTGAAATAATGAGATTATCAGACTGGAGTTGCCTTTGAGTTTTTAGTAGTAAGCTCTGCAGAGGTTACACAACAAGCACGGGTGCTCAAGTGGAACTGCCCCAAAGTCCAAAATAGCCAGTACTTATACATAGAGGCGTTTCAGGAAACATAACATGAAAAAAAGACATGAAATCATCATGTGTCTATCTGCTGTGTCCGTCCGCTGTAGCAGTTGGAAGAAAACATTACCGAATAATAATATTATTATAATAATAATACACACTGTTTGTCAAGGTCACAGCAGTGAGACAACGCCAAATAAGGGTTCCATCCTGTCAGGTAGACAGTATCACAGCAGTGAGACACCTGGTCAGTGGAATTTTCCATTACAAGTGTCTATAAATGATTTTTATGTTTCAGTTTGGAGGTGGGAAGCTGCATTGCTGTGCAGGTCTGCATGCTACAGATTCCAATACTGGTCTTTTTTAATGCTTTCTATGTAAGACACTCTTCTCTTCATTGATTTATTCATATAAATATCACGTTTGCAATCTTTTATAGTTTTCTATGATAAAAACAGCATCTCTGCTTCTCGTAGGACGTGGGCTTTGTGCTGTTATTCAGTGACCTGCACCTGTGGGCCAGCATGTTCAGTGTGATCGTCGTCAACTACATCTTCATGGACGGAAAGTCGGATTATTTTCAGGGTGAGTTTCGAGTGTTTAAAAGTGTAAACAGTGCGATAAAATAACAAACAATTGATCCACTGACTTGTCATTCCACTGATGTTTTGAAGATTTGTCAGTTAGTCAGCAACACTGGTCTTTTTAAAACACCAGTCAATGATCCAGAGGATATTCTGAGGTCATCTTGATAACTCAGTAGATCTTCCCATCATGCCTCAGTATAGAGAAGTAACGCCAGTCTCTGTGTGTCTATCTGAACGTTATTACCTCTCTCCTGGTTTGTCAGCAAGATCACGCAAAAACTACTTTACAGATTTCCACGTAACTTGGTGAAAGGATGGGACAGGGGCTAAGCAAGCATTGATTTTAATCCCTACCGGTTGATTTTCATAAGAAGGCTGCAAGAAAACGGGAAACCTAAAAAGACTTTAGGATTGTTTATCTAATTTGGTGGTTTAATAGAATGACATGCAAGAAGAATAGTGTCTCACTTTTCCCTTTTATTTGCTGTCTTGTTTTTCTCAGGCACAGCTCTGGTGGTCGTCTACCTTATTCTCCTGGCTCTGTATTACTTTGCTCCATCTCCAGCTGCATGCTGAGTGTGGGTCTTTGATTTTCACCCTAAGTTTCACTTTTTTAAGCCTGAAAGAAACTTAAAGTACAAATTCAGCACCACTCCATGTTGGTTTATATTTACTGATCATTTGGGACTTTTAATACGTTTTTTTTTATGCTTTACTCTGAGTTACACAGGTGATAAAACTGAATATTTTAATGTGAGGAAGTTACTTTTTTTTTTCTGCTCAAACATGTAACTCCTACTACTGTAAGTTTGTAAGCTGACAGACGTCTTAGTGAACTGTGGTGAAGGAGAGGAGTGGATATTATGATGTAAAGAATCTGAACTAATGGTATTTTGTTAAGTTACTGTTATAACTTTGTATACTTTTTAAACTCCAAAATGTAAATATGGAATATGTCTAATGAGAATTCATGAAAGAATTGACTTTCTATCCATTAATATTAGTATGGTTGAAATGGCAGGACGCTCACCCAGCCAGGTCTCTGCTAAAGTGGCAATGAGTTCGAAGTGATAAGATCCCCGCGTGTGGAGATCTCCGTCAGTAATACAGTGTGTCATGACTGCACAGTGTAAAACATTAACAACATAATATTATGAAAAACCGACTGCCTGTGTCTTTATTGTTGGTACAGACAGGAATTACAAAACATAATGTACATTACAACCATAACTGCCTGTGAGGAGGGATTCACCCCTTTTTCTCCCAGGAGTTTACGAGAAGTGACATGCACACCATACCGACATGCATAAGATCATTTAACTTACATTAACATCCAAAACGATGCAAGTATAAACACATCACTCTTTAAGCAACGTGGGACATTTACCAGGTGTCAACGTGCAGTGAGGCAGATATAAATAAGGCCAGAGCTCAGGGGAAAAAGTGGGATTTTGAAAGTGAACACGGGTGACTGAGTATTTCTACAGTATTCAACATTGACAGTTACAGCTAAAGATCTGTTAGTGAAAACCATCCGGAGTGTGACGACATCTGATTTCACAGGAAATGACCGAGCCTGCTGACATTTAACAGAGTGAGAGTCTGATCACAGTATTTTACATCCTGAGTACGACCGACATACTCTTCACATACCACTCTGATTTTGTTCCTAGTTTAAAAAATTTAAAATAATAAAAAAAGAATGGTCCCACATTCCACTTAGTTTGTATAACAACACTACAGCAGAACATCGTCGAGAGAAAACAGACCAAAAGTAAAACAAACAATAATAGAGTCAATGTTACGGTATAAAAAAAGTTTAAATGGAGTTTCATTTTGAAGTGAGAACTGAAATGACTATCAGGTGAAAAGAGAAAGTGCAGCTACATGACCTGCTACAGTTTAAAGTTTTGTAAAAAAAAAAAAGGTTAAAACAGCACAGTGATAAAAATAAATAGATCTAATGTGTTTGTGGAGATGAGTTGATGATAAAACCTTTAGCTGCAGTCGTGTCTCCTGATTAATCATGAGCGGAAAAGTTCAGCAACAAAAGCCTCGTGGAGAGCACCAGGTAAATTACATGGGGAAAGAAACATTGCAGGATTGTAAAGAAACCAGTCTTTAAAAAACTAATTTACAATAATATAAAAAATAAAGCGTGTGTGACATTTTGGAAATTCAGAAGGCACCGAATGAAGAAATCAAAAAAAGGCTTGAGAATCGCTGTGGAGCTACAAGTGTGTAAAATTCATCTCTAACTTTAATAAGCTTCATTTTCCCAAAAACAGAAGAATCCAAGAGGCACAAGAAGCTTCACAGTGATGCAACATCCCAGATGTTTAAAAGAGGCTTTGGGGGTTTTTTGTCTGATCACAAGCTTCAGTAATGTGACCAGTGACGTGAACGCTTTCAAATCGGAACAGTGGAGTTATAATCACAGCTCGTAATCAGCATGCAATCAGAAAGTCCTCGAGGCTAAAACATGATGCTTTGAAAAATGTTGACTGTTAAAGAGGTATCATGGTTATGCATCACCAGCTGTGTGACACTTTTCAGGGAAATCTCACACGTTTCTGATTGAGCAGAAATTTGAGCGTCTCTCAGGAAACAGGTCGCAGTTTTCTCCGGTTTAAAACTTCAGTCATTTCTAAAGCTTAACTACATCACAGTGGACCCAGCAGCAGCTGATCGGCGGCAACGTGTCGGCATCAGAGAAAACAAACATACAGTATCTCAGCCTCTGAGCAGAAGCAACATTCATTTAGCCTTTCAGGAAGTGGTCTAAGGAACAGTCAACTATTCCTGCTCCACAAGTGTCTGCAACAGTGATGAGTGGTAAAAAAGAAAAAGTGCACGACGTAAGTTATGAGCATAGCACAAGATACCTCTGAGCAACAAGCAGTCATCGTACAGTGAATTTGGTTTCCACACTGACATGCGGCTTCTGACGGACACGTGCAAACTCAAATCTGACACGTTCACATACAGAGAAAAATAAATCATTGCACTTTGCATTTAAAAAAAAAAACACATTCAGATAAGACTTAAGTTTTAAAAAAAGGCCTTCAGAGTATTTTCACCATCTGACATCAGACTTTGTTTCAAGAAATGTTTTTGTCAAGTCATCAGCGTTGATCCGATGACAGACCGCTTCCTTCAGTCTTTGTGCTCGCTCTACTTGAGCCGCTGGATTAGCGCGTGTGTCAGTCCGAGGCTGAGCAGCTGGAGGGTGGACAGCTGGGCCAAGTGAGGGGAAGATTTCAACAGCTTTTCCCAGGTCAGTTCCAGCAGGCTGGGCACCACCAACCACACTTTGTACAAAGAGCCCGTCCTCCGGTTCCCAGACATGTTGACGACACCGCCGTGGACGTACATGCAGCCAGCCTGAAGGAGAGGAACGGTACAGGAGATGAGACGCTGCAACATTTAGTTCATTGATCAGCAACTGACAGTCAATTAATCATTTTAAGTCACTATAAGCAAAAACCTCAAACTCTCAGGTTTCCGTTTTATCTCGATTAGGATTTGCTGCAATTCTGTTTTAAAATCATTGTGAAATGAATATTTTTGGGCAGTTGTTCAAACATAACTTTTGAAAAGTCACCCTGGGCTCTGAGAAGTTGTGACGCATTCTTTTCTTCTTTCGTTAGATATTTTGGGCATTCATTTTAATTGCCTTGAATTGAATTGCCTGAATACATAGGGTGCCTGCTCTGCAAGCGATTCTTAATACTGCCTTCATTTATTTCATTATATTATTATTTGCAGCCCTTCAGCAAATAATCACAGACCAGGTTAGACCATGTGATCATGTGCCATAGATACTTTACTCACCGGAGTGACTGCAGCACAGTGGAAGTAGGCTGGTTCTGGCATTATAGCGGGCAGCTTGGTCCACTGAAAAGTCTGCAGGTTGATCTTCCACAGGTCCGCCAGTATCAGCTCTCCATTATAACCCCCACATATAAACACCTCTGTGGTAAAAACAGAGTGAGACGTGGTTAAAACACAATATTGTGTCATAATAAGTGTGTCCACGATGATGCTGTGTGGAGAACTCCTCACCCTCTTTGACCTGCACACAGCTGTGACAGCGACGGGCAGCAGGATAACCTGTCGTGAAAATTACAAACAAAACAAAGGGAAATTATTTTGTAGTTTTCAAATCGTCGATTCAGCACAAAAAAAATTTTAAAGAAAAAACTTGATCACAAACCTAATTTTTCATGAGGTTTGGTGATGATTTCCTCCCAGTAATTTGTCTCCAAGTTGTATGCGTGAATCTGATGAAGGCAAACAGTGTTTTATAAATAAAATGAACAACTAAAGCTCTGTTTATCTAAAATTCGGTCGGTGCTGGTTCCTCTCACCTTGTCCAGGGGATACGACGTCCAGGAAGTTCCACCTCCTAAAATGTATATTCTTTGTGCGTCATGAGCAAGCTCATGTCTGTACCTGTAAAACAAAGCTTTAACTTTCTGAACGTTTTAATTACCACGATGGGAACCGGACAACAGGACAAACATGAGCTCTGCTAACCGACCTTTCCTCAGGCAGATCCGATGGCGTGTTGTTGGGTTTGAGGTGGGTCCAATCTCTGGTGGTCAGGTCCAGCCTGTGAAGGTCGGTGCTGTAAAGGTAGCCCGTTGTCCCTCCAAACACATAGAGGTAGCCATTTATAATGGCCATCGCCTGGAGAGTGGAAAATATATCAGATATTTTCCGGTGGAATAATCTGCTACATACGAGAACGTTTTTGACTTTACACTCAACAGCTTGACAGAGACACTGTTTACCTGCCCATAGATCTTGTTGGGCTTCTTCCCTCTGCAGCTGAGCAGGTTCCATCGCCTGTACTGAACGTTGCAAACATGGACGTCGTTGCCATTGTTTTCGCCAAATGGAATCCCAGTCCCACCGAACACAAGCAGGTTGTTGCCATGTAAAACAGCTGAAAGAGGCAGACAACAGCGTCAGCCTCAGTTTAATATCTGGTTATATATCTAATATCAAAGGATTCCTGGTGAAGTTCAGTTATTTTGACAAAAAGGGCAAAATGATTCATGATTTTAGTGGAAATGGAATCCAATTTAATTTTCACTGAAAACAAATTAAATTCATGATTAGATTTTTACTGGTGTTCCATTAAGTCTACAGATTACAATGTGTAGCTCCCACTGCTTCATTCATAATAGTTTGTTGTGACACATTTTATCTTTATCCAAAAAGATCAGCTCCAGTGATTTGGATACTTCACAAAGCCGTAATGCAAGGTCAATATTATTTAGATTAATTCTTCAGACCTACATACTGGTCCATTCAAAACAATATGAAGTGTTTTATTTCCTTTTATCAGTCACACCCATCAGAACAAACGTAGACAGTGTACACTTGGCACTGATCACCGCTTTTGATCTGATCTCACTTCTCCACATGCAAATAATCTTGTACGTCATTTCTGTTTACAAACTCCGAATGATGTTTTAGTTTTTAAGCAGTGTGATGATACAGATCGGTCCGTAGTGGAGGAGAGTGTGTGTCTGTGTGAGAGGGGAGAGGTGGTCTGCGACACATTCTTTCAGCCTTGTGATCACAGATGCATCCTGGGGCGTCCTCTGATCGACTACAGTAAACTGTAATCTGGTTACTCCAGTTTAAGTCACTGCACTGATTGTTTGCAGTGACGACCAAGTGTCCTGGGGAGTTTCGTTGAAAACAAAGTTTCTGTTTACATTCAACATTACTCACGAAACTCACTCCTGAGGTCTGACAAACACGTTAAATGCATTTTCTTCCTCACATTTGCAAAGACATTTTTTCTTTGAAAGTTTGACAGCTATGTTGTTTACATCCAAGTCTATTTGTTTGCAGACTTCATGGCCTTTTCTGACACAATGTGGCATTTCTTGGTGTTGCACAGCTAGCTGTAGCTTTGTCACCTGTGTGCACAATGATTCCTTTGTGAAACAATCGAGTATAGATCATCGTAGTGTCCAATTGCACCATGGAGTTCCTCTAAAGCCGCTTTCTGACATGACGTGTATGGAAAATTGGGGCTGGACATTTTACAGTTTGCCTTTTGAGTAGAAAGAACGCAGTAGGATATTGTAACAACTGACTCAGACATTTGCTTTCTCACATCCAGACCCTCTGGAAAATTTCAGGAAAATATTTGGGACTTTCGTGCATGTCTGAAAGCAGCTGAAATAAGACCAGTAGCTGGTTTTTAATGAAAACAAATTGGTGCAGTCTTTCCGACACATTTATTTGTGGTAGCCTGACACAAATTGATTTCCTTTTTTTTGTTTACTTTTTCAAATAAGCGATCCGACTATCTTATTTCATTTTAATGCATTGATTCACACAGCCGCTCTGTGGGAGCCATTCTAATGCAATAAGGACAACCCATCTGTCCTTACCTGACATAGAGGCCAGCTCTGTGGGCATGTAGCCCTCTGTGCGGACTTGTTGCCACGTGGCTGTGGCAAAATGAAACCGCCAAAGCTCCCTGAAAAGAGGGTAGTCTTCATTCTCTGATCCACCGGCCTCATCAAAGTCTGGGTTGTAGCCTCCGAACACGTATAGGTTCGTGCTGTCGGCAACACAGCGGTGACCACTGCGGGCGGGAGGTATACAGTGTCCTGTGGGAGGAATAAGGTGAAGACAGACTTTGAGTCACTGATGTGAATGGAAAAGAACTGTAGTTTATTTGCTTTACCAAAACACACAAGGCATAAAAGACAAAGCGAATGATGTAACATTGGTTACAGTTTATATTTTACAAGAACAGGATCTCAGTCAGTTTACATCGACGTTTGTTTCCTTCTTTGACGTGAAAATAAAACTAGGAGAGGGAGATCATACAGTGTCAGCTTCACCTTCTCTCAGAAACCTGTTGGGGATCCGCAGGTTGGGGCAGGAAGGGGAGAAGATGCGTCGAGCCTGAAGCCATCGAGCCCGCTTCTTAGAGCCTGTAAATCATTCATCAAAAAAAGAAGAGTGACATAGAAGCAAAATGAAATATGTTAAGTTTATGAACTGTGTCTTTTTCTCCTCAGCTCGCTGAACGGAGAAAAAACATTCTGCAGTGTGTGAGGAGCAATGTGAAAGGCCTAGACTTTGTATTCATGACACCTTGGATGTGAAGCAGGACTGAACTTTAGATCTGGTTGAACTGTAAGAATTCATATCCATCTTTTTTCCTTTCTTACTTTGTCTTTCCTTGTGGTCTTCTTGTATTTGTATTATTTTTATCCTTTCATTTATATTTGTCTTGTGCTCTGCTGTTGCATAATTTACAAGTGCAGCAATTTTGTAAATAATGGCTGTGTACTATGTGAATTTCAGGTTATACTCATAATACTCCCAACTACTAAAAACTGTAAGATTTGACCTTTTCTTTTGAAACTGGTTTAAAGGTTTATCACCAAAACTGGGTGATAACATTGAGAACAATCATGTCAGAGTTAACAGTCAGTTAGCATATTGCATATTGTTAATAAGAATAAAACAAACTTTATTCATACACCACTTTCCCTAAAAAGTTACAAAGCGCTTAACAGAAAGACAAAATGAGAATTAAAAACAACAACCCATCAAACAAGAGAAAGAGAAGCAGCTCTTAAATCAGTGGGGAATAAAACAGAGTTAGACAAGAAACTAAAACACTACATATGTTAAATGTTCATTAAACCGTTCAGGTTTTAAAAGACACAGATAGATTGACCACTGTTTGGGGGCTTTAACAGCAAAGGCCCTGTCACCCAGACTCACTGGTCCTGAATCTAGGAATAACCAGTGGAGCTCCATTGATCTAAGTGAGCACCCAGGCACATTGGGGTTAATTCCTGGATGTAGTTTGGATTGAGAGCATTTCATGTCAAGTTGAATCTTTAACTCAGTGCGGAATGTAACAGGGAACCAGTGTACATAGGCAACATACATGATTTATTTTATCTGAGCGAGCATCTAGTGGTGTTGATGCTCATTAAAACATATAAAGTTTGACTTTGTAAACTTAGTTTTGCAGGTGAACAAGGATGTTTTCTCCTCAGTCTCAGTAAAGCTAACGCCATGTGTGCTCTGCAGCGTCTCCTCCTCCTCCTGACTGCCTGTTCCCTCACGTGTTAAATCCCCATTTAAAAGACAATAACAATAACAAAGGCTGTGCAGGTGCCTCCTGGAGGACTTTCTCGTTTCGGCTAGCTTCCGTAGCAGCTGCAGCTAACTTTGGCCTGTGTGCTGTGGCGGGTGGATGCTCAGCAGCTAGCGTCGCTAACCCGCAGCGCGAGGAGCACCCTGGTGCCAGCGATGCAAACAGAGTCCCTGTTGACTCTGCAGTGACTGCGGCCGAGGAGGCAGCGGAGCGGAGCCGCTGTGTTTACTGACCGGAGTCTCGGGTGGAGGGCCTCCACGACAGCTTCTCAAACTTATTGAGCTGACTGCAGGTCCCGTTGTGTTGGGCCGACGACATCTTCACAGCAGCAGCTCCACGCACACACACACAGAGAGAGAGAGAGAGGAGGGTCACAGCTGATCAGGAACCGAGCGCCGCCACATCCGATCTCAGGCTCCGACAACCAGAGCAGAGAAGAAGAAGAAAAACACACACAGCTTCCGCCCACACCTGCTGCACGTCACAGGCAGCTGGTCTTTACTGACCAATCGCAGGAGAGGGGAGCCTGCACGTCGCGTCAACGAGTCACGTGGTGTTGTTTATAGTTTTTAAATGTTTTTTGAATTCCATCCACCTAAAGTTCAGCAGTAATACAAGACAAGATTGTTACTATTTATATAGTACACTTCCACGACGAGGTCATTCAAAGTGCTTCACACAGAATGTAAGAGGCTCATTGTAAAAGCAACCAAACCAAAGACAATACAATAAGGCAATTAATAATATTGGGTTAAAAAGAGTTTAGTAGAGAGGAAATAAAATAAAATGCTGATTAGCTTTGGCTAAGTGCAGCATATCCAGTTACCGCTATACAGGATTGTGCTGTCGGTCATAAATGAGTACAGCCGAGTCATGAGCATCCAGAAATAGTCCTGCACCTTTTTTGGCATTGCTATCACACCAAGAAATTCTGGAAGGACCTCTGTAAGCTTATTATAGATTATATTTTTCAAGAATTTTCATTATTTGGGGAAAATGTGATATTTAGTTTTTCCTAAGGACAGGGGATAACGCACCTTGTTAAGCCCTATGAGACAAATTGTGATTTGTTAATATGGGCTATACAAATAAGATTTGATTGAGTGATTGATTACAACTGAAGTTTATCAGTGACTTCATGACTTCTTTAAAGTTTGGTCCATGATGAACTTAAGTCAAGTTAAAGTTTAACTACAAGACACAACACACTAACACAAAACCTGCACATTTAAATCAGAATTCTAAAATTTAAATTTAAATAAAACACTAATTTTCTTTGAATAAGTACAACATATCCAAAATGCAGGCAAAAGCTAGATAGAGAATCAAAGCTTCTACACTGTTAGAAAGCTGAAGCCGAAACTACATTTCGGTGTGGTTACAGACAATGTAAGAGAAAATATGGCAATTAGGCTCTGTGTTTTTAAATACAGTTTTGATTTTGTCTCCAAGTTATTATTGCACCACTGACTTTATGTTCGATAATTTGTCTGCTTGATGCAGTAAATCTAGCTCTAAACTCTCAGAGAAAAAATAAAGCATATTCAATTGCTTGCAAGATACAGACATGATTTACTGTAAAGGTTGCATGAGGGACGACTGTTCAGTTACTCTGAGAGAAACGTGTGGTTGAAGAGATTCCTTCTGATCAAAGTTGTGTCAACCTTTCCCCCAGATCTTCAGGGGCTGCTTTGCTGACATGTGGTAATCTGGATTTGAAGCTCACTGGGATTGGCCATCGGAGCAAAACAGAACAGAGAGATCAATCAACCGGTAGAAAGCTACCAGGACTTGTTCTCACAGGCTGTGGGCAAATAAACGTAAGATAGTCCACCCTCTTCTCAATGGTAATATTAATGATCAAACATGATCTTTTCTTTGTCTTATCTGTGTTGTTTCCCTGAAATTCACATGTTTAACATGACACTTTAACACGCCTGTGTGTTACTATGTTCATGCACTCGTGTTAATGTTTAACATTTAAGGCCCTCTATGCCTGTCCAGACCCTGTAGTTGTCACAGTAAAATAACTCTGTGCAAACTGTTTCTGTTCAGATAGCAGTGCACCAATCATTCAGCCAGAAGTAACTCATGTTTCACAGGGTACACTATGTTCCTTCATACATTTACTGCATTACAGCTTCACTTCAGCAGGTGTTCACTCGAGGTTTACATAGGTAACAAGAATCTCAGTGTCAGTCACTCAGGAAATGTATCATTACTTCACACAGACAGTCGCTCAGTAGACTGTGACATGTCCAGCACTGACTTCATCTCCTACTCGCTGTCAGTCAGTACGAAAATCCTGAACCATGAGCTGCAGCTGCGGTAATGAGATTGACAGAGTGATGAGTCGTCAACTTTTTGTTCCATCCAGTGATCTACTCATGGATCTCTGGAGGTCAGCACTTTATACAATCTCATCCAAGTGTCTTCTACATTGATTAGCGTGATTGGGGGATTCAAAGTCACTGTTTGTTCAATGGTTAGAAGATTACAGCTGATAACCCAGTGATTCTGCTACAAATCATGTTGGCGAAGCTTGTTTTAATCTTCCATATAAAACGATCTAAACATAGTTCAGTTTGATGGTTTGTGTCAACCTGCAACCATGAAATCTCTCTGAGCAAAAGGTCTTAGAAAAAAAAGACACTTCACAAATCAAGATTAACAGATACATATATGAAAGTACCACGTAGCTTACAGATATGTTCATGGTTGTAGAACAAAGTTGATCAAAGAAGAAACTATTAGGTGGAAACAAAGCAAATATGAGTATTTTCAAATGTAGTAAGGATAGATTCCTTCTTTCTGTATTATGAGCAGTGGGTTTCAGTTCATCAAGCCCGGTGTTGTCTTTGTTTTGACTTTCTTAAAATATCTTAAATATTTCTGGTGGTGTCTATTTCACACAACTTTTGACTGTGGAAGGATGGATCTCTAGCAGGAGTCCGTGCACCACACATGACAGCGTTGAGATACTGCTGAGATCTGCCTCAAGCACATGTATTTACCTGAATGTACACAAATACACACACAGCAACAAAAACAAAATATGTTCTCCACAAATCTGCCCCTTCAGAATCTAAGAATCTTGACTGATTACAACTTAAGTTTGTCTGAGGATTCCTTTGAAGTTTGGTAACATGATGAACTTGTCTGAGGTCTTCAGTGCTCCACATTTGGAGCGAGACCTTTATATTGTCAAACTGGAATGAGATGAGTGATGTGGTGCTCAGACACCATCAAGGGTGACACCACTTCACAGCCACCAGCCCGGACTATGCTAACATGAAGATCTACACACTAAACTACAGCATGAGGGACATGGTGGTCTGACAACTGAAAATTAACAATGTGGTATTTGCTTCAATATGTAGTGATTCCAGGCAGCAGACACTTTATTCATATCAAGCCAAGGTTTTGTATCATGTTCACCTTTCTTACAGTTACATGTGACATCTGACATTTTGTCTTAGTCAATTCCACGACTCTCATCTCGGCTCCGTGTGGCTGCAGAACCAGAGTTTGAGATGAATCACACCACTACATCAGTGTTGGTACATTACTGGTTGATGTTGTATGAGAATCAAGAGGTCATGTGACCATTATCTCAGGTCTCAGACAAGTTGACTTTACCTGACATGGAAACAGACGTTTGAGATGATCTTTAGTGACTTATGCTCTGTCTGAAAACAATGGATTAACAAGCATACTTTATTTCTGTACTCAATGATGATTATTATACCAATATTTAAAGTCCAAAATCAAATCGTCCTCAATGGGCTTTACAATATGTTTTTAAAAAAGGAGGGATCCCACCTGGACAAACAGAAATGTAATAGTATGTCATATGTACAGAGTAGACAATAGAATGTGAATATAAAGAAACACAATGGCAATATGAGGCAATTGAACAACAATAACAGTACATCTGCAGCTTTCCAGAAAATCTGAGTGCATGGATTGGTACGTAATGACTGATATTTGGCTTCAGTCCATTTCATTTCAATAATTTTCACTTTATTTTATTAATGGTATAACTTTTATTTATCTATTAAGACTGTTTATATTCATATAATGATTAATATCATTGGTGGACACAGAGTCCCTGTGAGAAAAACACAACTTTGGCCTTGTGTGCTTGTTATTGAATTTTAAACGAGCTCATTTCACCATAGATCTGTGCGTGATAGAAAAGCACACCCTCCACCATCGAGCCTTCTATGATCAGCTTCTGCTTAAAAAAAAACAACCCAGAGGAAACGTTCGTGTTTCAAACGCAAATCGCTGCAGGATTGCGCACAGCGGCTGTATTCCCGTTGACGGATACGCCAGAAACGGAGCCGCGGTCGTGTTCTGTGACGCGTGCTTCTGTACCTGGGCCCTCCCTCCTCCCGTCGCTGGAGGTTGATGTCACTGGCAGCAGCAGAGTCCTCCGGACAGGACGCGAGAAGTGTGGGTAGAGAGCCGCGCACACGAGCCCCGGAGATCCACGGTGAGAGGAGGAGAAGAAAGTGGGCGATGTTGCAGTCTTGTTTATGGACGTTGCGGGGAGGCTGCTGATACGGTCCGTCCACGCTGAGAGTCGCAGTATTTTTTAGATCACTTCTTTAAACAACAAAAAAAAAAAAAAACATGTCGTCTCCAAGTCCGGGCAAGAGGCGAATGGATACCGACGTGGTGAAACTGTATCCTTCCCAGAACATAAACAAGCCGAAATAACCCGAGCTAACAGGCTCGTCTTGTTTTTATAGCCAGTGTCATTGCTCTGGTTGGGGTTAAACGCACAGTTTCTCCATGTTGGATGTCGTAGTGATGTATATTGTGTGTTTCCTGCCTGGGAGAGATTAGTATATCTTGTGAAAAGTGTCTAACGCTCGACCCCGTGATGTAAAGGGGCAGCTGCAACGTTAGCTCCCCCAAGTTAGCCGCATAGCCAAAGGAAGCTACGCGTTAACTGTTGTTTGTGTGGCGTTACTTGCCAGTTAGCCAACGTTAGCATGCTAATACAGTACTTGTGTGTTTTTTCCTTTCTTGTTAGCATCCAATTGTTATCACCAGTGGAATCTGCTGCTACGTTAACCAGGCTGCGCGAACTATTGTGTTAGCTGTTGGCCGTTGCTAGCCTTAGCTCGGGGAGCGATAGCCAGTTAGCCGTAAAAATTCGCTCCCATCGGACTGACAACACAACGTGAGGGACGATCGATCCCTTCTTTACATTTAGGAAACAGTCATTTGGAAAGACACGTCCGCGTATTTGTGTTTTCAGCACCGTCAACGCATGCGAAGCTAGCTCTGTAGCATGCTAATCACCGAGAGAACAAATGAGGTCGTTGGAGCGTAGCAGAGACGATCTTTGACAAATGATCGAGTAGAGACATAACAACTTTTAATACCATTATATAAACGGACTTTGACACTTTGTGCTTTGTCAGAGATTGAGGCCTAAACACCAGGATGGTACAATGGGACTGAAAACAGAACACACGTCGTGTTTTTTGCTGAATAAGCCACGGATTGCGTGTTTACAACATGTTTTACAGTAAAAAAAAAAATCTGAATATATAATCATTCTTGGTTTGAGCCGTTGAAAGGCAGGATGGGGGAAAAGGCGAATGATACGTTGTCCCTTTTTAAATATAATTATTTTCATTAACATCGCTCTCATTGTGGCTGGATTTTCGACGACATCGCGTTTTGACGTGTTGGCAGCTGACTGGTGTTGTCGTGTCGTGTGTGTATGGTTGTGTTGCTCCTCGTTATTCGCAGTTTGCACCTAAGTTTGCTCGAACGCTTTAATGACAGCGTGAGCTGCATTGTTTTGTTTTTGTCCTGCAGCGAGATGCTGCTCTCTGATTGGTCCGCCTGTTACCATCCGGAACATGGCAGGGGGCGGGGCTTCACACAGCTGATCGCGGAACAACAAGCGTGCTGTCCGGGGCCCACGCACGGGGACGGGGGGGGACGGGGGGGGGGGGGGGCAGGGAGCGTGCGGTCCACGGCGGGGACAGGGCGTGTTGTTTTCCAGGGTCATTAAACACAATTAGACTATTAGTTGATTAGTCAATTTAGTCCGTGGAAGTTATATTGTACCGATAATTGTTTCGATCATTCCACATCGTTCCAGTTCGTGAAATGTGACTTTCATGTTGTTTTCAGTTTTTATGTAAAGTTTAGTCATCTGAGGCTGTTTATCAGACAGAAAACGTGATTTGAAGACGTCACCCTGGCCTGGCCTTGGATTGTTTTCTCACAATTTATAAACTAAATGATCATTTGATTAATCAGAAAAGTATATTGATATGTTATTGTGAATGGAAAAAAATCGTTTTTGCAGCCCTGACAACATAGATATCTAGTAATGCTTTTGTCGTCTCTAATAGAGTATTACTAATATTTAAGTATTTCAAGTATTTTTTAAGAGTTGAGCACAATCGGTTTGAAAACAGACAAATTGACCTAATAATGCAAAGATGATGATTCCAGGATTTACTCTTATTAATTTGATATTTTAACACTTCCTCCTGTTCATGCCCAAGTTCAGGTAGATTTAATGTTCAGGTAAATTGGTACATGGTTTTATTTTGTGTGCATGTCATTTAAAGCAGATTTATCAAAGGTGTGATCATGAACATACAGGCTTGGAGAAAGTGTTTTTGTTTTTCGTTGATGTGATTATAAAATATGAATGAGAGATCTATGAATAGACATCAGGAGTCACTAAGGACAAACACATTTCATCCTGCAGTTCTTACATTTGTGGATCTTACTCCAACAGTTCCCTAACCTGGTGTTCAACAGAATATACCGTATATATAGAGTAGTCTCATGTTGTGGCTTTAAATCACATGTGTTGGATTAGACCAGCTGATTCAGGCCTCTTGCCACAGCTACAGCGTGTCACCGTCCTTACAAACATCCCTGTTAGTCCAACACATGCACACCAGACTGAACCAGATTTACTGCCACATGGTTTACTGCAGGTGAGGAAATTACATTTTTTTGATTGCATAAATGGACATAGAGCCAAGAAGCACAATGTCATGAGAAGTAATTGCTCTGAGAGCTTTAGTCCAAATAAAGCTTTCCCTTGTGTACTTACTTTACTCTTGAGTGAGCATATGCCTGGTTTCTATGGATAACCCTTGGGGAAAGGCAGGAGAGAGATAGCCATTTCTACTGCACAAGCCTGCATCTATAACATGTTTTATTTGTAAGAGCCATCACATCACATTCAGAGCAACCTTGTCTTCTTGGTTAGTGGTTTGCATGACTTTTTCTTTGAGTGACTGAGGTCTTGAAACCTTCTTCTGTAAAAATTTAAATTATCTTTCACAAATCTTGTGTTATTACTCAGCTAAATGGGCATTATAGCTTTAACTTGCTTAGATTGTTGGGATGTAGATGGAAAAAGGATTTATGACTGGCTGATGAAACAGGGTGTAACAGTTCCATCTGTTGTTTTAAATTTCCATGTGTCATTGAGTCAGTTTCATGGCCATTGACTGACTTTCTGTGTTGCAGTCAGACAGTTGACTCAGTTTCGTGTCTCTTGCTGTCGCCACACGCTGCAATTATGACACATCCTCCCACCCATGTCACCTTCCATCTTCTCCAGCTGTAATCGGCCTGAAAACATCAGTCAACAAGTTTTACGCTCAATGCACACAACGTCTCAATGTTTGGTCGTTGATAGACCCTCTTCTAATGTTAGTACCTTTTATAATATGGAATGAATGAGTGATGTGTGATTATTATGTACCGTGCAGTGGAAACATTTTATTCTTCCTTTTAGATGTTTCCTCCATCCTGACTCATTGTGAAGTTGTTTTGTTGCCAAGGAGAGCTGTTGTTTGTTGTCTCAGAGTGGCCACTGCATTGTTGATCTCACAGCCTCACGTTATTGATCCTACGTTTGACTTCTGCCCCAGACAAGTTCACACAGGGTGAGAATCTAAAATGTAGGCACAATGGAAATATGTTTTGTAAGAAATACGTTTTTTTGCTGTTTGGGTGTTCCTTTTCCTTAACCACATGTTCAGCATTGAGAGCAAGCACGAGGTCACCATCCTCAGTGGACTCAACGAGTTTGTGGTCAAGTTCCATGGACCACCTGGAAGTAAGAGCCGCCTCCAACTTACCACATTTTCACCTGTGAAATATCAGTCCTCTCATCTAACCCTTGGCAATTAAGCTAATAAATGTGTTTTCCAAAATGCCATACTATTCCTTTAACATGGACAGTGCTATTTAAGCTAAGGACTGTGTTAGTGTGGAGAATATTTTGACCAATCTCACTTTTTTCCAGCACCATATGAAGAAGGTGTGTGGAAGGTTCGGGTGGACCTGCCGGATAAATACCCCTTCAAATCTCCATCAATAGGTATGAAATAATCATCAAGAATCAAGTGTTGTGCTGAATCTTGATGAGCGATATAACTGGAATATAACTTTGCCCGTCACCATCGTTAAGTGTACTGCTAGTTCTGTTAAACTGAGGACAACATCATAATTAAAGCTTTTTTCCCCCAGGATTCATGAATAAAATCTTCCATCCCAACATTGATGAAGCGTAAGTAAAACTATTATTCTTTATTTATTCTTCTTTAGTTGTTCTTTATTGTTGCTGTCGATGATATTCAGTTGTTTGGTTTTGTTGAATCACCCTAAACTCTGCACCTTCCTTTGCTTTGACAACCTCTGTGAGGCTCTTGTTGTGTATGAGTCACGGTGTTGTGTTTTGTCGTCTTTCAGGTCAGGCACGGTGTGTTTAGACGTCATTAACCAGACTTGGACAGCTCTCTACGGTGGGTCACAGTCACTGCTCTCATCGAGTCACAGCCTTATGTAGTCATACCAGTCACTCGGCTAAACAGTAATGGCCAATAAATCAACACAAGGCGAGCAGCATGCACGTCGACAGTAGAGCTGCAGGCAGAGCATCTTGGTTTAATCGGCTTACACATGAGTGATAGCTGCCTCTTGTATTGAGGTCATAGTGACAGATAAGAAGGTGCTGAGGCTGAGAGGACTCTGAACACGATGTAGTGAACACACTCACTTTGTTAACAACAATAATATTGATTGCTTTCTCAGCAATACAACTTTCAGAGAGGGTTTCATTGGTATTAAAGGAAAACCTAAAAAAAACAGGCAAAGTGAGAGCAGAGTCGGACATTTCTGACATGAGCTGGAAGCTGTTGACCAATCACAACGGAGTGGGCCGGCTGGCCAATCACAGTGGGCTTTATCAGAAAGGTTCAAGTAATAACCCAAATAGAAATATGAACCTGAACATGAGCTTCATATGTCTCCTTTAACATTTCAAACCACAGCCATAATGTGTCAGAATTGTTTTTTCCAATGTTTTTTTAGTGGATGAAGATGTAGCTGTAGACATAAGAGGATGACTCGGTTATGTAATGAAAGCAAGTCCAGCTTGTTGTAACTTCTGTGGGTTTATTTTATTTGTTGTGTACTGACTAATCTTTCTCCCCACATCCACCAGACCTCACCAACATCTTCGAGTCGTTCCTCCCTCAGCTGCTCGCCTACCCCAACCCCATCGATCCTCTGAACGGAGATGCGGCCGCCATGTACCTGCACCGGCCAGAGGATTATAAACACAAGATTAAAGGTAGCACACAAGTGTCTTACATCGTGATTATTAAAAAGTGGATATACTGTTGAAGTAAAAAGAATACAGTGTTCAGTGTTACTGTTTTTCATTAAAATATTCAATTTAGATTTCTTGCAATCCTAGAATGCAGCATTGATTTTGCAAGGAGCTACTGTAGCAATTCCAGCTGAAAGGAAAACAACCACAGAGCGAAATGTCTGACAAAATATGAATATGTTGAGGTCTACCTGAAAATCACCTGACACCGTGTGAAAGTATTAGAAGCTGCTGTGTTGTTGCTAAGTTACTGTGAACATCCCATGGTCAGCCATCTCTCTCAATCGTCGTGTTTTTCTTTCAGAGTACATCCAGAAGTACGCGACAGAGGAGGCTCTAAAGGAGCAGGAGGAGAGAGAGGGCAACTCTTCCTCCGAGAGCTCCATGTCAGACTTTTCGGAGGACGAGGCTCAGGACATGGAGTTGTAGTGAAGGGGGGGAAGATCCCGCCCACTTCACCCCACAACAGACTATTATTTCCTAAAGAGCAGAAAAACTCAGTACTATATTCATATTTAAGACAATTTTTTACAGGAACACAAACGATTTTTATTGCTACACAAGGATTTGCAGTATGATATCGCTGAATATTAACCCTTACTTAGGAGTTCACGACCGCCTGCCCCCTCCTTCACACCGACAGATCAGAGAGGAGTTCGTCATTCAATCCCATGATCCTCAGCGGCTTCAGTCAGGGGCTTTGACGCTGCTTGGCGGAGTTCGTACTGAGCAGTGAGCCCAGCGAGGGGAGCAGGACTGTCATTGAAACACAACTAGACTGTTTACACTCGGTTTCCTCTTTAGATCCACAACCTGCAACTCATCAGCTTTTCTGTTGTAACACGCTCTCGTTTTTCTTTTGTGTAGTTTTTATTCAACATTTCATTCAACTCGCTCACAGACGCAAGATCACAATCCGTTATTTCTAAGCAGGCTCAAAGCTCAGAAGAGCGTGGATTCGCCCCCCACCGTCCCCTTTCATTTTTTGCCGCTACACCCCAGAGGAGCTACCATTACAATCATCACCCCTGAGGAGCTGAGGACCAGAGGGCCACAGGACGGCGTGGCTGCAGACGCCCTCTCTGACACGACTGCCCTCTCTGCTGACACATCACACACACCATCAAACAGCCGATGCATCAACCAGAAAAACGCCAGTGTGCGTCTGTGTGTGCATGTGAGCCAGGAAGAATCATGGCGTTTTGATAACCCGTGTCACACTGACCACTGATTTCTCAGGAGAAGTGGAGGACAAGGTTCACGATCCTGATCCTTCTTGTTTTCAACACCCATCCCCTCCTCCTCCTCTTCCTCCTCCTCCTCCTCCTCCTCCTCCTTCTCTCCGTTTTAGGAAAGTGTTTGTCATTCTCTGAGTATCTTTGTATATTGTGGCATGACACAGAAGTGAAGTTTGTGTAGGGCTTTGTGGAGCTGTAACGCCGTAGAAATGAAGAGGAAGCCTGCATCTTCTAAGAGCCGGGCGGGGTTTGTCGGCGGGGGGGGATTAACCAGGTCCTTGTGGAATTGTTGAACTTCTTAAAATTTGCCTATTGCTTGTGTTGAACTATAATAGGTGTTTGACTTGCGTAGGGATAGTTAGTTTTTTTGCGGGTGGTGAATTCTATCATAATGTATGGTTTAATACTTAATGTAACCCACTAGTTTGAAGACTAATGTCCTGTAAAGATGAGGAGAATTAATACATCTTTGTCTGTGGGATGACTCTTTGTTGAATCAAATCCTCCAAAGACCTGTTGCAGCCCTGCACCCCCTTTCTTATGCAAATCTGTCCATGGAAGAAGATTTACGTCGTGAAACAGAAGTGCTCTTTGTTTCAACCATTCAACGCTGTCGCATTTCCTTTTGTCGTGCTGTTTGATGGCCTGTTGTTTTCCAAGATGGCGGGAACAAATTATAATTAATCTACAAACCCTAATTTTTTTATATATATATATTTCTCCCTGAAAAAAGCAAAACACACAGGAATTCCTCCTCAGGCTGGATTTGAAAATAAAGTGTTTATGGTGAAATTAATAGTGTTTTCAAAGTGTCAAACGCCTGTGTGGCCATCTCCCATGAGTTAAAACTCAGAGCACAGGTTTGTTCTTCTTCAGATTCATCGCTTTGGTCCTGATTTAACCCCGAAAAAGGTCATGTGTCTGTCAGCAGTTGTGCGGAGGAGGTGCTAACAGAGAAGTGACAGTTTACTGTTAAATTTCCTGGTGGTGAACTGGTCTGTGTGTTTTGCAGGCTCCAAGCCTGATACATGTTTGCAGCGTGCACTCAATGCACCTCAGACCTGTTTGTAGTTTATGTTGTATCTGTAAGAAAACAAAAGTTAGTATCTTACTTCATCACCATCAAAATGGGCTATTTCTTTCTCTTTGGAGAAAAATAGGATTATAGTCAAACTTGAATTATTAATAATAATAATAATCCCTTTATTTTCTTTTTAAATGATATCAGGATCTCTTCCACGGTGTCTTGCAAGAGGGTTTACCTTCATTTGAGAATAAGATAGGTTACTAAAACCAGCATGTCACAGTTTTTGACATGGAATTAAAATGTATTTGTTAAATAGTTAAACTGGCTGGAATTAGCCTCGGTAACCAAATATATGTTGGTGTAAGTCGTAGGACGACATGATACACAGTCAGTTGTCACAAGAACAATCCACTGTCCAGCCTCGTTTGTCATCATCTGGATTCATCAGTGTATTATGTATTTTTTATTAATGAGACATATATCTGATGCCTATAATTTCTTTGAATGTTTTTATTTTTGTCTTTTAAGCCCGATGTCCAAGACACAAGTCGAGATATCCCAGATTTTTTTTAAAAGGCAAAAAATTAATAAATGTGCTTCCCTTGTAACTTGGAGAAAGAAATAAAACAAGAAAAAAAATAAACATGAACTGTCGGTTACTATTCTGTTTATGACGCGGTGTCAGAATATCTCGAGCTGTGGTGAGAAAATGATTGTTTTTGCCTTTAATTTTTTGTGTTTTCAAAATGTTCTTTTAAAAAAAAAAAAACTAGTTTAACTTTATTTCCTCGGATATAGTCACATACAAGTGGGACAAGTCACATACAAAATGAATTTACAGTCATGATTGTTACATTTGTCTCTGGCCACTAGATGGCAGCTCTGTCTTTCAGACACAGGTACAAACACTAATTTCTGTTTTGCCCTATTTGAAACACCTTCACCTTTAAATATATATAAAATAAAACATAAACTAACTTATGAAATCACGTTAATACGAGTTAAATGACCCACATCTATATAAAATGTTTAAAGTGCATTATTATTCTTTCTATCAAGACATTTTGACATGTCAGTAGGAAAAGCACAGGAGTGAAAATAAATAAATAAAAGCAACGATGGCTGAATTCCATTTAGCTGCTTCAGTTTCAGGTTCCTGGTGTTGTACTTGCTGCCTTAATGTCACACTGGGACACTTATATAGAACAGAGCCATTGCTGCTGTGATAACTGTTAATGACATGAAAAACTATAAAACAGATGGAACAGTAGTCATAATAAAAATACAAATGCTGACATACATATCATGATGTTGAAATGATTATGTACTGTATAGATATTTAGTCAATAAGTCAAAGTGTGGATAAAGGTGGGTTCTGACCTCCATAGTATTTTTTTCTTCACATTGTAAAACTTTCTATTAATTAAATTGAAATGCCACACTACTGGAGTTGGTTGGAAACCTCTAAACTATTTGTTTTTTGAGGTGTACGGTAAGTTCCTGACTTTTCATGACAGCAATGGATTTGACACAGTTAAAAAACAATAATGATGAATAAATAAAAAGCCCCGGCACATGAGATGCTGGAGTATGATGCTCTTTGACAGACACAGGCAGACAATAATGATCTCATGAAATATTCATAGGTGTGTGGCCATCGAGCCGCTTTCTGTGCAGGTTTCCTGTTTCAACATCAGTTTAATTTGGCGTCATGTTCGTTATACGTGTGCCTGTGGAGGACCGGCTCCTGTATGAGAATAATACTGAATTCTATCTTATTTTCCTCATCTGTTTTTAAGTTTTGACAGGAAGAAAAACAAGGGAAATCCTCGTTAAAAATATATTTTTGAAAGAAAGAACCAAAACGTAACTGAAGGGACAAAAAACATCAATAACTGCAGATGTGGAAAATGACCAGAGACACTGGCAGAGCTACAAAGAGACGTCATAATGAGGAAACTAAAAATGTGAATATTTGTTTCTACTAGGGGTTTTTCCTCTGCAGGGGGTGGTTGGGTGCCCAAGGCCCCATTTTTTCATGATGCGTCCATGTCTGCAGCAGCTATGAGATACAGTCATTCATTTAACAGTGTGATAAAACACGACTGTATAGATCTGTGGTATCAGGATGAAATACAGAAACTAGCTGGTTAATAGTTGACAGTGTTGTTAAGATGATAAACGTAACAGAGTCAGTGTGGAGCTGCTTTTTTAAGAGGTTGAACAACTGTAATCCACCAATAACTGATAGAAACGAGTGAGGATGAGTTTCCTGACTAATAAATCATTGATATCAGTGGGTTTTATTTGAATAAATAAAGTCCTGTGTCACAGTAAGTCGAGCAGCAGCAGCAGCAGGCTGCTGGCCGGCTGCGCCTCCTTCATAATGTATGGAGAGGACAAAGGGTGACCGGGTGGATTTCAGCGTCAACTTTGAAAAGAGCCGTAACCCAAACCTGTCCTGTGGCACCATGACGGCTTCACGTCAGCTGAAAGGATGATGCCTCTTTTTCCACCTGCAATCTGGCTAATAATCACCGACAGCAGGTAAATGAGCCCTGCACGGACCTCTGGGTGCGCGTATAAAACGAGGAGCTGAGGAGGCCATGGACTCAGAGAACTCCTCAGTCCCGTGAAGGGATGAGAGAGGAGGAGGGGAAGGAAGAAAGGGAGGGAGGGAGGGAGAGAGAGGAGCGACCAGCCTGGCTGCAGAGAGATGCCACACCCGGTGGATGCTGGTATGTCTGTTCAACAGGGTTGTATTGGATGTTGTAGAGGATTTGAAAGTGATAACCATTTTTTTCTTCTATTACAATCTGCTTTGTTTCAGGGTTTGTGTGAAATAGGATCTACTTTAATGATTCATTTTGTTTAATCATAATCCCGACTTGTTTTTGAATAATACCAAACTGAGCAGCAAACCGGTTTCCCAGTGTCTCTGGCCATCGCCACCGCAGTGCGCGTCCTGTGCGTAAAAGGCGCAGAGGAAACGCGCTGCAGGCCGGCTTCGTTTAGAGGCGGCAGAAGGAGAGGGAGGAGGGCGGCGTGGATTACTACTCTGCCACTGGGTTAACCCGCTTACCAACTAATTACCTGTCCACTAGCAAATCCCCTGCCATGCAGCCCAAACAAGCAGGGAGCCGGGCGGGACGGAGAGAGGGAGATGCGGAGAGTAAAGCGACTCTGAGCGGAGCAGCAGCGGGACGACGACGACGAAGAAGAAGAAGAAGAAGTTTAAAATACTAAAAAGTCAGCGCAGTTCATCCGGATGAAAGAGCCTCGCAGTTCTCATCTGTGATTCCGTTGAGTGACTGTGTGGTTGTGAAGATGTTCTGCTGCTGGATGCGAATGGAGGCTCAAGTGTCTTCTTGTCCTTTTCTAAGTTAAGTGGTGTTGTGAACAGTGAGGATGTTGGATCTGCTCCAAGGTAAGAAGAATTCTGCATGTTTAGGTAAAGCTTTATGAATGCATGTGTGTTCCCTAACTACCTTAATCAGGCTACCATCCATATGTCATTATAATCAGTACGTGTCACCACAAGGTTGAAATTATGAGTTCATGTTCTCATTTTAGGCAAAGACTTGTTACATGATGTAAAGATCTGAGGACTTTATTCCAGGAAGGCGACTACAGAAGGTGTTTATACTCCACTAGAGCCTTGAATATAACTGCATCGGATTCTGTTGAATGTATTTTATTTTTCTATCCGACACTAATCACCAACTAATCATAGAAAAGACTGAGATATGAGGAGAAACAAAAAACATGCAACTCAGTCCTACAATTAGTTTTCTTCTGATTTCTGTTTATACATCTCTCTCTCTCTCTCTCTCTCTCTCTCTCTCTCTCTCTCTCTCTCTCTCTCTCTCTCTCTCTCTCCCTCTCCCTCTCCCTCTCTCTCTTTCTGTCTGTCTCCAGCTTTTTACTTTATTGATCTCTCCCGGAAACGGGAAGATGAGCCCCGCATTGGGACCCATTTGGAGCATCTCAAAAATCACTTAGCGCATCATTCCCTACAGCCAGAATCAATCTGAGCGGCAGAGCTGCTCCTTCACCAGGATCAGGATCAGGGTCTGGCTCACACGGAGGCCAGACAATTTCCAAAAATGACTAAAACCGCAACAACTATCCCATGGTAACTTTTAGAGGGATGCAACCACAGGCTGGTGCGAGCCGGCAGCAGACGGCAGGTTGGATTGACTCCCCATCCAGTAAGGTAGACAAAACAGAAACCATTGATTATGACAGTGATTATGATTATGATTCTATCTGCTCATTTCCACTGGATGAACAAGACAAGAAAAGCAGTGAAGATGTTCAGGTTTTGATTCAGCTGTGAAGTTGTTGGCATGAGTGGGCCTGCCCTCATATCTCCTCCTGTTCTGTGTATGGCACTGGTAGAATTCACTGTCACAGCACACAATCAGTGAATTACCATAGGGCCATAAACAGAGTAGAGACAGATCCATCCTGTCCACGTCCAGATTCAGCTTTAACTTTAAAACGTAGAACAACAGACGGATCGGCTCGTAACCACCTTAAAAGACGCTTCCCATCTTCTTTGCCCATTTTGGCACTAGCACATTTTTGCTTTGTTTCTCGTACTTTGAGCAATCATGTGTAGTGCCAATATCGGACGAGACAGACTCTCAGCTGTTCATTAACATCCTGGCATATTTTTCTGTGTGAGAGAAACAACCAGACTGGAGAGGGAGGGAAGGATGAACGATGGATCCGATCGATTGTGCCGTGCATCTCAGATATCAACGGTTGCGATGGAGGCCCCCCGCTTGTGCTCTATCTCTGAGACGCTGTCCCATGTAACCTGATCCTCAGTCATCACACAGATCTGGTGGCATTGACTCTCCCACAGTGTTTGGCAATGGTAGAACTCACTCTGGTGGGCTGGAAGGATCCGGTGGTTCTAGACTTGCCAACAACTGACCGAGAGCCATCGTCCCAGGACACATCACAGGAGGAGGAGGATTCGATTCCGTGTCCAGAGGTGTCTTGGTGGCAGGTCTGGGGTGTGGGTGAAGCGAGGATGCAGCAAGTGTACAACAAACCACAGAAAAAAGATAAGCGTAAGTCCATTGAGTCTGTTCGTTAGAAAAACATCACAGTACATTACAGTTTCTCTTTGTCCTGCCTCCCTCAGATATATGGCGTCCCTCAGGGTTGTCTCGGCCACACTTAGCTGATCATGACATCAAACCCTGAGTGTAATATTAGACCTCAAACACTAAAGGTATGGACCAGGGGAGACCTTTGACTAGGGGGCCCAAACCCATAAATCCATACACAGGCCATTAAGCACTGACCTGACTATCATCTGCACTGATCAATAAATCAATGTGTTTGGCTGTGGAACCAGCCTGTGGTTGTAAATCCTCAGTGATGGTGTCAGCGCCGGCAGCTCAGCTCAAGGTGCAACAGGATCCCATTCACTCACAAAGGGTCTAAGCTGAGGCGCTGCCGAGGTTCAACACAAGTGATGTTAGTGCTGCGTCCAACCATTAAACCCAAAAGATGCATCAGTACATTAGGGATGTACAACACTTTACAGCAGCTGCCATTGAGGTGACATCTTCAGTGTTGTTTCTGGGAATTGTTAAGTTCAACACAAATTACACACACTTTCTTAAGCCTGGTTCTTATCACTTATGGAGTCAAAATTGTTGAATTTGACTGTTTTAGGCCTAAAACATATTAAAACTAGAGTTCGTACTCTGCCAAAGCCCAACAGGACCCTTATGAAACCACATTCACTAGATCCAGATTTTTTGTTTGGATCTACGCTAAATTACACACACTCATAAATATCAGTCCCCTAACCATGTCCGATTAGTTTCATTAATATCTTTAAATTATTCTCTAGTAAATTGGTGGAAGCATAATCCTGGATCCGCCCCCTGATCCGAATCCACGGCAAAATGTGATAGGTTCTTTCCTGACCAATACAACGTCTTGTGTCTTGTCTTGTGGTAATTCATCAAGTAGTTTTTGCTTTATCTTGCTGAATAACAGATAAAAAAACAACCAATAAAGATAAATACATAACCTCCTCGGTGGAAAATATGTCCCTCATATTAGCCTTGGAACATTAGGTAGATAAAATATATTTTAAGGTTTGATTGTAGAAAATGTATGAAAAAGTTGGTGAATCTTGGGGCTAAAATGAAACAGTGCTTCTAAAATCCTGGTGCTGTTTTTAATTTCTGGAAAACACCCAATGATTTTCTATTACAGACCAAATGACAGTAAATGTGTATAAAATAATGCACAAAGACATTTAGGATTTGTCTTTGGATGCAATGCAACCTTTAACGTTCTATCTTGGATTTAAATATTTAATTAATGAATAGAATGTCTCTTAGTAAAGCTTAAACCTCCGCCAAGGCCCAATAGTCCCCTTAAATGTAATCAAGATGGACCAAACATTTTTTTTCAAAAGCCCCGTCAAGCTATGTTAAAGAAAGTAAAGAAAAACCTGCATCCGCCCCTTGAATCCACACCTAAAGTCAATGGGTTCTTCATTGGCTCGTACTCCACCCTCAGTAGATTTTGGATAATCCCCCTAAAGGACAGACAAACAGCAATGACACATAACCTCCTCAATTGAGTTTCATTGTGTGTTATAGCTGGATTAAAACAGGTACAGAATATCCGTTAACAATAGGGAACTGCAACAAGATTATTACGAGTGTATTTAGTTTGAGAGCAGCAGGGGTCAGGAAGAAAACGAGAGGAAGGCCAATCCAGGATAAGAAAGAGAAAATCTACACAATTTAGAATAAAACGACAAATCATCTGCAGTTTAAACAAAAGTACCGATCAATCAAACGAGGACCAAACGTTTCCCTTTGTCTCTGAGGCGTTAGTCTGGGTTGGGGCCGTCTGAGCCGTCAGCGGCTGATATGCGTTGATCGTGTTTCAATACGAGTGTGATGAGAGTCCATTATGGCCGCCTGCAGAGGATGTGAGGTTAAGTGGTGCCAGTGGACGCAAAGAGAGGAAGGAGGGAGGCCGACACACTGACAGCTGGTGCGGGTGATTAGACCTTGTAGTGATGCAGAGACGGCATCAAAGCTCTTTAGGGAGAATCCCTGAACAGGGAGGAGGCAAGGACACACACACACACACACACACACACACACACACACACACACACACACACACACACACACACACACACACACACACACACACACACACACACACACACAACCCCCCTCTGACCGGTGGTAATACAAGAGAATGAGGGGTGTCGTTAGATTAGATCGGGTGTGGAAGTTAATGGATCCCCTCATTAATCTCTTACACTAATGGCTGTTTATCAGTGTGTCAACTGTTCCTCTGCAGTAAGTGTATGTTCTTGTGTTGCTTTGTCTGTTACAATAAATATATTTCAAACACATATCAACTGCATGGTGAGTTTCAATTCATAGGATTATGCAGAAGTGGTGAAAAGTGGCCTGAAAGTCAGAGAGACTGAGCCAGAGTTGGGTGCAGGCACACGATTTATTGTTTACCTGATTTATTTATTGTCACTTTGGTGAAACATGAAGCGTTTGAGGTAAAATAGTGAAGTATATGTTTTAATTATCAGAAAGAGGAAGAGGAGGAGGAGGAGGAGGAAGAGGAAATGGTGGTATATGTTACTCACCTTCAGTCTGATGTCCCACAAAAGTACAGTGTACAGTTCAGTAAGGACCTTCAGCCATTACACACACAGACACACACACACAGACACACACACACACACACACACACACACACACACACACACACACACACACACACACACACACACACACACACACAAACACAAGGAGGCGCTGGATTACAGTAATCCAGGAACAGGGGGGGTATTTTTAGTTCTTCATGATCAGAGGCAGACAGGGTGCAGCAATCGAGGAAAACAGATAATGATTCTCATATGAGCAGCAGTTAATTACATAGCGTCTGGCAGGAGCCCACTCCAACGTCCACAGCTCGTTCTGCAAGTGAAGCTTCTGTCTGGATCAGAAAGTGTTTTGTGAACTGATATTAAATCAAACTACAACTTCAAATGGCTTCAAAACAACCAGTTGTAGTATTAAAATGAATCTGAACTGTCAATGTACCTATCATAGGAGGTCACTAAAATAAAGAGCTGACTATGATATATAGGAAACTGATGATTATTTTAAGTGTTGAATTACATGTAAAGATATTTAAACTGATTTTACAGCAGAGAGGAAGAATAATCTACATCTTGATCATGTGTAGTTTCCAATTATCACCACAATAATGATGTGATAAATACTAGTATAGATAATATCTATACTATATACATATTGTAATTCTTACCTGAGACTATGATATATGATGTTTTGTATGTGGACTCTATGGAGATGCAGCATGTTGTTTATTTCTTATTCATTCAGTTTGTCTGTTTTACAGAATTAATAACTGGAATCTGTTTTCACCATTAAAGTCATATTTCTTACAAAAAGCTCAGTCTGGACATTTATTATTTAAGCGTGATCTTTTTATGTTTAAATGCACAGCACCTCAAACACAGACCCTTTTCATTCACCACAGATAACTGGGATGTGTGTTGACATCGTCACATCATGAAGATTTAATGTTGAAGACATGTTTAAGTTTAGGATAAAGTTAAGTTGAGGTCAAGTTTAGGTTTAGGTTAGACAAGTAAGGTTAAGGTCTCCAAGAGAGTGTGAATGGGTGTGTGTGTGTGTGTGTGTGTGTGTGTGTGTGTGTGTGTGTGTGTGTGTGTGTGTGTGTGTGTGTGTGTGTGTGTTTGTGTGCGTAAACATCTAAGTGTGTTAGATGCTCATAGAAGGAAAGTAGCATTGAAATTATGACCATTGTTATGATCAATCAAAGAAATGAATGCTCCTACGCCCCCTAGCGGGCAAAACAGTCTCCCATAATTGCTGGATCACCAAGCCATTTATCATTATTTAGAGTTAGAACAAAACAATCTTTATTTTATCGAAGCCCATTTCTGCCACTGTGATGACATTTAAAAAAAATTCTGTAAATCATTATAATGACAAACCTTCTCAAAAGTATGACTTAGTATCTCATAGTTATGACCTAGAATGTCATACATTTATCAAATATATGAATGTTATTCATAAAACATGTATTTTAAAAGTTTTTAAAACCTGACACTCTGTTCTTTGCATTCTGTATTCTCTCATTTATTCCGTGATTTTTAAAGGGGCCAAAATAAAGTTGATTCAACTCAAAGGTGAGTTTTAAATGCTTAATATTGAATTTTATTTTTGAATGGGATTAATGTGAGTTGCTTTGTTTACAAACACATACAATTAAGTTCAATACAACCACTTTCAGCGTATTATATAGAGGACAGATGCTAAGTCATAATTTTGAGAAAGTTTGTCATTAAAATGGCCGACCTCTATCTTTATTAAAGGTCGGCCATTGAGGATCTTTATTGTTTTCATCACAGTGGCGGAATTGGGCTTCCATAATATTTATAGGGTTTGTACTTGAGACTGTTTCTGACACCAAACAAAGAAAAACACTGTTTTGACTGTTACACATTTACACATTTTCTGATACACATTTAACTTTATTGTTTTAATAGAATTATGAGACAGAAACACAACGAGAGGCTTTAAATAAGGACAAAACTAAAAATATTAAGTCATAGGGCATGTGATCATTAGACTATTTTATGTGTATTAATGTGTATATATGTTCTTTTCTCAGTAATTTGGTTAAATTGATTCCTGCTCCAGTCAATGAGTGTCATTATCTTTGATTCGAAGTGAAGATAATAAAACATTCAGCTCTTTGTGTTTCTCTTTACATTTTGTTAAGTATATTCTGGATTTACTGTCTAACTAGGAGCAGTTTGACACATGAAACAGATGCAACCACACAGACACACAGAAAAACAAGTGACGTCAACATGAAAGTGATCTTCAGACAGGAGGGGGCGCCAGTGCTCTGCCCACAGGACTGGGAGTAACATGAAAATCCACCAGAGCTTGTCTGAAGAGCTTCTGTCCTTCAGCTTCACAAGTTAATACCTGTTTAAATATATATTTATCAAATACAAAAAGTCCAACGTGTGTATTATTTGTGTGAGGACCAGAGTTCATGTCCTCACCTGTAGTAGTTTGGTTTGAAGGGCCCTTGTTTGCTGATGCCGAGGTACTTGGCCTGATCCTCATTCAGCTCTGTGAGGTGAGCCTCAAATGTCGGCAGGTGAAGACTGGCCACGTACTCATCTGAAAAGGATACACTTCATTATGTTTAAGTCCACTCAACCTTCTGCCTGAATACACCAGGAGAACGATAACGGTGTGTGTTTCAGGGTGTTTGAGCAGAGGACTTGCCGATCTTCTTGGGCAGCAGGTAGACGTCCTGTTTGTATCGTCCCTCTGGAGCGTTGTACAGCTCTATGAGAGCCAGCGCCTGAAACAAAGTCCCTGTGAGCACGTGTACAGGTGACTTCTGATACACGTGAAGAAGAGTGAAGAGATCCCTGTGTTCTTTTATTAAGTTAATCCATAAAAAATACGTATTATTGTACCTGAGTTGTAGCAGTGATGGAGAGGACAAACGACGGCACCGTGGAGCAGCTCAGATTCAGCAGACGGCCCTGAGAGGAAGAATTGAAGACTGAAAATAACATAAAGAATATGACAGAACCCATTGATCATAACCTCACGGATTGTGTATTGAAGAAAGACAAACTTTAACTAGAGGGGCATTCAGAGTCATGTTAAGGAAACTGAAAAAAAAATCCTGGTTCTTTCCAGATGTGGATCAGATCACACAAGACCTGATCTGTCCAGTAGATTTAGCTTAATCCTGACAGACAAACAAACAAGCAGATGAAAACATATCAGAGGTAAAAAATGTTCAGGGAAATCTGTTCTTGCTGCTCGACTCATCAGCACCGAGCCCTTCAACCACAGAGGGCAGTGATATGGAAAACACCATGTGAGGGTTAGACACAACTTCCACACAGTTGTGAAGTAGGCCACTGCAGTATTAATACTTTTAAATAAAGTTCTGTTAAAGAAGAACTGAACAGACTTAAAAAAAAAAAAAGTTCACAGACTATGGAGTTCACAGACTATGGAGTACCCAATGTAGTTGAGATCTAATTCAGTGTTGTTAGCTGTGTAATAAACAGGAGAGCCAGTTAATTAGAGCAGCTTCTTGAGCCCCTTCAGGATGTTTATACTTCTCAGTAAATGTGTTTTCTGTGTATTATTCCCTTGGTAGTGTTGTGTGATAATTACAGCACTAACAGCATCATCACCTCAGCCAGCAGGACAATTCTCTTGCCATCGGGCCAGATCACGTGGTCCACCTGAGGCCTCACATGCTCCCACCTCAGCTCCGCAGCCTGCAAACTCACCTGGGAGGCGAATGTTTCACACACACACGACCATGTCAACATATAAAGATCTACACACACATATAAAACACACACAGGATCCCACGCAATCAATGTTTTTTACCAAATCTATCTCGGTGTTGGAGTGTCCCATGTTGCAGACGATGCAGCCGTTCTTCATTCTGTCCAGATGTTCCCTCCCCACCACGTTTTTGTTCCCTGCAGAGAAGTATAGATTAAATAAAGCCTGATGAAAATAGACATTAATGTGATGTATTCTATCGATATTCTCATTAAGAGTACTGATTGTAAAAGTCACCGGTGCAGGTGATGATCACGTCCACCTGTCGGACCACCTCACTCAGTTTAATCACTCTGAAGCCGTCCATGCTGAGGAGGGGAGGATTAGAGAATGGGATTTATTTAGCAGATTTCCAGATGTTTGGCTATAGTGTGCGACAGAGGGAAACACTTCACATCTGTGCTGATAAAAGCTTCCTCCACTCATACCAGGCCTGAAGGGCACAAATGGGATCCACCTCTGTGACGTACAGGACAGCACCCAGTGCTCTGAGGGCGGCGGAGCAACCTTTACCAACCTGCGCGGAGGAAGAAGAAGAAAGAAGAGACAGTTGCTTAAATTTAAACTTAATAATTTCTCTTTTTTATTTAAGACTGGAGTTACCCTGAAGCAGTTGTACTGACCTCACCGTAGCCACACACCACCACCTGTTTTCCTCCAAACATGACGTCAGTGGTTCTCTTCAACCTGAGGGAAGAGTTCAACAGTCAGATCACTGCCCCAGTGTTTGTACCTGTTTATCGTCACAACACAAGTCCTCACCCGTCCAGTATGGACTCCTTGCAGCAGTACAGGTTGTCAAACTTCTGCTTGGTCACTGAGTCGTTCACATTGATGGCCGGGATGCACAGTCTGCCAGCCTTAGACAGCTGGTACAACCTGAAACAGTCGCGGACACACGTGTGAGCTGGAGAATAACGTGCAGAAAAAGACTGGAGCATTGTGGGAAACTAACCGATAAACTCCCGTAACACTTTCCTCCACGATGCCTTTGACCTTCTTGAACAGACTCAGGTACTTCTTATAGATCCAGTGGGTCAGGTCGCCTCCGTCATCCAGAATCTGACAAGGGAGACAAAGACAGATAAACTCTGCAACTGCACAATCTTTGTAGCTGTTAAACACAAATTAAAGGTACCGTTCACCAACATTTAATAAAGTATATTTCAAATCGATAGGTTTTGTTTGATTTATAGGGATTTGAAGATATTGATTGTTTGAAAGCCATAAATGGAATGAACACTTTTTTTGCTTAAAGTGCTAAAACATCAGAAAATTAGCAACGTTTTAATAAATAAATATAAAATATTTGGTTTTAAGTTCTAGGTAAAAAGAATAGTAATTAAGTTTAATAACATTTTTTAGTTAACTGTGTCAAAGAGCTGCACAGTTATTGTTTGGTGCCCTTCACACTCACAGTACCATGTTTGGCTGCCAGGTCTCTGCACCGACACATTGGTCAATACACCACCAGAAGTCATCCTCTGACTCTCCTCTCCACGCAAACACTGAGGTGCCTGAGAGGTTAATGAGAGGCAAAGAGAGTGGGATGAGAAGGAAAAGAGAAAGGGAAGAAAAACGGAGGAGCAGCAGGTAAACATCTGTTTGTACCTCCTTCAGCCAGAGCAGCAGCAGCAGCGTTCTGCGTGGAGAAGATGTTACAGGCCGCCCAGCGACACTGAGCCCCCAACGCACTCAGAGTCTCAATCAGCACCTGTAAGATCATATGTTCAACTTCTATCAGTCCTCCTAATCATAATAATAATCATAATGACAACATTTATATAGCACCTTTAAAAGCAGGGTCTACAAAGTCGTGTGACAGACAAAATGCATTCACGCTGATCATGTAAAAGCAGTAAATACAATGTGTGTGTGTGTGTGTGTGTGTCTGTGTGTGTCTGTGTGTTGCACTGACCGCCGTCTGTGCAGTGATGTGTGTGCAGCCCACAACTTTGGCTCCGGCCAGAGGTTTCTCTCCACCTGCTCTTTTCCTCAGGACCATCAGTGCTGGCATTTCTAAATGCCACAGACAGAGTCAGCACAGACATCATGAACAGTCTTCATAAATGATAAATATTTTTGTATTTATGACATTTTATCTCTCTTTCTTACATAAATAGGGGGATTGTGTGTTTTCACCTTGTTGTGCGATCTCTATCTCTCTGCGTCCAGACTCAGCCTGCTTGATGTTTTTGATGCAGAAGTCTGAAAGGCCTTTGGAAGTCTTCTGAACTTTGCCTTTGGGAGATGACTCATCCTCGGAGCTGTCGCTGCACACTGCACCACAGAAATTAGATATTGTGTATAAAAATCATCAGCTGATATACAACAACATCTTTCAACAAACATGTTTATAGCAATGCAGAGACGCCTGGTTTGTTGGAAAGCTTGTAATTGATTCTGGTTGTGTTGTTTTGATGCCATGTTTGGTATCAGACTCCAACCAGGTGAGTCTTTCCTCTGAGCCTTTTGAAAATGAGCCTTTTGCACAAACCCACCAAATTAAAGAGACGTCATTCTTCAGAGGACCTTTCCTTTTAATTAAGATTTAGCTGAGGGAGAAAGCAGGGAGGCTAATCCTCAAGGCCTGTAGTTCTCGTGCTGCTGGGATCAGAACCAGCTCAGTTTATATATCAAAGACATGTGATTAGAATTAAGTGTGTGTGTGAGAGTGTGTGAGTGTGTGTGTGTGTGTGTGTGTGTGTGTGTCTGCATGTTTCCATACCTGAGCTGTGGCTGTCTGTAGACGACTGTGAGATGGAGTGGGACAGAGAGCGATGACCTGTCTTGTTGGGACGTTTGTTGAATTCTTGCTTCTGGTCAGTGAGCTGTATTTGCTGTGGAGACAAAAATAAAGAGAGACACAAACACACAGAATAAACAGGATGAGAAAGAGGCCTTCAGCTGTTATTCCACTGCAGGTCACAACATGATGATGCAGACACACTTGCACAGAAGCCCCTCACATCACAGCAGATTTTCTATTAACCCCCATAATTCTCATGAATCTCCTCCTCGTGTCCTGACTCCTCGCTGAGTCTGTTGCTGTCTCACCGTCCAGTGTGGCTGTCTGAAGGCTGCGCTGCTGCCACACGGATCCCACTTGGCCATGTTGGCTCCCTGGCTGCCGAGTCAGACTCTGCTGCCTGAGCCTGAGCTGTCCGGCTCCAATGAGGGGGGCATGGCATGCACACCCCCCAGACACACCCCCAAACCGACCCCACCCCCCAAAAGTACACACTCTGCAAGTTTGTGTACAGAACTACTGTATATAGGCCTATACTCCTACACACATACACATGGATTGAGTGAAGGCATTTCGTTAAAGGGATCCTCCACCACTTAAACATGTAAAGATGAGTTGAGGTACAGGGAGCAGTAACCTGTTGGTGTAAAGTGATGTGTGGCTCTGGAGGAATCATGGTGATAACATCAGGGTTGTTGTGGCATCAGCTCGGAGACAAATTTACAAACTGGCCATGTAGTTTGAAAGATGTGGGAATTAGGTCAAATGAAAGATGCTGTTGAATCGCATTCTGGGAAACGTAGGATCCAGTTTGAGTTTAAAAGTCAGCTAATGTCTTAGCTGCACAGTTTTTAACCATTTTGGTCAAGTGCTCCAACTTTATGAGAGAGCAATGTTAAATTGCTGGAATAAACTTTAAAGGGGTCTAATGAGTAGTAATCAGAGTTGGGAGGTTTATACTTTTTAAATGTATTTAACTACAGATTACTGAATACATGCCATTTAATTTAAGGTTTTCTGTTAGATTACTCGTGGTACATTTTTAATACTTTTGATTAGTTCCACATTTTCTTTTATTATCATTGCATGTAATAGTGTGATGAATGTGGTATTAACTTATTACCCTGGACTGACCCTGATTATGATGTTTAATCAGGCATAAAGGATGATGACTCCATTTTATCTTGACCTTTTTCATTTTCCACAGCATTACGTTGCAGTTAAAACATTGAAGTTGCCGAGCAACTAATCCTCAAACACCAGAAAAGGCTGTTAATACCTTGTCTGTTTTTCCTACAGCTTTAAATGGGTGAAAAAGAGAGAATTATATAAATCTGTGATGCTGCACACTGCGAGGAGGTTACTCGGACACCAACAGGCTGTAGTTCTCAAATTACTGTTTATACATTCCAAGACATTTAGGAGATAAGTTGTTAAAAGTAAAGAAGCTACACATCATGCATGTTGTTTAAAGATTGGTCTCGACAATTTGTTTGTTTGGTCGATCTGCTATTGCTAATCAACACAGCTAACTACACAACTACCCACTACTTTTATATTTTTAGACATTTAAACAATAATCTATTGATTTTCGAATGTCACTGTATTCTGATTAGCATCTATTTAAGATGTTACAGTAACTCAATACGTTCTGTTGATTTAGCGTTGCAAACGTGTGAAGCTAAGAGTAAGTGACATGGAAACATTATAATGATAAAGAGGTGACCCTGAATGAAAACTCAAATACAGTATCAAGTCAATTATTGGAGGTTCATCCCATCAGCCAAAACGACTGATATTTCCAGGTATTTCAGAAATATTTCTTGCAGCAAACTTTTCTTCTCTCATGTGACATTCATTACAGATGCATAAGTGAAGAAAGTGACGCTGCTCCTCAAACTGAGCCTTCAAGTCCTCGTTAGCAACAATTAAACCTGAGAACTGTGGACATCTGAAAGGAGGATTTCTGTGGAGCAGCTTTCTGCTCCCCTCTGACTTTCTGTTATTAGATCACATGAGATCCCAGAGGTCACCACAGTGGCAAGGTGACACAGTGAGCTCAAGCTGAGGTAATCAATTAACAAAGATTGGAAAAAAATCCCCTTACCCCTTGAACCCCAACATGCTTCACTAAGGTTGGGTGACAATTGTTTCAGGTTGATTTAATCTATATGCAACAATATTTTAAAAAGACAGTTAAAAGACAGACTTTTGTCAAATTTAACTTTTGAGTAATGATCACTTGAAAACAAACATACAGCAGCAGGTTCTTACTCAAGCAGCCGCTTAATGTTTAACACAAAAAGTCATTAAGCTGTGACTTGGAGCAGAGTGAAAGTTAACTTAATGGTCACAGAACTGACAGTTTGAATTCAAGGTTGGCTACTGTGAAAGTACAATGAAAAGACAATCATTATTTTGTGGTTGTGAAAACAGACTTTTCAGAGAACAATTGTGCATTGAGTTGCTGTTTTTTAAGCACAAATAATAACTACGGCTGTTTACTTTCTTTTTCCACATTCCTCTGCTTTTCTATTACAAGAAAACTCACAGTTGAAGTAGTGAATGAAAAAACAATAATTATTTTGTGGTTGTGAAAACAGATTCTTCAGAGATCAATGTCGCATTGATTTGCTGTTTCAAGCACAAATAAAGACTCAGGCTGTTCCCTTTCTTTTTCCACATTACTCTGCTTTTCTATAACAAGAAAACTCAAGGTTGTAGTAGTCTAAAAAAGCAAGTATAAAGGGCAGTTTTTATACACAAGTATTCCCATTAAAACAGCCTCTACCTGAAGGTCTGACTTGCTGCCCTTCAAAATAAAACTCCAATTACCTTTTCTTATGAAAGTGCCTCTAAGTACCTTGATACAGATGGACTGCACTGCCTCCTGGTCCTTGGCTTTGGTTATGTTCACTAGACTGTACACTTTCTTCATGCTGGCAGGCTGCTCCCACCCTGACCCTCTGAAAACCCTGCAGTGCTGCGAGCGGATGCTGCTGAATCGATTACACAGTTACACAGAGTGACGCTCTACGCCACACCCGTGCCCCACAGGCCCAGGTGACAGGTGGAGAGAGGACAGAGACAAGAGCGGGGAAGTGAATGGAGTCTTTGTGAGGCTCACAGAGCAGAGAGGAGAAACCGGCTGCAGATGGAGAGAAGGAAGAGAGAGTTCAGTGAACGGATGAATATAAGTATAGGCTCAGTAAAGTGCACTCTGCTCTCAGGCTATATAGGCAGCACATGTATGGCCATACATTCACTTTGTGAGTGAGACAGAAAGAAGAAGGCAGCTCCATGTTAGAAGAAACAGGAAAGTGAAAACAAAACAGAAGCCTTACAGTCGAACAGTCAGTTGAACATTCAGTCAAACAACAGTCATCTTAGGTTTCTGCTAATAAATCAAAGACAATAGAGCTCGAATTTACTGTTGTGTCTTTGCTAAGTGACCCAGCAGCTCTGCAGTGTTACTCTTAAAGGGACATGCCCGGTTCAGACCCACCTCTCCACCTCCGCCCTCTTGTCCAAATATGGTATGAGAACCACAGAGTCAGAAAAGGGCTGACAAACAACAATTCACACAGACATTCACACCTATGATCCCCTAATAACCTCTAGTCTCCATCAGTCTTTGGACTGTGGGAGGAAGTACCAAGAGAAAACCTACGCTGACATGGGAAGAACATGTTACCTTCACATAGGAAAAACC
Source organism: Hippoglossus hippoglossus (assembly GCF_009819705.1). Lineage (NCBI taxonomy): Eukaryota > Metazoa > Chordata > Actinopteri > Pleuronectiformes > Pleuronectidae > Hippoglossus > Hippoglossus hippoglossus. The sequence goes on along the minus strand of NC_047156.1, from coordinate 10,450,916 downwards.
CAAATGAGCTGGGCTTCGAACTGGCAACCTTTTGCACCGCTGTTCCACCATGTCTGTACCTGTGCCTGTTTTAAAGACTGCCCCATTACTGTGCCATTACACTCCAATAGTCAGACTCAAAGAGTTCATTATCAGTATCAAATTTCACAAAACCCTAGTTAAAAGATTTTAAAAAGCAGCATACAACTTTTTTTCTACATATACAGCTGCACTCCTCCAGATCTACAGACAGAGTTGGATGTGTAAATCTGTGTCTTTGTGTCAAACATTGACGGAGGCCTTTCCATAGCAGCTAACATCATTAACAGTCTGAGCATATGCAGATCCACGCTGCCTGTGGGGTCAGACTCATGAAGTTTATCAGTGTCCTTGCTCACCATGTCAGTCTTCAGAGCTTCAGTAACCAGCTCTCCCACCCCAGAGGCCTCATCTCCGTCTCTGTCCTGACCCTGAGGAGACCTCCTGCTCTCTGCCGCCTTCAGCATCTGCAGCAGGTTGGGGCCACATTTCCCTGCCTGATCTGTGGAGCCAGGAGCATCCTCCTCTCCCATCTCTCCATTCAGTCCAGCTCTTAGTTCAGGATAATCCTTAGGTAGAGGCAGGTCCTCCCAGGGAGATCCTGTGTGGTCCTGTTCCTCTGCCATGTCTCCTCTGGCTGCCAGTATTGCAGTGAATTAGAGTCCTGCTCGTATGACTGTGACAGTTGAGCAGGTGATAGCTCAGCCGTATGCTACCCACATGCATGTGGTACTTCCTCCAGCAAAGAGTGTGTTTTTACTCCAAACAGCAGCAGTTCTGGGGTTACTTTGACTAAATGTAAAGTAGATAATTAGTCATGGATGCAGTGTGTACACGGTAAACACTGAAGTGAGCAGAGCTTTTCAACACGGAGCGATATGTAACCTGGAAATGCAAGAATGTGACTCCTGAGTGCGACTAAAGTGCCATCGATGTAGACGTGGACGAGGGCCCTCGTACAGTCTCTGGTGTTGAGAGTCTCTCCAGTTTATGCAAATAAAAAATACTCAATATATTAAGAACCGTGGAGACGCTTCTTGTTTTTGCATTGTCTTTGATAACATCTGATAACAAAGACACACAACAAGCCAAGGGTTACATTATAAACAAACACACACGTGTTTACATTAAACTCCAGCATCAATAGTGGCCTCATGGTCACAGACCACCTGCTTGATGAGTCTAATGATAAAAGACAAGTGTGTCAGACAAAATGGAAAATATGCAGAAATAGACTTCTTGTATTTATCAGGCTTGAATGTTGAAGTTTAACATGTTGAAAGTTGTCAGTTTTGGAAAATCTGTCAGGGAAGGTACGAACACTCAAACAGGTTTTTCTTGCTGTAATCCCTCCTCATGTTTGTATTGGCCATTGAAAGATCTCTTCATACTTTCATTGTAAATAAAAGGACAAAAGCCATCGTTGCCTTTTTATGTTTTTATTTCTGTTTGACTGTTTCTCTGTCTGTTAGCAGGATTACGTAAAAACTACAGAACCAATTTGATTGAAACTTGATAGAAGAAAGGGCTATAGGAGGAACCCATTAACTTCTGGAACAGATTTCATTCAGGAGGCGAATCCAAGTATTATTTTTCACTTTCTTTATCACTTTCTAAATTTCTCAAGAAATAACGCAGAGATCTTGATTAAAAAATAATCGGACTTCTGTAGACTTCTGACATTTAGTGTGGATCTTGATAGTGATCCAGATGTATCTGATCTCGATACATGTTTACACAATATGGTGATAAAGTGGCCCGTCAGTCTCTGAATGTCTTCTGGTTTAAAAAGTCTTCACCAGTCATTGTTTCCCTACTGTGTCGCAGTTGTGGGTAACAGAAAGATAACTTTGTACCAACTGTGGTGGCCGACATTATAGAACCTGTATTTGTTGTTTTATTTGATTAGTTGGATTTTTGTGCTGGAATGTTTTTCTATTCTATTCATTGTCACAAATATTTAATAAATGTGGCACCAGTGCAAACAGCACATGGTTAAAAGTTTTCAAGTTTCCACCAGTGAGCCCTCAGGTGTGGAAGTATCAACAGGAACATGCTCTTTATTCCAGTAGAGGGCGCAAAACTTCCACACAGAGGAGTTTTCCCACAGTGGAGACAGAGAAACCTTCTGTCCATTCTTGTGTCTGTGGTCAGACTGTGGGAGGAATTCAGTTTACTTCCCTTTGTTCTGTTTCTGTGTCTGATGGGAATCAGGATGTTTTCTGACACCCAGTCCAGAGGGTGGAGCAGTGGGAGAGGGACACTGTGTCCTGTCCTGTTCTCTCTCTCTCTCTCTCTAGTCAAATCCTCATTTCTATTCAGTGCAGGAATTTCAGTCTGTGGTGTTAAAACACGAGGTGTATAAAGATATCTCCCTGGGTGGCTGGTGAAATTTTAACTATAGGACCCTTTGTTGATTTTAGGACTGACATTAAAGAAAAATGTATGAGGACTTTTCATGGTTTTGCATGATTGCTTGTCAGCAATTCAATTTAAATATCCTTCACTTTATTGTAAGCTGTTGTGCCCTGTCAGGGTCCTGTATGATAGTTTTCAAGCAATCTGATTGGTCTTTGGGCTGCTTTGATCCGATCACCTGAATTTAACCTTGGGAGCAGATCAGGTGCAGAACACGAGTTACCATGGTAAAGAAGTCAACCGCCATCTTAAACCTGAAAACCCTGAAATCCCAGATTTAAACCTGAAATTACATCACTATCCTCATCCTACTTTATAGTACAGGCTGCTAAGGTGCCTCCACAGAAAAACATGCTAATATGGCCGTCTCTGTTGTTTGTGTTCTTATTCCAAAGTCATCAGGTTCTTTTACAACCAAACTCTGTTGTCGTGTGTAGTAATGAAACCTCAATCAGGCCCTGAGCATTTATTCTTTCCATCAATACGTTTAATCCAGAGCACATTATATAAAGTTTATGACAAAAAAACTGATGCTGTATTAAATGTTTTTGTCATCATGTCTTTTATTTACAGGAAACAGATAATATATAACATGTCAAGACAGAAGGAAAGATCTGGACAAATCTCACATTTAGGCTCATTTCACAACAACATGAATTAATTACAGATGTTATGAGAATAATATGACTTAGTACATTTATCTATAGAGGAGACGCACACACACACACACACGCACACACACACACACACACACACACACACACACACACACACACACACACACACACACACACACACACATATATTCTTTCGTCTTGGGTCAACATGTTTTTTCACTATCACAGCTCAGTGTCACTTTATGCAACAACACAGTGTATTTTTCATATTTGTATGTTTCTTCTTTTTACAGTAGACTTACACTTTTATCACATTAACTACACTTTTAATGCTGAGGTAAAAACAGGTTGCATATTAAACAACATACTGCTCAAGCTCGTGTTGGAGGGATCCTGTCAAACAAGTCATTAGAATTTTTGTATGATTATGAATTTCAAACCCAGGAGAACTCCGGGAATATGTCGAAAAAGAAATGGAGTAAGTGAACAATGAGAACACACCTACTCCGTATTTCACTAGCATGTTCTCTCCAATATTAGTCTCATCTCACAATCACATTATTTTGACTCCATCACACACGTGAGTCAGTGTTTTAACGCTCATCGCGCTGCACGTATTTTCTTGTACCGGCACATAAGCAGGTGCTTGAATGTATTTTTGAAGGTGGCGTTGCAGAGGGCGTAGCAGGCTGGGTTGATGGTACTGTTGATGTAGCAGAGCCAGTAGCCGATGGTCCACAGTGAGTTTGGGATGCAGATGGAGCAGAAGGTGTTGATCAGGACCATCACGTTGTACGGTGTCCACGTGACAACAAAAGCGACCAGGATGGCCATGATGGTGCGCGTCACCTTTTTCTCCCTGGATGAAATGCCCTTCCTCTTCCATTTTGCCACAGCACTCTGCTTTGTTACCTGGAAAATGAGATTGAAAGAAGAAAAACTTTATTTTATTTAGTTTTATCGTATTTTACAAACCTGTATTGGACACGTATACCTATAGATCACACCACACGATTTGTTAGCATGATTTTCGAACCAGCTGACAAATTTTGGAGCCAAATTGGTATTCGATCAGCAGCTCGCCGACACATCACCTAGAATGAATCTGCGACTACTACAGCCCATCAGATTGGACCAGACATACTGGTTGGGGGGTGAAAGATCATGTAGTATATGACCCCCCTGTCGCCAGTCAGTCATGTAGTATGAAATCAACCACTACAAGACTCCCGATCACAAGACAGCAAGTCATGTAGCGTGAACCGCGCAGCGACCCGACGACTTTGGAAATGGTTTAGCGTGAACTTGGTATAAAAGGCAGTGGATCTATCTGTAAAACCAACACGGTTTTGTGGTTTTAGCAAACAAACATTTACCTTAACCAGTGTCCTTGTGACCAGACTTTGCCTGTCCACCCCTGATTTCTGCGGGGATGGAGTTTGATTTGTCCTTTTCCCACCGTTTGATCCTGTCTGTGCTGGCACAGGTACAGCAGACATATCTTTAGATGTAGAAGCTTGGACGCTTTCAGACTCCGCCTGTTCACTCCTCTCTTTCTTGCAGGGACCACCTCCGTTCCGCTGCTGCAACATTTCTTTCTCCTTCCCACCTCCAGCCTCCTCCTGAGGCTCCCTTGTCTCGACGCAGTTGCTCTGGGTCTCACATGTGTCCACCGGGCTGTGAGAGTGGCCTTCCCCCAAACTGGTCCCCGAGGTCTTCCTGCTGTCCCTGCTCATGCGGCTGCGGCTGGCCTTGGAGATGCGCCAGTAGAGGTGGATCATGATGGCCACTGGCAGGTAGAAAGCTGCTATGGCTGTCCCGAATGTAACCGCTGGGTTGGAGAAGAACTGGATGTAGCACTCACCTGACAGCACGGTTCTTCCACCCACTATGAACTGCCAGAACAAGATGGCCGGAGCCCACAGGATGAAGGACAGCACCCAGGCAGCGGCGATCATCAGGCCCGCCATCTTGGTGCTGCGGCGTGCTGGGTAGCTGAGCGGTTTGGTGACACAGAAGTAACGGTCAAAGCTAATGATGAGCAGGTTCATGACCGAGGCGTTGCTGACGACGTAATCAACAGCCAGCCACAGGTCGCAGACCACAGCTCCTAAAGGCCAGTAGCCAATCACAATGTAGACAGTGTAGAGGTTCATGGAGCAGACACCAATAATGAGGTCTGCACAGGCCAGGCTGAACAGGAAGTAGTTGTTGACGGTCTGCAGGTTCCTGTTAACCTTTAGAGAGACAATAAGGAGCCGGCGGTCAGATGCTAATTTTTTTTTGTGAAACGTGAATTATGTTTTCTCTTTTCTATTAGATTACAACTCTTCACAGGGGTGCACACGCTGAAAGTCATATCTCCTAATCTGGCTGTGCTTTTTCAGGTGTTCAGAGATGGACGCTGCAGAAACACACTCGTTAATCACGAATGATCAAAACAAGAAAAAAGTCAAACCTTTATGGAGAGCATGACCAGGATGTTTCCAATGACGGTGATCAGACTCAGAGATCCGGCCACCAGGATGATGAGCACTATCTCCACAGTCGTGTACGGACTCCCAGAGAAGAGGCTGCTGTTGTCGACGCTGCTGATGTTGGCGACGTGGGATGAATTCACGGTCTCCATTCTGTTTCCTGTTGGTTATCCTTCTCATAGATGCTTCAGGCGTGGGTCACATCTGTACAACACCTGGTACTGAGAAGCATAATGAAAGAGTCGGCTTCTATACAACTATTTTTGATACTTCTGACTTTGTGCCAGTGTGTGGTTTTATCCGCCCACTCAGTCCCAGATGGTAAATCATGCGTAACTGAGCGTGTAAACAGCCGGCAGGTGATGGCGTGGTTCTGAGCTTGCAGCTTGGCTCAGGTGTGAAGGACAGACAGGTGGGCAAATAAAGGCTGCAGAAGCTGTGTTTAAATATGAACAGCACACACTCATATCAGGAAATACAAGCTGAAGCTGGTTTGGAGTTTATATGTCAATCTGCAGAGTGGGTGTTGTCTCATATCTGCAAATCAACTGCTACAGTATTATTTAATTTTAGATATGATGCTTCTTGTATAAACTGTATTTAAAAAAAACCTTTTCAACCGACTAATATAAGGTTTCTAACCTTATATTAGTCGGTTGAAAAGGTTTTTTTTACATCTCTATTTTTGTATAAAGATATCAAGAGACCTGAAAGTCTTAACTCTGATCCAATCTGACCAGACAGGGCCACCTATACCTCCAGTGAGTTAATTTAGATTTCCCATTTGGCCTTGAAAGTCACTTAATGCCCTTTGAGAGTATCTCATTTCTGCCTGAGAGCCAATTCAAAAATGTCAAGTTGTTGTTTTGGTCCTGCAGGCATAAATACAAGTCATTTCCTAAAAGCCTCTCTGCTCCTGGATATGAAATAGGTGCTGCCAAGAGTTGCACATTTTGATTTTCATTTGGAAAGCTACTGAATGTTCACGAGTGTCTTGCATGTGTTTATTTGTGTTTGTCTGAGAAACCATGGTTTTAGTGTCAAAGCAGGACAAATTCTCGATGTCTAAATAAATTGTTATGTGCAGAATAATTTGTGCTTAGTGATCAACCTGCTCTGTGAGTTCTGACAGATTTCCTCTGGGGCCACCCACGTTAACAATCCTGCCACTCATGTCGCCGTTAGGTGCTTTGGATAAAAGCATCTACTAAACAATGTATCATATGCAAATGTTCTTTTGTATTCGTAATGGGTTGTGTTTTTAAAATAGCTCCAGTCAGTCAAACTGACAGCAAAACACCACAATTAAGGCAAAGTATCATTCCAGTTAGTATTATGTTAAAAAGGAAAATGTACACAGCATAAACAACTGTGATTAACTGATGTATTCTGATCAGAAAATCAATGTAAAGACACTTAGACGAGACCACGAGGGTTGTTACACACTGCTGAAACCCTGTAAGTGACTCCATTAGACTCCATGATAACAGCGTACTGTACCAGAGATGTTTCCTTCCTGCTTTTACAGATAGACCAAACTTCATTACAGCATCTCTACCAGTATCACTATCATCATGGAACCATTCTGGGGCTTCTGTGTCACAAATGAGAAAAGAGCTCGAGTGTCGGCGTGACCCGACCTTGACAGCTCGTGATTTATATGTGTTTGGGTCATGAGGACATTTTGCTCTTACAGTGAAATTGGATGACATAATATTGTGGCAAATGTAAGAATCAAGGTTATAAGTTAAAGTGCACATGCATTAATTATGTGAACTGGACAACAATCTGTTCACATGACCAGATGGAGGGGATTCAAAAGGTGGAGCTATGAATGGGCCATGTAGCAGTGATAGTTAATACAGGGTATATCTAGGGAATCAGATAAGGTAAACAAAAACCTGTATTAATATTTTTTAATGTAAAGTATAGAAATATTATTGGTCAAAAAGTATCTATTCTGCAGCATAGACCCTGTCAGAGTGTTTACTTTTTCAGTTATGTAAATGGATGAAGAACTAGGCTAATATTACTATTTCTGTAATCGAATTTTACATTTATAAAAGAATATCATCCTCTAAATCGATCATATGTTTTGTTCATAAAATCGTAAAGGTGCTGTAAACTGCCAAAAGCGGTTTGCTGCTGAGAGTGGGTGGGGGTAATGGTTGTTTGGGAAGAGCCTCAGTCGTCATTGTGTTTACGAGACATGAGGCTGTAATATGGCCTCCGAGCAGCGCTGCCTCCTCAGGGCAGAATAAACGCTAGTGCAGTGACTTCCATTATATGGAATGGATGAGCAGGGGCCGCCTGACCAGGGGATAGCTATGTAGCGCAACACAAGGGTTAGCGTCAAGTGAAGGAAGGAAGTTTACTGAACTCACAACTTCTGCTAGATTAGTAAGAAACCTGCTGTTAATGCTAAAGTTGGTGCAGCAGGAAAATAAATAGATTGCCTCAGGAAAAGAGAAAGGTGAGGTCACCTGACCTCGGTAACCTCCGCTTGATGCTAATGGTTCAAGCTAGCACAAGACTCCTCTCGGTCAGAACTGTTAACTTTCAAGAGGCATTGTGGGTAATGTAGGATCCAGGAAGTGTGGAATTAAAAAGATGGATGATGTGTCCTACTCTACTGCATCTGATATGTCAAGTATTTGGTAACAACAGCAGTTAGATAAATGTTTAATTAAAAATTGTGCAACATTTGTAGAGGCAACGTAAAATAGAAATACTAAAGAGGAAGCACCAGTATGTTACAACTCTATTTGAATACAACATTTAAGTAAATCCCTCCTATATGACGATGCTGCTTTGGAGTCCTATTTGGTAAATGTGTTTTTAAGGGGCTATCAATACAGTGAGGTTAATATCAATAATTTAATCAATAATTTGCCAAGTAAAGTTGCAGAACACTTTCTTGGGGCCCCGAGTTGAGATGAATGGGCCCCTCTCAGCGACAGATCCCACTCAGCGACCTATACATCAGCGTTCGATGTATAGGTGTCTTTTGCCCGGGCCCCAAAATTCCTTGAAACGCTCCTGCACCTTTCTGGACTTACTGTCTAATAAGCCTGTGTAAAGATGTTTTTACGTTATGTGATGGCTGTAGAGAGAGAGAGATCAGGGGATCACTACCTGCTCCCAAGCCCACCTACACCTCTCCCCTCCACTCACACTAACAAGACCTGGACCTCCCTTGCTGTTGTTCAGAGCGACTGGAGAGAGTCACAGGGGCCAGCAGTATTTCTTTGACAGGCACAGAGGCATAGTAATTAGATCCAACAGATGCTGCCTGTGTAACAGCTGTACCGGTAATACGCTGCCCGTACTGTAGTTCTCTTCTGGCAGCAGGAGCTCAGCTTTAAAAGCTCTCTGCTCTCTTTGGGGCTTGTTTGCAGGGACAAAGAGCAGCTGTGGAAACACATATGTGAGAGCAGACATTTCACAGTTTCATCAGAAGTCGGACTTAACGACCACAAGGATCAAAGCGATGACTTTTTTAATTGTGTCATCGCGAAATGATTTTATCTCGTAAATGTATTTTATTATTTACTCAGTCTTTTCAGGACAAACACGTCTCTGCCTGGAAATGTCTTCATTTTAGATGTTTGCACTGACGTGACTTCAACCGCAAATTATGTAAAGGTACAAATTACCATAAAGCACATACACTTAGTCTGAGCTATTATTTGACGCTATTTGATTTATAAAAGCAACATTTGACGGGTTGGAAATAGCTTTTTCATGGCAGTATTCTGCAGCAAATGTCCTGATATTGTTGCCCTAGTTACTGTAAGTGGGTTCCCTGTGATTTCAAGAGGAGTGGGAAATTTCACATCAACCTGAGCTTTGGCCTCACACAGCAGTGTAACAGAGAAAAGAAAAAACACTGAATGTACTGCAGGGGAAGTAAAAAAGCTTGAATAATAAATGGAATAGACCATAAAATAAAATAGGAAAAGGGAAAAGATGAAAATGATCAAATGAAAAAAGGAAACTATAGTGCCAGCAGAGGAAGTCCATCTCAGGGTACGTGAGTGGGAGAGAGTTAATGAGCAAAGATTAACAAACCTAACTTGATTTCTTCTCGTAGGCCTCCACAGTTTTCAGGGAGGAGCCGTCTGTTTGAAATCTAATTTACTTTTTAAACACTAACACAGAGTAAGCAGGGGGGATTCCTCGGGAGCAGGGAGACTCTGGAATCCAGATTCAGGATCTGATGCTGCACTGGGGCTGAAACCTTTCAGCTTGGAACAGAAATGAAGATAAACATTTCTGCAGCAGCCTCGGGGGAACAATAAAAACCCAGTTCTACTGTACAATAAATAGAAAGTCAGGAAGTAGAAAAAGTGTGGGGAGGGCAAGATTTCAATCAATAAATTGATTTATCACAATATATTCCTGTAATCCTCGTTTTTTGTAATATAATGACCCCCATAGTATTTATTTTAATTTCTATACTGTCTAGTTTTGTAATGATTGTAGATTCTTTCTCAAGATTATCATTATTTGACTCTTTTTTTTACTTTACAGTAGCAGAAAGATTTGGATGGATACACATGGGATTTGTTTGAAATTCAAAATGTAGCAAATGCACTTTCCAACTTACATATGTGGTAAAACATATATTTGCCCAGCTATAAAGTTGGACAATGCATTTTATAATTTGTATTAACATTTGGAATTGAAATCTCTTTAGAGTCAAGTTAACTTTGGAGGATGTTCCTTAAAAAGCGTCCTTACCTGCAGCAGTTTGGTAGAAATCAGGGAAATGTCGTCTTACCTCGTCTGTGGGGAACGACGCTGACGAGCGGTGTTGGTTTTGTCCATGTTACTGTCACTTCTGTCGACACACTGGAGCAGAGAGAGGAGCAGAAAGTAACCTGACGTGGATGTTGCTCCTCCTCTGACAAGAACCGGTGTGTGTGTGTGTGTGTGTGTGTGTGTGTGTGTGTGTGTGTGTGTGTGTGTGTGTGTGTGTGTGTGTGTGTGTGTGTGTGTGTGTGTGTGTGTGTGTGTGTGTGTGTACCAGACAGACTGAGAGTAGGGAGGGGTTATGAGGTCTATTGGTAACTGTTATGTTAAATCTCTTGAGCTAGGTCCAACATTTTTTATAAACAAGGGACGTAAAGAAACAGACAGAGACGTGTGTTTCAGAACCATGGAGAGCACTAAACTCTACACCCCCACCCCCCCAAATAAAACACATCATGTTCTCATGCACTACAAAGCTGTGGGCGATCATGTGGAAAGAAGTTTGAGTGGCTGCATCGTGAAATAAAATACTAGAGCACTATTAAAAACAAGAGGACACTGCTTTTTCATTGCTGCGGGACGTTAACCTTTAAGCCTCCGCGGTTGTGACCTTTTAACCAAACCGGTGACGCAGGCTGCCCCAGTTGGTGGATGACCTTACTTTGATGGAATTATCGCGGAGAATAACGGACCTTATCCACAAAACAATATTGCAAATGTAAAGAGGAGTGTGTCGTCAAACAAACAGACCTGTGCTGGGCAAGGAAATATACTACATGAGAAAATGATCGTGTGTTTTATATTTGACTGATCTGTGCAGAACTCAATTTTGCTCCCAGTGTATATTATGGAAGTGACAGTAAATGTGATTGTGATGATTTAATGTACTTAGTGTAGGCCGATCACATCAATATTGATCTGTTAGATGATTTTGTGGAACAGAAAACTTGATTTGACTATTTTCTTATGTCAATGTGGTTATGTAGAAAACCCTATTGGTGTGTGCCTATGAGCTCCACATTCGCCGTTTCACCATTTGTCATGAACACAAATCAATATGAGTCTCGATGTCTCCACGAACCAGTGTTTGGTTTCCTGTCTCCTGCAAGCTCCTTGAATTTCCAGGACTCTCTGGGCTTTGCGCATGTATCACTATAAGTTGTAGTCACCTATTTTAATGGTGTAATAGTCAATGACCATGTGAATGTTAAATAGTTTGAGGAATAGTTTGGGAAATACACCTATTTGTTTTCTTGCTGAGAAGAGGCCACGGATCCATTGAATTCACTGTCATGTCCCAACAATAAATATGAAGCTGCAGTCAGTTTGTTACATCTTCTGCTTTTCAGGACAAACACGTCTCTGACTGGGAATCTCTTCATGTTACATGTTCGTACAGATGTGACTTCAACTCACCCAACAACTGGGAATTATGTAAACGTACAATATGTGACCAAGTTATATAAATTTACCAAAAAACTGAAAGACTGGAGACCACGCTGGAAAAACAGGAAAAACAGTCACCAAGAAATAGTCGCACAATCCCAACTTGTCATTTATTGTCCAAAAATGTCAGTAAGTTTGCAATGCAACCAAATGAGAAGCTGGATATTTTTCACGGAAACATTTACTTTTATACTCTTTTTGTGAAGTAGTAAGACCACTTGTATCATACACTGCCATATTTTATGGGGAGTTTCTTGATTCAGTGAAATGCCAAAATATAACTAGAGACATTTTCTTTACCATGCTTCCTCCAGGCAGTTTCCTGTGTGGTTTTAAAACTCAATACTGATCATGGGGGTCGTACAGTCGTGTGTCTTCCTTGCTGGCCACTTGCATTTGTTTTGCAGGGAAACTACATATGAAGGCCTACTCATCCTCACACAGGCACTGAATTAACATCTGCACTATATGCGAATGGGCTGGTTAAAGGTCTCAGTTTCATCAAATACATTAACTGTGCGAGTTTCCAGCAGAGTTACTCAAAAGCTGACCCCCAATCAGAGACGGTCCTGTATACATTCATGAAAATGTTTGGAATTGAAAAGAGAAACCATAAAGGATGCACAGCTTCAGGGCATGTGATGTATATAATGAGTGATATAAGCCATCAGTCACACACACACACACACACACACACACACACACACACACACACACACACACACACACACACACACACACACACACACACTGCCCATTCACACAAATCCTCTCCTTGATCATTACTTTTTAAATATAGACACAAATGTATCATCTTTATAGGAACAATATTCTCACACCATAAATCTTAAGAACCTAAATACATCTCCTAGTGTCGTCACAGTGACAGTAACAGACTTACCCAAGAGTTTTTTTTATTAGCAGTTCTATGTGCACAAGGAATAAATAAGAAAACAGTTTACAATGAAGCTCTCTCCTCTTCACTATATGAAGAAAAAGCCCCTGGGCTGCAGGGAAATGAGGTCATCTGCTCGGGCCCCTGAGCTGCAGTTTGAATGGAGAAGGGCCGCACACAATAGCAGCCTCACATTTCCTGAAATGTACTGGTGCGTTCAGTTTATTAACAAAGCCGTGGAGTTCATAAAAAGTGTATCTGAGGGAGAGGGAAAACTTCAAAAGTCGCACAGCACAAATTTAGCTTTTCTCACAATCTTTGATTTATTTCTCTCTGTGCATAATGACACACCATGCGCTCATATGCAAATGTGACTGAAACTTTTGTGTAACTCTCGTCAGGACCAGGAGCCAAGTGGGACCGTATAATCTCTCGGTTCATCAAAGACAGATTATAATTCATTATTGTGTCCATTTGGGATCTGGATAACCTGGAATCTGTTTAACTTATCCTAGTAATGTTTTCACTAGTGTGTTTCATCTTAATTGTGCTAATTGTTGTTTTCTTTACCCTAGAATGGGCCCTTTATATTTAAATACTTTATATTTACATCGGGAGCGGGTCCTCTCCACCTTTTGAGTTTTTATGAAAACTGAAGGCTACAGCAGGTTCTCTGTCATGTTTGGGAGGGGAGGGTGAGGTGCAACATGCAACTTCACCACTAGATGTCACTAAACTCTACACACTGAATCTTTAAAGTCACAGAGCATATACATGAATATATTCAGCAAAATAAATGACCTGTAATGAGAAATTTGATTGTTACCCCTAACGGTCAAAGATTCTTCTAAACATGATCAAAACAAGAATTATTCTTACTTGTATCAGAAAACACTGTAATGTATGAAATAACAACACTAAGTAATATAAAATAAAGACAACAACCTGTTTAGTTTTTTTAAATGTTGTTGTACAAATTTGAACATGTGCATATATCATTTCTGTCTGCCCTCTGTCTTTGGAATAGGTAACAGTGGTGAAATGAGTTTTACAGGGGACAGAGTTTTATACACTGGTATATATATTTACACTGCTAAAATTGATAATATTATCTGTGACTGTAAAACAAAGGTATCAGATGCACAAATTGTTGCTAATGGTCATAGATAGTACATTTTATAATATTAAACAATATTAACATTTGATGATTCTGTAATTCATTGCCAATTAATGGTGATGAAGTTTGCAGAATTACATTAAGGAATCCTGGTCTCTGTAGACCTACAGTGGGAATACTCCCAAATTAAAGCTAAAGCACTCAAGTCTTTAAACTCTAGAAAGATTCAGCAGGCACCTTGTCATGGAGAAAGTCAAGAGATATATATTTTTCATTTGCAACCTTTTCTCAACGATGTTTGCTTTTATGCTTAGGTATAGAACAAAACTTTCTTCTGTAGGTAGAGGTATAACAACAGAGATAACCAAAACAAAAGTAGTTATACAATCTGTTTAAGGGGCTCTCCAAAAAAATATCTTTCACAAGATCCACTGACACCACCTCATATGGATCAGTTCAAAAAACACTTTGGGAATCATTGGTCAGTTCACACACAGCTGGAACCTCATCACTAACATAAGACCACAGATGGAAGGTGTCGTATTATTGTGTGTTTAAAGGTCAAATTAAATGTCCATTCGTCAGCCACTGCTCTCATGTCTCTGTCTTGTCCTGATGGGGGGTTTCATGGCTCTGCTGCCATCTGGGGGACTAATGTAAAACCTCTCTCTTCATGAACTCAGCCTCATCCTCCTCACAGACTCATGTGGAGCACTGCTATACTGCAATAACAGACAACAACTCAAAATCAACTTAGAACCTAAAACCAAAAATGACCTCACCATGCCTGCAGCGTTTTACAAACCAGTCACTCACCAAATGAATGAAGATGAATATAGCGTGCTATACAGTTCCAGGTTTTACGACTGAATTAACCATCTCCTGATAGTAACTCCAGCGTATGATGATTAAACGTGTGGATAAGGTGCAGATAATGTGTGATCTGCATTGTCAAACTACATCACAACTCAGGGCTCTCTTACAAGCTTTCTGTCTCTTTTCATGAGCTGGTGGCCTTCGCTCAGTTGTCATGGAGATGGCTGTGTTGTCATCATGTGGCAAAAGTATGAGGCTTAATTAATAAGAGGTGAAGGGGTCGTCCCCACTGAAAGGTGTTTTTTAATGACCTGGATTGTTAGTGACTGACCTTTTTAATCTTCCTCCGACTGGCCACTGACTCCTGGTTGATGACTGTGACACCGACCAGATGACGATATGACCGAAGCCTGGTGTTGCCACAACCAGGCGGATATCAGCCGGTGCACTGTTCTCAGTCCTGCAGTTATTCAGGGGGTATCGGCCCTTTAAATATTTGATTGGAGGAGAATGAGGTGTAATAAAGTAAAGACTGAGTAGTTGAAAGTACGTGTTTTTCAGGTATATGTGCAGTTATATCAATGCCTGGATATAAATCACACATGCACACACACACACTAATGGGTCCCACTTGTAGGCCCCGATCTCTGTGGAACGTAATGAGCATCAGAGTGCTGACAGGCTGCTCCGTCATTTCACTATTCAACTCGCACTCATGAGGCTCCGTCACTCGAAGGAGTCAGAACATTTCCTGTTGCTTGGGGTGCTGTGGCATAGCAACACAATATCACACACATGTCTCCCTGGTCAGAAGAAAAAACAACACAGAGACATCGTCACACCTTTCAAACCCCTGACTGGATGCATCCTGTATCGTTTAATGATGAAGGGTTTTTGAACTATTTGTCCTGACTGCCTCTTCTTCTTATTGTGCATAGAGAAAAAAAAACTTTCCATGTTCACTTAAAGTCAACAGGAAAAATAAATATGGCGGTAGTTTACATTCTGCAGGGGACATCTGCAAATGTTATGCAAAGTGAGGAGATGAATTCTGACCACTTTTTAAATCCTCTCCCATCCCAATAATAACACAGAGAATATTATAGTTCACATCAGGTCAAACTGAGTCTGCTCATTACGTGTGGCACAACATAGGCAAAGGCTGATTTTATTTGATATTCTTCACCATATTTACAGCACGTGTGTCAATAGAGTAATTTCAAAGTAAAGATATAACTCATGAAATAAGACTCATCCATATCCATCTTTTTTAGCTAAACCTCTCATGTCACATCATTTGTAAACAATATATTCTTGCTCCGTTCATATCGGCTGTACATATCTGGCCTCAAAGCTAATGAGGTTGTATCACACAATCATCCGCCGGTCATTTGAATTCCTGGATGTGGTCGTGGAGAAAGCCTGACCACAGGGTGTGACCCTCATTTGTGAGCCACAGCTTATCTTTGCATCGCGTCAACAGGGCTCCACCGTCCAACCAAATGATCTTTGTACCCAGTAGAGTTTAAATCTCTTTAAGAGTTAATGCTGATACAAAGGCTTCCATACATTGCCCATTCATTTCCCATCCATTTCATATCTTTCCTTTCTTAAGCACTTTTTAACTTCATTTTATTATTTTGTAACCTTGTGACATTTTGAACTTGAGTATTTGAAGAATTTAGGATTTAAACAAGACATTTTCCGTAAATATTGTGAGAAGAGGCAGAGAAAGAGAAAGAAATTAGAGTCAAAAATGTAGATTCATTATTCAGCTTTATGAAGCTGAACACATCAGTACTGAATGTGTCCCTGTCTGAGTAGTTTCTTTGTATGAGCTGCTCATGCAAACATATTACTGAGGGTTTTCTGCTCATGACAGAAGCTTGCGATGCAAATCAGCAGTGACGACATGGATAAAGTGTGATGCCTGTCTCACGCTCTCTCTCTCCCACACATGCATTTCATACTCTCATAAAAGACAAACATACAGCAATCTATTTACAGCTGATTTGCCTGAATTGTCGCCCGAACGTCTGAACATCAGTTTATTGTGTCAGGGGAAAAAAGGAAGTGTAAACTGTAATCCCAACGTCCCATTTACACCACAATAAGGATATAATAGACAAAGGTTAGGCAGAGTAAAAAGGACAATATTTGTTGTAATTCAAAATGATCAAACATCTTTACTTTTGAATTAAAAACAATTCATTTAGTCATTTTATGAGATGGTCTTATATACTCTTATATAAGATCAAAATCAATATTTTGACTTATGAATTCATAATGAATGAACAGAAAAAAATGAAAGTTGAAAATGCTTATATATATATTCAACCATTATATAAAATAAATATCTTATATTTATAACATGCAAATATCAGATACCTAGTCTTAATTTTCATTACTTCACAGTTTCTTTTTTATATTTAATTTTAATCAAGTCCAACTTTTTATATAGTTTACAAGTTGTATGAAAAAGGTTTGGTGTCCCCTGAGAAAATTACAGAATCTGTTGGGTTTTTTTGTTTTGTTTTTCTTCCCTTTATACTTTACAGTTTTCAGGGCGCAAAGGTCCTAACCCACTTTTGGCCGTCGTAGTAACATCAGTCCACAGCACTCGTTTCCAAAGCAACTCTGGCGTATCCCTATATATACTTCAGACTTTGAATTTTGTTATGAGGTCACAGGTATCGTTCCTCCAGGTTTTCCTGCACATTGGAGCGCCGCACAAATGCTTCTGTGTCAGTCAAACCCTCGTGTGGAACCTTTTCAGTCACATGGAGGTTTTACTTCCCCTTTTTCTCCAGCAGATGTGCGGTTTTATCTGAAAGTTTTCCTGACTTTCAGATCTTGTCTCGACTTCCACACTTCCCCTTAACTGCCATTTCTGAATGACGTTTTCAAGTGTAAACTTCCAGCTGGATGTTTTTATAGCCTCCATACTTTGCAGCCATCAGTACATTTTTTGTTTAGATCCTCAGTCAGTTGCTGATAATATCTCCTGGTTAGCTCCCCCAAGGAGGTTATGATTCTGCCTGTGTTTGTTTGTTTGTTGTGAACAGGATTATCCCAAAACTACTCCACCATTTTTCATGAAATTTTGTGGAGGGGTGAGGCATGATCCCGAGGAAGATCCCTTTACATTTCAGTTCAGATCTTTGTATGAGCTGCGTTTTCAGCTCATGACAGAAGCTTGCGATGCAAATCAGCAGGGACGACATGGATGAAGTCTGATGTCTCTTTCTCGCTCTCTCTCCCACTCATGTGTTTCATACTCTCATAAAACAAACACTACAATCAGCTGATTTGCCTGAATTGTCTCCTGAATGTCTGAACACCAGTTTATTGTGTAACAGAAAAAAAAAGGAACTGTAAACTGTAAACCCAATGACCCATTTACCCAAGAAAAAGGATACAATAGATATTTTGAAATAAACCACACTTGCTAGGATACGACTTCACAGTGCCAATTCCAGAGACTTGAGATTTCACAGAAACTTGAGTCATCCTTCTTCCTCTTCTTTTGTTTATCATTGTGGTTGGTAAAAACGTTTTATGTGCATTACCATCATCTTCTGAACTGTTAATTCAGAAGAAAAGGAGGGGGACAGATGTTGTCATCTTGCCCACACTTGCATGTGTTCTTTTTTGCAGTTAACAACCAAAACAGAGACAAAGTCTATGGATGTCATCATGGCTGAGAAGGGCGGAATTGGCTGATACATTTTGCAGCGTAAGCAGGAGTTGAGTTGGAAATGTATTGTTGTTTTTAATCTTAGCTGTACAAGTATACACAACATCTGGTTGGGGACACTTCCCAGTCAGCTTGCTCTCCATGGCAGTTGCAGGTTTCTGTCGGAGCCGATCATCGTAAATATCAAACAAGAGGGGGGCTTCGACACAATTAGTAGCGTGTGTGTGCAGCAGCCCTAAAGTATGACTTGGTTATGATTTGGTTTGTTTATGGGTTTCAATACCTCAACGTGTTATGCTAAAAAAATATGTCTGTGTTTTGGAAATGTGCTCCATGGGCCCCTTTGTAACTTGGTGACGGGCCCTCTGAAGGTCTGCGCACGGCCCTGGCATCGCGCAGGCCCGACTAGCTCGAAGATTGAAGATTTGAAAGAAGCTTGTTGCTCCGCGGCGCATGCGCAGTTCCGGGGGGGTTTCGTTGAAAGAAGAACAGGAAGCGAACATTTTCAGACTCAGAGCTTCGGCCTCCTCCTGCTGCTGCTGCTTCTCCCCCGAAACATCCACACACAAAGAGCAGAGCCCGCCGCCCCGAGAGCCGCACTTTGTGGATAACTCACATTTCCACACGTCGTGGTTGTGACACCGGAGCGTGAGACAGACAAGGGCGTGTTCGAATCCGCGGAGCAGCAGAGACAGACCGCCTCCTCCTCCTCCTCCTCCCTTCCTCCTTCTTCTTCTCCACCTCCTCCTCCTCCTCACTGGATGCTAGCTCGGTAGCCTCTGCATGTCGCTGCGCCCCTAGTTAAAAGTTGCGTCGTAGTCGTGAGTTCCTCGTTTATCTTTAAAAACCGGTTTATTTATTCGGAGGCCAGGGCAGAAGAAGATGGGATGTACGCTGAGCACGGACGACAAGGTGGCGCAGGAGAGGAGCAAGATGATCGACAGGAACCTGCGGGACGACGGCGAGAAGGCGGCTCGGGAGGTGAAGCTGCTGCTGCTCGGTGAGAGGAACACGAAAGGGAGGTGCGGGGCTGCGGGTCGGTTCGCTGGGGATCGAACCCTCCACCTTCCTGCCCTGGGTTTTTCTTACCCAACACGTATCAAAGCACGTCTCCGCTAACTGTAAAGTTTCACGGTTGAATAAATTGACGGAACGTGCGCAGGAGTTTAGACCCGATCTCGGCTTCATGTGAAGACGTAGAAAGAAAAGAGAAGAAAAAGAAAAAAAAGTTGGCCTCTGGAGTTCGAGTCTTTATTATTTAATTGTTAACCTCCACAAATTAAAAGCAGCGCAGATAATCAGCCGGTTATCAGTTCAGTGCGAGATTAGTTCTAATCCCGACAGCGACCAGCCGTTAAATCAGTGAGCTAATTTAGCTAAACGGCTAGCTGCTGTAGCTAGGTTAGCGCCCCGACGCTAGCCTCGGATTAGTTAGCTCGCAGAAGGGCTCGAACTTGTGAATGATATTTTTTATCCCGCAACAAGTCTGAAATGGCCGCGCTGCCGCCACTGCCGTGGCCCAGCGTCTTCGTGGTTCTGATTCACATTCAAGTCGTGAGCCGTCTTCGTGTTTAACAGCCGTTTAATCACATACAACAAACACCAGGCGTTGTTTAGGCCGGTTCGCCCTAAAAAAAAAAAAAAAAAAAGGGGCAGAAATCTGGCTAACTGGACGGAACAGGCTAATGTCTCTGAAACCGATCATACGTTCTCTATGAATCCTCGTTCTCACTAAACACACGTTGTTGTCTTTGGTGATATAATTTAACACAGTTAAATGTGATGATTTTCCTCAGGATATGGAGGAAAGAATTGAACAATAAATCCTATCTGCAGTGTCTCATGAGATATACACAATGTTTTAAATGATCACATTCTAGATATAATGTGTTGACATCTGGTTTATGATGATTTTTATACCGTGCGTGATCCACAATGTGTTCAGCTGCTGTGGTGTCTTCAGAGGGAAAACATTAGTGGGGTCATTTGAATGTGGAGACCAAGCCTTTCACTGTGCCCACGAACAGATGATCAGCTGGACGGTAACGTGTATTTGTACAATCTTCCAGGTGATATCCAGGTTCACATCCCTGCACCAGTATTTCATCTCACAGTTTCGTGTGTGTAATTGTCTTAAAGACAGCTGCCACACCTCTTTCAGTTCTTCCTCTTGCTGGTCGCTGATAACCGCTGCTGCCTGTCTCAGTCAAGAAAAGTCGGCCATGAGGTTGCATAGCAACCTATTCAGCCTGGCTGACAGCAGTAGGCATCTGTGATAACTACATACACACAACAGAGATGGCGAGTCCATATAACTGGACATCTGCGCTGGCCATGTAGTCAACAAGCTGTTTGGAAGATGCAACAGTATCAAGCATGTTTTACGGAATTTCTTAAGAAACAGGGTTGTGTCTGTGGCATGACTTATTTTCAGACATGTGACTTCACCACAGACGCAGCACTCGGTGCTTGTATGCATGTGTGCGTCATTTGCGATTGACCTGATTTGAATTTTCATGGTTTTGCTTGTTTCCCCTGCCATGATTCCCACAAGCACCTGCAGTAGACAGGTGGAATTGGTTTGTGGATTTATAATGTGATGGGTTTATTTCAATATATCTTTGAACGCATAAGTGCATCTCACTTCCGCGTTTGTAACGCTGAATATCTTTTACACTGTGTGTGTGTGTGTGTGTGTGTGTGTGTTTCTGAGCAAGATAGAAAGGCTGCCTTCCCCTTCGTGCTTATTGCAGTTTACTGCTCTGTCAGGCATCCCAGCGGGAGTGTTTGGATTAATGCAGTTATCTGAAAATGACATGCTCCTTAGATGGATGTTTAGAGTGGGAGGACTGCCTCAGATCTAGGTCATGTTTGCAAATCATAAAGAGTGCTCTTTGTTTTTGTGCAGTGTCACGTTCATGATACAATAGCAGAGAAAATGGCCTGCTTGATGCTAATTATTTGCTGAGGGAGATACCTGCATCTCGTGCAGCCTGAGAGGTATGTGTTCCCTGATTCAGTCTGTGTAGCCACATCAAATATTATAGCTCAGTGACAAACTTGAACCATTTTACTTATCAGCCATTAGGTACTTCAATTTTGGCAGCTCAGTGAGCCTTAAATGTGTGTTTGGGAATTAAACCTAAGTGGTGTTGTGATGTTTTGCTGTAATATTAGCTCTGTGCCTGCACTGGGTGGCTGTTTATCATATGGGACGGTGAATTGATGAACAGTTTTGCTCACTGGGGAACAGTGAGTCCCTGCAGTGGTGCGGTAATTAAAATGCTGTGTGCTCAGCTGAAAACAGTCCTGGATCTCATAGGGAGCTGCAGGAAACCTTTGAACGCTGTGTGATAGACTGGCAACCTGTCCAATGTCAACTGGAATTGGCTCCTGCCGCCTGCAACCCTCAGAGGATAAGAGGTACAGCTGATGGATGTATAGATAGATGGGAGGCTGAAATGCTGCCCCATGTAGGGCTGCAATCTGATGGCACATACATCAAATGGTCCATATGAGATGCTTCTGACAGTTGCGTCCAGCCAATCAGTCTGAAGCAGCGTGAGTTTCTAACCCAGGGACAGTTAAGCTTGGTATAATCTCATTGCAGAGAGGATCCAGTTGATTAATCCAATTGCACTGTGACCTGGCCCAACAGACCCGTAGACACTTCTTCACTGCATTATGTTGCAGTGTTGCAACTAATGTGCTACGGGTTCAAATAAATAGAATTTGGAAGTGTGAAAGATGATATGAAATAATCATTTAGTTTAGGTGGGATTTATTTTTTTCCTACGTGGCTTTAAGGTGACTTAGAATACAGATTGGTATAGTTTGACATTTTGTGTTTTTAAAGGGAAAGCATTTTCACTGTAATTTCACAGAATCAAACAAGTGCATTTTTATTGTAACGCCTGTGACAAAGTAACCAATGCAGCTTAAAATGACAGTTTTATATATGTAAGCTCATAAAGATCATCTTCAAAAAGACATGGATGTGTGATAAAGTGACCTGTTTTTAATTATTTTCTTCTCAGGTCTGTCACCTGTCACTGAACGGGAAGCAGAGTATTAAAACTGAACTTTAGGACCAAATGATATTTGCATATCTGTTTCCATCCATGTTTAAGTCTGTACGTGTTTGTTTACATCAAAATGAATGACGAGAGGCCTCAGACAACACATTTTTGATACCAAATAGACAAATGAAGCTTGAATCAATGAATCACGCACTTATGTGTGATTCATACTCAAAGTGACATGATGCTCATTACTTTATTAACTATGATTTAAAGTTTAACGTGTTTTAATATTTAATGGAAATATATTTAATGATTTTCCCCATCTGTTCTGTTTCAGGAGCTGGAGAGTCTGGGAAAAGCACAATTGTTAAACAGATGAAGTAAGTGTGGATGAACAACAAATGTTCAGTGTTTGAGTTGCACTGACAGCCCTTAGACTTCACACAGAGCGAACGACACACTGTACTACGTGTGCATTTTAGAGTTTATGTTTATGTTGCATAACTGTAATTTTAGTTCTCCTTTTGTATGTGACTGTATATAGCAACAATTTGGTTCCATCGTCTGAAATATGCTGGCACAACAGTTTGCCATTCTCAACCGATAACAGCCTGTTGTCATAATAATCTTTTGTTAATCAATGTTTCTCTGCTACTCGGAGCCTTCTGCTAACATTGTGTGTTTGTATTCCAGGATTATCCACGAAGCAGGTTACTCTGAGGAGGAGTGTAAGCAGTACAAGGCTGTGGTCTACAGCAACACCATCCAGTCCATTATCGCCATCATCAGAGCTATGGGACGCCTCAAGATCGACTTCTCTGATGCCGCTAGAGCGGTGAGTGCAAGGGAAAACAAATCTGGCATTTACACTCTTCTTAGCATATTACAGGTTGTACTTCAGAGCTAATGTATACCTCAGTGCTGTAAGGGCAAACAGCTACTTAGTCATAGGTCATCCTGCCCACTGGACAGTTTCTTTTTCACTCATCTGCAGCAGGTCCCAGAGAACTGATAGGGTTTTAATATCACAAGGTTTACTGACATGAGTACTGTCTGTGAGGCCTTAAGTCTATACAGTATGTTCTGCTGACCAGGACTTTTACTTTATGTACATGTACAACAAGAATGAGTTTTACAGTAAATAGCTTTGTTTTCCTTGTTTTTTTTAGACTTGGAGAATTAGTTTGGGTGTAGTGTGTCATTACCATTTGCTGCAAATGAATACAGTGTTTTTATTTCTTCTTCATACTAAAGAGACTCCTGTTTCCTTTTCAAGATATTTCCTGGAATAACAAGAGGCTTAGTCATTGCCTCAGCGTGACTGGCCTGGCTCTGTCATCGTGGCCAATTTTACACCCAGAGCTTTTCTCTCCTGATTTTCTGCCTTATAGAAATCGATATTTGGCCCCTGATCTTCTGAAGACAGTCGCTTTTAATTTCATGCAAAGTGGTGACCAGATGAACGGGACAGAGACAAACCCATTGTTAATTTATCTCTTTATTTATCCTTAAAGGCGGCTGTTTTTAACTGCCACAAATATTTTATTGTGAAGTAGTTTTTGTTTCTTTTTATGAGAAATTACTACCCAAGATTTAATTCTCTCAGTTGGGACTTTATTTACACAAACTGGCATTTCATATTTCTGTGATGCCATGATGCTGTTAGTTTTGACAATGAATTCACAATAAACATTCATTATTGTTACAGTTTTAACAGAAAGTAAAATTTATAATTGGTAACTAAAACTACACAAACCATCCTTGTTGGCATAAAAGGTGTAAAAGTTGTGGATTGCAACTTAAGTTGGACTTTTGTCTTTGTCCTCTTGGTTTTGTCTCTTCAGGATGATGCACGGCAGCTGTTCGTCCTGGCAGGTTCAGCAGAAGAGGGCTTCATGACAGGCGAGCTGGCTGGGGTCATCCAGCGGCTGTGGAAGGACGGAGGAGTTCAGGCCTGTTTCAGCCGCTCCCGAGAGTACCAGCTCAACGACTCTGCAGCATAGTGAGTAGCACGCACTGACACTGGATCTAATGTGGACCTGGCAGAATATCTCCCACTCATCAGTCTTAGTATGCAAACCTCTCTTTTTGTATCTGGTGTAAATCTTTATCTTTCCATCTCTTTTTTTCCCCCCTAAGCTACCTAAATGACTTGGACAGGATATCCCACGGTTCTTATGTACCCACCCAACAGGATGTGTTGCGGACCAGAGTCAAAACTACTGGTATTGTTGAAACACACTTCACTTTCAAGGACCTGCACTTCAAGTGAGTACAACCGCCATGGTTGATCTGTTCACTGAGTCAAATGGGTTCAGGGTGGTTCTCTGTGGAAGCTGTATGTACCCCTTGAAAAATAACAGCCCAATTGGAGCTTTATAGAGGGTTAAAAATGGGGTGTTATCTTTTTACATGGCTATCTATGTACTTTCATGAAAAATAGTGACAAGAAATGGCAACAATCATGTCTGAGAATGACACAGCTCAAATTGTTGTAAGTCAATGTATAGATACAAAATGTAGCTGTGTCAGAAACTGCTGAAACTACATCACTAGCTGCTGATTTGTAAGAGAAAACTAAAAGGGTGGTCTGAGAGTTCATACCTCTGCCAAGGCTAACACCCTATCTCACCATGTTAAAGAAAGTGGGGCCTGGATCCCCCCCCCCCCCCCCCCCCTTTTTTTATCCAGATCCGCTCCAAAACTCCAAGGGTTCTTCTTTGGATCATGCCCTGTCCCTGCACAAAATTTCACAGAAATCGGTGTAGTAGATTTAAGTAATCCTGAGGACAGACAAACCAAAGGCAATAAATACATAAGGTTATAGCTCTACCAACTAGAATCAGTAGAAAGCATACCTCTGCCAAGGTCCAACAGTCCTGGTAAACTCTGTCATAGATGTCAAAGATTTATAAATTCCTGCATCTGCCCACTAATCTGAATCGTTTTTTAAAACACATTAAAACCAAAATTTAATGGGTTCTACTCTGACCCTTACCACATCCTTAATATCGTTATATCTTATATTAATGTCTCCTAAACTGAAATTTATCATGAGCACAAAGTCTGACTGAATTAAGAGAAATATAAGGTTGATAAATTGTGTACAGTCAGATGATTAGGATATCTTTATATATCAGGGAAGAAACTTTCCCACTGCCGGAGTCAAACTAAGATCATAGCCTGAGCATTAGGTCTGAGTCATATTTCCAGGATCCCCCTGAGGATATAAAATGTTTCTACAGAGAAATATACAATTATTGTCAATGAATAGAGTGTCTGATTTGAGATGCTTCAAAGTGAAAATGTGTTGTTGGTGTGCTGCAGTCATGTAACACTGTGGTTCCGTGTTCCTGCTGCAGAATGTTTGATGTAGGCGGTCAGAGATCAGAGAGGAAGAAGTGGATCCATTGTTTCGAGGGAGTCACCGCCATCATCTTCTGTGTGGCCCTGAGTGACTATGACCTGGTGCTGGCCGAGGACGAGGAGATGGTAAAAACCTGTCTAAACTCAACACACCCCGAGATTCATCCTCTCCTTTTTATTAACTTTTTTACATTTTCCCATTCAGAACCGAATGCACGAGAGCATGAAGCTGTTCGACTCCATCTGCAACAACAAGTGGTTCACAGACACCTCCATCATCCTCTTCCTCAACAAGAAAGACTTGTTTGAGGAGAAGATCAAGAAGAGTCCTCTCACAATCTGCTACCCAGAATATGCAGGTGAGAGAAAGGTGTGTGTGTGTGTGTGTGTGTGTGTGTGTGTGTGTGTGTGTGTGTGTGTGTGTGTGTGTGTGTGTGTGTGTGTGTGTGTGTGTGTGTGTGTGTGTGTGGTGTGTGTGTGTGTGTGTGTGTGTGTGTGTGTGTGTGTGGTGTGTGTGTGTGTGTGTGTGTGTGTGTGAGAGAAAAAAAAAAAAAAAAATTTTTAAGTTGCAGAATAGTTTACATGTAAGTCTGCAGATCTATAAATCTTAAAAATGTCATCAGTCTCAAGTCAAGGCCTATTAAAGTGCTAACGATGGCAAAACAAGATGATTTAAATCATGTTGAAGAGGTTTTAAATCCCTGTTTAATGTCTTTATAATTTACCACAAAAACAGCTATGCCATCATATTAATGAGTGATGTGATTAATAAAAATGTACACTTACGATTTTAGAACTTAATTTTTCGTGCTGTTTGGTTTTTAGTTCCTCATCTTTTTTTTTTAAACATAGTTTGTCTGCCTCTTGTGGCCACTCAAAGGTGTGGCAGTCTCTACAGCTGACACAAACATCCTTCTTTTTATTTTCCTCTCTGCTCTGCTCCTCAACTGTGTGGGCTGCTTCATGTTTAAACAATACATCATTGTCAGGTTCACCAATAGAATTGCTACTCACATATATTTAATTGATAGAATAAATTACAAACTATTTAGAAATGAGAAGTTACCCAGAAAAGAAAACTGTGCATTACTGTTAAACCAGTAACTAATGATGTAGAATATCTTCTGGGATTCTGAGAACATCCAATATAGTGATGTAATCAGGCTTGTCTTTGTTTGATACGTGAACATTTTCTACAAAGTCAGGACTTCATTTTACTGGGATTTCTTTATCCTTCACATTTTTCATACTCAAGTGGGCAGAATATAATATTATCCAGTACATCATGAACTACCATTAATAATAATCTCACTGCTTAAACAAATGATATATATATAATTAGGACAGTTGTATTGTATTAGATTGCACAGATGTACTTAAGTGCATATAAAGACATTTATTTTAATCAAATCTGGAGTTTTCTACTCTGCAATTGTATTTATTTTGTTTTATAGTAAAAAGGTGTATTTGTTAATTTTTTTTAATTTTATTTTTGTACTCTTCCTAACTGTGTCCTTTTTGTGCCTCCTCCTCTAGGATCTAACACATACGAGGAGGCAGCAGCTTACATCCAGTGCCAGTTTGAGGACCTGAACAAGAGGAAGGACACAAAGGAGATCTACACTCACTTCACCTGCGCCACAGACACCAAGAACGTGCAGTTTGTGTTTGATGCCGTCACTGACGTCATCATCAAGAACAACCTGAAGGACTGTGGCCTTTTCTAAAGGTAAAGTCTGCTGCTGCAGGGACGAGCTGGATGAAGGTGTTCTGTCACATTCTTCTCCCCTAATCATGTTGTATCGTTCTTTTTGTTGTTGTCCAGGCAGCCTGGTGGCCGACTTACCAAGTGACTTTATTCAAGAGGAGTCAAACTGGAGGGACCTTTATGGACCCTGCTGAGAATGTCACTTTTAACCTCTTATTAACTTATGTTCATCTCTAAAAGTTTTGAAGACGGTGTGTAGAAAAAATGTTCTGTGTAAAATATTTGTACAACTGTCTATGTCTGGGGATTTTTCACAGTTTTTAAAATGTGCTTGTTTGACCTTATCATTATTTTTAATTTTTATATAAAAAGGGGGGCCTTCACTTTTTTTTGGGTCCACAAATGAACACTTTTTGTCTTCTTTATTTCTAGGCGCTTGTGCCTTGCATGCCTTAGTTGCAGTGTTTTATTTTTGTTGACTTTGATTTTAGGTTTCTGTAGACGTTACCATTCAACTCTTTGCAAGCCCCCTGGAGTCCATATTATCCATTTATTGTGATTTATTTCATTGTTGCATCATCTTTTTCTTTTTTCTTTTTTCATCCTTGTAAAAACCAAGCAAGACCAAGTCACTCTGTAGACCAATTCACTCTGACTCTGACATACTGTGAGAAAAGTGTGTAAATCTCTCTGGATGTGTGGAGATTGCGTGTGTGCTGCGAGCGGGAGCTTTTTTTTTGATTGAGGCCCAACGCCTGTGTGATTGAGTGGTTGCGTGTTTCAGTGAGTGCACAATATATAACAAAGGGACTTTATTCCTCTACTTGTCATCCTCTTTCAAAGTTTTTTTATTTTTCTAACTGGCCAAATAGAAGCTACTCTCTCTAATTAACGAGCGCACGTTGTTGGTGCGCCGCCACAAACTTAAACATTCCTGATTGAATCACGACGTAAAGAGAAGCTTTGAAAAGAGGATGCCAATGGCGGCCTTGTAGCAGACATTAGGACCATATGTAGAGTTTAGTGCATAGACGGACAGACAGGTGGCTGGGTACAAGTGCTCTGTTTATGACTGAGCTGTGGTGGTTTCGCGTTACATACCCCCCCCCCCCCCCCCCCCCCCCCCCCCCCCCCCCTAGAGCCCCCAGCCTCTGTTTCCATTGGATGGGGACATTAGTGGACTAATATCCATGATTTTGCTAATAAAAGAGGGGCTGTGGTGAAACCATGGCAACTTATGCAACACCTTTTTCTCTCGTCTCTTTGTGTGTAAATATTTATTTATTCCTTAACAGGTGAAAGTTTGACTGATTGAGATGAATGTTAAAGGTTGATCTGAAGACCAAAAAAAAACACAAATTCAAGCCAAAAGCTATTAATCAATTCATCTGTCAATTTACAATCTGGCTTTTCCTTTCATAATCAATTGCTCTTTAGATTTTATTGCAAAATGTGTAAATTTTACTGCTGCTACTGCACTGAAGTGTGTATTGGTCAGAATCTGTCCTGCAAGTTTCTAATTCCACATTACATCGTTTTACACTCAATTTTGGATCATGATTGATTTAACACCAGATATAAAATGTAATGGCAGCTGTCATTGCGTTTCAAACAGCAAATAGTTCACCTAGTGGACACATTATGTAACTTGTGGCTGCTTGATGTCATATAAATGAGACGACTGAGGAGAAATCTACTCACCATTTTTAATATAATTAACATAGATTGTGTCTGACAAAGATGTGTCTGCCTTTTATATGAAATGCCCTGAGATTAGGACTAATTAATCCTCGACCAGAATGAAAAAGTAGTTTCCATCAGGCTGCAGTGATTTAAAACGACCTGGCCCAAAGTCCCTTCCATTACTCATCAGCCAACCAACCGTTAAAATACTTAGTTTATAGCTAGTGATAGGAACAACCTCGTTCTCAAATTTGTTTAGATATAAACACTGAAATGATGGCAACACGCATCATGCAAATTGGTCACAGCAGTGCTCAGGCTGACTCCTGCCTCGCAGACTAAGCTAAGCCATCACTGCCAAGAACAATGATTAGGCATTAGCTTAGAGGACACTATTTTTGGGAGTCATTGTGTGATTCAAAGCTAACTGCACACTCATTGAATAATCTCCAAATCCCTCCCAGGGAGATCAGGAGACGTGGAAGCTTCTTCAAAACGAAGGTATGTGGTTGAGGAAAGAGAAGAGGAGGATGATGCTAATGAAGGTGATCAAACAGAACGTCACTGCAGACGGGAGCTGACCACAGAGTCCAGGCAAAAAGGATCACATCTGAAGAAACGACAGTATGTGTTATAACCAGCTCGTGTTTCTGCAGTCAAGTGGTACATCACTTAAAAGTGTTCACATCTGAGAAAACTGGAAGAGAGAGAATTTATAAGCAATCTGAGAGTATTTTATCTGATAATTATGTAGACATGGATTATTTACCCCTGATACTGGATTTTGAAAGGCAGCACTGATGTTTTAAGTTTAAAAAAACATCTAACAACGATGTGTTGCCCATATGGTTGGTTTATGTTTATTTTGGAATATAGTTCAAAATTTTGAGAAATATGTTATTCCCTGTCTTGCGAGTAGTTAGATAAGATAAATACTTAGTATGAAGATTTAAGTTAATAGTTAACTGTGTCGGGTAAACAGCTAAATTAAACTAACATACAAAATTAAATTGGTAATTTTAAGAGGTGTTAGTTATTAGTCCTTAATTTTGAGTATAAATGCAAATTAATGAGCAGATCCAAGGTTTTCAGGTTACTCTAATTATTTGTTATGACAAATAAATAGTTTGGATTATCAGAACAGTCCTTTCTTTTAAATTTCTGCTGTAAGAACTAAACAATCTTTTTGGATGGTTCGGCCTTTGTGCCAGTTTTCATTGATAAATTGCTACTATATTAAAATATCGGTTATAGTCAATATCAAAATATCAATTGGTGCAGCTTTAAATTTATTTCAAAGAAATCTATGGAGCAGGAAATATTATGGTTGAAAAATGTGACGGCCTCAGACTATCCACATTACCTCCAAACATGTCATTACTGCAGTCTCTGTTATTTTATGGACTGACATGCAGCCCATACCAATATGTCTGTGATAAAAGTCATATCAGCTGCTTTGTCTCTGACTCTAGTGATGATCCCTGTGTGGTTTAGTGTCAGGCTGGACTTCCTACAGGTGTAATACATCACAAGTTCCACTGCATAATTAAATCTCATTCTGAGCTCGGAGAACAAGCCAACGTGATTTCAGTCGCCAATTCCCTTGAACCATTAGTCTAATTAACTTATTCTGCTGCTTAATTGAAACAATCGAACCCACTTCTGACGCCACTGTGCTATCTATATATTTTTAAAGATTAAAATGTCTTCAAATATTATGGAAGTCCAAAGGCAGTGGGTGATATTGGATATGTTCGTCTGGAGTCTGTTCTCTGTTTTACGCCGGGCGCGTCCGTGGATTAAATAATGATGATAAAGACGGGAGGAGTCTGTTCGCCTGTTGAGAGCGTAGATGAACGTCTGCGTGAAGGTGACCCCCCCCCCCCCCCCCCCCCCCCCCCCCCCCCCCCCCCCCCCCCCCCCCCCCCCCCCCCCCCCCCCCCCCCCCTTGTCTTTGCCGAGCAATAAAAACAACTTAGTATGCATTTCTTCACCAACAGCAAATGCAGAGAGCAAAGAGTCAGTGAGAGAAGCACTGAGCTAAATCCATATGAGTTCTAGTGAAATCCCCCCTCTGAGTGTGCAGGCTGCCTGGTGTTATTGTATTTTTGGCTTCTGTTGTTGGCAGAGTGCTTTAGGAGGCTCATTATTTTATGTCTATAATGATGATGTGAAATAATATCCTTTTTTCCCCCACTAAGCACGCCGAGGTAGCCTGTATGGATGTTTCTGATGTTTACGATCACAGCTAATATAACTGTTCTATGTAGATCAATAATACTCCGACAGAAAGTGAAAGATTTTGTGAAGTTGCAGCTGCTCAAACACACGGTGTTCACTGAGAGAATAAAAACAAGAATTGGAGGGGCAATTAACTTTCTATAGTGTAATGATGCCATGTCGTAATGATGAATCATCTATGCCATATAAAAAGTGCCTAATGTTATGAGTGGCAAAAGTGAATGTATTACTACACTATGACCTTATTTTAGGACTTTCTGACGTGATGATGTCATGATAATTTGATCATACATGATGTTTTGATATATAAGCTATAAGTTATGTTTATAGTTCAATAGGATGCAGGGACACCTCGGAAAATGCACTTTTTGACAATGCATGACGTCATTTTTAAAAAACTTATGTGTGACTTCCTCATGACGTCACTTATCACATGATATCATATGATGGGGAATCATTTTCTGATCAATCTAAGCTTGTGTGTTGAGCCTGATCTTGAACTTTGACAAATCAGCAACTAAGTTAATTATCTTGAGATAGCGGTCCATGTAATTGTTGAGTTATTTCGTACACACACACAGGGGCGATAACAATACTCTCCTTCCTCTCCCCGTTTTTTTTAATCTTTTTATCTCTCAGGTCATCATACAGCACAATGGCCCGGCCACACTAATGTGGATTTTTTGCAAAAAAAACTTTTTCCTCTTCGCTTGGGCCTCTCATAGAATCACTTAAAAGCTGAGATTTTTACAAATGCTGAATGTTCGTTCAGAAAATATCTGCAGTAGTATTCGCTACACCTCAGACCAGTGGACGTCATCACAATGCTGTTATGAGCTCATGTAAACTCACCTCCCACTAAAACCATCCATGTGTGACTGGCCGCCCAGACACTACTGAGAGCTGCTGCTCTACTTCAGTTCCTTGTCAGGAGAAAATCTTAAAACGGCAACGAGCTGCTTGAAGTGACTCCAAATTTAGCCTCTCCAGCTCAAAGCTTTCGACAGCTGATGGCTTTTCTTTTTTGTTCTTCTATCGCACTTCTATTCACAAAGCTAAGTCCAAATAGTGAAATACTCTGATCCAGATATAGATAGATGAGCTCATGAGGAACAATTAGTGCACGATTTGTCCCGTGCAGAAAGAAATACTACAAAAGACCCCAAGGTGCCAGATTATAATCCTATTTTAAATCAGACAGCAGTTGGGACTTTGAATCAGATTCTGCTGGACTGTGAATTTACTATAACATGTATTTCCAAACCTCTGAACTATACAGTGTATTTTGGTGCAGACTACAGGCCTTTTGCAGTTCTCGCATCCACCAGCAGAGGCACAAATAAGGCAAAGCAGAGATTCATTTCCCCTCTGAGTATATGATCTCCTAATCCAGGCAGTTTCTGGATATGTCAGTGCTGTTTCTCCACGGTGGTGGTTAGTCTTTGATAATCATCTAGTTTGCATCATCATCGGCTTAGAATAGATGTCAACCGCACTCGCTGTGACCAGAATGCATGTGTGACCTACATGCCAAGACACTGAAGTAAAGTAAAGTGACAGTCAAGTGAATCAGTGCTTTTCATGGATTATTTACTGTTGCAAATGCACAAGGGGATGTGTACAGTATGTTGTTTTGTAGGGGAGGGTACTCGCATTACAAAAACACATTGCATGTCCTGAAAATACACACACGCACACACACACTGCGAGTGGCAGTAAGAGGGACTGTCATCCACGGTAGATCGAGAGGAGCGGCTCTTGACTTTTCTGTTTAATATTGAATGAAACTTTACTTCACCCACTTTGGAAAGCCATGCACTCATGAAAAAGTCATGACGACAAAAGGATTCGTCATTCCCTGTTGGATTTGGATTTATGTCATCAGGGCAATTATGTAACGGTGACCAACTTCAAGAGGTCATATTGTTAAAGTACTTCTTGGGGGCACTTTATGTTTGTATTTGATAGAGATGGTGAAGATGGACAGAAATGTGATGGAAACACATGCAGTGGATTGTCTGGTCAGTGGAGAGTTGAACCCAGGACACGTGTACTCATGTTGTCCTAAATATTTGGATATCTGTTCACACGACAACGCAAGGAAAACATCTGTCCATGCTGTCCATTTGTTTTTTGTCAAACTGTTAAAGTTAGATAATGGATTGAGAGCCCATCTCCCCAACCTTATCCAAGACTTTTAATCTAAACCATAGTTTATTTTACAAAACCAAGACATTTCCCGAACCTAAACTAATAAATGTTTTGTTTTGTGACTTATTTGATAAAGTTCTCCTTCGATGAATGCTGATATATATATATATATATTTTTTAAAAATGTTTATGTTACATGTATATTGTGTCTTAATGTTTCTTTGTATTGTTTTTAAATGTGGAGTATGACATTTCACTCTCATGTGTGCTCTAAGTGTATTATGGAAGTGACATATAAAGCTGATTATAAATTCTTAACCTCACAAGTAGCAGAGTGCAGCTTGTAATCACAATAAAAACTGGAATAATAATAATAATTTTAGTTGGTTTTAAATTCTACAAGATGTCTCCTGGTCACTGGTGTTGCCTTGAGGCCTTTATATCATTGCAGTTCATGTGCTTAAGTGGCTCATGTAGTGTTTAACAATCCTGTCATTAATTTACAGTAATAACCACAAACTGGGGCCATGTGGTTAAAAAAGTCAAGCGAAGCTACTTCATCTCTCCACATGTTTGCAGCTATGGATCATCTACAGATTTGGATTATATACAGTATAACAGTGTAAACCGAGGTTCCGCCCAGCCGGATCGTGCATGCCATTGCGCGCGCGTGTGTGCGTGTGCGTGTGTGTGTGTGTGTGATCACAGTCAGCCTGAGGAAGCGCCCCTGGCAGTGTAGTGGGAGTGAAGCGCCTCCTGTTATTTCCCCTCCTCTCCATCCTTTAACGCCGAACCAGAACCATTCATCTCTCCCCTCCTTCAGGCTTCACATCCGGGTCATCCGCCAGTATCTGTCTCCTGCGTCTGTGTGTCTGACAGAGTAATAATCATTCCACCCGCCCGCCGCCGCCGCGCCGTACCGCAGCCCTCCGTCCGACCGCGCGGCTCGCCGAGCGGACACTGCGCCTGGCGTGCGCCGCCGATGGTGATGGAGCCACGGGCGCCGTGAAGCTGCAGCCGGTCGGTCGCCAACAAAAGGCTGGGATGAGATGAGATGGTAGGAGGCGTTTGTATGGGCTAGCCCGTGGAGATCAACTCGCCCTAACCATGTCGAAGAGCCTCAAGAAGAAGAACCACTGGACCAACAAAGTCCACGAAGCGGTGGTGACGCGGGGGAAGGACGGGGAGCTGGGGTTCGAGCTGAAGGGGGGCGCGGAAATCGGCCAGTTCCCCTACTTCGGCGAGGTGAAGCAGGGGAAGGGGCTGATCCAGAGCGGCAAGCTGGCCCAGGACGAGCTGCTGCTGGAGGTCAACGACATGCCATTGGCCGGGCTCACCACCCGGGACGTGTCGGCGGTGATCAAGCACTGCAAGGACCCGGTCCGCATTCAAGTGTGTCTAAACAAGGTGAGACCAGGAGGGGGACCGGGAGCGCACGAGGGAGGCGGGGAGGAGTGAGTGTGTGTAAACGTGTGTGTGTGTGTGTGTGGCTGGTGTGATCAAGATGTCACCCGTGCACTCATCTGTCAGTAAAGGCACAAGTCGTGTGTTTCGGTGGAACAAAGCGCAGAGCTGTGTTTAGGCCCGTGTGCTGCTGCTGCTGGGTTGTAATTACGAGCCGTAATGACGGGTTCAGTCCACCAGGATCTCTGACGATAATGATTAGACCGCCGCCGCCGTTTGTTTACCACAGTGTCACTGGTTCGATGCCACTGCCTGGAGGGGGTGTGTCCGCCCGGGCGCGATGCCACAGCCTGCGGTTCTCTCCTTGTTTTGGTGCGAGCTCCTCGTCTCACCAAACAACAGGCCTGCGCCGTGGATCAGATGTTTTTTCTCTCCGCTGCTGTAGCGTAGAGTCTGAGCTGCAGACACACACACCACACACACACACACACACACACACACACACACACACACACACACACACACACACACACACACACACACACACACACACAGACACACACACACAGACAGACACTGTGAGTGTGTCGGCTGACAGTCTAGACTTTTGCTGTGCTGTATACTGTGTTATTACGGTATAATTACGCACGGATGGAAACAACGTGTCGTGGAGCCTGATTACTGTTGATCGTGCTTTCATATCGATCAACTCTGTAGTCAGCATGTGTGGATTTAACACACAAACACACACACACACACACACACACACACACACACACACACACACACACACACACACACACACACACACAGGTTTGTGCATCTACTAAAACCTTATCCCTAACCTTAAAGGGATAGTTCACCGAAAAATGAAAATGAAAATTCACCCATTATCTTCTCACCACTATGCCGATGGAGCGGTGGGTGAAGTGTTTGAGTTCACAAAACACTTCTGGAGTCTCAGAGGTAAACAGTGTTGCAGCCAAAGTGACCTCTTCTTCAGACGTAATTAAAACATTCTGGAAAAAAAACCCACAGCTTGCCTCCATACTGCTCCTGTGGTGTCATCCAAGTGTCTGCAAGCCCGGACATTCATATTCAACATGACACGGTGTCATTGACACGTGTTTTAAGCCTAAAAGTCCACTACCGGAAGTAGCGATGCTAGCGGACATAGCAATGCGAACGCGCACCCCTCACGTGCCCTTGCGGACACTTTGATGACGCCACACAAGCAATATGGAGGCAGGTTGTGTTTTTATTGTGTTGTTTTATTACGTCTGAAGAAGGGGTCACTTTGGCTGCAACACTGTTTTCACCTGAGACTCCTAAAGTGTTTTGTGAACTCAAACACTTCACCCACCGCTCCATCGGCATAGTGGGAGTAGATAATGAGGGAATTTTCAATTTTCGGTGAACTATCCCTTTAAGGTTAGGCATAAGGTTTTAGTAGATGCACAAACCTGTGTGTGTGTGTGTGTTTGTGTGTTAAATCCACACAGGCTGACTACAGAGTTGATCGATATGAAAGCACGATCAACAGTAATCAGGCTCCACGACGAGTTATTTCCATCCATGCATAATTATACCGTAATAACACGTATGCAGCTCAGCAGAAGACTGTCAGCTGACTCACTCACAGTGTGTGTGTCTGTCTGCGCGTGTGTGTGTGTGTGTGTGTGTGTGTGTGTGAGTGTGTGTATATAGTGGTGATTGAATTTTCATTTTTCGGAGTCTTAACCCTCAAATAGCCCATTGGAGTTGTGAAGACCGACCAAAATGTCCTGCACAATGATGGTTTTGGACCAAAATTGCCTCTAAAAACTATAGAAAGACAAATACACGCACACACACACAACCAAACAAAGTTTTATTTAAATAGCACAGTACTGCACAAAACATGATGAAAGTTGTAACCACAAAACTATGCGGAAAGTGGAAAGATAAACATTGGACACAGATTAAAACAAACACACGTAATGAAATTAGAAATAAAATACATAAACATTAAACTGATAAATGGGATAAAATTACAATAACATGAATAGAAACAACAATAAAAGGTATGAAAATCACACACACACACACCACACACACACACACAGTCACGGTTTGATAAGTCTCTGAGGGTTTTGTCACTGTCAGCCGATGCTCTGATTGTGTGTTGTATAATTGTTGTGGCCTCTGGAGCTGTGGGCTTGTTGTAATGTTTCTGAGCGTAGCAGTGGACTCATGGCAACACTGTTGACTGAGTGACCTGCTTCTGTCAGCCAGTATAAAAGCACACAGGCTCTATGTGAGACTAGAACATTGGATTGAAGGAGCAGCGGAGGAGATATTTATCACCCTCACACCTCCGAGGCTCAGTTTTAAGTCCCAATAAGTGGCTGAAAAAAGGCGGGGGGCCTGCGTTCTGAGCCATGAAATGAACATTACAGTGGCTTGTTTCTGGGACATCAGTGAAGCAACAGAATCAAAGCAGTTTGGTTATTTTCGGACATTGCCGAGTTTGCTCACAGAGGATTTGTCTTCGCACATCCAGCTCAGTGTTTCCACGGGTTGTGTTAATGTGATTGATTATTGAGTTGGAGCTGCTGACAGAGTACGAGTCTTGTGATGTGTGAGGGGTTAAATGCTAATGTGCATGTATCTCACAGTTCAATTATCCCCCCCCCTCTCTTATCCATTTATACATGAGTCTGTTTATTGAACTACCCAGCTCAGCCTGTTCTCCAGTCAAAATGTCCTTGACACGCTGCTGTTTGAGTCTGTACAGCTTGTTGTCCCCTTCTGTATGTATATATTTTCCTCTCACCCCCTCTGTTTCTCTCTGTTGGCTGTCATATTACTATTTGAATACCATCCATTGGAGAGAGGAGTGTATCTACGGGAGTGCGCTTCCAGACAGACGCTGACACACTTGCAGCCCGCTGAGAAATCGTCTAGAAGCGGTCCAGTCGCTCGGCTCAGAGGCCACGCGCAGACAAATCAGAGATGGATGTCCTGTCTGGGTGCACAACCATGTCTGACTGCCCATGCGAACATGCACAGACCTACTCGTTTTAACAAGCTATTTTCAGTCAGGTAGAATGTAGAAACCCCCTCGTCCGTCCCGGAGGGACCAGGGCAGTGACAGAGAGGCCTGACGGGCCTCCAGAGCGAGGTCACGGCCCGTCTCTGTTCTGACCCTGACCCTTACTCTCACTACAGTTCTCTCTTCTGCATATAGGCATTTGCATAGAGGCACTGCCTGTGAGGGACGCTGTACAAAGCAAATACATCCACAATTAGGCAGTGATTATTTAATTCGTTTACGTCATACATTCTATTGGTTGGGGAATTTTCACAGGGTTTTTTGACAAAGATCCAAATGCAAGAGCAGAAATCTGTGGAAGGACGTTTCGTGAGTGCACATGAGCAGCTTTAACATGAAGGAATCCAACTGAAGGACATTTGTGCAGCAACAGTTGATCTGAGTGCAGTTTAAAGTAGGAGCGGAGCAAATATGCACGTGAGCAGTTGCTCTTTCAGAGAGCATAGGCAGGGTTTTGAGGGGAAGCATTTCAACATCTGAATGTGAGATGGAGAAAAAGTGACTTCCAAATGAAAGACCACTGTCTCGAATAAAAATAGAAAAGAAAATCCATAAATAATGGTTGTTAATATTTCAAGCTTATAAAATGATGTTCCCAAATTAATTCACAGCCTGCAGTTGTTTATCGCATCTGTTTCATGTAAAATGGAATTCATGTATTTGAATGTGTGAATTTTTTAAACCCAAAAAAAGTAGAAAAGTTTCATGCACACAGATATAATTTGCACATGTGTACTACAACAAATTACTGGGAATCCACTTCAGAAAAATGGAAAATTGTAACACACTGGTCTGGTCGCAGCTATCCGTCTTTCTTAGGCAGCTAGCCTGAGATTTTCACCCTAACTGTTCCCATAGACCCCCATTATAAACTTAAAAACTGTTGTAAAAAGTAAGAAATGTAAAACTGCAAATAAGTTAAGTGAAAATCTTGTGACGTAAATGACGTCTCTTGTTAAATAAGATAAAAGTATCTCATTGAATTTGAGAAACATTCGTTCCATTTCATTTCAATAAGAAGAAAAAAAGAGCAATCTCACCAAATATGGGAGTATTATGCATCTTTTACTGTAACCTCCTTTAATTGTGGCTCTGCTGCTACAGACCAGTTCTGAGCCAGTTTAGAGCCTGGACTGTGAACACAGGCAGCATCGTGATCACAGGTCCTGTGTTGGCAACCTTTCTGTGCACGTCACAACATGTGTGAGTCGTGCATCAAGTCACCATAAACATGGCGTGTTCTATAAATATCTATAACATTTAAGCAGTCAGTCATGGGACACTGATTCGCTTTGCAAAGAAGAAATTTAAATGGGATAGAATGTGAAAAACTGCCAGAAAGAGAAATATGGTTTGTGTGTGAATCTCAAGAGGGCTGTTATTTATTCCCCTGCTGTGTGTTTGTGTGTCTGATGTGTGTGTGTGTGTGTGTGTGTGTGTGTGTGTGTGTGTGTGTGTGTGTGTGTGTGTGTGTGTGTGGGGGGGGGGGTGTTTGTGTGTGTCGGGGGGGGGGGGGGGGGTGTTTGTGTGTGTCTGACTGTTTCAAGTGTCTCACTTCTCTGTCATGGATATGCTGAAACCTTATCTCAGCTAATGGCAGGCTACCTATCTTCACTACAGAATGAAAACAAAATCGATTCCTACAGTTATATAAGATAAGATGAACTTTATTAATCCCCACGGGGGGGAGAATTTGCATCGTAGCTGCAGCTTCAGGATATAGGCGAGAGTAGATATCAAGTGTAGTCAAGAGAGAAAAATGTGAGTATTTACACAACTTGCAATATCGCACATTGTTTACATGAATAATATTGCACACAGTCTCTGGGCAACGGTGTGAAAAAAGACTCCATTGTTACAAAGAGATGTTGCACATATATAGTACTGTATATGCCTGAGTGAATGGTGGGGGAGGATTGCTGGT
The DNA here is from genome assembly GCF_009819705.1 of Hippoglossus hippoglossus. Classification (NCBI taxonomy): domain Eukaryota; kingdom Metazoa; phylum Chordata; class Actinopteri; order Pleuronectiformes; family Pleuronectidae; genus Hippoglossus; species Hippoglossus hippoglossus. The sequence continues at coordinate 10,411,067 of NC_047156.1, read as the reverse complement.
TGTACAGTGTGACAGCAGCCGGAAGGAAGGAGTAATATGTAAGTTATACTCTGCAACATCTACAGTCAGGCTTTCACATAGTTTCTGGAGCTGTTGAACTCTTTTTTTCACTGAGGACATTCGGAGACCTCACAGTTAAAAAGCACCGGTCTCTAACTCATAAAACGAGTGATGGACCGGCAGGCCACAAACATCTTCATTGCACCCAGGTCACCATCTTTTCACACTGCTGCCCTCTGGAAGGTGCTACAGGTCCTTTTATCATGTGTAATGTAACTAAGCACATATACTCATCGGTTTTAACACCCTATGTTTTATTCAGATCTATGCACCCATTTACAGATTTGTCCACACATCTACAAATCTCATTGCACTTTTTTTTTTTTTTACACATTTATAAAACTGATTACGCACACAGAGATTCTGAATAGACATTTGCAGGTGCCTGTGAATCTCAGCACACTCTTTTACACACTTACAAATCTGGTTATGCACACGGATTGAGATAGAGTTATAAAATTATATAAATATCGCTACAATACAGGCCTTATAGCCATCATAATGTTATTAGTGCTTTTTTTTAAACTTAAATGATAAGAATTCTTCCAAATGCATCTTTAATTTACAAAAACATATTGCTGTGGATTTTATTTTAAATGCTGGTATTGGCTCTGCACAAATATCAAGTGATAAACATCTCTCATCTCTCATCTGTGTTCATCTCCTCAGCAGCATCAAGCAGGAGCGAGGTGCAAACACAAGCAGCTGCTCGACTCGGTGTGGCAGGTTTCTAAACGTGAGCCTAGAGGTGTCAGCACAGTATGGAGAGGACAGAAGTGTGAAAGTGTGTGTGTGTGTGTGTGTGTGTGTGTGTGTGTGTGTGTGTGACGGGGTAAGAGATGTGAAAAGGGAGGTGGAGTTTTCATAGACGATTATGGTAAAAGGTGTGAGAATACTTTGTCTCTTCGGGAGACAAAGAAATTGCAGTCGTCTGATTTTCTTTTTATATTGTCACTGACAGATTCTTCATAAATAAGACGAGCTAAAGTGCCTGTTTCTATAATTATGACCCGTCTCTGTTGTGTCAACTTGTCATAATGACTCAAGCACAATGGACAAATAGTGATGTCCTTTTCTTTGTCTTTCCTTTCTCCCTAATTGAGCCAAATAGCCACAGACTTAATTTACAGAACATCATTTTCATAATGATGTTCTGTTATTTTGTTAATTCCATTTCAGTGCTGCTTATCAGTTAGGTTGAATAAAATGTCTATCCACCTCTAAATAACGCAGCTCTCTTTTAAGTCGCCTTAATTAGCATGAATTTCTTTTGTCATAAATAGCTATGGACCAAATGCAGTGATATAAATAATATTAATGTCAGCTATTTTTAGAGTAAAATTGTTCCCGTCCATTCAAATTAAGGTTCAATCCACAAACATTGCTCTGGTTCACATAACAATAAACAGAAGAAACGCTATATTCTCCACCAGGAAGTATCAGCTCTGGATGAGAAAATGCAGTTTAGAGCCACAAACACATCACTGGTGATATTGCCTTTTGTTAAATGAGATTTTCTACGTTCCAAATTGTGTTTTTTACCTCTCAGAGAGGATTGTGGGGGAGGAAGACCCCAGGACCTGTCATCTACCCGGGTTTATGAGAACAATATGTGGTCCTTTACTGAGGAAAAGCAACATGAGTTTGAAAATGTTAACATGCCCTTTAACATCCAAGTGGAGCACAACCAGCCTCCGTCACACTGTGCAGCAGCTTATAGAGGCCAGGTCAGGGGGGCCCACCATTACTGGGAACAGGAATTCAGCAGTTTTCCTGTATATGTTTCCCTATATTTGATACGAAATATAAACTTCTCTCCATAACTCTAACTCTCTGACAGTCCATTTGATGCACAGTTCTCCAAGTTGCTGACAGTTTTCCATTCTCATTCAGCACATTTGGAAGTTTCAATGACAATGGAGGCAAATTTAGGACTGAGAAAATTTAGAAATCTTATTTTTGGGGGGATTTTTCAACTATATCCACAAAATGGTTTAGGATCAAAATATGAATTCAAACCCAAAGTTGAAAGGGAATGAATGTCTCTTTTCAAAAAGGATGTTATTGATGTCCCCTCTCCTTCTGGGGCTTTAATATGTTTAATCCCTCTGCCAAGGAAGTTATGCTTTCACCCCCGTCCGTTTGATGGTTTGCTTGTAAGCAAGATTAAGCAAAAACTACTCGATAGATTATCACAAAACTTAATGGAAGGATGCAGTGTCGGCCAGGGAAGTGCCCATTTAATGTCAGTGTGGCTCCGGACAGGGGGAGGATCCACTGGTCTTTTTCACTTTCTTTAACATTGTGAGCTAAGGTTGATTTTCAACATTTTCATCATTTTCCCAGGGAATAATTCATGGATCTTGAGGAAAAAACTCAATCAGGCATATTTAGGGAACTGATATCTATGAGTGTATGAAACTTGGAGCAGCTTGATTGAATTTAATGGGACTGTTGGGCCTTGGCGGAGGTATGAGCTCTACTGAGCGTCGTTCTAGTTTAATTTGTGTGATTGCTGGCACAATGGTGTGAGATATGGCTTGGAGGGAGTTGGGGAGAGTGGTGTCCAGTGCACAAGTCAGGAGTACTGACGCATTATTTTCAGTGAGAGAGGTGAAAGAACTTTTCTGACTTGCCTGTACGATTCCTGCCAGTTCTCTTAACGTGAGTACAGTATGGAGGGACAGATGGAGCGGAGGAAACCTTCTTCTGCCCGCTCGTCGCTTTGTTGATGACAAGCTTGAAGAATCAAGGCCTGACATGTTGGTATTAATAACTCGCCAAGAGATGAGTTCTGTCAGAGGGTGATTTTATTGAGGCCAGAAGCTGCTGCAGCTCTGCTCAGAGGATCAAACTCCAGCTCAGCCATCCAATGACCAAATATCTAAACTGGTCCAGTTACGTGAATTAGGTCAATGTAATTCTCCTCAGCATGGACGCACTGCATGAGACAATCTGGGACAGTGTGGCTGCATGTGTTTAGAAGTGGTGTTTGTGTTTGTAAGACACAACTGACAGGAGGTTTTGTCAAAGCAGTTTTACTTAAAGGCTTAGTCCACTCTGTGTCGAGTTTTCTGATTGGACCAGTTCAGGACTGTGTGGGTGTGGACCATAGACTAAATAAAGATGGATGACATGACAGCTCCTCAAAAGTAAAGCCAAATAATCGTGATCGCCCTCTGGTGGCTGGCTGCAGTATGTGTCATGAACTCTGCCTCTTTCATGTGAGTGGATGTGAGATGGACCAAACAAAATCACACTGTTTGTTCAACTGTTAATTTTTCTGACGGTTTTACGTTTGGTTTTAATTAGTTCTTTGATGCTATGATAATTAGGTGACATGTCATGATTGACAGCTCACGATTGGTCGAGGTTCAGTATCAGCATGTCTTTTCTTAATGTTACTTATAATTCTCACCACATTTCCACCCGTTTTCAATGTGACCAGGTCCAGTCAGCCAGTATTTAAAAAGAACGTCATCATTCCTCGGTCATAATCACGTGAAATGTCAGACACAGTGAGGCTGTTCAGGCTGTGGTGCTGGGATTCGTCTCAATGCCCTTTCTATGATCAGGATGTGATTGAAGTGGACATTTTGGCCTTAATAACAGAGCCGTAATTTCTGAGTAAATAGATCAGGATTCTAAGTGGTTTTCAAAAATAGCAGCACCGACCATGGAATGTCTGATCAGTGAAGATATGATGTGTGAGAGCATGTATCTTCTACACAAGTAGGTAAAGGAGTTTGTCTGGCTGAGATAAAACATACATAAGTTATTTTTCTTATTAATCAAATCCTCTTATATTCATTTGGCTAATTGTTTATGGAAACTACCTTTCGGCACTGCTCGACATATATTCATATTTTCTACATTTCTCTTTGTCTAAGTAAGTGCTGAGCCAACAAATATGAAAAGCACAGTTTTGTCAGCACTGGAATTATGGTTTTTTTGGCGAGAAGATAACATTTTCTCATTATACGTTTTTCTCTCATGTTTATTTATATTTACTCCTCCAACCACTTGGTGGAGCACCCATATTTTAAGGTAACTAACACAGACCCATTTATTTTCCTTCTGCTTTGTTCAAGAAACAAGCAGTTTTTGTCCCTGTGTCATGACCTGCTTGTAATTCTAAACATTTCAGGATCCTTTTACCGCTGCAGCTGTTGACACAGAATGGGTCCAGTCTTGTGACAAAGGCTCCAAAGGGTTTTCAAAACGAAATGTACTACTGCAGAGTCTTTTCACTCTGATGGAGCGGGGGTTCAGTGAGGACACTGAAGGATTCAACCATCTCTCACATCCAGAGGTAGAGGCAGCCTGGACATCTGTCGCATCACGACAACCAGTGAAAGTCATTCACTTCAGTGTGTGGCCTTGTATGCACACACACACACACACACACACACACACACACACACACACACACACACACACACACACACACACACACACACACACACACACACACAGGCTCCATAATATTCCCTGCGTGTTTCCATCTCTCTGAATGTGATACGGAGGTCGGTGCTGAAACAACAACCCCCCCTCCCCACTTTCACAGAATCATATCTTATTCAGTCAGGCACAGCAGCTGCACAGAAGGAAGCGGATGGTTTTCACTCATTGACACAGCGTAGATTAGCCAGCAGCGCTAATCTGATAGCTTCACTGTGGGATTCAGATCTGACTGATGAGGATTATAAGAGCTGGCGTCAGGAGCAGTGGCTGCTAGTGACTCAAAATTAAAAAAAAGAAATGGCTTACATGATTTTCTTAAAAACCATCACTGCAGGCTCAGTATATGAATGAACCACATGTGTGCATAATGTGTCACCAGTAGAAACCTGTCAGTCCAACGTGGGGTGACACAGCGGTCACCATGTTACAGTGGGGATTTTACACCTCACCTGAGAGGTGGTTTGATGGGACAGGATGCTGATGCTGTTAGGCCATATAACAAGATCTCTGTTTAAAAGGGGCTTATGAACCAGTCATCTCTGGACAGGAGCTGCTGGTCGCTTGCTACCAAACATGTTCTGCACTTCGCTGACTTTCTGAACTAGCTAAAAATAAATTCTCAGCTAAATATCACGAATTAGAGTGATCCCATACACACAGTATTTTATAGACTGAATGTACAAAACGTGAGGGAATTGTCAAGAAATTGAATTAAAGCATCTTTCATACATCCACATGTCAACTGATGAGTTCTTATATCAACCTTTGTTTTCAAAATTAAGACATAATGATTCCAATTGAATTTACCTCATCATAGGTGTTTTGGTTTATGAATCTGAATTACACTCGTGAAGTTATTATACTGCAGCAGCAAGCAGCTTCCTTTTCAGATGATGTGTTTGCTTTAAGCACCAGTCCATCACTGTAGTGATCCTTCCTACCAGTAGAGGACAGTAGCTGTCTAATCAGTCAGTGTCAGCAAGAGAAACCTAAAGTTTGAACTTCAGATGATGCTGTTTACTTTACTGTCCACTTTATTTTATCATGGTGTAGATTCAAACCTTTTATTTCATCTAACAGTTGTTGCTGTGTAGAAATCTGAACTGGTCCGTGACCATTCCATTAAAACTGATGTCACAAGGAGACTGTTGACTTGTTGACAATAAGACAATGTCTGAAATGACAAACCTATGAGTGTCCTCTTCTCCCCCCTGCTGTAGGATTTAGATGCATACTTTTATTTATTTATGCAATTTTGTTTATAAGGATTATTTTTGAGCCCCAATACACAAAACTTTATGACTAAATTGTGCCCCCTGATATAAAAAAAATCAAAGTCCCCTAATTAAACTTTGCTCTAGATGTATAATATTCAGGTTGAGCATCTATTAGGCCACGACTTATAAAAACATGGCGAAAGCTGTACTAGACTTCACGTCTGATAAGAGTAACAACCTGAACACATCTACATGACAACATTCAGTCTCGGTCAGACTTGTGCGACCTAGTTGGAACAGGAAGTGTCAGTTTTTACACTTTGACGTCCTCCTAGCAGAGTTAACATATACACTTCAAATTTAGTCAGAAAAGCTTTAAGACTTTGATGATGCTTCATAGTAAGTTTTCACCAAATTGCATCACCATGGTAACTGTGGCAAAGTTTGACCATTTGTGATGAAAATTTTAGGTATTGTATCTACTGTGCATTTTCTTTCTGTGGCTGACTCACTGTATTAGCAGCGACAAAGTACTTGTGTAATACAGTTGAACAAACACATTATGGTACAGTACACTATCAAGATCGTGTTAAGTGCTCTAATTTCTGCTCTTGACCTTTTCTGGTCATAATAATAATATTTGAAGCGATGTATATGACGACATCCATAATGCAACAAGCACTGTGTTAGAGATTCAGAGGAAAAGGTCCTCTTCACGAAGCACTTATAAGTAGTTTTCCAGCTGACTTGTTAGGATGTGAGTTACGGGCTCTTTTCTCGACATTATGTGCTGGGTGTATATAATATCCCTTTTCATATATAGTTCACCCTAACATTTTTAATAGAGAAAAGAAAGGAGCAGTCAGGTCAGTACGGTCGAGCTGAATTCAATTCATTTTGCTTTGGATTTAGGACCATGAAGGTCCCTTAATCACTACAGACAGACTTTATTAGACCATCAGACCATAACAGCCAAATGAAGCATTGGAGAGGAGAATCATTACGATGCTCAGAGGGCGGCCCTCTCTCAGCCACAGTCATAGTTATTAATTTTTTTGTATTGAACGAACCCCTGCTGGTTTGAACCCCTCTGGTTATCGACCGCTGCACCCCCAGAACCAATGAGTTTCTTATTACTCTCTTTTCCCTCTGAGGCTCCATCATATATATATATATATATATATATACGATTGGGAAGAATCAACAATATATTCTCCCCAATCATTGGGTTAGGGTTAAATCATTGCTCAAATTCCTTCGGCTATAGCAGAGAGGACAAAGTGTTTCAACCCACAAACACCATCCTCTCCGCCTCTTTAAGTCTCTAGTCTGTTGCTTCTCATTAGGAGACATCCTGCTTGTTGGTCCTGATAGAGTGTGAGGAGCGTGGCTCGAGCTGGAGAGTGCAATCAAGAGTGACAAACATCTCCAGAAAGCCACGTTTAAAGCAGGAGCCGCTGCATGCACGCAAACACACCTCGTGTACATTAGTGTTTATCTCATCAGCACTGACTTGAGGTGAGGGGAGATGAGGGATTCGTTTACCCGCTGTGGGAGCAGGACGGTATGAGGAATATCAGGACTGGCAATTCCTATAACCTCCCTCCTTTAATCCTGACATCTCATTTGTAGTGTGGGCTTGTTTCTCTTTATAGGGACTCAGAGGCTGTAAATGTGTGTCTGGCCTTGATCACGGTGCTGCAGAGGAAGACATGGAGGAATATCATCATTAAGGAGAGTCTGAGGATAGAGGGGAATCAATATTAAGACCTTTAGGAGAGAGTGTCTGTCATTTACTATTAATAATGGGCCCTGCTGCCTGTTGTAATAATGCAATTAGGAGTACTGGAAACAGATACTTCATCCCCATCTAAATGGTCTTCACGTGTAGAAACTCAGTACCTTTGCAGAGTGCACACACTCCTGCTCTCTCTCTCACTCTCTCTCACACACACACAGGCCTTCTGTATCTAATTGGGACTGCGAGACAAGAAAAAACAGAGTGTGCAGACAAGGGTGGTCTTGGACGACTGGAGAGGTGGGTGAAGATGCTGAGAGAAAGAAATTGTGAAACTTAAATGTCAGCCGGGTCAAAGGAGAAACAGACAGGAAATGGAGTTAAAGAGTAAAAAAGAATAGAAGAATTATAGAAATAGAGTGAAGTCCAAAAAGCAAAGTAGGAAATGCAGAATAGTTGAAATGTGTTGTTAAAATGCAGAGAACCCCAGGTCTGGAGGAATGAATTAAAGATAAGATAGAAATGTTTCATGCCAGAAGGTGTTTTTCAAGCCAGAAAAAGATGCTTAATATACTGTAAACTGTAAACGTAAGTTTAAACGTGAGTTTAGAATTACGGTAATTAAGGTTGTTTTGAAGAATGAAATTCAACTTCATCTCCATTGGACGTGACAGTAAGGTACGTTTGTTGGGTTTTTGAGTTTATGTTTCTCCACTAAGTTAACTTGTTTATGTTGTAAGCATTTTAATGTCAAGTCAGCAGGAGCCAAGCACACAAACAAACAAACAAAACAGTGGACAGTTGTTTTCTCTCATTTGATGCAAGAACATTAATAATAATAATAATAATAATAATAATAATAATAATAATAATAATAATAACAAGACCTCCATCTTTCTTTTTATACACATTCATTTCTGCAGCTGGAAATTTATTTTTTCGAGTGATGTGCTTCATTGACAAGCTTCATCATCGGTTGTTTACTTCTTGAATAAATCTTGTCTTTTTTTTTTTAACGTTGATCATGACATGACAAGCATCATATCAGTTTGTTATCAGACCTCTGTTGTTTTAATCCTCCCCATGTTAATGAGCAGACATTTTGTCTTGTCATGGCAGGAGAAGGTGAAGCTATTAACATTGGAGATGAGTCTGTTCCATGATTAGAGATTAGTGATGTTATTATTTACTCATAAATTTGATGCAAACATGGTCCTGCTGTGAAAATGTCATATTTATTTTTAGATTCACTCTATATCCTCCCTCAGGTCATTTATGTATACACACTAAGAAAGAAAACATGGACTGAGGTTGGAGTTTTATAAAATGGATGATAATAGTCTGTGTGTGTGAATGTGTGTGTGTTTGTTCAGTGGTTGGCTCTGGTGGTATTTGCTGGAGATGACCAGGGTGGAACATTGTGTATGATGCACAGTTGAGCAGAATTTGAATGAGAGACAAAGAAATCTTCCTCTATTTACTGTAAGTTTGTGTGTGAAGCTCTCGCCCTGCAGTTTGGTTCTTCTCTGTGGCCTGTGTGACCTCTTGTGGGAGTGTGGGAAAAGCTATCGATCAGCAACTGCGAGTTTTGTTCTCCATGACAACCACTGGGGTACAGCCGCACTTCACCTCAGCTCTCCCCTGACACCCCCAACCATCAGCTCAGATCTTAGCCTTTAACCGGCCAGACAGCCCCTCGGTTTGCTGAGCATGGGGATGTGTTTGTGTCGCTGAAATTCGATCTGTTGTGATTTTTTGTGGTGCATGTCTAGTGTGTCTGTGCTTTAGTAAGAGGATAGGGGGGAGTGTTTATGTGTGTGTGTCAACAACAGAAGACAAAGAATTGTGTGCAGAAAAGTTATATTGGAAGTGTGTTTTTGGACTTGAAAGTTTTGAGTGCAGGGGTGTAAGGATTCTGAAACTATCTGAGAACTGTGATGCAAATGTCCACCATCTTGTAGCTGGGTAAAGGATGAGGGAACTGTTTGTGGCTCCCTTTTTCCCTTCGCCTTGGTATTCTCCTTGTGCTGGTTCATGTTTTTATTCAATTGCATGTTATACATAACTATTTTTGGTCCAATCACGATGGAGTTATTACACCAGTGTGGAAACTTTTGGTCGACCTCACCTCAAAAAGAAAATCGTGAAAGTAAACCGAGGTCGGATTTGGAGAATTGTTAGAACGTTCCTCCGCTTTGACTTGATTCTGCACCATGTTTATGTCTCACTGTTTCTCCTCTGTAATTATGAGGTTTTGTTTTACATGTATCTGTTAACACTTGGCCTTGTGTGTGTGTTTGTTCATGTGCAGAATGAGTCAGAGTTTGCATGCAGGCATCTGTCCCTAAAGACTACAAGGTTGTTTGCACTTAACGGTAAAACTTTGTGAGGAGAGAGATTTTAAAAGATCAATTTGCTTCCCTTCGCTCTCGGCCTCCTGGAAGAGAGGGCATGTCCGACCTAATTATGCCTCCCAAACCAAACAGAATGGCTCCTGTCGGTCTCTAAACCTAACTGCTCCTCCCTCAAGCAAGCTCCAGTTTAAATTACGGACAAGTTATTAGCAAGTTAAACAGATAAACCATGAACATAAACCATTTCCCCCCATTTGTGAAGTCCACATCGTTTCCTATGGTGGCCCTGAGAGGTCAACATTGCAACTCAAGAAAACACAAGCTAATAGAAAAACACAAGCAACTTAAAACCAACTTCATCACTTTGAAAACATTTGTTATCATTGCAAATACACATGATAACCAAATACAGAAAAATGGTGCAAGTTGCAAGTTTTCAAAAGCTTTCTTTTTATTCATACTTGTGTTGTTTTTCCTTTGCTATGTTTGTAAAGGACTTTGGCTCAAGTCCTGTTGTTTTAAAGGTGCTATTTAAATCAATCTGACTTGATTTGACAGATGACAAAAGTGTTTAACAGGGACACAAAAAGTGACGACGCTAACTTGTTGTTCAATTTGTGACTTTATTAAAGTTATTGAAGCCAGATGTTGGAAAAGGAGCTCAAATATAATCCAGCCGTGTTCCTGCATTTGGGTGTGTTGTGAGTATTCTGCTTCTGGGAGGCTGCTGCTAACTTTGGTTGATGCTGGACAGTTTTTTCTTCTTAATCCTAATTCAAATTTGAAACAGTAACACTATAAAATGTAAACAAGCAATAATTAGCAATACTAAGAATATAAGAACATGAAAAAACTGCAGATCAAGTCAAACATCTGAAACAAGAGTATGACTTATTCATCCTATGGGCCAATTATTAACACAAATACAGCGCAGTACAAGTTAAAAGGTCAAAAAACAGATGTGCGTGAGAAATGGAATTAGCTTGAAAAGCAGCGATGGGTGCTCAGCAGGTGAGGCTGAGCTCTGTGTTGCTGTGTTGAATATCTGACTTCCCAGTCTTTCTCTGAGCTGATAGTTTGCGTGCTGGTTAGCTCAGCCTCAGGTTGGAGTGTGATCTTGACCTGCTGAGGGTGTTGAGCGCAGGATTAACCTCCTGGAGAAGAGTTGTATCATTATCAGGCCTGCTGTCTCACAGCTTTAATCCTCCTGTGCCGTAATGTTCCCCCAGATAAATGTGCCGGGAAAGATGGAAAGTTGAACAACACCATGTTAAGGTTTTTATCATTTAAACAAGGAAACGAAAAATTAGGAAGATCTTTGGTCCTCATCTTATAAAGGCATTAGTTTGGATTTAGTCTTGAATACAAATTTTATGTTAGATTTTTTTAAGGTTTGGTCAACGGGAGTTTCCACACTATGTGTGTTTTTACAGGTCAGATTAATTTTGATTAAAAGCTGAAGTGATTCTGATTTATGACACATTTGTCAATACAGCCTTCAATGTAAACATTAAAATCAAGCAAATCAAGTTGTTGTAGTCTCAAAAATTCAAAATAAGGTAAGAACTGAAGGGACTTTCCACTAATATGTGGTCAATGTGTCACAGAAAACGTTTGTATGGTGTAAAAAACATTTGAAAGAGACGTTAATCCCAAATTTCTCCTTGTTTAATGAGGAGAAAATCAAAGTCCTCTGTGGGAGTGGAAGCTCTGTTGGTCTAGCTGCTCAGAGAGAGTCAATAAACCACATCAGCAGCAACAGTGATTGAGTTCATGTCAAATCTGCTTCTTCTTGTTCACAGTGATAATTGAAATCAACTGCAGGCTCTTTACTGAAGTGTTGTAAATACCAGAACAAGCCTGTGGGCTCTGGGCTTGGTTTTTGTGGTATTTACACCATCAAGTGGAAGAAGGGCAGCTTGTTTATACAGACGTCTGCTGCTGAACCCGCACAACTGTGAACATCTCATCACAGTTGAAATAAAACGTCAATCAGTTATCAATTGTATTCAAGGAGGAGAGTATCTTGTCAAACTATTCCTTAGATTTACTCACTATAGGGTGTCTCAAATTGTACCTTCATCGTGTTTGTCAGTTGAAATAAATACTAGCTGACTAATTAGATCTACTCACAGATTTTAAATTGTAAAACTGCAGGAATATCTATTGTTTAGGATGGACCGGTTTATATATTTTCGCTGTGCTCTCGTTTGAAATGGCTTTTGTTTTTAAGTCTTGTATGAATATCTCCTGCCTTTCTGTTCCACATTGTTTTGTAGAGCAAAATAACCATTAACTCTCTCAAAAACCATAGGGGCTATGATGCATGTCACGTAAACGGCAATTTCTCTTTATTCCAGTCCAATTGTATGTCATCTTTTTCCTCTCTCTCCCCACTCTTCCAGCTCTTCTGTATGTCATCAACTGAGAGCATAAACCATAGACTGTTTATAAAGATGGATGACAGATCTCCACTTCCTCATTCCCCATCAAGAAATTAAGCAAAAAACCTGAACACATCATTTGGAGTCTGTGCAGTAGCGACCTCGGGATGGGATGGAGCCGTGGTACCAATGTCCTTCTAATACAGGCGCTCAACCAATCATGAGTCAGTCCTTCTTTACATACAGTCTATTGTATAAATGCCCCAATAGTTAAATGATTTTTTATTGATTTTGATTTGTATTGATTTTTAAATGATGAGTTTATTGACATTTGAAGTGCACTTTATTGTAGAATATCTCCCATGTGAATACAATCAAATCATTGGAATTAGATATTTAGGATTAAAGGTTAGGTTACATACTGACAAACAAATAACCGGTGTTGGTGTGTTTGGTAAATCAACAGCTGTGTAAACAAATCTGCTTTTTTTTTGTGTTGCTAAGCAACAAAGGCACGTCGTGTTTGACTCTATCTGCCAATACCTCTGGAAACTAAAAGCTATACAAGGTTAAACACACTCACCGGGTGTGTCTTAATGTTCTCTCTCATCATGCAGAACCTTTCACTGCATAGTTGTTTTTTATTGTGAAGACATAAGTTCTCCAGCAGTAACACAGAAGACACATCCTGCAAGATATTGAACAGATAAATTTGACAGACACATCCACAGAGAGCCACTGTGCATTCGTGGTGTGTTGATTAATAAGGTGGAGGCTGCTGGAGGAGACAGTTACTGCAGTTAGTGAGCTGCAGGACGGAATGTGGTGCTGACAGCTTCAATGGGCCACCTTGTTGAAATGTCACTACACGATTGGTGTTTTTATCTTTTTTTGGGGGAACAGTTGATGGGCAGGAGACTATGTGACCTGCATGGACCTGTGTACTTATGCAATGGTCCGCTGAGCAGAAGCTGCAATGATTGCTGTTTGCCTTGATGAGTTTGTGACTGATCGCGGCTGTCATCGTTTTCCCCTTGGTGTGCCACAATTTTTGAAAATCTATAAAACTGTCTTCCTCCGAAATTTCTCCTGCTCTGCCGGAGCAGCCAGTCACAAAATAAGCTGACTGTGATGTTTACAGAGTCAGGTTTGACTCTAAGCACGCTACATTTGCTCAATTTGAACATTACACCAATAAAGCTCCTTTTAAATATATTTAGCTATATCCTCCTTCACACTCAATTGAGCCCTCAGCTAAGTGCTCATATCATGAGTTGGTGTTTGTTTATGCCTTGTATTTAGACCAAACCCTGCCCAAGACGGCGCTCAAGGCATCGTCACTGGCATCTGCAGCTGTGAGCTCATCAGCCCCACGTGTGCGTATGAGTGTGTAACCTCAGTGTGACATCTGCTGCTTCTGCGTTTCTCAGTATTTCTCTCTAGTTGGTGACGTTCACACAAGGTCAAACAGGGAGAGCATCTGGTGGGCGAGACACCGAGTATTTGAGGAATGACAGGGAGCATCTGGGTGAATTCACACGCACATACACAGAGAGACAGACACACATCTACAAACGCTTTCACACACATAAACATTTATTTCCTGTGCACTGCATGTTTCTCTCTCTCAATCTCATTCAAACACACATACAAATTGCACAGACACAAACACACACACACACACACACACACACACACACACACACACACACACACACACTCCAGTGCAATAACTGCAGCAGCAGATAGGGGCTGCTGCAAGACTGTGGAAGCTGCCTAGCCGATCCACAGGCAGGTTGTTGTAGCCCGGCATCCCACTGGCACATCTCCTCCTCCTCCTCCTCTCTTTTCTCCCGACGGTCGTCGTCTCTCTCCATCTCTCCACGTCTCTCACCATCTCCCTTCCCCCTCATCCTCGTCCTCCTCTCTGGGATTAAAATTGGCTGTGGCCGTGTGCTGCGTGTGTTGGAGCAGCGGTTGAGAAGCGGAGGCAGGAGGGACGACAGTGAGGTTTCGCCAAGGCGGCAGAAGATGTGCAGCGGTTGTTTGCGAGGCTAGAGGACGCCTGAGAGGACAGGCTGTCTGTGGATGTATACCTGTGGAGAAAGGACTGCTTTTTCTCAACATCTGTGGCAGCTGCTGATGAGGTGCACTGCCTTTCTCTTGACGGTGTCTGTCTCTCCATCGCTCCCTCTGACCATGTCTTTTGTGTGTGTGTGTTGGTGTGCATGCACATATATGTGTGTTGGTGTCTGTGCATGTCAAATGTCTGATGTTTAGCCCTCGGAAAACTGCAGCAGTCCTAATGTTCCTAATCAAGATTTCACCGTATCTTCCTTTGTTTTCCGTCCCTCTCATCCTCTCCTCTCCTCTCCTCTCCTCTCCTCTCCTCTCCTCTCCTCTCCTCTCCTCTCCTCTCCTCTCCTCTCCTCTGTGAAGCAATTCACAGCCTTCGCTAAAATGGTGTCAGTTTACATAAGATGTTATTCCAAAAGGATTCATTATTACAGAGCCACAGTCAACAGTCATACACAGTCATACATGCATGTATTCACACAGCCGGTGCAGTGAGAGTCAATGTAAAGAATCCTCTCTCTGACTGTATGTGCTGAATGTTTCCTTTGACAAGTCACCGCTGCATTAATCTTTATGGGTAGGCCCAACGCTGTCAAATTAGTTTGGCAGGAGGTCACATAGATTATGCAGGAGTTCGAAGACATGTTTATCATTTGTAAATGCATGGCTTATAACCTCATCCCCCCCTGCTGTCGGATGTGATAGTCTTGCATACTGAGCGTTGTGTGGAGAACAACTTCTCCTCCTCTCATCCTCCTTCGCTTCTTTGATTTGGAATGAAGGGAGGAGAAACTATTCATGGACATTATCATACAGTGTGTGTGTGCAGCACAGATATGTTGGCCCGCTGTTCGTTTGGCTTCTGCCTGCACTTAAGTTTCTCACACTTGTGTTTCAGGTAAATGACTCAAACGAGAAGGTAGACAGCTTTTACAGCAGCACAGACAGAGCGGCAGGGACAAAGTGGTGGGAGCTTCTGTCCTCTGTAGCCCTTTGTCACCCAACCTGCTGACACCGCACATTTAGCCCCAAGGGGATCACTGGTTTACACAATTACCATGATATGTGTGTGTATGTGTGTGTGTGTGTGTGTGTGTGTGTGTGTGTGTGTGTGTGTGTGTGTGTGTGTGTGTGTGTGTGTGTGTGTGTGTGTGTGTGTGTGTGTGTGTGTGTGTGTGTGTGTGTGTGTATTAATGTCAGTGTTTATAATCACTGTTGCTGTTTGACTTTGGTGTGAAAATCAGTGAGAGCTTTCAACGTGTTTAAACCATTTTCACATCATATTAAAACACAGAATACATTTTTTTCCTGTAATACCCTGAACATTCATTTCCCCCTTTTTATTCCTTAAGATTTTTAAAAATCTTCAATTTTAGAAGTTGCTAGTTCTAATATAATTCATTCTGTATCAGGTTTGTTGAAGCTAGACAAAGTTTGCAGACGCTGAGAAAAATATTGAGACTTAGGATGAAGGAAATCTTTTGAAGCTGCACCATTCCATCAATATGAAGTATTCTTGATTCCTCCTGTATGATTTTGCCCAGATTTCGCTGTGAGACAGTCGGTATCATTGGAATCTTTTGGGATGCCAACTAGAATTATAAGCTATGTGGGTTTGAGCAACGTTTGAATCCATCTTCTGGTTGTTTCCAATACATTCACAGGCATCATGAATTATCTACGAATGAACAGTGTTCAAGATCTTGAACCAAAAGACCAGTGATATGTTTGGAGATCACTCCAACAAAATGAAAGCAAGCTGTAACATCTCTCTTCCTGTTTCTGTGTCTAGGGGGAGTGGTTGACAAGGATTTGCGGCACTACCTCAACCTGCGCTTCTCCAAGGGCTCAGTGGACCACGACCACCAGCAGATCATCAGAGACAACCTCTACCTCCGCACCGTTCCCTGTGAGTGCACGTCACCATGGCTCTATTTCTTCTTTCCTCTTCCTTCTGGCCTCCATCACTCCTTCATGCCTCTCCTCTGCCTCGCCGTGTCTTATCTCTTCCTCCTCTCCTCTGCCTCACTGTGTGTGTGTGTAGGTTTTCATTGTCTTTATCTCTTTTTTAAGATATCGCTTTCCCCTCCCTCCTCCTTCGGCTCTATTTCCTTCTCTTTTTCTGTATTAGTTTTTTCCTCCTCACCCTCGGGACATTGCTCTCGTATTTTTTCATCACACATGCTCTTTCTCCGTCTATCGCTCCTTCTTCTCCCTCAATCGTCCGGCTGCCGAGCTCTCAGCCTGAGGTTTCCACGGCAACCACCCTCTTGTCTCGAGGCTTGCGTTGCTGTGACGCCCTACCCCCTTCAGCACACGCTCGACATGCACAACACACACGCAGATATACACCGATCAGCATTGTTACCATTAAAACAGACACCAGGTTTTGATTGGTGCACAATAATAATACCATGTTAATCTATTGGACATTAGGAAGAAGGTTGTTTTGTCTGTATGTGAGAAACTGGACAAGCTGGACACACGAATCCTCCAACAGACACGTCGTTCCTGTCGGTTGCATGTGGATGTGGATTGTGTATTGTGCTATCAATGTACCTGTTGCGGGGACGATGTCATTGCCGCGATTAACATGGAGGGGATGTCGTCCCCAGCAGCTCCGCCTGCTGTCAATACACGGAGCGGCTCGTGAATCAGCTTCTCTGGAGACTGGAGCCACTGTGATGCTTGACTCTGCAGACTACAGATGTGACTGCTTTCATGCAGCATGTGGATCAGTGCACTCCGATTTGACGTTTCAGGATCCTGTCTAATAACCTCAGTTATGTCGTCTGGGTGTTAAGATGAACCAACCGGCCGTTTGTTTGTTCGTCAACAGACAGACACGGATACAGAATCATTAGAAAACCGAGCTACCTCTTGACGTCATTGATAGTTTTTGCGTCGGCCGAGCACTTCTGCTCTACTGGAAGTCCTCTGCCGGTGTGTTGAGCTGCTGACACAGAAGTGATTGTTTAATTCACTTCCACAGCTGCACAGTCCCTGAGCCTCTCTCTCCCTCTTTTTCCTCTCCTCCCTCCCCCCCTCCCTCCCTCCACTTTATCTCTTTGCTTTCATGCTTTGCTCTCCCTCATGTTCCCCCTGCATCTCCCTCCTTCTTTCCCTCTCTGATTGCTTTTGGTCACCGCCTCCCTCTATCACATTTTCTCTGCCTCTCAGTTTTACCTCCAGATAGCCCACCCTGCTTCCCTCTCTTTTTCTACCTCTCTCTGCCTGTTGGCTGTGTAATAGTGCAGCGAAAGGGGACTGACAGGGTGACAGCTGAGGTGATGGGGACTGGCTGAGGTTCAACACTGCAGGTCCCTGCTCACTTCGGCCCTGTCGAGGCTGAAGGACGGCACAGGCCCCTTTTGGAAGCAGGAACCATAGTTTATTCACCATTTTTTAAATCACTTCCAGCCCTTTTGTGAGAATAGAAAGACAGTTATTCTGTGTGATGTGTGAGTGGTAATGACATCCCCATAATTAACTAGCTATCACTTAACAAAGCTGATGCAGTGTAATGAAGATTATAGAAATTCCAACTCACAGACCCCCTGCATTGCAGCTTTGAATCATAGGCTGAATATTTGAATTTATTTAAATACATTTGTGATATTACAGAATTCCACCGACCTGCTTTAATTTGTCTTTGGTCAGCAGGTCATCTGCACACGAGGATGTTTCATATACATTTGCAGATGCACAGGAGCAGGCGCTGCTCAACCGTAAGAGTGACACAGCATCAGACAGTTAGAAATCATGGATGATGGTCCTGAGCGCCGCGCTGCTCGTGCCTGGCAGGCAGTTTGTTGTTGTGGTTCGGAGCGGTATAAAATTAGTGTTTTTCTCCCGTGTCTGCAGCGGTCTGACCGTGCTGTCAGTGCGAGTCTGTCAGCTTGACAAGCAGACGCCACTCTGCATCACAACATGCTGTCACACTGAAGGACGTGGGAGGAGGTGTGTGAGAGTGTGTGTTCATACAGCTAGAAGGCTTACATGCTGACATCAACTCCTGCATCCTGTTACATCATTCGGCTCAAGGTCTTGCTATTCTCCCCCAAAAATGTAGTGAATTCAATGTGATAATTTTCCGCCTGATATTAATAACCTTGTTCACATCGTTGCCTGCAGGCTCGCTGCTGTGTTTAATCTGTGTGTTTACTTGTTTGCTGGTTTGTTTTCCACATGCGTTCACACTTCAGCATGCACACATGCCAAATGCTAACACGACTTCCACTTAAAGAACATTCATATAGACACATATTTTCACTTAATTAGGGAGCAACACTCACTCACAGGTTGCAAGAGTTGATCAGTGGTTTCACAAAATGTCACGCAGATGAAAACTAAAAGGCAGAGGAAGTGAGAACTTGGGGGAATATGGGGGATCAATCTCAGTTTTCAGGTTGAAGCATTAGATGCAGTTGTTACTGATAGTCTAATATACTTCTCAGTAGATAATGAGTCTGAGCCTCTGCAGGAGCACTTGCTGTTGAGGAACCTGGAGAAGAGTTGTAGGTGGTTTACTGTCTGCATAGTGTGAGGGGCTGTTTGATATGAGTGTAAGGCAGTAAAACGAGGCCGAAGAAGTGAGAACATCAGGAAAATATATGGGAGAAACGGAAAGGAGGGGGTATAGTAAACAGAGAGGGGAGATGATGGATGCGGACATGAGCAAAGAGCCTTTAAAAGAAGGTGGGGGGAAAATGGAGGAAGAGAGGTGGTAAGGAGGAGGAGATCAGCAGGGGAGAGGTGTGGAGGGAAGAAGAGAGCGGACAGAGGAGCAAAATTGAGAAGCCGAGAGTCGATGTGAGAGGATGGGAAGAGGATGGAGGGATGAGCTGAGCAGAGGCGCGTGAGTCGAAGGACGGACGTGCACTGAATGGGGGTAGAAGAAGATATGAGGGAGCCTCGTAAGTCATTCCCCAGAGAACCATCTCCTCTCCTCCATTCTACTCAGAGGCATCAGTAAAAGGCTCTATAAATAGCTTCAACAGTGAGCAGCACGTTTCTCTACTCAGATAGCCTATAAATAGTGTACATGCAGCTTCTGTCACTTCACATCCGCTACTCTGGACGCATGCTGTCCCGCAGCTTCGCAGCCTCTGGCAGGGAATCCTCCACTGGAGACTTCAGAGGAGGAGAAGATAAAAAAAAGCTGTGGAGGAACACGGCCAGGATGTTGAGGCTGGTGATGACGCTAGGGCTGATGGCCCCTGCTGATACTGATAATGAAAATAGCCATCATGGTGACGTGGGGAAATATATGAAAGTTGACACCTTAATCCTGTTGCGTGCAGGACATTTTTATGTAAACTCCAGTTAATGCAGAATTGATGCCGTTGTAACAAGCACTTTCCTGAACAAAATACTTTATATTGCTCTCTGCACCATGTAGCTCAACACCACAGCTCGAGATAGAAAAAAAAACCCACTTGAATAATGTAAACATATAAGTGTCAAGCATGTAACATGCTTTATTCTCAACAAAACATAAACCTCCACAGGTAGTGTTACTTACTGTACTGCATGGACATGTCTAAGAAGAGGTAAATCATGTTTTATGTTTAAAAGACTGTTGTATTGTTCAACCATCTTTGCATTACATATAGAACGGTGCACACTCTGTATATGACAGTGTTAAAAGAAAATACATTCAGTTCAAAAAATATATTGATACAATAAATAGTTTAAAGGCTCATGTATATTCCATTTTGGTTTTCCCCCAGCCAGCATCACTCTGTGTGTGTGTAATCTTTTTCCAGCAGCCAATCTCTCTTCCTGCCCGATGTGTAGTTTAAAACTCAATTTCCTGTTGGGTCAGTCTTCCACAAAATGATTTCCCATTTTTATTGATAGTGAAAGGAAATAAAGTCCCCTAACACCCGAGAAGATTTTCATCTAGATCCGCTGTGACTGGTCAATCTGCAATTAACAGGTTGTCTTTGTGATAACGGACTTTCTTCATTGCTTCATTGTGCTTTGTATTTCAAACGTATCACTGGAATTTATTTGTTAATCTATGAAGCCTGAGCGAATTAGTTTGGATGGTGTTGGTGCTGCTGGTGACTGGACTTTACTTAAAATGATAATTTTTATTTAATTTAATAGTTTAAACATTTGCGTAGTGAGTGTATTTGTTGGTAAACATCACATTATCTCTCTACACAGATACGCTGTTTGTATTCAAACTTTTATAGTGTTATTTTATAACAGTTTTTAATCATGGTAAATTCATTATGCTATTGATAATGTACAAACCAGATTTTATGATATAATAATTTACTATTGTGACATGTTTCCATCTCTACCTGCTGCTCTAATAACTGGTTTAGCTTCCTGGTTCAGGAACCAATGAGCAGAAGGGAAAGGACTCATCTGAGCATTTTGTGGAGTTTCTGCTTTCTGCACCCACCACACACTACACGCTTCAAAACGTTGAATCCATTACTGACATGCCTGATTATTTTATTATAAGTTTACAATACATTTAATTAGTTTTATCATTATTCATGTGTGATTCCTGTTTTGTGACCATTTTGTGGCACCATAAATACAAAGGGACAAAATCTGCTTCTTGATAGAAACCTTGAGTCTGTTCCTCTGTGATGATTTGAGTCTGTCCCAGCGTGTAGTCACCAAACTCTCCCACCTCCATCTGATTTATTTTTTCCATTTGTTTGGCTGAAGAAAAATATGTGATTGTTGCAGCCAAAATTTTGTTCTGAAATTGAACCGAGAATATAGGTTGAGTTTTGGGGCGTTTTGTTGGAACACATTGATTTTAGATGAATTCTGTTTGCAAACTGATTCATCTTCTTTAGAGTTACATACATGAATGTGAGGGAGCCTTAACTCTAATTTGGTTCTGAGTCTAATGGTGATAAGGCAAATGGCGAGGAAGACGAGTGATGATGGTAATTTTAGGATGTTTGTCATCATGGTAATAGTGAAGTTGGAAGAGGCGACAAAGATAAAATTAATTTCTTGTGTCTGTTTCAGTGGAAGATTGATTTTATAGACTGTGTGTGTGTGTGCGCACATAAACAATGTATGGATTTACATCCATGTTTATGTTTTTTTTAACACTGTTGCATTGATTATTCTGTTTGTGTCTTAAGATTGAATAGTCTGAACTGATAATAACATAATAACGGGAATGTAACAGGCCCCTCTTTGTCATGGTTGTGTGTCCTTGCATCTGTGTGTGTGTGTGTGTGTGTGTGTGTGTGCGTGTGTGTGAGAGAGAGAGAGACTTCACCCCCCAGGGACCTTCTCCTTAACGGGGTGATTTGCCTGCTGGCTTGCTCTTGTTAAAGGGCTGGCTGACATGCTTTGATGTGGTTCTGTGCTCCCTGCAGTTTGATTGGCACACTGGATTAAGGTTGTTCCACAGATGAAAGAAACTGCGAAGGAATGATATGAATTTTATAAAATGGAAATAGCAAATATTAAACATGATTAATGAATTGGTGATGTTTGCAAAGTGCTCGACGTTCTAAGCTCCGGACACGTGCTATCTCTTTTTGCGTTGCTCAGTTCAATCCTCTCACTCAGCAGCAAATCACTTAATGAGTTTTTTGTGATGCTTTCTATACTTGTGCTCCTGTCTGTAGTTTTACCTCTTCATCACCTCACACACACATAAACACACGCTGCAGTGCATACCACCACACACACCGGGTACCAGCTCAGTGTGTGTGAATCATCAAGAGACGCCCTGTCGTCTTGTGTCAGTCAGCCCTGCAGACTAATAAAGGTGCTTTCCAGCCTATCAGAGCTGATTTCCATCACCAGAGGAAACACCTCAGTACAAGGGTAATTTCTCAATGTCACCCAGTCACCAGCTCCACCAGACGCCGATCACTGGGCGACACAGATGTCTTTGCAGCTGCTAGTGAACCTGACAGATAGCTTATGAGGAATATCTCTTGACAAGGTACAGCTCCTTTTTTGACCGAAATTAACGTTGCCTTCTCTCTTGAGATTTCATTCCTCTGCTGGGGCCGTTGAAAGGTCCATCTTTACAAAAGCAGGTTGTCATGACAAGCTCATATACACAGAAATCCATTTTTAAATGATTTGTGTGTCCAAACATGTCCAAACATATATGTATATAGATACAAATATGCCATGCCGACCTCACTGTATATATAGAAAATATATTCAACAGAAATAGTGAGATGGGCTTTTTCAATATAGTTCAATTTAAGTGTAGTCTGGTATAGTTTAAAAACATTGCCACCACAATAACAGTTTTCATGCTGACACCAGATTGCATTTGTCCGAGCTCAGTACATTACTTTGCAGAGATTTCTACAAAATCCTCTTTTCATTAAAAAAGATAATCTCAAATTCTCAGGTGCATATTACTGTCTCCACCCAAACAGCTGTGCAATAACAATGTCTTAGAAAGTAAAATAATTCACAAAAACATCATTTCAATCCAAACAAAGTAGGAGTGAAATGATTATTTCCAATGTCAATAGAAATTCTCATTGTTTTTGTCAATACTTTTACCAAATATTCAAATCCCATCCTGTACAGACAAGAGAATACGCTCAACATGTTTTGTTGATAAATTACTGAAATTATTACAACCGATTTTCAGAACTGTCACTGATTATTTTCCTGTCTATCAGCTAATCAATCAAGCACTTGATTAAAGAATGAGTAATGACTACTTGTCTCTGGTGCTCAGGGTAACAGACAGGATTCATTCTGTACCTGTATTAGGTTGATGATTGATAGATGTTAAGGAAACCGTTTGACATTTTTGGGAAATACCATCATTTTCCTTCTTATCTAGAGTCGGATGAGAAGATTGATTCCACTCTCATGTCTTGACAGTAAATATGGAGCGGTGGTCAGGAGCCATAAGGACAAACGGGAGAAAATCTACCTGCCAATGTCTCCAGGGCAGATTTAGTTTTCTCTGGACAGAGCCTGGCTGTCCTCTTGTATGAAGCTTCCGAACTAAAGCAATCAAATATCAATTAATTGACCCTGGCATTACACAGGCTATACAATAACTAGATACAAGCTTTGTATATAAACATTGACCAGATGCCATCTTAACCCTATTAGCTTTTAAAGCTTATATTTATTGGATCTTGTTGTAATTACTTTTGTAAGCAGTTACAACATCCACCCATCCGTCCACTATCCTTGAGGGTTGCAGGGGATGGTAGCGAGAGACAATCAGGACACGCTCCTACTCCCTTCTACCGCCAATTAGCAGTTTCCAGATAACTTGTCGGATTAACCCATATGACCCAGAAACCTCCTGCTGTGATGCATTGTTGCTAACCACCGTACCACCACTGTCTTGCAGCGATCTGCCTTTAACTATCCCACTAGATGTATCTGTAACCGAGCGAGTAGTCCAATCTCTCCTCCATCCCACACACTATTTCACTGCTGACTGCAAATAGACTGAATCTGTGGGGGCAGAGCTCCGTCCAGCCCAACCAGGGATTCACCCCGGAGAGGTGACGTCCAGGTCCCTCAGTCCACCCAACCAGCGGCTGCTGTCTTGAGTTTAGCCCCCCCTGCTTAAACACCAGCTGAATTACTCTTAGGTAACCAGGTGTGAGCTTTCAGCGGCCAAGCTGTGACAGTAATTGATTGATGAAGTGCGAGCGGCACAGACCTGCAGCTCAGCAGAGCAAAGAGGCTTGAGCTGAACACCTCGGAGACTGTAACAAGTAAAACGGCTGTGTATGCACAACGGCACGGTGTCATATCTGACATAAATATTGTTTCTCTAAAGCAAATGTAGACATTACAGCTTGTTGCCATGGCAAAGCTGTGTTGCCAGGCGCTGACGTGTTGTCGTGGTAGCAGACGCTCCTGTCAGACTGTTGCTATGTTGGGTCGCCGCATCTGTAGCATGGGCTTTGTAGTGTAAATAAGGATGTGTGTGTGTGTGTGCGTGCTCAATCAAACCTCTCCTATAGACCTGCTGTCACACGTCACATCTGCCAGCCGGGGATGAAGGAAAAGGCGAGGGGGGGGGTGAACAGTGACAGTGAATGAGACGTGAGAGACCAAAGCGAGACAGAGCTTGACGGAGAGACAAAAGGAAAGGGCAGGATAACGAGGGGAAGAGGGAGCGGATTAAAAAAGACAGAGAGAGTAATGGGGATACAGAGGCTACCAGTAGGGAAACAAATGGATGGAAGAGCGACGAGGTAAATTGGAAATGAGTGGAATGAGAGAAAGAGAAGGACTAATGGTGGAAGGCAATTTGAGAAGACAAGAGACTAAGATAGATGGAGAGATAGACAGATGCGAGACAGAGACAGTAAATGAATAAGAAAGCAGCAGTGAACGTGTGGGTATTGTGCTGGAAACAACAGTCTTCACAAGACCTCTGTGCTCTCATGCTGCCGTGTTGCCGTGCTTGCTGAAAAGGATTCTGGGTAAACACGTTTTAGTTTTTTAAGGACAGCATCTTGGTATTTTTTCATTTGGTGTGGTTGCAGGGCTCTATCTCAAAATCCAATGTTGCCTTTATATTCCCACATGGATAGATTTTTCATGGGTAAACAATTAGGGTGAATAGAAGTTTTTTTTCAATGCATCGTTTTACACACAGTTTTTAGAAAATATGGAAAATAGTTTGAACCTGTGGGATTGTGCTGCACAACATAGACAAATAGCAACATGTCTCAATTTAATTGAAAGGGTTTGCATTAGACTCATGCAGCATTATTAGGTGAGGTTGGACTTGTATTGAGCTCAGAGGAGAGGTGAGCTAACCGACCAGTACCTGCATGTTTGAATCCTCTCTTTCACACTCTCACAATCCACCCGGGGATTATTGTGAAGGAGCATCACGCCTGTTCACCTTTTTACAGATTATTTTTAGTTGCCGTTAGATTTGGTGTTACCTGGCTCCCGGTAACAAATTCCCTCCAACTCCCACAGCAACCTGATGGCTCTGATGGATGATATGCTGAAACCATGAGGGGTTTGAGAGACAAACACAATGCATGTCTGTGCACATTGAGATGAGGAGCTGGAGGCTCAGGTGGGACCGTATGTATCCAGTCGAGGTTTGTTGCTCTGTCCAGTTACCGCTCAGTGGCAAATGCTGCAGGAGTATTTTCTTTCTCCAACAATGAGTCCCAGAACTTTGGAGGACACAATCATACCTATAAGGTACCCCCCATCTCGGCGTCCTCACACATACTCAAACTGAGACTGTATTTGACCACCTTCCCCCACCCTTTATTATGATAATCAGTCCATCGATAGTCTATTTTTAGCTCAGAGTCTCCCCCGCTCTGCTGCTCCCTCTTGGTGATTTCCTGTCTCATTACACAAACATGTGTATGCATACACGTGCGCGGTATCCAGCTCGGTCGCAGGCTGCTGTGGATGCACAGTGAGGCTAACCAATCACTCCTTTTCTCCTCTCTCTCTCTCTTTCTCTCTGTTGCTGTCTTTTACCGTTTTTTTTTTCCTCGTTGCCACTCTTCTGCCACTCTATTATTCAGCAAAGGTATTTGTCCTCTTATCGTCTGAGTTATTTCGGTATCTAAGCTATTTTGGCTTTAGTGCCAAATGGACTTTCCTTGTTATGTTTCTACGTAATCTCTCTTTTCTCTTTCTCTCTCTCTCTCCTGCACTTCCACTAATGTTAAAATATTCTGTAGCGCTCGGCCATCGTGGTTTCGAGCTAGAGAATGTCTTCACCCCCTAAAGTGGCAGCTCTGAAGCTTTACGGTGCTATTATAGCTTTAAGTCATTTAAGCCATAAATCTCTATGGCGCTCATACCCATACTCGCAGCGTCACCTCTGAGAGGTTTGGCTACACCGGCTGATTGTGATGCAAAGACCATTTCGGTTCACAGCCGACTTTATCCTTTATTAGCGAGAGCACGACGTTCAATCAATAATCAACAGCAGCCTTGGTTTCGGCTCAGGGGAAGCGTCACTGCCTCCGCTCGCAGTCTGGTGCTGTTTTTTTATTTCAGCACCTGCAGCTTGTCCTGCTTTGTTCAGCTCATTTATTAAAGCTCCGCATCTGAGCTTTTGTGGCTATGTACGAAAAGTATAAAGAAAAAAAAAACCCTGAACTGAGCTGGAGACATTTCAGCCCTCATCCACGAGGCTTCATCAATTATAGATGGAATTTCTTTTAGAATCAGTTTTGGTTTCTACCGGAGTTTTCAAGGATAAGAAAAAGGAATAAAAAGGGAAGTTGGTGTATGGTTAAAGATAGCATGAAGATAGACAAAGGCAGCATCAGGGGCAGACGTAACAGAGGATGGATTTTTCTGGGAACAGTGTTCATTTTAATAAGAAGGTCGACTTCACAGTTATTAAGTTGTGTTGCTTGAGGGAAGAGGAAGAGCAGAGAGCAGGGAAGAAAAACAAGTAATGTGTTAAATGGCTCTGAGTAGAAATGTGTGAAAATGAAGGAAGAAAAAAGAGGAACATTCAGACTATCTGCCTATCTCAAGGCCAGATAATCGATCAATATTCTCAGCTCAGATCCAAGACGCTCGCTCTCTCTCTCTCTCTCGCTCTCTCTCCCTCGCTGTTCGACTGGTGTGTCCAGTGAAGGAAGCTGTGGGAGAAGGCCATCGGCACGTCATCAGTATTCCAGCAGGCTCTGCCTACTCTGGTGTGGGCAACAGAATAATTTCACTCTGATCTTACAGATCAATAGCTGTACCCAGTGGAAGGCGACCGGCCCCGCCTGGCTGACTGGGCTGCTGCAGTATTCAGAGTAGATCTGCACGTGATTGACGGTCCTCTTCAAGATGATTTTTTTTTTAAGTTTCCCGTGCAGTGTAGTTCATGGAGTGGGTCTCATCGTACTGGTCTGTGAAGCCTCTTGACACAGGCAGTTGTGTAGAAATGTTCCTTGAACACTGGGTGGTCAACATGATCAAATATCCTTTCAGTGTCTTTCTTGAGCACATGTCATGTTCAATCTTTGTACAATCTGAGTCAGAGGAGGGAAGATGAGTCAACTAATGGGGGTGGGGAAGATATTTTATCTTATGATATAATGCAATCCAGTACATAAGCACATAAACTGCAGCCTCATAAAATACCAGGGAATAAAATCAATATGTCCTAAAATGGTCAAAATGATACCTATTGGCAGCTCTTTTATTTTATATTACATTATACAGGAGCTAGACAGTCTAAAGTGATTTAAAAGAAATATTGATTGACTTAAAGACACTTATTTGAAGCAACTAATTATGTTACAGTCATACAGGGATAAAATAATTACTGAGGTTTGACATTGTTTGTTTATATTAATATATTAATACTACCTGCATCAAACATCCAGGCTACATGAGATGGTTCTAACTCTTCCTAACTTTCTAGCTCTTTTTTCATTTTATGCATCTATATTTCTAATCTACATTTATATAATAGCTTATTGATATTTGCAAGCAGGGCCTGGTACTTGTTACACTCAATGCTGTATCTATGGCTTTATTACGTTTAAACGAAGGATGGTCTCTCATCTCCGCAGCTGTCAGAGGCAAATATTCGTCAAATCTGTCTCATGCGAGTCACAGATTCTCTCGGAGGAGGAAGAGCCGCATGTTTCACTGAAATGTTACAAATCGGAAGTTTTTCGAGTGACACGGACAGTTTGACAAGTCTGCTATAGAACCGGTGATTTCTGCTAACTGCTGAGTTAGCTTACCTGTCGAAAGCACAGCACATCTGTCAATTGGTGGTAGTTACGGCGTATTGCACTATGCTTCATCGTTAACGCTGAGGATCCGTACGTTGTTTAACTGTCAAATGTGTGAGGTTATAAAACTGTAAACATGGAAAAAAGCACTGGTTTAATTGGTTTACTGAGTTGCTGTACAAGAGAAACAAATGATGGAATAATGAAACATCTTTTGAGTTAATTTATGATTTACGGTCTGCTTAATAGGAACAACAAAGATAAAATGAAACTATTTGTATATTTTGAGCTGCATGCATTGTGTCACATTGAATTGCATTGTGCAATAATCAACACATGTTGGATCACACTGCATCACAAGTGGGGAATCGTATCATATTAACTGTTACTTCATATGTATCTGTAATGCATCGGATCATTGCAAAAAAAAACAACCCCACTATGTAAACATTACAACTGCTTCTAATGTATTAAACTGGTCTAAAGTTTTGATCAGAGTACATCAAACAATGATGGGACACACTGAAACACACACACTCACTCATACCTGCAGTGTTGAGGATTCACAGTGTCCCACTGAGCTGTGATCAGCACCGTGATGAGATTACTGTTGGCAGTGGGCACTTTATCGCCATTTAAAGCCACAAAGACAAACACATGGCTGAATACACATGTCAGGGGACAGACAGAGATAAAGTGCAGCCAAACACCCCTCTGTACACAGTATGGCAGCGCTGAACAGCCTTATAGATGGCCTATAGGTGCTTGATGGTCCGATGTCACTTCCTTGCTCTTTGTGTGTTGCTCAGCTCTCGTCTCTGCTCCCATGGGTGAAGTAAATACAGTTGAGAAAGTTCAGTAGATGCACTGCAGGAGCGAAGTGGTGACAGACAATCAATACAGATCTAATGATTAAGATATCACACTCTGGAGAGGAGTTGGAGGTTCAGCTCTTCATAAGATGACGTGTGTGTGTGTGTGTGTGTGTGTGTGTGTGTGTGTGTGTGTGTGTGTGTGTGTGTGTGTGTGTGTGTGTGTCCACACATCCACCACTCTCACAGCTCACACTCCAATTATGATGCTATTTTATTCATAAGAAAATGATATACTCTTGTATATACTGAATTCCTCTTCACAGTAGTCCTTTTGTCATAATAGTATAAGTCCGCAGTTAATATGAAACACATCTAATGATTTGTACTTAAGTGTCAAACATGGTCAGAAAACTCTACAGGAGTTTCTGAAAATCTGAGTCTTGATAAATATGGAATTTAAATGCAGAATGTGAGGGGAACTGAGTTTTTGACTCATCATAACCTTGTCAGAACTGCTCATCCCCTTTTTGTACTCTTGGACCATTGGAGCTCAAATCTTACACTTCATCCAGATCTGAAATTCTGGCAACCGCACTTCTCTGTCTGCATTAATCTGACTTAGATTTTTACCAGGTGGGGCCGAGTTCTAGGAAGAGCACTGGGCCAGTGACTGTTTTCAGGCATGATCAATGTAGAGCAGGGATCAACACCGGCGGACCTGACTGAGCCTGGGATGAAAATCCACTTGGCAGAGACACAAACACGGCACCTCATTAAACTCGACACTCCCATTGCTGCAATCACAGAGCCGAGCCTCGACGCTGCAGTGCTGATGGAGATCTCCAGAGCGTTGATGTAGGAAGGCTGTAATTGCTGCATGGTAATGTGGTGCCTCTGCTTTCCTGTTGTTTCGACAATAATCCGGTCGCCACAGTATTGTGAGCCGCGTACGGAGGTTTGAGTTATAGTTGGTAAAAGTGTCATATTGACTCACTCGTGACTAAAGCGGCACCGGATTGGCTCGTATAGGGACTGAATGATGGCGGCTTGCTGTTTGAGCATGCTTCCCCTTCTCCTTTATAGCTGTCTCCCTCCGTCTCACACTGTCACTCACACTCAATTGTGTGAATGGATTTGGCTATCACAAGCGATGACTCTTCACTCAGCCTCTTCTGTTCCATTTCCTTTCCCCTCCCACTTCCTCTCATACACTTTGTAGCCTCAAATATGCCGTCTTTTTCTGTCCAGTCCTTTTTCTGGGCTCTTTATTTGCCTTCCTGCCTTTTCTTCTCAAGTGCCCTATTTGGCTCTGATGACCTCTCTCGCTCTTCCTCTCTCCCACCCCCCCTCTCTCTCTCTCTCTCATTTTGCAGGTACCACCAGGCAGCCTAAGGAGGGGGAGGTGCCGGGGGTGGACTACAACTTCGTGAGTGTGGAGCGTTTTATGGAACTGGAGCAAAGTGGAGCCCTGCTAGAGAGTGGAACCTATGAAGGTGAGCTGTGGGAGCGCTGTGGCCACTGGGCAGGAAACACTGTGCGCAAGTGGGAACAGGTTACGCTGGAGTCATTTGACTATTTTTGCAATGAATCCGGCGTCTTGTGCTAGAATGTAGATATCTTTGATGGATCAGGTGCGTCAGGTGATGTTCTTACACACAGCTTAGGTAAACAAAATGAGTCTCCTGCAGGGATTCGTGTACGACAGCTTCCTCAAAGGCAGACTGACTACTTAAATTTGTGATTGTGTGTGTGTGTGTTTGCATGTGTGTGCACGTGTGAGCTGGATGAATGCCATTTCCGAGTCATGTTAAGTCTGCATCTGCTTTGCTACAGTGTCAGGGATACATCTACACATGGGGGATTTGCTGGTAGCAAATTTTGTGAGCTTGTGCAGCTGAACGCACTCACACACAAATTACTGTATGTGTGTGTGTGTGTGTGTGTGTGTGTGTGTGTGTGTGTGTGTGTGTGTGTGTGTGTGTGTGTGTGTGTGTGTCTAGGGGGGTACAGGCACATGTACGCGTATGTGTGTGTTCCTTTTTTTTATACGTTCATTTTCTAATTGTGTGTCTTGCGTGTTTACGGTGTATGTTTCGCAGAGCTTACTTATTCCCACTGGGGGAAGCTGTCACTTTCTGGGTGGCTGCATTGTAGGTGCAGTAACTCCTTTTGAAATTCACATTAGAAAAAAAAAAACGAGAGAGTAGAGAGGAAGAAATGAGAGACGAGAGATAAGAACGTAAAAGGATCGGAAGAGGCATTGAAGGAGGCCGAAATCAGACATGAAGTATCATCAGGAAACTCTTCAAGGTAATTGTAGTGTGCACGTGTGCACGTTTTGTGTGTATGTATGTGTGCGGCTGCACACTCACGTTTGTGATGAGTCACAACCATAGGTCACAACTGAAGGCAGATATTGCGTGTTACAAACCAGTTTGGTTCATAAAGATGAACCTTGTCCTTAACGTATCTCCGCATGCTTTATGTTCTGCAAAGCATCTCTTCAGGTTGTGCTTAAGCTTTTACAGGTGGGTGCTCGCTACCCATGCAGTTTCATACAGTTCTGTTTGGTGGGCAGCAGGGTGACTGCGCTTCTTGAGGAAGTGGTGGCTGCAGTGGAGCCTTCCCTAATATCTATCCGCCTCCTGCTGCGATGAAAGTAAACTGATGTCTGTGGTCTCTGTGCTGCTGATCCCTCTTTTGTCCTTCATCGCTGCCTCCTTCCCTCTTGCTGTTGGTCTCCTCCCATCGCCCCTGTCCCCCGTTTCCTCTTTGTGAAACCCCCACTCCTCTACCATTTGGAAGGATTATAAAATAAGACATCTCTACCTCTCACTCACACTTAATATTTAATCACAAAATATTTCCCTGACAGTGAGGGTCTTATTTAAATTTCAAATAAAAGCAGGGCTATATTATGGTTTAAGAGCAAATATGCCCAGTCAAAAATGTATATTTAGCACAGCAGAAAATCTGAACTTGTAGAAAGCCATGAAATTTCCAAAGCTTCGGTGTCAGTCAGTGTCAAAAAGAGAGTGGTATACTTATATGTGGAGGATGACTGCATCTCCAGTGAGATGCAGGACCTTCATGCACTGTCTGTTCTATCCTCGTGGTGCTGTTATTAACTTTTCTTAATTTTCCATACCATCATTACAGTGGGTGAGGACTGACAGATGCCCAGTAATGCCCAGTCATACAGCAGACAAGATGGCTCCTGAGTCTTATCAAAAGACTGGGAAACTGTCAACTATTGAAAAACAGTATACATTTTTTTAAAACACTTAAACACTTTATTAAAACAAAACTATAGATAACACACGTAATAATGGAGACATGTATTTTTCTAAGACACTGTAGTTGTAGCCTGACTGAACAGCTATCATTATGTTAAAGTGGGTTTGTGTGCATCATTAGGCAGAGAAACCACACTAGAGGGTTTTTCTCAACTGCCAAATCATTAATTTAGCTTAAACAGGGACATTGCTTGCCCTTGGAGGCATTTCTGTATTTTGGGGTCCTGCATTTTAGGACTCTGCACCAAGTATTTTATTTTCTCTCTGTAGATGGAAATACTTCTCCCGAGAAAGAATCCATTAAGGACACTGCTGTCGAGGAAAAGCAATTGGCTATTATTGAAACTCCACCTCTAACTAATATGTTATTCCTCCAGCTAGCTGTGTAACAATCGTCCTCTAAACATACTGTCCCATGTCTGTCCAAAGCAACAGATGCAGTTTAGGAAGAGTCATCTTCATTAAGATAAACAGGCAGCTGGTTTGGGCTTTGAGAGCCAGTGAACTCATGAGTCAGTTCATCTAATTCAACCGGAAATGTACCAAAGAAATTTAGTCTATTTTACTGTAACTTAATGTGGATCTGCCTATTATGACAACACGGTTAACACCATAACCATATCATGTCCAATATACTTCAGAGCCTAAGCAGCATGTTCCTCTTGTTTAACAACAGGTGGTTAAACACAGAGATCTTCTACCAAGGTTGCACAGAGAAACAATGTTTTAGGACACAATCTATATGAGGAGAAAGTGTTAATATGTCATATTGGACCAAACATGGCAAACTACTGCACTTTACATTCACATTGACCTAAAACACAGAACAAAGAAACTGAAACCTGAAGCAGACTGAACAAGGTTGAACCATATGTTGGTATATACTCTAGAATAAAGCTTCTGTAGCCTGTTGAACGGTAGCTGAGGATATGCAGCAAGATAAGACATTTCTGAATGAAGAATCACTACTTTGGGCGGCTGTGTGTGTTTCGGGTCATGTTGAGGTGTCTTTGTGGATGATGTGAGGTAGAAGAAGCTCTATAGCTCTATATAAATGCAGTCAATTCACTTTTATATTGTGGGTGTCACAGGTTTACAGCTTGTATCCTATTTAAAAGTGTATATTAGAAAACTGTGAGCTGTGACTGGAAGGACATACAACAGCGATTGAACAGTAAATGAACTTGAAGACATCTGCAGCGTCTCCTTTTCAGGACTGGAACACAGAGTCAGAGAGGTGGCTGCTTATGAAAGAAGGACATATAGGACGGATGATGGAATCATTGATTGCATTGACTTCCATGAGGCAGCTTGACTTTTTCACTCCCTCGCTGTGTTATATGTTTTCTTTTTATCTATTTCTTTAAAAGAAATCCACTGTGTAATGTGTTGACCCTTATTTCCACGTCTGTTTAAGTAGGGTGAGACTGGAAAATAAAAAAGATTTCAGTATGAAATTAGAATAAGTTTCCTTTTTTGATACAGCATTAGTATCTGGCATCTTAAATATAACTAGCTCATGATGTAAAAATGAAAGTCTGGATCCTAATGTGAGTTCAGGTCCTCAGAGTTTTTTTTTCTGGCAGGCAGATCTGTCTTAAGAGCTCAACTGTTAGCCACAGCTAATGCTAATTCATTTTTCAGACATCAGCCAGCATGCAAATCCACAAAATTGTTCAGCTTTATTAAAAGTCCCAAGTTTGTAGTCAAATACAGTTTCTGCTGTGTTCTATCTTACATTTTAAAATCATCTGTTCAAACCGTGTGTTGCCCTCAAGCGGTGGACCTCTGCTCTGCTTAACAGACGGTGCGTTATATCACCTGAGGTAGTCATACATATGGCCACTGACACAAACACTGCCGTGCCTCTCTGCCCTCAGATAACTTCTACGGCACACCGAAACCTCCAGCGGAGCCGTCCCCTGCTGCCCCTCCTCTGAATGTGAGTGAGGCCTTGCTGCCCGGAGCCCGGCCCAGCGCCCAGGGCAAGAGGAAGAGGAACCAGTCAGTCAGCAACATGGAGCAACGCGCCAGCCTGGAGCCGCCCGAGGAGGAGGAAGAGGAGAGCCCGATAGTCAATGGCAATGGGGTGGCCATCACACCAGGTACTGTCGGATGAGAGAGAGAGAAAGAAACATAAATTTCCTGTTTTGATGCTTTTATTGCAAATTTTCCATCTGCTACTGACTCAAATTAGATTCAAACTCAGTTTCACAAGTGCCCTGACCATGAAGGCATTTTATTATAT
This sequence comes from Hippoglossus hippoglossus, assembly GCF_009819705.1. NCBI lineage: Eukaryota > Metazoa > Chordata > Actinopteri > Pleuronectiformes > Pleuronectidae > Hippoglossus > Hippoglossus hippoglossus. The sequence goes on along the minus strand of NC_047156.1, from coordinate 10,376,736 downwards.
CATATTAAGGTGCGGAGACAATCTGGTTTGAAGGCTTTGACTGCCCCCTGACTTATTTATGACAGTCTCACTGGTATGATTGAGTAAAACCAGAGAAACAAGCCAGTTGTAATATCAACTCTCACTTTCTTATTTTTATTGTCCCTTCAGGAGAAATCAAGAGTCTGTTTTAGCCATCAGTCCTGTTTCATATCTGCAGAGTGTATAGTTCAGCCGGTGCAGATCTGACAACAAACTGTACCCTGACTAGTCATTACAGACATTAACACTCATAAGTGAGAAGGGCAAAGGTTCCAATAAGCTTATGTAACAGAATGTATAAAGACACCTTAACACCTCCACCCTGATCGCTGTCCATAGTCTCATTGTAGCTCCAGCTATCGTCTCTCTGTCCTCTCATTTCTGTCTCTCCTGCTGTCTTTGCTCTCCTGCCACTGGCCTTTGTCCTTGTTTCTATTAATACCACAGCTCTCCTCCACTCTCCTCCGCTCCTCTACCATCCTCTTCCTTCTCAACTCCCTGGTTTCTTCCCCTGCCTCTGTGGTCCTGTCACTTCTGCCCTCTCCTCTTTCATCTCCTTACCCCTATCTCTCTTTCTAGTCTTGTCATATCCCCCCCCCCCCCCCCCCCCCCCGTTCTCTGACAGCCGTGTGTTGTGCTACTTTCGCTTGGAGCTGGACGATAAATCCAAAAATGATAAAAAAAGATTTTAAAAATCTGTGTATATTGATAGTTATCACGATAAATGTCACATTATTATTTCTTCTAAACTCAAAGACAGATTTTTGCTCCTGAGTGAACCTTGTGGTTTTGAACTCTTCCACATTTTACAAATCTGAGGTAGATCAATTATGTGTTATACCTTTGAACTGCTTGCACAATGTGTAAGCACTATATCAGCACATTTTGGACTTTTGTTTTATTGCTAAAATTGCAGAAAATTATATTGCCATTATAATTCATATGGTTTTGTGCCCAACCCCATATTCATTTCAACAAGATCAACAAGACTGTAAGTATCTGTAATTTGATGCATGAAAGATTAAAATCAAGACTAAGACATTTTAGCTGGTCACAGGAAAAAAAAGATTGATTTAAAAAAACTTGAGAAGTGCTTCCTCTCTCGTTTTAAACAGTGCCTGGATAAAAATGACCTCCTGACTATACCTGAAGTGTCCAGTGAGATTCGGCAACACATTTTAACAAGTCTAGAAAGAGACATAGACCCAGAAATCTAATAAGTATTGTGAAATAGCACTGACTCTCCTCCATCTTATACTTTTCCTTTAAGACTCAAGATATTATAGGCAAATATTGCCCTTTCATGTGCTCCACTCTCCTTCATCATATGCTCCCCATCCTCTGACTTACTTGCCACCAGCTTTTCTGCTCACTCAAAAAAAGAAAAGAAACTTTCCCTGTGTGTCTGACTCAGTCTCTGACCCCTGAAGTCAATGTCTTTCCCTGTTTCTCCATTTCTGACATCTCCATGTTGTTTTCTCCTCATGCTCATTGTCCTCAGACCCCATCGCTCCCCTCTCGCTCTCCTCTTTCTCGCTCTCTCCCTCCTGGGGGTTCATAGCTCTGCAGTGGCTCGGCTCTGACTCATCATGCATGGCGTGTGTCGTGTGCATCCAGGTCTGCATGTGTGTACAGAGTGGATTTGAGAATAACTCTGTGTGTGTGTGTGTGTGTGTGTGTGTGTGTGTGTGTGTGTGTGTGTGTGTGTGTGTGTGTGTGTGTGTGTGTGTGTGTGTGTGTGTGTGTGTGCCTGCGTGTGCGTGTGTGCCTGCGTGTGCGTGTGTGTGTGTGTGTGCGTGCGTGTGTGTGCGTGTGCGTGCGTGTGCGTGCGTGTGCATGTGTGCAATCCAGAGTCCAGTGAACACGAGGACAAGAGCACAGATGCCTCTGGGGAGGTTGCTGTTGAGGTGTCCAGCCAGGCCCCAGCCTCCGCTGAGCCCCCCACCGAAGAAGAAGAAGAAGAAGAAGAAGAGGCTCCAAAATCTCCTTCCAAATCCCCCATCAAAGTCCCAGATGCAGATGAGGAAGAGCTCGGTCCTCTGCCTGACAACTGGGAGATGGCCTACACTGAGAAGGGGGAGGTCTACTTCATAGAGTAAGAGAAAATAAAGTTATATAAATCTATTGTTTTTTATTGCAATATAAGGGTTTTACCAACAAGAAACAGCATGTTCCTTCATGTCTGTGTCTGTAACATGAGGTAAATTCTTTATTTATAAGGTGATAAGGAAAACTTCTAAAAATAATAATAAAGGGGGAAAAAATGTGATGCACCTCACAAAGTGTGGCATGTTTTACGCATGGCTGATTGTGTGAACTTTGTAGTTCTATTGAATAGTTGATGTAACTCAATACTGCTAATCACACACACACACAAACACACACACACACACACACACACACACACACACACACACACACACACACACACATGCACACACACACATGCACATGCACACCCCTGCAAACTATTGCCCTCTCCTCTCACCCTTACTAATTAGTGGCTGAGGGCTAATTAGTGGATTAATGACCATTTAGTTTACCTTGGAGATTCCCTTGTTTCTCTTTGCCCCTGCACACGCACACATGCTCGGGTCATGAGTGTTACTTTGCTCTCATCTCTTTCTCTTACCCTCACCGTCACTCTCTGTGTGACCTTCGTTTGCCCCTCTCCTTTTATTATCGTGTTCATGTACACGTCCCTTTCTTCTTCTCCTCCTTCAGTCACAACACCAAAACAACATCGTGGCTTGATCCTCGGCTCGCTAAGAAAGCGAAGCCACCAGAAGAATGCAGGGAAGACGGTGAGTCTGAACGACCCGTTTGCATGTTTGCTCTCTTGTCTTCTAAGCTTTGGTGTGTGTTCATCTGAGCCGAGCTCGTTTTTTTCAACATTTGTGGGAGTGTGCCGTGTCTGCGTTTCCTGCTGTTTGAGTACCTGTGTTGTCGGCTGCTGACTTGCTGCTCCACAATGTTTTCTCTTCGTGAGAAAAAGAGCACAAAAATACTGTTGTTTGAGGTGTTTGTTAGTCTGTTCACCACAGGTTTGGGGAGGAGGACCGGTTATGAAATAGAGAAAGAATAGACGTGATACATAAGTTTTAGATTTGCAGGTTTCTAGTTTTTCATTCGTATTGATAGGTCTTGCTTCATGTGCTGAGAGGAATGCAATGAGGTTACAGTCAATATACACTGTCGCTGTCTCTTCTTCATCTTTATGACATTGCACTTAACTAAAACTCATACACTAACATGTGCTGCAGAACTCATCACACCAGAATTAATGTGTTTAAAATAACAGTTGCATTAGATTTGTCTAATTGTCAACAAATCCTGCGAAACAACCAACAATGTGTTAGCGTGTTGCTTACTACTTTCTGACTTCCTCCCCTGTTTGTTGCGTTCAGCTTTGAGCCCATTTGTCCGACTGAAAATTCCTATTAAAACGAGTCAAGAATATAGAGCTTTGTAATTAAAATAAAAGGAAATTGAAATACTTTCCGACTGCTACGCAAACAGGAGGACAAAGTGCATTTTTTGCAGACTATTTTAAGCTGCCGTTAATTGACGTACAACGAGACCTTTCAAAAGAAACAGTGTCCACATTGAAAGCCACATTTTGCCTGTTCATCAGAGTGATTTTCTTTTCCCAGAATTGTTTAACTCGACTGATTTTAGAGGCCTCAAGAGGTAAATCTATAAAAGTAGTCATTATTTTCTAACCTGTTCATCAATTCATGGGTCTTCAGATTTATCATCTGGGCTCTAACAGGGTACCAGATGATTGCTGTGGTGATTTGCAGCAGCAGGATGGTTTTTCGTGGAATTCAGTGACTCATTTATGTGTTTTTAAAGGCCAGAGGTGGTCGATGACACAGAGAAAGGAAGTAGATCAGACTCTAGCTTCACAAACAGGACAAATTAGTCAGATCACTTCATTGTTTTTTGGTCTTTTCATAGAATTTGTTGACAGTAGACCATAGAATGTCAGTAGTTTTGTTTTTCAAGGTTTGTTTTAAAGCCGTTTGAAACAAGGGAAGCAAATTTACTTGAATGAAGGAAAAAATCTTAAGTGTCCAAACATTATATTTCAGAAGCCAAAAAAACAAGAACATGAATTTGATCAACGAGAGTCGAGCACTGATGTCAGTCATATGAATAAGAGAGTTCCTGTGTTGGTTCAGTGGGATCAGATGATTACAGTGAGGTTGATCATACATCCCTTATTCTGTTGCCGACCTCAGTCGGCAAATTAGGTTGTGATGTGATTCACCAGAGCAAGATCTGAATCAATAGGTTCTGTAGCTCTCCTCTGGTCTCCATCTCTTCAATTTTCTCCCTCCTCCGTTCTCTCCTCTGCACTCCTCTACCTCACGTCTCTGTCACTTACTCCTTTCAATCTCCCTCTCTTCAATTTTCCTCCCCTCTTTTTTTCCTCTCTCTCCGTCTCTCCAGTAAAGGGCTGCAGTGTGACAGGAATTCCAATAACACCACTCAGCTCTGCACAAACTGGTTTTCAGTCTCTCTCTCTCTCTACACACACACAAACACACACACGCACACACACACACACACACACACACACACACACACACACACACACACACACACACACACACACACACACACACACACACTACTGCTGTCATGTCACAAACCCTTATCCAAAGTATTTCAGCTTAATTTTGGCAGAGCAAAGATCAGTTTTCACCACAGTCAGGGATCTTCAGAAGCCAGTTTTCCATCAGCTGTGCTGCTCTGTGATGACTTATTTTGTGTATCAGTGCAACAACTTGCTGTTGCTTCAGGCTCTGTTTGGGTTCGGGTTCACTAACCAAACAAAATAAATATCTATATGCTATGCACTCAATATTAGAATTTATTAATTTGACCATCAGCATGCTAATATGCTAATAATGACATTGCTAACATGCTTATTTTAGGCAGGTATATTCTTTACTTAGCTTATAGGGCCGGGCGATGAAAAATATCAACTATCACCATATATCTTTCATCAATGACAATATAACGAATGCTCGATATCTATCAATATATTTCTTATTCATTGCACACGCATGGTGAGGAGGTATAACACACAGTTGGTTTTAATGTTCAACCTCAGATTTGTAATATGTTTTGCTGTTTAGCGAGTGTTTCTCTGTCCATAAAGAAGAATTTAAAACAACAACCTTCACTCAGGAGCTACAATCGCTCTTGAACTTGAAGTAATGTGACATTTGTCCTGTTGATTTTTGATTTTATATTTTTATCTTGAGTACATTTTTGGCCACATTCCCCAGCCCTCCATGTCAACATCATCATTCAGCCTGTGCTAAAACAAAATACAGCTGAGGCTGCTGTTAATTTTGTCTTAAACCAAAATTTGAAGTAAAATCAAACTTTGACCATGAAGTTAGCAATAGATGAAAAGTCAAGGGACAAGATGTTACATTTCACTCTGAAGGGAACATGAATGTCTGTATCATATCTTATGGAAATCCATCCAAAAGTGGTCAAGACATTTCACTAAAACACAAAACTGTCAAACACGTGGTGGCGCTAGAGGAAAAGTCAGGGTGTCACCAGAGATGATGGGATTCATCCACTGGGGGGGAAATGAATGTCTACACAAAATACCATGTTTTTCATAACCCTCTAACAGCCCCAGTTTCACTTCTGCTCTTTATAAAAAGTATTTTGATAGAAGGTCACCAACAGCCAACAGCATGGGGGTTATATTTAGCCCTACCTGGCAGGTTGCACTTCAAGTCCCTATCGTCGACATCCAAGTTTTCCTTTAGGATATGTCAGTGACAGCATCTGGACTGGGCGATCAGCCATATTAAATCAGTGATATGTGATCACACTCTGTTGTTTACATATTGCATGACCACTGCAGATCTTTTTCTTTCAGAGAAGAAGGAGATAGATATCTGAGCCATGTTTATGTATTTAAATTAAATGCACGTCCCTTTCTCCTCATTATCTTTATTCTTTCCATTCTCCTCATTGCCTTCATTCTCTTACATGCATCTGTTGTTTATTTCCTGTGCAGTTGATCTGGGCTTTCTCGTTTTTTGGTCTGCGTGTTTCTTATCTTTGGGAATGCAGGGGGTTAAGGGAAGTTGATGCTTGAGTGATCACTGGCAGGGGAATTTGAATCGAAGGCATTTCTGAAGGTCTTGGGTGACACATCACATCTTCTCACAGCACCTTTGTGTTTCTGGCCCCAAGAAAAACAGGTTTAGTTGCCAGGAAATGATATTTTATACATTTCTTTCAGTACAAATAACCTCATTATTGTCTCATTTTCCTTTAATGATCTCCATGTTTCTCTTAGTGACGTACTGTAGGCTACTGCCTGTTTTCTGAAGGTTAGACTTCTTGCGTGCTTGCTTCGTACTAAGTGAGAATTTAAATGCAAATTTTAATTTTTCCTAAAAACAGCTTCGTGCACAGCTGTCAGAGACTAAGCTCAGTCAGCCACCAGTCTCACGTTCACAACAGAATCATAGCACCACCTGCTGCTGTGGAGGGCAAATAACTCAGGACAGATGTGAAACAATCCTCAACACAATCGCAGTGGAAAGATTGTGCCAAAAGACACAGTATATTTTGTGTACATGTAAGAGATGCTGTATTTGTTTCTAAAGAATTATATATGTATTTTTTTCCAATGCATTTTGTGTGTGCATAACAAAGTGCATTAGTCTGCTAATGGATTTCTGTATTTGCATAGAACTCTGTGTTTGTTTGTTTAATCACAGGGAATATGTAAAACATGTTTTGTTTGTATGTTAATTCTCGAGAGTAAATTTCCTTTGCAGTTGTGTCTGCGTGGTGAAACTGACTCAGAGAGTTCAAAGACTTGTCACCACAGATCCGGTTCGCTTGCAGTCTTTTTGTCAGGCAAGTCTTTTGTTACGTAACACGAGCCCATATCTCCTCAGAGGAGGCAAGAACAGAGCAGGACAAGCTTCAAATCCCGGGAAGTGTTGGTTTCAGTCCTGCCTTTGAAACGCACTCAATCCCTTGGCTGCTTTCAAAGTAATCTCAGTGCTGTTGATGAAAATATGCTGCTCATGCTCATTTAGAGGCAGGAGGTGGTGATGATGAACAGAGCGAGGCCCTGCTGGAGCCTCTTCTTTAAAATGAGCAAGAAAGAGACAAATGGAGATAGAGATGGTTTGCCTGTGAGTAGAGTCAAAGATCTGTCGGATAATGATGCCAAAATATCACCTCTGATTTCGGTCCCTGTTTTTCCACTCAGATGTGTCCTGATTGGGAGCATTTCTCTGTCCCCTGTGATCACATTGTCCTGCTCTCTCTATGAGGAGCAATCAGAAACATTATTTAGACATATATACGCATGACATCAGACTCATTCACAAACTTTACTGAAAACCTCACACGCATACAAATGAAGATCTTTTACATACACAACTTTCTTAGATTTCTTACACAAACACCTGAATAATTATATGCAAACACAACTCAGGACTGAAAAGCTTTCACACATAATATTTAAATGTGATCATATCTACACCTGCAATGATGCTTTTTATTATCAGGGAATTTGCGACTTATACATATTTTGATACTTTAAATGCTTCCTCTCCTATGGTTACATACTAAGGTGTTTCTGTTGTGCTTCAAGATGTTCCTTAGACCAAGAATCTTCTCTTTCGACACATCTATGTTGTAATAGACTCATATATTCAAGTAACTGAGGCTCATAAATTTCATTATTTTATTCACCACTGTTAACTCCAATAAGAAATTCATCCATCTTTCATCAAACATCTGTGCAGAATATCTTTCTTCATCACTTATCATTTTGCGATCATGCACAATGATTCTGGTTAAAACCAAATGTTTTAAAGAGTGACTCCTGGTTAACATGTCATCTTATTGAGCCACGTTTCAGTCACTATTCTGTATGTGACATGTAAATGAGACCAGCTTTATGTGGAATTCATCTTTATTAACTTTCTGTACATGTGACCACAGAGAGTAGGACAGAACCAAACAGACACAGGGCTGAAACTATCCAACACCAGGCAGAATGCAAATATGATGCAATGACATAATGAATATGCTAATTATAATCAAACGTTCTCAATTCTGCACATTGACCATTTTGGGTCCAGTCATGTAGGTTTGGACCTCGCCTCTGAGTTCTATGTGTGGATGCAATGATATGTTGTTTAGAGAAACTTTGTGTGTGTGGGAAGATGAGTCATCTAATGCACAGGAACCACAATTAGACTTTATATCAAGAGAGACACAAATACACAAACCTATAAACAAGAACACAAACAAGTCCCTCGGTGCTCATTCTATACACACGCACACACAAACACACACACACACACTGCAAATATAGACTCATATGGATGCATAAAACACACATACATACTCCCTCTCTCTCTCCGTGTCTCTCTTTATTTTAATGGCAGGAAATAGAGACAAGACAGAGCCCTCAGCTCAGGCGAGAAAAAAAGACCACTCGTGGTTTCCATGGAAACTGTCTCCCTTTCACTTTAGGGGGAGGGCAAGCGACTAGTGGAGGAGTTAGTCAGACATTTAAGGCGGCTCGTGGATGGGGTGGGAGGGAATTTAAGGTGGTTTGAAGTGTGAATCCATCAGACTTTTCCACCCTGGGGAGGAGAAGGGTTATTTAAGGTAATGGCGGCCCAGTGCAGACACTTTGAGCAAACGGTAAAGCAGACAAAAGATAATTGCGGCATCCACCCTTTTCACCTTGAGCTGCACACTCAGCAAGCTCAGCAAGCCAGGACACACACTCACACACATGCACAAACACACACACTCCGATGCACACGTTCACACATGGGTTATTGATATCAAGATAACAAATCTGTTCATAATTACATTACAGCATGAGGGGATGATGCCACAGTATCAGCATCACACAGACCAAATAATTGTAAAAATAATAGAGCTGGAGATTAGTGTGTGTGTGTGTGTGTGTGTGTGTGTGTGTGTGTGTGTGTGTGTGTGTGTGTGTGTGTGTGTGTGTGTGTGTGTGTGTGTGTGTGTGTGTGTGTGTGTGCGTGCGTGCGTGCGTGCGTGCGTGCGTGTGTGTGCCTCTCTGATTCCTAAAAAGACTTGAGAGGCTTGGGTTGTGTTTTGAGCTGCTTATTATTTATAATTTTTCTGTACTTTTGCCAATACAACACTTTGCTTGGAGAAATAATTTTGATAATGCTTTTCTTTATGGGCTTTTAATTTGAAAGCAACTATCCGGAGTTAGTCACTGCACAGAAACTGACCGTGCATAAATTAAATCTGTCAAATGTTCAGCATATTTCCTCTTAACAAATGAACGATAAAAACATCATTCAGATGAAACTTGGCAGGATTCTCCAATTTTCCTATAATTAATACCAAATTGAACAGGAAACTAAATGACTTGTAAGTTAAGTTTGTTAACATCACAATTTCGTACTAAAACCCACTTTCTATCTCATAAAAGCAGCCAAAGTTTTAAAAAAAATAATATAGTGTTCAGACACAAACAGACTTTACCTGAATAAAATCTATGATGAGCATTGGGGCTGTATTAAAGAATTTTCTGGGAGATTTCGAGAATAATGTTGAGAAGAAATGATTACAAGACTAAAGTAGTAATTTAAAACCCGTAATACTCGTAAATCTCTGTCGAAAAATGTATCATATTCCTGGATATTTGAATTTGAACAATCACATCAAACAACAGGGAACAAGGCTACGAATCAGGTCCAGTTTGATTTAAACATTTCATAGTTTGTCATGTTGATCTGTTACATTGCATTTCCAGTGGCAGACACGAGTAGTTACTGTCTTGTGCAAGCTAATGATGCACAGAGCAGCGAACTAAACTCCCTGTAGCTGCCACCACCACACACCTTTCCATACTAATCCAACTCCCAGCTACACACACACTCTATCCCCTCTCTGTCTAGCTTTTTATTTATTCATCTCAAGCTCCTCTTCCAGCAAGGCTGTCAGCTTTTGTGCTTCTTTGTGTATATACGTGCATGTGTGTATGTGTGTGTTTTGGTAATAAGTTCATGCCAGGTCCCTGATGACTCACCGTTAGTGTATATCAGGTTTGCTTTTATTTCCCACTGGAGAATGCTCACTTACAGATATAGTCATGAATTAGACTCATACTCTTATTAAACAAGACATGCGGATGAATTAATGTGAAGGAGGAAGATCAACCTTTCAGTAGTGTTAACTGATGAATCCTAATCAGACGTGCTGTGCTTCTAATAAGTCTGAGAGGGAGGGGAACAGCTCCGGAAGATCGACTGTTACTGTGGGTGTGTGTGTATTTTTGTGTTACCTCAGCCTTATAGTGTGGGATCAATCTCCTCTGTGTATTGATTATGCCTCAGTGAAGTATGAATAATAAAGCCGAAAAACCAAAATATCCTGGAGTTTGCAGAGGGAGCGTCAGTGGGAAGTAAGCACAAGTAAAAGAGAAGAACAGGGTTTTGTTCCTGTGAATATTAGCGCTGCCTTGACCCAGTTCTTTTACGATGGGGAAAGGAGTGATAAATCAGCAAGAGGTTGGATAAGGTGAGAGAGCCACAAGGGCAGAGGGGGAGACGAGTGACACGACAGCAGAGGAAGACTTCCAAGATGAAAATGAGTGGGTGGGTGAAAAGGAAGAGGAGACAAACATGAAGTAGTTTGGTGAAGGTGTTTTGGCCCTGAAGGACTTGTGCACACGACACAGGGAAGAGAACGAAAGAAAAAGTGCAGGATGTGATGTGCCAGACGATTTAAATGTTCTTTTCCTCCTGCAGCTTTATATTGATGTCTCTGTTGTGATTCTTGTCTTCATGAAGAAGCCACCGCTGCAGATCGAAGTGTTGTCTCTCTATTAAAGTAGCACTTTGGGAGCGTCTAGCTGTGAGCCCTGAGATTCATGTCGTCTCCCCTCAGTGGTTCAATTTAGTGTCTACATTCCCCCTTCTTCTGCTCTCAGCATAAAGTGACTTAATTTCCCTCCTCTTGTTTCCCCCTGCCTCTCAGAGCTGCCCTATGGCTGGGAGAAGATAGATGACCCCATCTATGGCAGCTACTATGTAGAGTAAGTCTCCCTGTTGACTTGGTTAACTCTGTAGTAAAACAGGAAATGCATTCCCACGGTTTACAACATCTGGTTATTAATTATAAATGGATAAATTCTCACTTCTTTTTCATGTCCTTCAGCTCGTTGGAGGACATGACTGAACTTTGACAGTGAAAATGTTCGTCTGAAAGAACTATCACGAAAATGCTGCAGATAAAATCTTGTGGATTAATCAAAAGTATTTAATATGTTGCTTTTAGGTGCTGTTTTATTTTGAAGTACTTCACATTTTTTAATTCAACTAGATTAACTGTAATTAGAAGTGAAAACGTATTCCCTTACAACATTTGGCTGCAGCTACAAATCGTTTTAGCAAAAATTATTTTTATAAAAAGAAAAACAAGATCTTACAGCCAATAGAAACACACATGTGTCAAAGGCTAGTTTCTTTTTATTGCTCTCAATTCAAGTTGGTGAGCTTGACTTTTGATTTTCAGTGGTATAAGGAATATAACCCCTTTACTCTTAGATCAAGTAATTTCATTCACAGTCAACATAGGAAAATAGTGTTTATAGTTCTTTTATCTTGGTCCCTCTGCTCTGGCTCCCGTGAGCTGGAGATAACATGAGGGCACCAGACTCAAAGCATTGATGAATCTTTCCACCCGAACAGGTGCAACAAACCTAACAGATGATTCATGGTTGAGTCCAGCAAACACACAGGTGTATGATGTTATTTAGTAACACTGAAGGCAACATCTTTCTGATTGAGCACTTTAACTTATGGGTTTTAGTTACTGAAATCTAAAGGCCCTAAATTATTTGTAACGATTCACTATATTTTCAGTCACATCAATCGAAGGACTCAGTTCGAGAACCCAGTCCTTGAAGCAAAGAGACGCCTGGAGCAGCAGCAACAGATGCAGAGCCAGGGACTGTCCGCTCTGCCTTTGCCCACTATATACAGAGGTACACGTGAAGCACTTTAACAATATGTGCAGTAATAAAAACATGCTGACATACTCACTCAGTTGCACAAATATGAAAATGCCAGGACTGCATAAAGGGCATGCACGGCACATGGTCTCCAGGGCACAAAGGACCCCTTGAAAACTCATGTGCTGAAAGATGTTTAAATTGTTTGTTCTTTTTGTCTTTACAGATTTTTTTATGTCGAGCATTGTGCAGTTTTTCTTATTTTCCCAAAATATGTCAGAGAATGGGGAGTTTCATAAGTATTTGATGGGGCAGATGCACAATGTTACAATGTACAGGGTCGAATGGAGATTGCTGGCAGTGCGGGGGACAGAGAACATGCTCGCCCTCGGGCCCCGAGTGGGCTAATCCAGGCACGCATATGAGGTCGTCCTAGACCAGTACATCATGTACTGCTTCATATGAGTGAAAACTGCATTTCAAATGACTCAGCTCATCGGGGATTTAAGGAAATGTGTTCTTATTGGTGTTGTCACATTCAGATGAAATGTGCACTTAATTAATTCAGCACCGGAAAAAAATCCTAAAGAAATAATTTGACAAACCAAATGTAAATGTACGTAAATGTACGAAAATATCACAACTTCAAAACCCTCTCTCCCTACAGAGAAGCCGTTATTTACAAGAGACCCGACTCAACTGAAGGGCACCTTCCTGTCCACTGGCCTGCAAAAGAGCAACATGGGATTTGGCTTCACGATCATCGGAGGCGACGAGCCGGACGAGTTCCTGCAGGTGAAGAGTGTGATACCAGATGGACCTGCCGCTCAGGATGGAAAGATGGACACAGGTACTTATGATTATCTCTGCAGAATATCTACAAGTGCTTGAGAAATACATTAAGAATCAAACAAACAACAAGCTGTCACTGCTGATACTATAATTGTGTGTTCGTATAAATGCTTAAGCAGTAACTCATCCTTCTGGTAATAATTTCCCCCAAAATAATTTACTGCCAAAGCAGATCTAATGTAAAGCCTGTAATTTAATTCAAGCAGGTTTTTATTTGTGTGTGAGGTGATTTCGGACCCAAATGCCAGCGGAGGACAACAGAGTCCAGTAAATTTTGTGTTATTGTTTAGTTCTGGCATCAACAGTTAGATATTTCTTATCCTAAGCATTAGTGCGTCAGTAGGTTTTATGGTTTTAGCCTCGGCGACGTCACACACAATATAACATTATGTTTGTGTCTTTGATATATTATCTTCAGTCATTTAGTGACTTATCGATTTCAGTTTAAAAATTCATTATCATCATTCATTATCAAATTCATCTTCAGGTCATTAGTTTTCCAGAAGTAGTTTGGAGCATGTTTATTGTCCATTTTCCTTTGTCCATTAGGAGATATTAAGCCCTCACATATGTTTAAAGCTGTTTCCCTGATTGACAGGTGATACAAATATCGCCAGACGTAGTTCAGTGCCTCAGCTTCACCAACTGTCAGTTTTGTGGTTATAGAGACTTAATTAAAACAATAACAACAGAAAGAGAATCATAAACCAGTGGGTGATATTTTGCTGTCTTGAGGTCCTGCAGAGTTTTTGTCAAACAAAAGAAATGTCTGTTTTCGTCCAAATTAAGCACAGATCAGGCTTCTCCTCCGCTTCAACCTTCACCTGTCCCAGGGATGGACACATGTGGATGGACAAACACCAGTCAAAAAAAAGAGGCACATGAAAAACCTTCTTTTTATAATAAAACTTCTAGACCTCTTCTTCCAGCTGATGTTTTTGTGCAATCGTTTTCTCTCCAAGTCTTTGATTGTTCACCATTTTGAATCTTTTAAAGATACAACGCACGCAGAGTTGTGTAAATTCCCTGAAAAGAATTTCTATCAGCAATGTAAACAAAATTGCAACGATACTCACGATGCAAATGAAAAACGGAGCGGTAGAGGTTTCAGTATCCCCGCAAATATCTATTCATCTTAAAAAGGGGACATCATTGGCCCTCGGTGGCATATTTGGGATGCCCTATATTTGTGCCTGTAGCACCGTGTGTCCCAGACAAGGACTCCAGTTTCCTCTCAGCGCACTCTCTGCCCTCTGTCAGTGCAACACAACACTCTGCTTTTGTTAAAGAGAATGAGAGGGGCTCATTTGTTGGGCCATAACTGATTCCAGACTGTCGCCACACAACAGCTGCTTCATTAGGAGAATCATCTCTGCTTTTGCTGTGACACTGCAGCTGCAGCATCATTGGTCTGGCACCATCGGTCACAGAATTATCAAAAAACATGTCATGCAGCGGTACAGCAGTGCCACTAAACTGTCCCATGTTTGTATTTGTACTTTGATTCCTAAAACCAAACGTCTTTTAATATCCGAACCGCAGTAATACAGTCTAACGTGGCTTACCTCTCGGTAGGAGGGTTAGGAGAACCTGCTCTTTCTGGAGGGTTACCAGTGGATCCCTGCAACATACCAGCATGTTTTCATTAACAATATCCTCGAGACGGACATCAGATCCAAACCTGCACATTTACTGTATATTTGCATGTTAAAGTCACAGTAAGTTGGAGTCTCATAAGTTAGGAGGATTTGCTGTATGGGGCTTTATACGCGTTCCTCTGTGAACCAGTTGGCCCTTTGCCTGGCACGACTGGTGTCTAAACTGCTCATTTAGAGCTAATTTCAGAAATGGGAATCCTCCGCTTCTCTGAGCTTTTATGTCTCTTCCCTTTGTCTCATCATTTCTCTTTTTTATCTGGAGTCCATCTCTTTCTATTTTATCTCCATCTCTCTTTGTCTATCTGGCTCACCCTTTACTATGCTTTCTTATCTAACCACGTCATCTGACACTTCCCCCTGCTTCCCGCCTCAATATATTTTCATCTCCCTTCTCTTTCTACCTCTTTAGTTTTTCTCTCTTCATCCCTCTATCCTGGTCTGTCAGCCCCTCTCTCTGTCTCTGTTCTGATTTCTCTCTCTCTCTCTCTCTCTCTCTCTCTCTCTCTCTCTCTCTCTCTCTCTCCATCTCTCTCTCTCTCTCTCTCTCTCTCTCTCTCTCTCTCTCTCTCTCTCTCTCTCTTTCTATCTGGCTCCTCTCTGCTCTGTGACATTGCCAGAGCTGCTCACGCACACATTCATGTTACGCACATTCCCACTAACACACAGGCGCAGTCACACTGCCACATACGGGCACTCGCTGGCTGAGATTAGCTGGCCCGTTTGAGCTGTGCGGCATTGCTCTTAGGGATTGTGTAGGATTGTGCGTGTGACATGTCAGGGTGTGTGTTTATCTGTGTGCATGTGCCCATGTGGAGTGTGTGCGTATCTGCATGTGCGAAAGAGTGTGCCTCCGAAACTGTGAAATAGAGGATTTGAGGCAGCTGCATTTGTCATGGGGCTGTGACTTTAAAGCAGAAATCCATAACTTTCCGCACATTCAAACTACAGCAGAGATGACAGAGTATCTAGTGTCGCATTTGTGAAGTTCTTTCACCTCGTTGTGATTGGTTTTGCAGGAAAAATGTCAACGGGGAACCAGTGAAAGTGAATAGAAATGTAGGATTTAGTGAAGTGATGGCTTTAGACTGCCAGACAGGGCGGGTGTGACAAATAAAACTTTTCTTACACACAAAGATCAAAAATATTCTCACCACCAGATCTTTAGAAAACGCATCATCATAATGCGTTGTGACTGTGCAGATCCATTCGAATAGTTGAGCTGTTAATGATAAGAGGGTCTCTGTTAATGCCTGTGTGCACCAGATGGTTGTCACATTCACAGAGACGCTGACCCCGTCTCTCTTCACCTCTCCGTCTCACACCTACACTTGTAGATCGCCTGCAGTGGCAATGAACGGTTATTATATTCCTGTGTGATACTGGAGAGGGACAGTGTGTTTCCTCTGTGCTGCTGCCTCGCGTCCCGATGCCGCAGAGATATGACATTTATGGCAACAGGAAGTGACAAGTTGTATTTTTGCGGCACAGAATGTTTACGCACACGAACCACTGAGAGCAGATGATGTGGTCTGTGTCACGTAGTGTGACTTTGTCCTTGCGCTTGTTCCTCCTCAGGTGATGTCATCGTCTACATTAATGACATCTGTGTGCTCGGCACCACTCACGCCGATGTGGTCAAACTGTTTCAGTCGGTACCGATTGGTCAGAGTGTGACCCTTGTGCTCTGTCGAGGATATCCTCTGCCTTTTGACCCTGAGGACCCCAATGCAGCGGCGAACACCTCTCTGACACCCATTGGCCTGGAGCACCGCCCCCTGGTGGTGAACGGCCGCGGCAGCTACGACCCGTACCTGGAGTACCTGTCCTTGAGCTCCCAGCTGCCTCCGCAGGCTCTGGCCCAGGCTGGACATCACCCCGGGGACACGCATCTAGACGGCTCATCCCTGCCGCCCACCACACCCGGCTCAGCCTCGGCACTCACGCCTCATGAAGACAACGTGTCCATGGCCTCCTCGGGAACTGCAGGGGTTGCCGGGGCAACTGCACAAGGGGCAGAGCTGCTGACGGTTACTATGGTGAAAGGAGCGGAGGGATTTGGGTTCACTATTGCTGATAGTCCCACTGGTCAACGAGTGAAACAGGTGATGTATCAGGGATTGTTCTTTCACTGAGTAGACACTGATTAGACCATAAATAAGAGGCTTTAGAAGTGTTTGAATTTTAATTGTGTTTCACTGTCTGCGTCTCAGGATGTGAGCAGTGGAATCTCAGTCATCAGCCAATCTCAGTAGTTGAGTTGAGTTATACATTAAACTTGTGGCAGAGTTAAAACAGCAGGTCAAGGCAAATTTAATCAGCCAATGCAACTCAGAAGAAAGAGACTGAGATAATATGAAAATCAGTTCCGCTTGTGTTGGATTTGCTTGCTACTACCAGAGTAATGAATGAAGACTGTTCTGAAGAAGAAACACTACTGGTCTGAAGATTAAGAACACCCACGTGTTTCTGATTTGTAACTTTAGGTCACCAACGATTGAAAACAGGCTTTTTTCAGCGATTGAGAAATTGGTAAATTCACAGTTTTTTCTGCAGCAATGGAAGCAAGTGAAACCTTGTAAGTTGATGCAAACAATTCCTACAGGTGTCCCCAACTTTGATGGCTCAAAACTCTGCCTGTACAAAGGTAGTGTTGGAACAAACTGTTGGTACATCCTCTGATGCATAATTAGGACAATAGTGCACTGCAAGTAAATATAAGTAAGCTGATTTGGGATAAAGTGAACAGAAGGGGAAAGAAAGCGACCTATAAGTGCAAAACATGCATTGAACATCTGCAACCGTTGAAGGTTGAACTTTCTAGACTGTTTACTTTTTCAGATATATTTATTTATGCATTGTAGGCAGAACACCATGAGTCATGTTCGGCCGCGTAATGAAGATCCATGATTTTTTTTAGTCTTTATAATTTATGTGCCTTCATTGCAGAAACACTGAGACATTACCCTGGGGAAAGTGTTCGTATATTTTTGACCAGTAGTGCATAGAGTAAAAACTCCTAACCTGTGTACTTGGAGTCCAGGCAGTAAAGAACAGATAAGCTTCATTGTGCCAGATGCTATTTCTCATCCCTGTCGTATTTACTTATGTAGTAAAACATCTGCGCTACATAAAAACTAAACATCTGTCTTAACACGTAATTGCTTTATGTTCGACATTCAAGACTTATTATTCTTTAAACAAATAAAAACTCTGCTTACGGGAGTAAAGTAATTGCACTTTAAAGTATCTTGAATGATTGGTCCTATAAACCTTTAATCAGTATAAAGTTCTTGATTGATTTTTGAACCAGTTGATATAATTTAAAATAAAATGGTTTTATGAACCATCTATAGATAACTGGTTTGCAGAATGAAAATGATTAATTAATATCTCTCAGCACAAATTAGATCAGAGCAGATGAAATTGACTTTCGGTGGACACGCTCCTGTGCTGCAGGTGCTGGACCCAGGCTCACAGGCAGCGTCGGGGCTGATAGAGGGAGACCTGATCCTGGAGGTGAACCAGCAGCCAGTGGCTTCAGCCGGACACGGGCGAGTGGTGGAGATGCTGAAAGAGTGTCCTGTGGGAGCGGAGGCAACGCTCCTCATACAGAGAGGAACAGGTGAGAGAGAGGAACTGTTTCCTTCTTTCTTTTCTCTTTGTTTCTCTCCTTGGTTGTTATTTTATACACTTCCAGTACAGCTTCACTCAAGGAAGGGTGACAAGGAAGCCTAAAAATTGTACCTAATAAAATCAGGGATAATTTATCTATATTTACTGTAAAGTATAGTAAATTAATGTAAATTGATACTTGTATTGATGGATAAATCCATTTGCATTGTATTGGGTGATGTACAGCGAATGCGAATTACTTTTATTATTATTATTAATTATTCTATTCTGTGAGATATTTATTTTAAATGTTGCCAAAGTTGTGAATCAAAAGTTCAGATTTCAGATTGAAGGCTGGTTCCAATGTTTTCTTTCTATATGTGACTCGCATGGATTCATATATTTCTGAACACAGCTCAGTATTATTGGCTTTAATATACTCTGGCATACAAATAACCAACAGTGCAGGTTCACTGTTCAGCAAAAAAATGTGCTTCTATAATTCCTGATATTCTGTTACGTTGTTCCCACATTTACAAACTCAAGCCACTTCTCTGTCACATGGTCAGAATGTAAAGTCATAATATTTACTGAACAGACGTCCCACTATAATCTTTGTTGTTGTGGATGTTCATACTGTCCACTCTCATGTTCCACATCGGGTTTGGGCTTGAACATGTACTGATGGATTTAGCCATTTGCAATCAATTACATTCAGTTTCTTAGCTACTAGTTACTTAGTTTTACAGTCACTGGTTAGAGGATGAGGAGCACCTCATGCTCACTGATAAACTTGTCTGGCTGTCAGTCAGAAGAAAGTGGACTTTTGAGGAGGCCTGAGCTGATATTGTTTCAGTCAGATGCCTCAATGAGGAGCTGTGTCACAGGCAGATTGACATAAATAAGGACTTTTTATTGAGCTGTGATTAATGCAAAACTACTGTAGTGGAGTCCCAGAATAAAAAGGTTAAAACAAACACGTTAGATCCCATTTAGTACCTGCTGACACTCCTTGATCTATATTTGTCATTAGCTGTGGTAAAAATAATTACAGTACAATTAATGTCAAAGTGCATGTGGCATTTCTGCACCTCTTGAAAGACCAAAATAAATGTTGCAAACATAAAGAAGGGTCCAGTGCAGAGCAACTGTCCAGCTAAATATAATCTGACTTCGGATTGAAATCGTGTTGGTGTGGATCTGCAGCCCCATCTGCAGCTTTACAGGAGAGAGTCGAGTGGAGCTGACAGTCAGAGAGATTTTGATTATGATCTGTTTCAAACCTGTTCTATTTTTGAACACTTTCATGTAATTTTATTCAAGTCTCCAGGTGACATTTTATTTTGGGAATATTTAATAGTTTAGAAGGTAGAAGAAGAATTTTGCCCGACGAAAAACTGCACAACTTATCATATTATGTCTTGAAATAACAACAGTGATTTACTAAAAAGTGTAACAATTCTGGATTGTTGTACAGACCAAACGTTTCTGTGTGTTGGTAGAGAGGAATATTAAACTTCAATCTTTACCTTGGGGAAAATTGGATCATTACAGCAGCAAACAGCCCTGGATACTATTACTACTAGAATTTTGAAAACATACTGTTATTTAATGTATTTCATATGCGCTGACTCATGCAGAGAATACACACAGAATACAAAGCAGATGTCTTAGTAACTGTTGTGTGTGTGTGACACCATGTTTTCTCACATGCAGCTTTATTCCCAACATGTCATTTATCCTTTCTATTGAAGCACAGAGGCTTGAATATGGGGAAGTGTTTTATCATACAGCAGCTGAACATGTAAGAGGCAGTGGAGCTCTGGGACGAGAGGCAGCATCACCACTGCTGTGGGGAAAGCAGTTACATTCTCACTGGAGCCACTCCTGCTCAAAGCAAATGAGAGTGTCTCACTGGCAAACTGAGCTGGTTGGCATGATGCTGTTTGGCTTCATGTACCAACTGAAATCCGAACTCTGAAATGATGAAGCTTTGATTATAAAAACAGCATTTTTACAGTTTTCTGAGTACAAATGGTCAGTTACGATGAGATGCTGGTTCACGCACAGTTGCTGCCAAAAAGCTCCAAATGTACATTTACATGATTAATTAATATCTTTGATTCCTGTGGAACATTCTGACAGTACCACTGTTTCATCTTAAACCTGATTTTCAACAAAGATATTTTGGATTGCTCTCAGTTTAAGCTCTTTGTGTGTTTAGACAGGGAAATTCGGGTCCAGGGTTTTTCCATAATGTCTCAGGTTGAATCTCTGTAACAAACCGCTGCACTGACACAAGCTGCTCCTCGACACCTGTAATTTTCTTCTGCACACATTCAGCTTTTTTACTTTCCTCTTGAAGTGAAAGAGGCAGAAGACCACATGCCCTTGGTCTGAGAATATAAATCAAAATGGAGTTTTTAAAGTACCTGAAAAGGGGAATGAGAGAATATTTCACAGTGGGGAAGTTTTAAGTGCAGGGTTCTTGTAATATTGCCAGAGCGCCATGGAGTGTGGCCATTTTCCCACTTCTACTATTTCCTGCACCTGCAAGGAAATTAAATTGCACACGTGAAAGTTTTATTTGTTTGACATGTGCTCTTGTTCTAAAAAGTGTTCTGGTCACAGGGTGAAATTTGACAAACACCTACACACACACACACACACACACACACACACACACACACACACACACACACACACACACACACACACACACACACACACACACACACACACACACACACACACACACACACACACACACACACACACACACAGATACACTCGTCCTGCGGTGATTTATCACTTAGATGTGAGTCCAGAGAGTCTAACACTGTCTCTATTTGGCCTTTTAAAAAGACAAAGTTCACAGTTTCACCTTTTGCTTTCCACGAGCCACCCAGCAGCTCTGTTGTTCAAGTTTTCATTCTCATTTTGTCGTTTCACTTTTAGTTTTTCCGGAGAGTTCCTTTGCATCATTTCTGGGATGATAACAAAGCAATAAAGACGAATTATAGATCAGCTTTTACATTTATGAGTTATAGTTAATTAGGAATGAAGGCAGTCAGTCTCATGTGCATCTCAGGTTTAATTAATTGAAGTGTGACAGTGTTTTTTATTGCAATGCAGATGTGAAAAACGATGGAGACAATAGCTCTTAGTGATGTTGGTACATCAGACCATCTGATGCCAGTGCTGCCGGGTGTTTTTCAGATTTTATGCCGGTCCTGTTGTCTCCACCCTACACAGCATTATCAACATGTATTGGAGATGAACTGGCAAAGTGCTGCTTTATGCAAGTGAATTGATTGTGTTCTGCATGTTGTTCAGTGAATTATTCAATCACCTTATTACGTTAAAGTAATACATTCTACTGAGTGTGATAAGCAGCACAGATGACTCAAGTGTTTGCAGCAGGAATAGAAAAAGAATACATTGTGCGTGTGTGCGTGCCTGCAGTGCATGTGCGCATGTTTGTGTGTGTTGGCAGTGAGCAGCAGTGAATCTTATGTCCATGCAGAGCAAACATCTGCCACCTGGTGGTTAACCTTTGCAAAGACAAACACACATGTTTCCCTGTCAGATACGTCATTTGAATAGGAAGCTGAAATCAGTGCTATCTGTCAAACAAATCAAGACGAAGGTCCCACAGGGGCTATCGGCCTGACACACCAGGAACCTCTCTGGCTCTGTGTGTGTGTCTTTCGCCTCCTTGCAGGGGGAAAGAGGATAAGGTCCCCTTCTCTGACTCATATATGCAAAATATCAGGAAGGATTAAGCCTGTTTGTGTTTACAGATGCAGGATATCTTTGCAGAGCACAGAAATCCTGCATCCATTGGAATTCCGGGAGCACACATGACTGCAGATATGTGACTGGGAGCATTGGTGCTTTGTGTTACAGAGACAAGGTGTTAGACTTCTGCTGAATGTGTGACTGTGTGTGTGTGTGTGTTTGTCTGTGTGTCTGACTGCTCCGCTGTAGCGTGGGCTCTCTGCCAGAGTTCCACTGAGCTCTGGTCGTGTTCACAGCTCCTTCCCGACATCCCAATTTGAAGCAGAGCCAACCACAGACGGGAGACATTTTGCTCAACCAATAAGGATGCAGATCATGGCAACAAAGAAAAGGTTGTCTGGCTGCACGAGCCAATCAGGCGGATCTGAAGGCCTTCCAGAACTCAGCAGGCTAGTCTGTGACTGCGGCCTGCCAGACTGCCTGACCACTGAGAGAGAGAGAGAGAGACGCCACGTGAAACCTGTCTACCAGTCATTCGTTTGTAATTCATCAGCATGCATACGAGTGCACTACACATCCGGCACATATGCCAATGAACTAGATTAGCATTTAAATTAAGCTTTAACGCATCCATAAGGATGACGCTCCTCTTCAGTATGAGTGGACAATTGCCTTGTAGCTCGCATTCATTTCAGTGTGTCATTAAGGAATGTTTCGTGAGAATGAGTTATTAGAATTCCTTAACAGTGTCCCTGAAGGCCTGTATTCCCTGCAGAATCTGCTTATTACTCCCAACTTCCCTCAGAGCGCTCCCTCTGCTGCTGCCACGGTGCTAAATCATTTCAGCACCACAGACAGCGCTCAGTTTCTGGCAGTTACAGACAGGAGGAGTTTTATTTCTCTCTGCTTTTGATTATAATTACCCGGTAGTTATAATTAATTGAGTGGAGGGCTAAGGTTAAAAAGTGTGAAAAAACAAAAAGTTAAACGGTGTAGGGGAGTGGCAGAAATGAATTTACTTTTCATTTTATCTTCACATGGACTGGAAGCGATGTGTCATATGTCATTTTCCTCAAATCTCCCGTGGCTCGCTGATTTCTGGGCCGTTGCCAAGTGCCAATCTCACACATCTAAAAGAGCAGGCAGATGTTGTTTGAGAGATTTCCATCGATATATTCAATCCGTTCCTCACAAATCTCATAAACCAAATAAAAAATGTAATATATCTGGATTCTCCCAAGGATACTTTACAAGCGTCCAATCTGTTAAAGGATTCATCAGCGGTGCAGCGGGAGTCTTCTGTGCATGATGAATGTCTTTATGTGTTTCTATCCACATGTGTAAAGATTCAGACTTAATGTTTACACGAAGCAGCCATGGCATGTTTCACCCTTCACGTCTAACTGGGTCTCAGCAGCATTAATCTAGTGAATGTCTTTGATTCAGCGGAATCACAGGGGAGCCGTGCTGATGAGATTGTTGCATAGTGCTCCCTGCTTTCTACATGCAGATAAAATATGACCTACACAGATAAGTGTGTGTGTGTGTGTGTGTGTGTGTGTGTGTGTGTGTGTGTGTGTGTGTGTGAGTGTGTGTGTGTGTGTGTGTGTGTGTGTGTGTTTGGGGGAGGGGGGTCCTTGTTTTTGCCTGCAGCTAATGATGTAATTATGTTGAAAACAAACGCAACGACCAAACCCGTTCAGGAAAAGTTACACAAACAAAGTCAAAACAGAAGAATATGAAACTGAGTATTTTAACACTCGCATTCGCAGAAACCTTTGCACAAACTGTAGCTTCCATTATACATGTTTATGTTTGTATAATTATAATTGTCTGTATTTTGGTGTTTGATAAGGAACTGACAGATCGTTGGCGTTTGCTCTCTGTCATCTGTGTTTTCTTTCTTCCTCCCTCAGGCCACATCTCTCCATGGAAGGCGGCCAAACAGGTACAATGATTGAACCAAATGTGCGTCTGCGTGTTCGCTGTATATCCACTGTGTGTTTGCTCGTGTGGGATTGTCCATCTGTGATTTGCTTTTTGAAGCCAGGAAGTAAAATAGCAGTTTATAGGATCATTGTTGCCTCGGAGGTATTTGTCTTCTGCTTTATCGTAAAATGAACCAGTCTCTCCCGACCTGAGCTCATTGGTTCGATCACATCAGATCCCGCCAGATGGGAAAAAGCTCCTCAGATTCACACTCACACTGCACCTGTTACCGCTCGTACAATCAGCAATCATTCATGATATTAGTCTGAATATTCAGACATGAAGAATCTCATCTAAGTGAGTAAATAAAGTTTAATTACAAACAGATTATCCGGATGCCTGTTTCAACAGATGTGTCTTTTGCTGCCTTATCTACAGAATCCACATAATCGTCAGACCTTCGGGGCAAAATGTTCCACAGTTTAGGTGCTACGGCGTCAAAAGCTCCAGCGCCATGGGTCTTAAAGTGTGTGGGCGGGAAGAAGTGAATTAGCTTAGTGGACCTAGGAGAGCACGCTGATGAGTGAGGAGGGTGAAGTAGATCAGCCACAAAATGCAGGAGCTTGACCGTAAAGCCCTCTGTATGTAAGAGTGAGTTTAAATTGTTACAAGTGATGTAAATTCATTATTATATCGGCTTAAAAAGCAGTTTTACTTTATTGCAACTTCCAGTCATGTCCACGGCTGCTTTACTCGTATGAAAAGCTTGAAAAACAGATCATACAGTATATGTTGATCAATCTACAGCTGATTCAAGAAGTGCCACATGAAGCTCCATCATGCAAAGTAATCCAATACTACACAGATTAGACCGGTCCATTATAACGCAGTATTCTGTTCAAGTGGGAGGTGGCGTCAGATTCCAACCCTCATTTTAGAAAATGGGGTGTTTCATGTCTTGTTCTTGAAGTGTCACATTTTAACCAATTGTAACCTGTGTTAGAATAGATGGGGATTAGGGTTCTTCTGTTCACCTCCATGAAATGAAGAACAGTCCTGTTGGTGCACGGTTAACATGGGATCCCATATCTTCAATTAAACATCTCTTGTTCTTGTAGATGACAGAGCAGTGGGACCCACATGGCAGCCCCCAGGCCAACTTGTCCGGTACACTCTTGCCGCCTGGCACTTCGTTCCCAAACCAGCCGCAGCACCGCACTTCTGTGCCTGATTCAAACGAAGGCTTCGACCTCAACAAACCTGACCCTTATGACCTTTACGAGAAGTCGAGAGCCATCTACGAGAGCCGACGTGAGTATAGATCCTTTAGTTCATGGTAGAGGGAGCGTTCTGTCGCGTCACACACAGCAGCACATAGTCGGGGGTGAGCGTTAAATGTCTTCCTCTCTGCGTGTCAGGTCCCGAGTACGAGGAGGTGGAGGTGCACCTGCTGAGGGAGAAGACTGGGTTCGGCTTCCGTATCCTGGGGGGAGACGAGGCCGTGCAGGCTGTGAGTCCGGACGCCCGTGACAAGGCTCGTATGGGACGGGCTGGACCACACACATTTTTGACCTCATACACACCAACCTGCACCTAACCTCATCTCACACTCTCCATCCAGTTACAGTTCACACAACAGACATAACATCCATCCACACACGCACACACACACACACACACACACACACACGCGCGCGCGCGCGCACACACACACACACACACACACACACACACACACACACACACACACACACACACACGCATACACACACCCTCTAACTGCTCAGTACCTCCCATACTGAAGTAACGCCTTGCTAACGTGTGCAAGTGTCCAACAGCATGCAAACTGTGATACATAGAGAATATGGCTGCAGAATATTTGGAAAGTGGAAAAAAAAGGTTCCACTCATCCAAAACGACTTTAAGAAGCTCGATAAAGAAATGATTGTGTGATTTCACTGCGTCTCTGTCCTGTCCTCCTCGCCGTCATCTATGCTGCTAATATTGATTGTCTTTGAACAGATTGTTATTGGCGCCATAATAGAGAACACACCCGCTGAGCGTGATGGGCGGCTTCGACCCGGGGATGAGCTCATTTCTGTGGATAAAAACGTGGTTGCTGGGAAACCGCACAAATACGTAATAGACTTGATGCATGCAGCTGCTCGCAACGGTCAAGTCAGCTTGACTGTGAGAAGGAGAGTGCAAATGCCTGGTGAGGACAAGTTTTATCTGTTTATTTTTGTTTGTTCTTTTGTTTTTTTTTCACACTTTACTAAGCCTGGAGAACATGCTGCACATTTCACTGGCATCAAGTGGAAAAAAGACGTCTTGGACAGGACACACATGCTGACAATCTGTGTGTGGGATCTGCGTGTTCTTTTCACCCACACAGAAGTAGATCACACATCTATCCTTTGTTCACTGTGAGCAGAGTAGCAGCCTCTGTGGTTTGGGTCTTTAAGTGTAATACAACAGTGATGGCATGTGGCAGACACGCAGACTTAGACCTCTACAGAGAATCCTTGCTGCAGGTGCAGAAGTGTGCAGACCTGGAATTCCTCCAGTGGCTACATCTTGAGCTGCTTTTAAAAATGAATTAATAGCCTCTGTGAGTGAACTGATTGTGTTTTACAGTAGCACAGATGCTGCCTTCACTCGTCCTCTCCCCTCTCGCGCTTCCTCTCCTCCAGGTGAACTGTGTCCTGTGAACGGCCGCAGCCCCGGCTCAGTGTCGACACAACACAGCTCTCCACGCAGCGACGCAGCCTCGGCTTCGGGCCCTCCAGCCCTCGTTGCCCCCGCTGCCACCTCTCCTCCAGAGGGATCCGGGCTGCAAACCAGTGATGTGGTTATTCACCGCAAGGAGAATGAGGGCTTCGGCTTCGTCATCATCAGCTCCCTGAACAGACCGGAGAACGCCGCTGTCATCAGTGAGTTGCCTCGAGCTTGCTTTATTGAAAATGGTGATTTGTAAATCTACGCAAATCCTAATGACCAACGATCCTGAGGGAGTGACATGATGTCTCTGTCGGTCTTATATGTGAGGAAAATACAAGTTTTCTTGTATATGTTATATATTAAACATTTATTAAAAGCACTTATAGGAGATCAGATTTTTCTTTACTCTGAGTAAAACAGGGTTACAAGTCTAATATCCATTGTGTCTGCTTTACTAATAACCAGTGGGCTCCAGGTCCCCTACCAATTAATTTACTTGAGCAGTGTTTCTTATCCCAGCCAATAGATAGAGAACTTGCAGTAGCTGAGGTCTGAGCTGTTTTTTTCTTGTATTTATTTAGTCCCAAATTGATCTTAATTCAAAGCAAAGTTAGTGTTACTAGTGTTAAATGTCTTTATGTGGTTACACTAAGTAGAGCTGATGTATTCAAACAGATTGTGGGACTCTTCAGTCAATTTGGAGTAATTACACACTGAAGGTTTTAATACACACGTGACAGGAACATCTATCAAACTCAAAAAATATTCAGATGAATTTTCAGTTTTCTGTAACTATTCTTGCAAAAAGTGGCAATAAAAGATATTAAGATAACAAATAAAACTTGACATTAAAGGTCTGTGATAGTGCTTCATTAAACATATTTGTATCTGTAGAAAAGTGTTGCTTTAAAACTGACTCTATATAAACTGACTCTGTTGTTTCCACATCCTTTCTTCCCCTTGTTTCTGTCTGTCTCCAGCTGTGCCTCATAAAATAGGACGTATCATAGAGGGCAGCCCTGCAGACCGATGCGGGAAGCTGAAGGTGGGCGACCGCATCCTGGCTGTGAACGGACAGTCTATCATCAGCATGCCTCACGCAGACATCGTCAAGCTCATCAAAGACGCTGGGCTAACGGTCACGCTGCACATCATTCCAGAGGAGGGTAAGTGTCTGAGGGATTGTCAATGTGAGTTTTTAGTGGCTGCTTGTTTATGTTTGTCTTTGTACTCGATGATGTAAACTCGCTGAAGTCAGTAAACAGGATGTATTTTATTTTGTTTGGCCAAGGTGAAACTTTATGTGAAATATTCTGAAGTAAAAAAAAGCCAAAGCAATTCTTCATGAATTTGAAAGAACAGAAAGTTCAGCACAGTGAAGCTTCTGCACTTTAAGATTAAGGTGACACTTGAATGTTTCAGCCAGAGCAACAATTTTTTCAACCTTGACTAATGACATTGAGAATTTTTTAAGTTTTCTAATTGTGTGTTTTATAACAAGGTTTATTCAGCAGGTAACTCTGCTCATTTTATCAAATATATTTATACAAAACTAAAATTCCTGAGCATCTCTTTCCAATTTTTCTACATGTCTCCCTTCAGAGGTTGATATTTTCCACCCAGGTGAACTCTTGTCTGACTCTTTGTCCCTCACAGGTTCCCATTCTGGCCCCGGCTCAGAGAAGCAGAGCCCCATGACCCAGAAACACAGCCCTCAGGCCCAGCCCAGCCCTGTAGCCCAGCCAAGCCAAGGAAGCATCCAGCCCAGCCAAACGGCTCCTCAGCCGGGCCAGACGGCCACTCAGCCAGGTCAAGCACCTGTCCAGTCCGGCCAGACACTAACTCAGACAAGTCAAGCAGCGACGGGCCCTCCTGCACCCGCAGCCTCCCAGCCCGCACCTGCTGGATCCCAGCAGAGCCCGGTCAGCCAGCCCTCCGGCCTCCCCCCACAGCTCTACCTCCACGACGGCAGGTAAGAGGGATGTTCTTGTCGGCATCCAGCAGGAACGTTTTTGTGAGATTTGCTAAACAGTTTGTGTGACTCAGTGAAAGGAGAGAGAAGCAGGAGGTTTTAAAGGTGACCGACATCAAACGGTGTGTACAGATGAGAGTGAGCTGTCCTCTCCCTGCGTGGCAGTATATTTAGAAGAAAACCTGGTACTCCAGACTCCCCCCCCCCCCGCCCGACTCTCAGTCTCAGGCTGGTTTCAACTTTGTTGCGTAACGCCACTTAGCTCTTACAGTGTCAGTGAATAATTTACTTAAGGTATCTCTTCTATAATGCAGGAACCCAGCGATCAGGCCCAGTTCCATGTCAAAACTCTGAAAGTGCGAGTGCATTTGAGTCAGATCAAGACACTGAGAGCAGCACTCCCAGCGCTGTAGATTTGAGCCCATTTTACAAGTGGGACCTTGATAAAAGTTTCAAAACACAGAGTGATATTTCCATCCTCCTCCTGATGAGCCTCGTCGCCTGCAGACACTCACCGATCCTTATGCCCTCGTCGCTCTCATGGCAAGCTGAACTGTTAGCGTGTACATATCTACGAGACATCTTGGGGATGTGAGGTTGAGTTCAGTGGGACATTCAGGTCCTGTGTTTTTTTTAAAACATCGTCGCCATCATGGCACAAACCTCTCCTCTCATTTAGCTCTGTTTTTATCCTCACAGGTCAGAGGTAAAAGCCAGACAGGATGTCAAACCTGACTTCCGCCATCCTCCGTTCACTGATTACAGGCAACCTCCGGTAGATTACCGTCACCCACCGGTTACCGATTATCGACAGCCTCCCACACTGGACTACCGACACCCGCCTGGTCTGCTGGACTTTAGACAACATCCTGCCGCAGCACAGTTCCCCCTGGGGCTCCCTGCTGACTTCAGACCACAGGTACAGCTTCGCCAACAACCGTCTGCTTAAAGGGATAGTTCACTGAAAACTGAAAATTCACCCATTATCTACTCACCACTATGCAGATGGAGGGGTGGGTGAAATGTTTGAGTCCACAAAACACTTCACCCACCCCCCCATCGGCATAGTGGTGAGTAGATTATGAGTGAATTTTCATTTTTGGGTGAACTATCCCTTTAAGCTGAGACTGTTTTAAGCAGGAAGTCTACATATCTGTATACACACAGTGGGGAGCATGTCTGTGATCTTTCTTTTCTCCATGGTCATATATTGCTATTTGCTCTAGGTGTTGTTGCATGCACTGTACGTTTTGTTCTGCAGGACTACGATTACTTCACAGTGGAGCTGGAGAAAAGTGCGAAAGGTTTCGGCTTCAGTATCCGCGGAGGCAGAGAGTACAAGATGGACCTGTTTGTGTTGCGCCTTGCTGAAGACGGTCCTGCCATACGTAATGGAAGGATGAGGGTGAGGAGATGAAGATCAGACCAGACAATTATAAAGTTAAAATGCTCTTTGGGAGATGATTACTGTTGTTTGGTTGAAGATATGAAGTGTAATAATCCAGTCACTTACATGACACTGCGTCTAAGTTTGTAAATCTTGACGTCTGACAAAAATAAAATCACACAACATGTCCTCGTGTTATATTTAAGTAGATTTAAAGATGGTGTAAAAGTATAACAATAAGTATATTCAAACTCAATAAGTATTTTTACCTTTTAAAAACACATCTGTTGTTCCTCTGCTCTGCTTCACTTTTTCCTGTGGTAATTCAGATATTTATTTTACTGTCTGTCCTTCTCTCCCTTGTGACTTACATGCTAGAGAAGGAAGTGAATAAGTGCATGTGAACCAGGTGACAGAGTAACCCTCCGCTCACCCTCTGTAACTTCTGTGAAAAGTGTATTTTCAAGTTGCTCCAGTTGTTGTGTTGAACAGTTGGACGAGCACAGTTTGACAGAATCCGGCCGTGCCCTCTGTGTGTGTGTCCTTCAGGTAGGGGATCAGATCATAGAGATTAACGGGGACAGCACTCGAGACATGACTCACGCCCGAGCCATTGAACTCATCAAGGCGGGAGGCCGGCGGGTCAGGCTGCTGTTAAAGAGAGGCACGGGACAGGTGCCAGATTATGGTGAGTCCCCCCCCCCCCTCCGACACAAACTGACTTCTCCGAATGTCCAAACCTTTCTTCTCTGTCTTTGTCGCTAGTCCCTGAACTGATCACTGTTTTTAACCAGAACTGCTTTTTTTCTTGCAAATGCTAAATATTCTCAAGAGCATATTAACAACATGTATTAATATCGTTCTGCGTTTTTACTCCTCTTCTATTCTGTCATCTGAATTTAATCATTTCTTTATGTTGAAAAAAATAATGGATCGAACAGTAGAATAACAACCTGCTCTCTAGCCCCTCTGCTTTAAGTCTAATGATTGGTATAGGCTTTTACTTGCCTTCCCTCAGGAATGGTACCTCCCAACCTCTCCATGTGCATGAAAGGTGACACACTAAGCTCCCCCTATTTCTTCCTAATGGGCCACTCTAAAGACACGGTTTGTGAAAAACTGCACGTCTCCCTCTCCATACTGATTAATCTGTGTGCTCTGTGGATTTACTCTAGGCATGCATTCATGTGTGCATGAGTGTACGCATGAAATAAACAGCAGACGTATGTGTGTATGTGTTGTTTGTGCTGTCGTACAAGAGCAATATTATAGGAAGTGACCCTCTCCAGTTGAAATTGCATCTTCTCTGAAGAGGGCAGTCAGGATAAGTCTGTCACATGATTATAAATATGTTAATTAAGTCCTGTCACACACGTCTGTATGTGTAGATGTAGTGTTTGCAGTAGGTGTAACAAATCACATGGTCAGGTGTTTGCAGCTAAATGAAATGTAATGTAATGTAATGTAATGTAATGCATGCAGGTTTCTCAGGTTTATCAGGATGTGTTGTGTCACTGTGTTATTATGTACATCTTTCTTTCTTTCTCCTCCTCTCCTCTCTCTTTTCTCTCTCTATGCATGTGCATGCTGGTCCTATCCCTCTTTTTCATCTCAGTGCAGCTGACTGTGTTCTGTTCCCGCCCAGCAGACTGTACCAACCCCTGGGATCCCCTTTCTACAGCCCACTCTGCCCTGCAGGAAGTGACCCTCGAGCCCCACCCGATTCCATTGCTCTCATCCCATCCAGCCCCAGACTCCCCTCATCAACTCCCCCTAGAGGCCACAGTGTGCATGGCAGAGAAAGCTCCACAGCTGACAGACCACTGCTCCATTAGAGGGGCTACAGGTGGCAGGTCCACCCAGCAGAGGGGCATCATCAGGGGGCAGGGAACCCCTCAGGGGTCTGGAGAGGTGGACTGTGGACCGGTTGACAGACAGCCTCGGGCTTTGCCTCCTAAAGCTGTCCTGGGGAGGTCCGTCGAAAGACGAGAGAGGCCGAAGGAGACGTGCTCCCCCTGCTGCGAGAGAAAGGGCCTGCACACACAGGCCCTGAGCACTGTCTGGCCCTGGGACGCATATGTGAGTGTGAATTCAAACGGAGCCTCTCTGGCAAGTGGAGATGGACATGTCAACATCCAGGAGAGGCCGGTGTCTAGAGGTCTGTACCTCAGAGAAGAGGAGAGGGCCGGTGGTCACAGTGGGCTCTGCTGCCCCTCGAAAACTGTGGAGGATCCTCCTGCGAGGAGTGCAGCTGCCTCCCCCGGACCCTGGAACATTCCTGGGTCTGATAAACTGCCTGGCACCCTGAGGTCCTGGACCTCCACTGTAAGCAGGTAGAAAGGATCTAGCTGGTTTGAACTGGATCACACTGTCTGGCTCCTCATTCAGATCACCATCAGATATCTGAGAACAACTGTAAATCTCCCTCGCTCCCTCTTTCTGTTCTGTTTTCTTCTCCATTTACTTCTGAAATCATATTTTGTTTTGTTCTTACCAGATGATTATTACACCCGCCACCTTAAAAAACAGAGAAATGTTCACAGCTATTGTGACAAGTATAAACCCCGATGGACTCAGTATGAAGACATTTTAGACCCTCGGATGCCAGAGTTGATGCTCTGATCACAGACGGAGAGACGATGTCTGAGTTAACGTACTTTAACCGCTCGACGGAATCTGGCTCCCATCGGTTCGTGCAACATAACCTCATATGGAAAAAGGTTGGTCAGCAGGAGAGAGACATATGTGCAGCCAAGAGGTTTACTCATGCTCCATTTTCTCCGTGCAGTGGCAAGAAATGAGACGACAAATGTGTCAGATGGAGGAAGTGACACTGAAACTCCTGGAGGACATGGCACTGACCCATGTGGTTAACCCGACATATGTTAAGATCTCACACGCCTACCAATATATCATATACTGTAAATGTAAAGATGTGATAAATATGTACATTTGGTAAACTCCAAAACAAACCTGTCAGTGTTTTTTAAGGCAGTGTTGTAGTTAGAAGAAAGAAAAAAAAAACACAGGACAGTATTTTAGGATCAATATTTCCGCGGCCTCGTCTATGACTACATATCAAAGACTGTGAAAGTCACCAAACCGCTGAGGGAGGCAGTGGTCGTGTGCATGGATGTGAACCACCATGTCGTAACACAGGGACTCACATGTCTTCTAGAGGTAGAACATTGGGAGGACATCCTCTGTGGAGCTGAACAGTCGCTTCTCATGTGAGACAAAGATATTCTCTTCTTTTTTTTGTTTTTCATTAAATTCAACTTCTGGGTGACTGACGACAGTTGGCTTAGTAAGAACTCATTATACTGCTCTGAGTTATGTACACAACCAGATCACAAGTCAACCATGCAGTCATTGTGCAGAATTCGAAGCTGTGCTGTATTCATTCGATGCTCAACAGAAAAAAGAAAAAAACAACAGAAAACTGTCCCGTCTATATTTCCCATTTCTATGCCTTTTACTGTGCTAAGTGCACCACATCACTGTGGGAGAGGGGCATCGGTGCGGGGAGGAGGAGGCCGATGGTTACGAGGTGGGGCGGAGTGCCTTACTCAAACTAATGCAGAGCTGTTGGGATTTGTTTTTTCTGGGAACTGAATGCAAAACAGATGTTAGTGACCACGCACACACATATCAGCAGCCCGTTGAGTTGTGGGGCCTGTTTTCTTCGGACTGAACACCGAGCAGTATCCACAGTTATCTTGATGCACTCTCAGCTTTATAGCGAATCAAAGTCTACGATTGCCCTCGTCCCCCCCTGGTGTCGAAAGAGGGGAAACGATGTAGCCTGTAGCATTACACCCTCTTCTTGGAGAGTAAACCTGGGAGAGTCGAGCTGTGAACGGTATTCCAGACAGGGTTATTATCTAAGTGGACCATGGTTTCTGTTGTGTGTTAATTTCAGCTTTATTTGTCTGTTCTACACACACACACACGCGCAGGAAGCGGCGATTTTTTTCCGTGAAACATAAATTTATTGAGACATCTGTCGAGTCAAAGGCATGCTGCTATTAAACCACAGATCAAGTCACCATCCTCCTGCATTTATCTCCATTTTGATATTGTTCGTTTGCTCTCATTCAAAATCAATCACCACCGTTTTTGAGTACTGAAGGAAATATAAGTTTAAAAAAAAAATTATAAGCATTGTTAAAAATGGGACTGAATGACGACAGATCCGAGCCGTTCGCGTTAAGATCTGGAAACTCGAGCACGACCTTGTGCGTAAAAGAGTCATCCCAGTGTCTTCTGGGTAAAAAGTCCTCTGGATGTTGGTGAGCTGACTTGACAGGTTGAATACACCTGTGGTTCATGTGAGCGATTAGCATGGGACCTGCCATGAGGCCGTAGGAAGGTGTTCAGTGTATGTAGGTGAGAGATTATGTCATCCAGCCACCCCCCACCCCCCTTGCCTGCTGTGAGTGATTTTGTAAACAGAAACAAAAAAAAAATGCTTTATCTGAACCCGTGAAGGATGGCACGTTCATAAGTCCCCATTGAGATCAAGTATAACTGTGTAGTGTTAATTGTGTACTATTCACCTTGTACAGCTGTATTCCTACAAATATGGTTTACTGTATCATTGATACTGTAGTTTCAAAGACGTGAACAACTATTTTTATGAAATGCGACAGTACTGATATATTACATTTTGCTAAAAAATAAAAAACTTGTTTACTGAAAGATATTCTGAAATACTGTCAAATAAACTCTTGACATGGTGTAAAATACTCTTCTCTGGTTGTTGTTTTACTTCATAACCACTGAAACAATTAGTCGATAGATTAATCAATTAATGGGGAAAGTATTAAATTCTGTTTCCAGCTACTCAAATGTGAATATCCAAGATCAAATTTTGAATATGAGACAAGAGATCAGAGTTTTCACTTCCAGATTTTTACATTATCACAAATGTTTGATGATATGATGGCAGGTGAGGGATAAACAACTAAATATTAAAATGTTATTTACTTTATCGCTAAACAGTTGCTCGCCTAAAACTGGGGCCTTCTGATACAAAAGGTGCGATGGTATTTCCAGATCTAGACCAGATGTAAATACCAGGAAATAAAAGTTGGAGTTTTGATATTAAACCCAAATATCTTCAGTGTCCAACACAAACAACAGGAAAGGCCTCAGTTTGAGGTTCAAGCTGTGAATTTGACAAAAAAAGGGAACCTGAGAATGTCAACTTAGGCAAAGGTGATTTTCTAAATATGTTCATATTTAATCATTCATGATGCAGCACTCAGGGAGAACATACCAGAGACAGATACACAACAGGTAATTATTAACAGTGAAACCACATCAGAGTGGATTTTATTTAACAAGTCATGTTTGCAACAATCATTTACACAGGCACAATGTGGAACAACCCAAAATCCTTCAAGACTTTCACACAGTCCTTAAAGGGGCTGAACGTGTTCTTTCTTCACTGTAGCTCTTTGATTGAACTGGAGCTGATACGCTGCATTTTTCTGATGTCACCAAAGAACATGGGGGGAAAAAAGGCTAAAACCACATCTGTCAATCAAGTGTGTAGCTGGAAATATAACCCAGAGAAAAGGTCAGAATCAGCAGAAACTCCTGTGTGTGTCTGAACTCCAGCTAGTCTGTAATAATGATGTAAATCATGTCTGTAGTTCAGTCCTGGTGAACGCTTCCAGTGGAAATTACATTAGAGGAGGTACCAATAACAATCTCACATCCATCCAATAGAAATAAACAAGATACAAATATTTACACATTTCTCAGAAGAGACACATATTTCAAAATAAAACAACTTGTAAACATTTTCCCAGCATCTCACTGCTGATTGGACCAATTTATCAGCTGGTCAATATGAGCCTTTTACAGATCTATCGCTATCTGCGTTTGCCGATATTTAAACTAAATTTACAGGATAAACGATGCAGAGAATGTGTGTATTCACATTTTATGTTAAAAATTATGTTTATTTTCTCAATTCCTGTTCTTTACATTTGTATTTGCGCTTCTTCAATATATAAATGAGCGCTGATAAATCAGTATCGACATTTTTTTTCTCCCTAATCTCAGCATCGGCCCAAAAACCCACATGAGTCAGGCTGTGCTGTTGTAGTGGTTTAGGTGAAGCTGGGGAGTCGTCAGTCGACTGCAGCTGAGTTGTTGTCGTCTCATTGTTGTGAGACATCCTCCGGAGGAACTGAGCTTTCACTGTCTTCTTGTTCATTCAGAGGAGCCTCCTGGTGATTAATAATGAAAAACACCAAGAGAGTTAGATTTCCCTCATCAATTTAACAACAGGTTTCAATTCAAAGCGAGGATCACTGATTGGTTTACCGTCAGAGGTTTATAGATTCCCATCTGAAAACGACAGCAGACGACGTCGACCAGGAAGCCGATCATACTGTGGAGCATACCTGCGAGAGACAGAGACCCAGTTCACAGACACTGACGTTCATGAGCTCAGATGAGGTGAGAACAGGTTGGAGTTCTCTGTGGTTTTTATATAGAAGACGATGTTGAGTCTGCATCTGACAGAAATCCATAAATAATACATGCAGCAGGATTTATGGCTTTTTCCAGGCTGCTTTACTCTGTTTATGTAAGACTGAATGTCTGCTCTCATTAACTGAACTCTTCTTCTACAGTGACTCCATCACCACATGAGGAACAATGGTTACATGTGCTGCCTCTGTTTTCAGTTCACACAAGTATAAAAAGTAATTTGTTAGCTCCTTGTGGGACTGTTTGTGAGTGTGTTCCTATATTTTCACTTTGCTGGATCTTTCTCTTTCTGTAAGTTTCTGTGAGTGGATTTTCATATTGTAGATGAATTTATCAAT
This sequence comes from Hippoglossus hippoglossus, assembly GCF_009819705.1. Taxonomy (NCBI): domain Eukaryota; kingdom Metazoa; phylum Chordata; class Actinopteri; order Pleuronectiformes; family Pleuronectidae; genus Hippoglossus; species Hippoglossus hippoglossus. Next base: position 10,339,973 of record NC_047156.1, on the reverse strand, counting down.
TTCAAGCCAATGGCTGCTCAGAATATGGGAAAGTGTATAAGCAGCATTGTAAAACTAAAACCATCAGGCATTTTAGCTTCATTATAATAATAATAATTCCCTTCCATTCTAAATGCATCTGACAATGCATCTGAAAACGCACATCACATGACCATTCACATACACTGGGCATGTGTGTGCCAATGTAAACAGGAAGCAGATTCTCCTCCCTGCAGTCGATTGTTTAGATTTGTTTCTGCCCGTCCATACTACAACACAACATCTCAAACTGAAACTAGCAATAACAACAGCAGATATAAATGTAGCAACAGGGACGTGTTTTAAAACTAAAACATATAGGTGTGGCTGTTGCCTAAAGATACAAGCACAATCATCATAAGGCTCCAGTTTAGTCTGGTAAATATGCATCTGGTACTTGATGAAACATTATAGCAGATAAAACAGTTTATCTACCTGTGGTGGAGAAAATTCCTCCAACGATGCCACAGAGTCTGACGAGGAACTGCCAGAAAGGCATGTGCTGCTCGGTGACTCTCACCATCAGAGAACTGATATCATATTTCATAAAGATCCCTGAGACTCCATGGCTGCCTGCAGCATGGTTTATCGCTCGCTCCTGCAGAGGAACACAAACACATATTAACGCACTGGTAGATAGCACACAACACAAATACACAAACATGAGCAGAATTCAAACCTACCCGCTCTGTGACTGAGTATTGATGCGTCTCAGCAGAAATCTGGTACGTGTTCAGCTTGGTTGGCACGATGGTGATGAAGTACTGAAACATGTGGTTAGCTACGGAGAATTATCACAGCACCGTCAATAAAAAAGCATAAATGAAAAAAATAATTGATTTGTGTTTGATGCCACAGACGTACGCTCAGCAGAGATTTTCTCTGTGCCGTCCAGCGGGCTGATTATCCCAGGAATCGCTTCTCCAAAGGAGAGGTGGTCGATCCGGTGAGAGAAGTTATAAGCTGCAGCACAATGACGAGTCAGAACCGTTATCTTCAACATTTAATGTGTCACAGCACATTTTGTTAAAAATAAAAAACTCACAGTCATGGCTGACGAGAGCAGCTAGATGAGCGTGACCTCTGGGATGAGGGATGGACCTGTGGAGGAGTAGAAATATTATTTTTAGAATAAAGATCCAAATGACACTGATAAAACATGTTCAGGTTTAATTCTCATCTTCTGAGTAAATGCAACATATCTAATCACCACTACATTATTAACCCATCATTATGAGCGTGTTCATCACCAGACAGACACTTACTTGCCAACAGTGATGTGGAAGTTTCCTGCCACTTTGTTAACATACATATGTCCATGTATCCTGCAGGCGGTGAGGGAAGTGGGGCTGTCGTCACTGTGGGGAAAAGGAGAAACACAATGAGGAGGGAATTATTTATTAAAACTATAAAGGGAGGTTGAACACTTCCTTATCATTGTAATAATATTTTCCAACTTTAAAAAGGAAAAGAGAATATTTTAGGAGCTTGTACCTTTGATCAGGAGCAGGAGGATCTCCTTTTAAGGCAGCCTTGAAGATGACGTCCTGAAGAGCGTGCTCGACTCTCAGACGCTCCTGGATGTGCAGAAGAGTCCTGACGGAGACAGAAAGTTAGAGCTCACTTCGAATGAGAGGAAAGTCAAATGGTGAATCAGCATTTCAAATTCTAAATCAGTACAAATCAGGTGAAACCATACGGTACCAATGACTTTACTACTTTATATAGGTGGCAAATATATTTGGTGTGCTTTAGATTTACTGCTGCCACTTAATAAGAGCTGTAACAATGAATTAACAATAAATCAATAATTAACAGATTAATTGAACATTACAGTAATTTTCTAAATAAGATGCAAAACACTCTGTGGCTCCAGCTTCTCAAAAAACAACTTGTAGAATTTTTCTATGTTTTATAGACAAAACTATAAGCAAGTAATCAATACAATAGTATTGATTACTTGGTCCAGGATATTATAGGTACAACAAGTTTGATTCTTACATGTGCCACAATCTCTGATGTGGAGAGAGTTCAAAGTTTACCTAGAAAGGAAAAAGAAATTGTGAGACAAGTATAAAGAAGCTTTAAGAATTGAATACAAATTATTAAATAGAGTCGTAATGGAGTTTAACACTTTTTCTCCTCGTCTTTATTGTTGAGTGATGTAAATGTAGGAGCTCGAACTCACTGGTTCATATTTTAAACCATCAGATGCGACCATGGTTTCTGCCAGATCCAGGACATCTGCACCAATATCTAAACACAAGCATTAAAAACACATCATCATACTTTCTCTTCTAAACTAAGTGACAATGAAACCGAAGATGTTTGTACTTACATTGACATCTCATAGCAACTGTGATGTCTACATTGATCCTGAGTTTACTGTAAATGAAGAGCAGATGCAAAAGTGTCCATTTACCATTTATCATAAACACCAAGTTAAAACTAACACAGATGAACAGTCCTGCAAGGATTATTTTGAAGGATGTTGTCTGTACTGCTGGTGAACTGTACTGCACTAAACACCCAACCCATTCAAATAATTTTATATTAATTTCATAATAAAATAAAACAACAACAATAATAATAATAATAATAACAATAATAACAACGTGTGTGTGTCTCACCTGCTGTAGTCTTTGTCCACCTCGTACTCGTATCTCATCCACGTCCTCGTGTACACAAAGAACTCCAGGATGGCGAGAACAGCCATGAGGGTGAAGGCGATCAGAGACACTGCGGAGGGGACACACACACACACACACACACACACACACACACACACACACACACACACACACACACACACACACACACACACACACACACACAGGGGACATTACACTCAGTCCATGGACACTACAGCTGTGTCTGTGGTCTGTTGTGTGTCTGTGGTCTGTTGTGTTTTATTTTCTGGTTGTCTATTGTGGTGTCTGTCATCTGCTGTGTATCTGCCATCTGTTGTGGTGAATCTGTTGTGTGTCTGTGGGTTGTTATGTTGTCTGTCGTGTGTTTGTCATGTGTCTTGAGTTGTGTGTCTGTTGTGTCTGTGTAGTGTGCCTGTTGTGTGTCCGTGGTCTGTTGTGGTGTATCTGTTGTGTGTCTGTTGGGGTGTATCTGCTTTGTGTCTGTAGTATGTCTGCAGTGTGTCTGGGTTGTGTAGTGTGTCTGTAGTGTGTCAGTAGTGTGTCTGTTGTGGTGGGTCAGTGTAGTGTCTGTGTTGTGTGTCTGTGTTGATTGTCTGTTGTATGTCTGTAGTGTGTCTGGGTTGTGTAGTGTATCTGTAGTGTGTCAGTAGTGTGTCTGTTGTGGTGGGTCAGTGTTGCGTCTGTTTTGTGTCTCTGCTGTGGTGTCTGTTGTGGTGTCTCTGTGGTGTATCTGTAATGTGTCTCTGTGATGTATCTGTAGTGTGTCTGTACCTGTCCCGCCGCTGGCTGTGGACTCCACGTAGCTCTCCGGGACTTTGGGGAACGCGTCCAGCTCTTTGACCAGAGTCAGAGTTTTCTTCTTCGTGAGTCTCCTCATGTCGCAGCTTGAGCTCAACGATCCTCTGAGACTCTGGTTGTTCGGGACGAGCTGAGATCAATAAAGTTCAGTTTGAACGTTTGACCATGACAACAACCGAGCTAACCGTTAGCACCAGCTAGCTTAGCAGGCTAGAACATGGCGGAGGTTAAATGAAACATGGTTGTATTGTTTGTTAAAGGGTTAATTATCCATGTTGACTTTATATTTACAGTCTATGAGATCAGGAGAAAACACCGAACCTGGAGTATCCGGTCATGTGACGTGGAGGTCACTGTGACGTTTGACCTCGTTGTCTGGAAAAACTGCTCCCATCCGGACTTAGCGCCCTCTGGTGGTTGTAGACGAACTGCCAACACCAATTCATGGCTTTTAACGTGATTTTTGAAACCAGGAGAAAATCTTTGTGGAGCATAATAACAATGATTTCATGCAATTTCGGAATTTTGATGGTTTGTTTTAGATTCCAGGTTCCAGAGTTCTCTGGAGGAAGTTTCCTTTTGTAGTTTAACTTGGTAACTCGGCAGGATTATGCTATAAAGAAATAAACATTTGAGTTTATCTAACCAACCAGTTATTTTCTCCTTATTACAGAGTTCTGAGTCAAATAAATGTTTCTATTTATGTCACATCTGTGCTATTTAAGCGTCTGTATTTTACCTCAGCACCCAGACAAGTGTGGAGATCAATTATGTATTATTAGGGCCCGAGCACCTCCGGTGGGAGGCCCTATTGTATTTCGAAGGATTTCTCCCATGTGCAATGTTTCCTGTGGTGCTGTAAACTGACCTGCTGCAACTGATGCTGTCACTCATCTGTCATAATCACCATGCATGGTTATTTACATGGTTTTATTCTAACAAGTACTTTTTTTTGCTTTTGGAACAATTATGGCTAAAATATGATATTGAGAATTGCATCTAAATTGTATTTGATGTCTGTAAATCACCTTGTGACCCTTTTGTGTCTCATTAAAGGTCCTACTTCTTCTAACCTGTTAAAGGCCTCATCCAGATCTTCACAGTCACAGCAGCATCCGTACTGGTAGATATCACACTCGCAGCAGCACATGGGATCATCTGGCTCTGGAGGCTTTAACTTCTCCCATTTCATTATGGCTTCCTGAAGTTCACAGGGCAACTTCGTTCTCTGGAGCGATGCACAAATGAACTACACCATTAAAACAAACTATTAGTGCAGGGAACATATCTATGGAAATGTACTGACAGAATCTATAACACAAAAACACACACACACGATCTATAACTTTGAAAAACGCACATATATACATACATATCAACATATATATAGGAGCAATTATCGTAATTATAGAGGGTTTACTTTACATCTGAATTGGCAGCAACATTTCATCTATCTTACTGTCTATAATGATATAAAACCACTTATCAATTAAAAGCAACTAATTAGGGCCCGAGCACCGAACGGTGGGAGGCCCTATTGATCGCTCTCTCCACTAACTGCAACAGGCTTCAAAATGCCTGTGCTCGGGCCCGTTAGTGCTACAACATAGCCCTAGTTCTAATTATTTTCTTTTTCTTAGGGTTATTCTCACAAGGCACGTCCAGTCATTTCTTTCTAATGAGGAACATAAATGCACACTCATCATTTCATCAGGAGCGAACCTCAACGTTTCTGGTCATTTTAAATGTAATTTCTATCACTTTGCATCCTTGTTTTATTTTCTGTTGGAACATTAACAGGTTCAGTTTGTAATAACAGTTGTTACATCACACCTTTTTAAACTGAAGGACAGTTTATCGAAGATATTATTCACCTGTGTAAAACACATTTGTCAAGCACCAGTAATTATTCTCACTTTCATCTGGCTAGATAGATATTCCACTGATTAAGTATATCACACAAAAACACAAACACATTCCGGTTGAAATCAGAGTGTGAACAGAAAATATGACAGAAATAACAAATTAAGCCTATTTTGGATTTGGATTTAGGATTTTCCTCTTAAAACCATAACTGCATCTTTAATCAGTGCCATTGAAGCAGAGTGGTCGGATCATTCACTCACACAAAGTGGTTTCCATCTCAAAGAGCAAATCTATAGTGTCCTTAAAAAGTTTTCTGTATCAGAAACACAGATAACTGTACCAGTGAACCTAGTATCCGACCTCCCTGAGATGGAAGAGGAAACAGAATTTTTTTGGGCAAGAAACAGGAGATAAAACTCTGCTGAGATCATTGGATGTAACAGAGGTCCATAGAATAATAATGCTGTGACAATATTATCACCACAACAACAGTATTAACTACTTGCACACTAAGTATTATGCAGAGAAAACATTCACTTTCAAGTTACTTAAAGTGCATCTCTTCAAACAGAAATGCTTTCGAACAAATAAGGAGTGAGGGCTTTTACTCTGGTGTCAATAAGACATATGTATCCATAGTGACAAACTGTACAACTTCAAGTATTATGTGCATTATTTCAGTGCTGTGTAGGCAAAAAACAAACAAGCATGGCAAGCATCCTCAGAGACAGTTCACAGCCACCTCGACCATCAAGGCTGTGAAGCTCTTTCCAACAAATACATCAAGTTTGACCGGAAAAATGAGCAATTATCATGAAGACCAACATAAATACAACACGACCTCCTGCTAAAATCGCTTGAAGCTCAACTTCAAGTGACTGAAATCCATTCAAAGTGTTCGTTCTATTCCGCAGGTACAGAGTCAGGTCCTTCGTCCTGTAAGACGGCCATCTCTGGGACGTCGGAGGTGGGCGTGTCAGGCGGCTCTTGAGAGAGATCTTCGGAGCATCTGCTCACAGTGGGTGAGATCACATCTGGACTCGTGTCACACGACTCTGTGCTCTGCTCCGAGGTGGCCGTTGTGATCGTTGTGGGGACACTGGGGGGAACTGGGTCAAAGTCGTCATCGTCGTCCTCCGGAATCGGTGACTCGTGGATATCTAGATATTTCAGACATGAAATTTGGTTGAACTGAATTGGAGGAGTGGATCGTTGGTATGAAAAATGAAAATGTTAACTCACTGCTGAAAGCTTCTGGGTACTGTTTAGCGATCTTCCCTTTAAGTGTCCTGGGGAAGCAAAGGAGACGAATAATCAGAGATCGTATTTGTGTGTGTGTGTGTGTGTGTGTGTGTGTGTGTGTGTGTGTGTGTGTGTGTGTGTGTGTGTGTGTGTGTGTGTGTGTGTGTGTGTGTGTCTGTGTGTGTTTCCCCTGGTGGGGTAGCGTTTACCTGATCCGTCTGAAGACGCTGTCCAGATCTTTCTTCATCTCCACAAGTGTTCGTGTGTGGAGCAGGAAGCGCTCGTTCATCTGCTGCAGTCGCACATTTGACAGCCCGTTGAAGTTGATCAGCATTTCGTTGGTTTTCTCAAAGCGGTCGAGCCTGTTTCCGCAATTAATCAGCAAAACAACAAGAATCTTCAGGGGCCAGTTTGCAATGAGGAAGGGACACGGCAGCATCACTGTCATATACAGTGTGAGGCCCTGTTCAGACCTGGTGATACCGTCCATCCGGAGCGATCCAATCACAAATTATCACAAAGAAAATAATCATCTGGCAAAGAGCCAATCGTGTTCTTTTTGACCAAGTCTGAGTTTACAAAGGTTTCTGATGGCTGTGTGTGTGTGTGTGTGTGTGTGTGTGTGTGTGTGTGTGTGTGTGTGTGTGTGTGTGTCAGTACTAGTGAGTAAGTTAGTAAGGATTTGTGTTCACATAGCGGTGATCAGACCTAAAGAAGCTCTGAAGATGCGATTGGGTGCATTCAGATCTGTACATAGAGCTGACCCCTTGTGACTGGATCCCTCAGGACGGATGTTAATACCAGGTCTGAACGAGGTCTAACCAGCACATGTTATATGCATTGATAAGAGGAAGCAGGAGTGACACGTGACGCTCATCAGATGACACCAACACTCACATGTGTCTCTGAGCCTGGATGATGGCGTTGACGTCCTCGGAGTTGACCATGCTCAGCATCCTGCCGCAGAACACACCGGAGGCTGTGGGCTCCTCCATGATGACGATCCAGAGGAAAAACCTGGGAATACAACCCTGAAGTCAGACATGTGAGAGTGGTATTAACACCATGAGAGGACTGAATGAAACCACGTGTGCAGCGTCATTAGAAGCTGAAGTCAGTGCTGATGTCAGTGCTGATGTCTGCATTAAAAGTAACTGTAGTTTTAAACAGACACGTTATTAAACTTCACATCTTCTCCAGGGACTCGGACATTTTCATTACAGCAGCTTGAATCGATGAGTCACTTCATTAAAAGCCGGGACGAGTGATAGATAACACGGATATAATCCCCGTTAGCTTCCGAGCTAAAATAACAAGCAGAGCAACAGTCATGTTACCTTCTTCCTCTGGTTAGCGACCGTTTCCTCTCTCTGTGATTATTATAAATCTACATCTGCAGAAAACAGCTGACAGCTGACGAGAAACAACAACAAAGCACATCCTCGTTTCTGCACTTCCGGTCACAGGACGAACGTTTCCGGGGCTTTTTTCTTTTTTTCTTTCCTTTTCTTTTCTTTATTTAAAACTGCGCAAATTACAAATGCGCATTTTAACAATATTTAATTCGTTGTTATCGACAACAACAACGATACGGTGGTCACTTCCCACCGAAAGATAAAAACGGTGTTCTTGTTAAACATATAAAACATTAGAATTTCAAATTGCATTAAATATTATACAAAGTAATATACATTTTTATTTTCTTTATTCCAGAATATCTATTCATTATAGACAACTAGACGTATAGTTCAAATGTAGATAATATTTTTTTAATTTAGGACCTGAATATAGGTCAAAATAATATAAACTATGTATAATTGTCCAAATATACATATTTAGAGAGAACTACGTAAATCTAATCACAAATAATATTTGAAATGTGCTACATTCATGAATAGGTAACATCCAAAAAACAGTGTTAAAGCATCCCAGTGTTAAAGCACCCCGCCGAAAAAACATTTGTTCTTATTTCATCAGCCCATAAAGTTTTAGAATAGTACAGTAATATTCATTGTATGTATTTTGACTGGACTACATGGATAATAGACTATAATGATGCTTATCATTATATTATCAGATATAATGCTTCATACATTATGAGCTCATGGACTTGCTGTGAATTTCCATATTGATTGATGGGTTTTTATCATTTGTTTAAAACATGGGTGACAGTTTTGCACTTGATCCTTCAAGTCTTTTTCAAATGTTAAATGTTTAAATTTTGAATCCAAGACTGAAACCTAAGAGGTTGTACAGATCAAACCAAACCTCCAGCACTTTTTTATGAACACATTCACTTTCATGAAAATGAAAGATAACACTACCTTGAAAGTTCAAGCCGTATTTCTGTTTAAATTTAAAGCAAAGGGATTATGGGGAATAATTACCCTAAAATAAAGTGAGTACTGTGCAAGGTACATATGAACATAATCCTCACAAAAACTTTTATATGGAATATCTTCTCTGAAATGTTGTAAATTTACTTTAACTTTGTTACATAACCTTATATCAGACATTAATACTCACATACTGAAAGTAGATGTTCTCAAAAGAAGTAAATCATTCCAATCATGAATTTATGGATGATTGGATCTCATGTTTATCCACCCACCTCATAGCAATAACCTCAGTAATTTCATGTTTCCAGAAAACTCACAAAATTGGTTTTATTAAGGGACATGTAAAAAAAGTACATGATTTATAAAAAATACAAAACTGCTTTATCTAACTGGTAAGCTAAGTAAATGCATAGCAACAGTACATGCAAGTCTACAGTTAGATATCCTACTGTTCTTGAACATTTTTAAGCTAAAGGCTAAACAGGGGAGAAGTACAGTTCGGCTGCAATCTATCATTTCTCTCAGTCTATAGGATACAGATCCAAAATGATGATACAGAATAAGTTAGGTTGCACGCAACTCAACCGATGAGTAAATAAATACTTAACATCATTTCACAAATATTGACAACCGGTAATTCAACGCAACGTTAAACAGAGCCTGCGTGAGAATTACATTCGATTTCTGATGTACAAAAACCATGCTACGCAAAAGCTAAAGAAGAGAAGAATTCATAGTATTACACTTCTAAGCAGGGACGCAGTGATACAAATAAATATGAAATAAATAAATAACTAATCCCATATATGAGCCACGTGGCTCGCCCAACCCCTTATGTACAGAACACACCCTCTGCTCCCAACTACAACATCACAGGTATGAAATTTCATATTAGTGTTGGTTTTTAGAATACCATAAACATACATATAAATGACCTCGGACAAGCACAAGTGTCCATAGAAAACCTGCATTGATTTGACATTGGGTGAATTTCAATGTGCTTTGGCTTTCATTTGATAAATAAAGTAATATTAGGCTATATATCACAACACATGTGTGGTATATAAGAGGCAATGGCATAGAATTTCAGCTTGTATAAAGTTTTTTACCGTATACTGACCCAGGAATGAGGAAAAACACTGATGCTGATATTGCTGAATGACTATAGACCGATTGTTTGTTTTGCTGTCGTATTGTGTGGTATTATTGTTATTATGCAAAGAGATTTCTATTTTTCCTTTTTTTACATACAAAAATAAGTTAAAAATCCAGAGAAATGGATCCAAAAAAATAAAAGTAAGATTTACAGTTTATATAAGGCCATGCAATTTTCGTAGACTCATGCATCAGATCGTTAGGTCTTTTGGATGAGTGGCTTGCCATTCATGCAAAATGCACTATGTGTTGCTCAGGCCACGATAAATATAGCTACTGTCCCTTTTTGTTCCTTAATACCAATCCAAAATTAACACTAGCACTGTCTGTAACACATAATTAAGGCTGGTGTATTTGCTGTTGAAGCTGTGAATAGGCCTCGTTTCAATGGGACCACAAATGTATTTGCACACAGAGACGCTAATCCAGTTTACAAACACAAATGCTTTGATAGGAGTGAATGTGAATAGAGACAAACACAAGGGCTACTGTACAGGTCTGTGCTCCATCAGTGTAAAGTGTCATTCATTCCAAAACGAGATATCCACCATCAAAAGGAAAGAGCCATCTACTCGGAGTATAGAGAAAATCTAAACAAGCTTATAAAATATCCACAATGAGAATGATTTCAGTTGCATGTTCGAAATGTTGAGTGATGAATTTCAAGTAGCACCCTTTTCTGTGAGCCGGTGGATCTATTGCGTTTTGGAATAAAATCTTTAGATGTACCAGCGAACAAGAGCTCCAGCATTTCAATCGAAAGTAGATCAAAAACACAGCGGATGATGATCCGCATCAGAATGGTAAGAATATTAAATACAAACGAAAAAAGAGAGACAAAGTGGAAACACAACAGTTCATAAGTTACAGTTTAAACATAATAAACAAATCTCCAACACCATTGTGGAGAAGACCAAAGGATTTTCAGCTGCTTTGTGACTGAAGGCGATCTGAGGCAACTTCTTTCTGTGAGTGCTCGAGAGAAAAAAAACAGAACCCCGAGATTTCTTCAGAGATTTGTGCAAAGGGAGGGACGGGGGGTTTGAATTTACCACCCTGCCTCTGCCGCCACCACTACGCCCCTGGTTGGAGGTGTTGTCATGGTAACGCATAGCTGAGCCGGCTCTGCGTTTTCCTCACAAGTTGGAATTTCCTTCACTTCCTCTTCCGCCTGGGATTTTCCCCCTTCGACATCCGCTCCCCCCTGGCCTTCCTCTACCTCCACCTCTTCCTCCTCTTCCTCGTCCTCCTCCTCGTCTTCTTCCTCCTCCTCCTCCTCCTGTTGCTGCTGCTGTCGCTGTTTCTTGCGGCAGCACGGCTTGAACAAATGTGGGTCGATGAGCACCTCTCCAAAGCGACCCTTGTAGATGATTCCACAGCAAACTTTTTGCCTACACAGAACACAATAGACTAATGAGTGAATGAAGCAGGAGAAACCTTCCATCTACAGTCCTTCATTAACATGCATTAACAGTGTGACTCTGCAAATATCCAAAGAGTAAAATTGCCATTTAATGATGCTTGACATTATTAAATAACTATTGAACTGATGTGACAGACAACATCTACAGTTTTAAGCTTTTGACTCGCTGGTCAGGTGGAAGATGTCACCAAACTATAAACATGAGAAATATTGGTGGGGCGATGCACACCCTGCGTGTGCTGTATAGACTCCATTCAGTCAATGCAAAAAAATTTTATATTTTAATATTCCCTCTTCATTCCTAAAGCTACAAGTCATGTCTATAGAGCTATGGGATGCAGAGATACCTTGAAACATTTAATTTGAACTATGCATGACATGTGGGTGGACTACTGATGTGTAGAGGCTTTAAGAAATTTTCCTTTTCACAATGTGAATATGTAGTAAATGCACAAAAATGGCTCCTTGACAAAAATTGCTTCTTGATTTTCTTTATGTGTGTGTAACATAAAATGTAAAAAAAATGCTGGTGTGTTGTTTTAAATCCTAAATGAGTCTGTACAACAAAGATGTACCACTGCTTCACCGTGTGTTTTACCTCTTCCAGTAGGTGAGGTCCAGGAAGGAGAAAACTGGGGAGCGGCTGGAACCTGGGCTGAGCTCAGTGTCAGAGCCGTCATCCGACAGGTTGCTGTAGCTGGGAGACTGAGCGGGAGAGGCACTGGAGGTGGTGCTGTGAGCATCGGAATCTGGTGAGCAGATTATTAGGTGTTAGACATGTAGAGTGTATGACAAGGCATTTTGAATATGAGATGAGTGACTGCTATTAAAGTAAATGCCCCACAAAAAAAATAAATAATCACAACTCACTGTTTCTTTTAAGCTCTTTCTGCAGCCTGCTGATCTGACTCGGCCGAGCTTTCTTAGAGATGGACTTTATTTTCTTGGGCCTGGAGGTTATTTTTAAACTGGGACCTCCCCTGGCATCTACAACCTGTGCAGAGGGGTGGAGAAATGTTCAATGACTGAATATGCTTGAATGATTCTGGTATTTTATCATGACCCAGCAGCAGCTCACAGATTCACACTCACATGGTTCCAGTTCTTCTTGGTTCCCACAGGAAGCTTTTTCCATCGTTTCACCAGCAGCACACAGGCATTGCAGATCTCTCCAGATCTCGTTTCACTCAACCTGTGAGAGGATTACACATCATGAGTGGGAAATGTTTTTCTATCAATGAGATGCGTTAAAGACCACGTGCTTAGGTGTGTCACCTACCCGAAGCAGCTCCTGAACTCCTTCTCATAGCGCTTACTGTCCGTGAAACGAGAGCTGGAAGACTTTGCACGGCAGATGCAGCAGCCGTCCAGACTCCTGTACATTTTCGGCTTGTGAAAGCCAAACATCTGCGAGCAGAAAACAGACAAATCCATAAATTAAAGAAGCACCAGCATCCCCGGACTCTGATCCGCGGCGTCAGCTGCATCATGTTTCCCGCAGCAGCGGCATCAGCCTCGTGTCTCAGATCAGACGTGGTGTTTTATTGTGCAGATTAGCCACATGTGAATGAATGAATATTAAAATGTAAATACGGAGTGCTTTGGTCACGGTTTGGAGATTTAAAAACATCCAGGGAAAGCGATTTTGTTGGAGCATCTCTCCGCTCTGACCCACATGAGGGAAGTAGGTCAACAGTCAGACAGCGTGTCAGACAGATCATGTCACCACGCTGCGCACAGGACGCACGCCCCGTTTAAGGAAACTCAAAATACAACATTTAGTCTGAGCCTCCAGGCTGCAGAGGATAATTATCATGGTTGAAATCAAGATTATATGAATGCAATGTTGTTCTGCAAGAGAAATGGGATGAATGTGTTCGAGGAATAAAACTAAATCACTCGAGATGCAGCGAGATGCGCAGATTATGCAGCGGAATAAGGTTTTATGTTGCTAGGCAAAATATATTCTGCACAGCACATGTGGACCTGAACTGCGGCAAAACTGCGAGCCGCGCCCCCCAGACTGGTTTTTTTTCTTCTTGCCATCAGTCCTCGGGGTCTTCTGACAGTGCGGTGCCACAGAGAGCAGACAGAGAGCAGGGGAAACCACAGACCTCCCACTCCCATGCTTTTATCACATACTGTAGTTTAAAAGGTTGGAAAGGTGGTGGAGAAGGTGAGAAGTGCAGAAAAACAGGCTCCTGGTGGTGGAAGGCATAAGTGCAAGTATTTAAAAAAAAAAAATACACTGGGTGAGAATGGAATACCACAGTGAAAACTTGTCCAACAACATCATGGTCAAGCTTCATTAGCTTTAAATTTACCAGGTAAAAACTGAACTTGACATTAAAACCAAGAGACTGCAGCAGCATGAGCAATATGGCCAAAAATTATCGCGATAAATATCAGATAATCCTTATTAAAGTTGAACGATTTTTGCTCCTTAGTGAAGGTTGTACTTTTTAACTCTAACTCTTTATGTACAGAGAATGAAAAGCACTTGATAAACAGTGAAACTTTTTATAAATCTGAGGGAGATCAATCATGTGCAATACCTGCTCACTGCATACACACACACACACACACACACACACACACACACCTCAACAATCCACAAGCAATATATATATTTTTTTATATTGATGAAAATTATACTATACAAATAACTATTGATACCGTTTTACTGCCCAGCTATAAAACAGAAGAGAGATTGCAACATAAGTCAGAATGGGCTTTATTTGCCATGTATGAGTACACATACTAGGCATCTTGTGTAGTAGCAGCATTCAGTGTACTAACACAAATAGACAATTAACAACAGACTACCAGAACTAGCAAGAAAAAACATGACCACTATGTGCAATAGAGAAACTGTACAAGACAGGAGTGCAATGGGAAACAAAATGTGCAAGGGTGGAGAATAAACATTTAAATAGTAATTATTATCAGAGGAGAAAGATGCTCAAAGAAATATGATCAATAACATACAGGTTACTTATATGGGGTAGTTGAAAGGTGCATAGTGCAAAGTTGCGGGATCAAGTGTGGGTCATTATTTACAGGATATATATATATATATATATATATATATATATATATATATCTACACACACACTGAATCTCATGATGGTAGTGCATTTGTATAATGTACAGTATATACAGTGTGCTTAGATTTATATTTTTTATTATTTATGTGTACACGTAAATCTGAATTGAGTGACAGTATAATAAATAAATAATTGACACTGTATGCCTGGTTAAGTGTTCAGAGTAATGAGTAATATGGATCGTTAACATACAGGTTCATTATATGGGGTAGGTATAATAAAAAAAGATCAAATATAAAAGGACAACCAATCAATAATAAAACAATGCATTTATATGATCAGAAGGGTGATAAAATGGAAACATAAATTAACCTATGTTGATAATTTTTATAGATGTAATTTTGTAGGCGATATTTAATAAAAGCAACCATGTGCATATATTCTAGAATATTTTTAAGGGGCCTTCGGGTGAGTCCTCTGTCCGCGGCAGACGATCTCTGCAGCAGAATACAGTACGTGACGTAACTCAACATGGCAACACACTTCAAAGGCGGAGGTGGCGTGGAGAAGGGGGTGTGATGCGATTTCTCCGCAAAAAACTGCAGCATTCGCGTCGAAAGTGTAAAAATTGCTCTGGAAAGCGGCGCAGACTGTTGCAAACGACGCGCCCGCTCCCCCCCACGAGATCAAAGCACGCAGCGAGTAACGCACTTGCCTCCATCGAAGTGCGAGTCGCCAGTTTTCGCCGCCCACTCCGGCGAGGAAGCATGGCTCTCCACACGACCTGCTTCATGCGCACCCATTTTATGATCCCAGTCCTCAGCTCGACGATGGCCGACTTTTCCTGCGCCAACTTTCACGTAGTCACATCAACTCACACCGACACGATTCTTACGTTTAAAAAAAACGGCTTTTAATGCGATCGAGGAGAGAAAGTAGTTCGCGGGGAATTGTGTACTTTGATCTTTACTCTTTGTTATTCCGGAGCCGCGTCGCCGCAACAGTCCAACTACATGTGCACCGAGTTCAAAGCGGCGAGTCGCAGTTTAAACCGCTTTCTAACGCAATAAAAAAAATCATCTTCAAACCGGGTCGAGTTTAACGAAGCGTGTGTTGATAGTAAACAGTTGGTGTTTCCTGTTTTGTTGACAGCAGCGACCCGCGTGCTGAGACGTATCTCCGCTCCGAGTGGGCGTGAGAGCAACTTGGTTTATTTGGCCGGTGAAGATGTGTAAGCCGCCGGCAGCCGCCGTGCACACGCACCGTGCACCACCACGCGTTATTTAACATGAAGTTTAAATAACCGCACTACCACCACACATGTTGGTCACATCCGAACCGGCGATTAGAGACGAACGCGCCGAAGCGACCGACAACAACAACAGCCCCTGCTCCTCCTCACGCGTGCACACGGAGGCCATTCTGCCGCGGTTTCACGCATGTTTGCGGGTTTCTCCCGCATCTCCTGCGCTGACTTTACGCGTTTGTAAGGTGGACGTGCACGTGGAGCCGAGCACCCGGCGGCCGCTGCAGCAGGCCCCGAACACACCGATTGTTCCCAGACAAGTGGAAGCTTGTTTTCAGTACACATGTGAAAGCTCCGCGGGGACTTTAACCTCCTCCAGAAGCGACACAACTACACACTTTCGCAACAAAATGGCGTCATTCTTTACCTTGTTCTGCGTCGCGTCCGACCGAGTCAAAGTGCAGCTCCGTGTGGTCGCGATGGGACTGTTATTGAAATCAAGCCGTACCAGTAACCCGCTCTCTTGTTGATGTCTGCGCCTGTGGACGGGACTGGAGAGTTGTGGACAGCACTGCGCATGCGTCGTATCCACACCTCCATTTCAGAGCGGAGCAGGAGGCTCTTTTCCTTTTCTTCAATCAAACCATTTACATAAACGACGTGTGACGTGGGCGTGCGTCTGCATTCTGCTGCCCTTATAAGGATGGGAACATTGCGCGGGAACAGGGGGCTCGGCCCCGGTTGCTATGGCGCATTGGAGAATGTAAGCAGAGGGGCGGGGCCTGTGGTTTTACTACACAGCGCCAGATGGCCCGTCTGGAGGACCAAGGTTTTTAGGAAGCGTCTCGCACGAAGATGCGCTTTGTTGGTTTCTATTGCGTGACAACGGAGCCGATTAGTGGAGAATAGAGTGAGGCTGAAACATGGGGTCTCCATCCAGTGGTCGGCGGAGGACCCGCAGGCAGCCAGCGAGCCCCCCACGTAACCACATAGTGTATAGAAGCACGTAAACAACACTGTGTGATGACACCGCTGGAACGAGTCTGTCCATTGGTGGGATTTAGCGTAGTACATTTACTACTGTGCCCGAACACGAATATTTATATTTATATTTATATTTATATTATATTATAACACATATCATAACATAACATATTATAATATAACATAATATACTCTTCTATAACATTACATTACATTATATTATATCACATACCATTATATTATATTATAACGTAACATATTCTATATTATTCTATTCTTACATTATATTATATCATATATTAAATTCTAATTTTTTATTTCTACTTCACGGTCAATTTTATTTCAGCTATTACAATGTGAAAGTACAGAATTGGCAAATATTTGATTGATGTAATTTTTCACTTAAAAATGCCAAATATTTCATGCTTTGTTGATTGTTCAGAGCGAGTGTTTTTAAAGTTTAACTTTAGTCAGTTGTGATAAGCGTCAATCAGTTTACAATCAGTCCATTAGTCAAATAAAGAACCAGCACATTAATCTATAATGAAAATAAATACAAAATTCTCAGTTCTACTGACGGTTTAATGGCAGGCCTTTATTTTATCTGTAGTATTTTCACTGTAGTGTAGTTGTACTTTAACTTAAGTAAAGTATCTAAATATTTTCTCTCCTTCTCTGCTCCTGCTGCTGTTTTTGCCATCACATTGAATTACGATTTGGGAAAACTGCATGTAAATAAAAGGGCAGATAACCAGAGTTACTACATGACTGTCGTTGAGCCTTTAATTGCAAATAGTGAGAAGTCATAGTCTAATGCAATCATCTCTGTAGCTCTGCAATAAACACTTACTCTTTGGAAGTAAAACACAAACACCAAAATGTCGTTCAATTACAAAATTGCATGTCTTCAAAAAATGCTCGATGAAAATTCAGCGTCCCAATCTTTACTAAAGTAGGTTATGGAATGAGATTGCATTACACTGTGTGGTGTATTTAGGTCTCCCTTGTGTGTATGCACACCACTGCTGCCCGGGCAAACACCATCCTAAAATGTTTTAAATGTCCTCGGATCACACAGTTTGCATGTGTATATACTGTATGTATTTAGTACTTGGTCAACATTTGGTAATCTATAAAAGTCAAATTTGTTGTTAACATCAGATGTTAAAAAAACAACTATGAAGTGAGTGGCCTATAAAGTAAATAAACTTTTACTATATGAGAACATTTTACTATATCCATTCACACATCCCAGATTTGAGATAAATAGCACAAAAAACAGGACCAAGACATATCAGGTATGTCAATATTTACTTTAATCTTTTACAACACATTTCATAAATAACAGTTCATTATTGCTTTCTCTAATCTGTACTTCAATGATAATAAAGGCTTGGTCATTGTGGGTTACATAGTGCTTGCAGGAGAGTGCAGGAGACAGCATTTTCACAATTCTCAAACTGTTAAATGCAACATCAAAATAATACCTAGCGGTTTTTTAAGAACCTGTGGTCTATTCATTGTCAGATGTTTGTTTTTTTTGCAAAGACAATCGAACAGTTCAGAAATAAACAACGTGACTATTAATCCACATAATCAGTAAAGTATAGTGGAATCTATTGTTTTACACAGACACAAACAAGATGCCTCTATACAGGAAAGATGCCACAGATTCATCTAGCATAAGAACAAATGGCCACAGTTCCATCAAAAATCCAATGAAGCAAAATATTTACAATGAGAGAGGAGAAAAAAAAAATCTGACAAAGTGGTAAAGACTATTTGAACGGACACAACTGGGACACCAGTTTGGTTTCAGTGTTTCAACAAGGGAGGATCTCATGAGCATGACTCTCTGCAGTTTGTGACCCCAAAGAAATAAGCAAAGAGAATCAGGCCAGACGTTTCACAGTATAACAAGAGCATAATAATACAACCTATTATAACATATCATACTGTAGGAGCATTAGCTTTCTTTATTATATTTACTAAGATATTCAATGAATCACGTCAAGAAATATGTTTCTATAATAAGGCCTGAGTCCTGATATTTCAGGTCACAACACACTAAAGACATAAAACAAACAAGGAAACAGAATTTGGCCATGCATGTGTTTAGTTTAAATTCCAAGTGCAAGCAATACAGCGGTAGAAGGAGAGTTATAGTTGTCCTAAGGGTCAGGTGCAGTAAACGGAGCGAGCTGTGAGGATATCTACTGTAAATGTGAGATGATTAACGACTCGGATTTTCTCCTCCAGGAATTTCACAGTGTAAAGCGCAGCGGGAAAAACCAGACCATTTCCTGAAGCAAATACAGTGAACAAGGCAATACGTCTGAAGCTTCCTCTGGTCCAGTGTCCTTTTTTTATAATGATAAAGTCTCGTAGAGTCATGGAAAGATGAACGTTTCAACCCATCAGCATTCCTGCAGTATGTTGCACAGAAGTGGGGGGAGGGGGCTGTTAGTCTCCATGCGTATCGTTCAGGGTCAGAGGTCAACTCCTTTAACCAGTGCCGTCTCCAGGGTGATGACGAACTCATTGAGCGTGTGTAGGATGCGAGACAGGGAGTGTACGGCTGCACGGTCCCGCAGCAGAGCACTGTCCTCGTACGTCCGCGCTGTCAGGGGACACTCTGCCAACAGGGGGAGCCACTGGGAGAGAAGCCGGTCCCTGTCGAGAGGAGAAGGTTGGTCATGGTCCAATAATAATAATACAAATAATAAGCATCATCATAATACATTTATTTATATAATAGTGTTTCACAGATATTAAAACAGAAAATACAATGTGCAATTACAAATTGAAACAAGTTAATGCAGGAAACAATAAATAAAACATCCAACTGAAAGCCACTTCATAAGAATAATTTTGAAAAGAGCATTTCGACTGCTTTGCAAATTATTTTTAAGACACTCAGGGTTTTTTCGACATGTGCCCTTGATGTGATTTGAGAACAGCATTACTATGAACTAACAAGCTCCCTGCATTTAAAACATATCCCCCTGTTTTCACTTGTGCCTCTGCCTCTCTCTCACCATTAGAGAACGAAGGCGGATACTGTCCCTCCCTGAACTCTGTCATGTAAATAGGTCAGTGAGAGAAAACAGTAAAGCAGTTATGCTGCAGGCCACTTCCTTGTGGCCTCAGGAGGAAAAGCTTAGCAAGTCAAAGACCAGGATGCCTTTTTAAGAAATAAATCTATATACTTATTTTATTTGACTTTCAGGAGATTGTCTGGCTCAGACACACTCACAATAACAGGACAATCCCTGCAGCATTCAGGTTTGGACTGGTGAAGAACACAGGAGGCAAGACATGATGTCTAAATAACAGCACATTGACAAGGCCGTCTGTCCTTATCGTCAATAGTTCTTAAATGTCATTGTCTTTCCAAGTTGACATCTTCTTCAGTTTCTTCTACGTTATTCATCCTGATATATTTGTATTAATGTTGTTGTTTTTTTGCATCCCTCATGTGTTAGAAATGTCACTAGTGAATTCTGTGGCCATAGTCCTGCTGTATTCTCACATGGGCTCAGCCGGACATTCTCTGGAGTTTTTACCAGGGGGCTGGCAGCAAAAAGGAGAATCTCCAGAAAAATTCAGGAGAATATTTAGAGCTCAGTGCTTTTCTGAAAGCAGTTTTAGTGTTTCAAGTCTCTCGCTTGAGTTTTAAAACTGTCATTCATAATATGGTAAACACTCACCTGATTCCCAGGCAGACGAACAGCTGGAACTTTCCCTCTTTTCCAATGTTGCGGGGCGAGGCGTTGATGGCGTTGACGTAGTGGCACAGTAAGTCGCATGGCGGACCCTTCGTCAGTGTTGATCCCTGCAGATCACCCATCTGATCAGCGGTCTCCAAGGAAACCACTGCCTTCTCTGTGGGGAAGAGTTTTCCATAACGTCAGTGCATGACTTATTAATATACTGAAAAATAAGGCCATAAAAAACCAAAACACTGGAGATGGATGCTGCTACACTGATGTCAATAAAACATCAATCATGTTTTGTTGCATGTAATTTAATATATGAAGCCCATGTTCACTGCCACTAGATGGAGACAGGGGTCTGACATCTGTGAGATGTAAACATCACATTTCTGGATGATCTTGATGAACTTGCACTCACTGTACCTACCGACAAAGTCCCACACGAACACGTTCCGCTGGAAGAGACGGTTGGATTTGAGCCCGTGGAGGAGGAAATTCTCCAGGGACAGCACCAGCCCTCCTTCACCACATAACAAGACCGTCAAGTTTCCCCTCTGGGAGGAAAAAAGACACGAGAACAGAGGAACTGTGAGCATGAGGCTCATCTTACAACTTCAGCAAATCTCATATAAGTGATGGGAAGCAGAGCAGAGAACAGAGACAATTTCTAATATATAAGGAAGCTCTCCTTTAATTTACTACAGGCATGTCAACAGAACAGAGCCTGTGCATTAAAGCCTGTACACTAAATATGTTACGGCACTGAGTTGGAGGCTTGTTACTGAACTGATCCATCAAATCTCTTCGGTTCTTTCAACTTGCTGCTGACATAGAGAGTCTGATGCACAAAGGAGGCC
The DNA here is from genome assembly GCF_009819705.1 of Hippoglossus hippoglossus. Lineage (NCBI taxonomy): Eukaryota > Metazoa > Chordata > Actinopteri > Pleuronectiformes > Pleuronectidae > Hippoglossus > Hippoglossus hippoglossus. The sequence goes on along the minus strand of NC_047156.1, from coordinate 10,318,631 downwards.
CGGGCTGGAGGAGCTGGGATAATGAGCCGTGGTGGAGATAAAAATAACACACAGGAGGCAGAACGTCGCTGCAGAGATGCTCTTCTCTGCATTAACCATATCTCTCCTCATTGTATATTAGTGAACCAACAGGCTACATGAATGCGGGATCTCACTTTCACAGTCACGTACCTCTTGTTCAGGTTTGTGGAAGTGCTTCACAAGGTTATTTGCCGTCTCCCTCATGTTCTCCTGTACTTCAACAGACTGCATCCCTGACAAGATAAATGTCACAAACAGAAACGTGAGGACGAGCGATGACAAACACGAGCGGGAGAGAACAGGGGCTCAATAGAAAGGTGATACAGCAGCAGAATGTGTTATTGTGGTGGACCTAAACCAACAAGTAGGTCAGCCATTGTACTAAAGAATGTGCTCTTTGTCAGCACGTACTGCTTCGGCTGCCAAGCGATCCCAGCACTATCCGTACGGTCTGAGAAGGAGAGGCCAGCTCCGGAGGCGTCCCTGTCCACCTTCCAGCGTCCTCCTCCCCACCAGGTGACACCAGCTGACCAATGAGGACTCTCTCCAAGCTGCCATCACCCACGCCTTTCCCCAGCCACCGGCCGCATGGGAACCTGAGAGGAAAGAGGACACAGAGCTTCATTATATTCAAAAACATTTAAAAAAGCTATTTATTATGCAAATACACGGCGAAGGAGAGGGACATCTGTTCCCATCAGCTGGTGGAGTGTCCTGAGAGAACATCGTTGATAAATAATTAAAAATCCAATATAATTTAGATTTGTGAAAAACGTTTTCCAAGACATAAATTATATCATTAGATTTATTTCCTCCTTGTTATTAAGCAGAGTAGGCTACACAAAAACTACAGAATGGATTGAGCCGAGTACAATTTTGGCACGGGTCAGGAGGGGCGGACTCAGGAATGTTTTAATCACTTGCTTTAACATTATGGGATAGGACCCATGGCAGAGGTATTGCTCTGCGGAGTGGCATTCGTTTTTTATGTCTGCGTTATTGTAGAATCCTGAACTGGGTGAAAAGTGTACAAGCTTTAAGGCGACATGTGTTTTTTAAAACCCGTTGAAAAGAAAAAAAAAGGATAATCCACATATACTGTGCAAATATATGGTACACAAAAATAATCAACATAAAATGCTGCCCGTTTATCTTTGGGTATTCTGACAGTCAACAAAGAAGTATCCACTAATCCTAAAACAGTATAATCCACAACAAGGCTCAAAAGACACAAGTCGGAAAACTGTCCTGCTCCACTCTGCTGCCACTGAAGACTCATAATGGCTCCATAGGTTTTGTTAAGAAATTGCAATGACTTTAAAAGGAACATGCATGTAGATCTATACGTATTACAAAGAACAGCGAAAACATAGTTACAGCCCGCAGACCTCGATCAAAAGTCATATATTGCATTCAGTATATTAGGTTAATACATAAAGGGGCAATAGAACTAAATGTGAAAATTGAAAACAACAATAGTCAACTCTAAATGGAGTTTGGTTCCTGTAATTATGTTATTGGACATTGGACATCCAACATGTGACACAAAGGTTCATTAAGAATCAGAGTCAGTGTTGAGAGCAAAGTCAGAGGATGGGTCTTACTTGTATGTGTGTCCGGTAATCTCGTTGTACACCATCACACAGTCGATCAGACACTTGGCCAGCAAACCCGAGTTCTCCTGTCCCAGCTGCAGAGTGCTCAGCCTGCCCAGGTTCTTACACTGAAAGGAAAAGCACAGACCACACGGACATCAGCTCTACGTGTGTGTGTGTGTGTGTGTGTGTGTGTGTGTGTGTGTGTGTGTGTGTGTGTGTGTGTGTGTGTGTGTGTGTGTGTGTGTGTGTGTGGCTTTACATGTGTAAGCGAATATTAACACAGAGGGGTGAATACAAACCTGGAAATAAATCTCTTGTGTGTTCTTCGTGATCTGTCTCACTCCTGAATCGCCCAGTTCTCCTGACACACACACCCAGGGGTTAACCGTTGCCATGGCGATGCTCAGCTTCTTCATGGGTATAATAACGACACGGTATGGAATACCTGGAGACACCAAGAGAAAAGGTTATTTTCTCAATATTCAGCCGTTTCTTTCACAAGTAAAATGACCTAGACCTTCGTACGATACTTTCATTGTTTTTTTTAAAGCTATAAACCAACCAGTAAATTCTCTCTAAAGTTCACAGGACTCACTGATGGAGGTGAAGACCCGTGTAAAACAGAGGTAGTCCACGGTGTTCAGAGACAGCAGGTGGAACAGAAACTGCTCCCTCTCCTCCTCGCACAGCAGGAATGCATGAGGTTTGTACAGCTGCCTGTCAGGGAAGAAAAGAAAAGTCTGTCAAAGTTACAGCCTTTTATAATAAATCCAATGAGTCAACGGTGGATGAATTCTGACCTGAGCAGCTTCTGGTTTGTGAGCAGCTCTTTAAGGTGCTGGCAAAGCATTTTCTTCTCCAGAGCCAGATGGATCCAGGACCGGGCCTGACCCACCTCGGACAGACCCTCACTCATGATTTGGATAAACCTGGAGGATGAACAGATGTCACAATTGAATGTAAGGACCCCTTAATGTTTTCATCCATCATCAAGACAAATTACAGCCTTATATGAACTTATATAACCTCTCTGGACCCCAACAGAACAGAACTGCCTGTTTGTAAAGGGCTGTTGGCCTGTGCTAACGATGGTTGCAGCTTTTTTTTCTGAGACTGTAAAATGTATTACAGAGATTTCTGGAATTATTAGATATTGGACACATTCAGCTAAAATATCTAATATCTGTTATTTGAAAGTGGAAAAGAATTTGTAGCCTGAGGCATTTTTTTCCATCTGCATATGTCATCAAACAGAGATCACAATCACGCCATCACCAGCCTCCACCACAGATACACAGCTCGTTCCAACATCCCAGTACATTTGCTGTCATTACCTCATGTCCTGTATTAAGGATCCTCTCAGGAGCAGAGCGCCGTCATCAAACGTCCTCTGCTCCGAACCGTTGGACCCTAAACAGGCAGCGAGTACAACACCGATGATCAGTAAAGTTTGAGAGCTCAGTGATTTAAAAAGAGAAAACCATAACAGCGGGGTGAGTGTCTGACCTGGAGACTCAGCTGGTGTCTCTGTCTTCCCCTGGGCTGCCTGGTAGTGAAGCAGATGGGACCAGAGAGCAGACTTCCCCTGTTTGGGATAAAAACACACTTGTCAACATCGAACCGCTTCATGCAGTCGCCTCTTTGTGTTCACATGTGCTTGATGTAAATGTGTTTGCACTATGACGCACAGTTCCAGATGCTTCTGTAGGTCGTCTGTGTTTTGAGGGCATGTTTAATTACACGCCTGTGAGTGTCTGACCTGTTTCAGCTGCAGACCGTGGCCCCAGGTTCTCTCCAGTAGGTCACACAGACCGTGGATGAGTGTGTTTTCTTGCAGGCCCGTGATGTTGGCTTCTCCATGACCGAGATCCACACTCTCCTTCCCCATCCTCTCCATCAGCATCCGCTTGGTCTAAAGAGCCAGAGAATGTTTTATGGCCACGAACCACGAGCATTGAATTGAGAAATCAATGACAGCAGCACCTCCCTCTCCACGCAGAACGAGCGCTCTCACCTTCAGACGACACTCGCTCAGCAGCCCATCAACAAACTCTCGGTGGGTCTGAGTGACGGCTTGAGGCGACGGGTCGAGCAGCTTCGCCTGACGGAGGTTCTTCCTCATGAACGTGTGCTTCTGTTGAGGAAACGAAAAGGTCATGAATCAGAGGTGACCTTCCTGAAGCCTTGGAGAGTCCGAGTGTTGAAAGATGAGAAGTACCTGTCTCTGCTCATTATCCACTCCTGAGTGATCAGCTGTCGTCGATCTCTTGGGCTCAGACCTGCGTGATGCTGTCACACGACTGGACCACCTGTGCACCCAGAGAACACGACAAAATTTAATTCACAAAAGTGTTTGCAAATGAGGTTCTGTGTTCGTATCACATGTTTGTATTTTGGTAGAACCTGGATACTACATGATATGATGGACTGTAATAACATGAACCATATGCAGCGGTTCTGGTGGACTTTTTAATATCTTTTTAAACTGGATGTTACATTAAACTATTACAGACAGAAAAAGTTGCAGGTTGCTGGTTGCACTTCTATGAATTCTCATTGACATTGAGGTGCAGGAACTTTCACATATTTATACATTTCCTTAGGCTATAAAACTATTTACTATATTGCTAAGTTAGTGTTGTCTAAATATGTCACTTTTCCAAATCTTCAGTTAACATTCAACCATTCATCCATCACATTTAGCAAATTATTTCCGCTGTTTGCACATTACTTTTATTGTGATTATAAATTTAAAAACATTCAACAAAACACATTTATCTGGAATGACCCCTCAGTAGAGTGCACACCACCGGCAAGGCCCAACTGTCCCCTTTTGAAACCACATTTAATTTCACTAAATCCAGATTTTTGTTTGGATCTGCACCAAATTACACAGACTCAAATTTTTCTCTGAGAGATCAAAGTAAATGTCGAAAACGTCCTGTTTTTCGCAATGTTACAGAAAGTGAAAAACTAATTCCTGGATCCGCCCTACGATCCAGATCAGAACCAAAATTTAACGGGTTCTTTCCTGACCCATATTGCATCTGTCCAGTAGTTTTGGTGAAATCCTGCTAACTAACAAACTAACTAACTAAAGCCAATGAAAACATAACCACAGTGGCTGAGGTAATTATATCTTTTGGTTACTTTCCTCCTAAACTAAAATGTGTGGATATATGGGTTTAATCATAAATATATATACATTTTCACATGAGTTGGAAGGTCAAGAACTACCCCTCGGTCTGAGGTGGAATGAGTCCTGGCTGAAATTATTTCTCACTGACTAACGGCAGAAAACCTCACTTGTTGGTGTTTTGTCCCTGGACGAGCACATCGGCCTGCAGCTTGGGGAAATAGCCCGGCTGGTGACGACCTTGTCCGATCCTCATGTCGAGCAGGTGGGGGTGGATGGCCGTGTGGTCGGCCTTCAGCAGTCTGCGTTCAGTTGCCTGGGCTGCACAGACACACACAGACATGTTTTCAAGCTGGTTAATTGCTACTCAGCTTGTTTTGTTAGAAGAAAACACACAGGAAGATACAGAATGAGATGAATAGGAGACAAATTGGCAAGATAAAAAACTAAATGTGCATGATGCTGCAGACGGACGGAGATGTGAGCAGGGAGTTTGCTGCAGTGAGGTTGGCAGGACTTCAAAGCAGACAGTCTGAAACAGTGTTCAGTGGACACGAAGCATTTAGCTTTTCTTATATAATGTTCTCTCCGCCATTTTATTCAGTTCACCCCCTCTCAAATTCTCTAATTCTACCCACATTTCCCCCCCTCGAGTCAAACTCTGTCCCGCTCCTATTGTGTCTCAATTATTTATCAGATTGTTTAATTTTCCTTTTCATTTGAGAACACTGTCCACCAATTATAATTTCCAAATGCAAACGTTCTGGTGGAGGATTCCCTTTGTGGAGAGTTAAAGCAAAAACCTCTGTGCTGGAAACTGTGGTTGCAGAAAGGCTGAGCAACATAGTGGACATATAACCCTGGACAGAGGGACAGATGGTAACAGATTTACAGATTCACTCGGAAAAATCTGGCACCCACTTCAATCACAGTTCACATGACCAGTTGGGATTTAAATCCACTGCTAAAGCCTGAAAAGACACTGGTGAAACAACCCAGTGTTTCTCTCGGTTTGTCGCAGGTTGTCAGCAAACTGTACAGCTTCTTAAACGACTGCAGGTAATTACTGAGGCGGTAAACGTGCACATCAGATTCACATGAGACTCTATGGAGATGATGTCATGTCAGATTAAGTCTTTCCTGGTGAGAGAGCAACAATATCAACAATATTGCAACTGGATAGATTATATTACAATTGTGATAACACTCATAATTTTAATGGCATTGGTATTTTTTCATTTCATCTTCACTGGAAAGAAATGGGAAAATTACAATGATGTGATTTCATTCTGGGGTCTGTGCCAAACCAGTATGTTCCCCTACGTCTAATTTGATTTGTAATGACAATAATAAAAAGGTATATGCTATGGTGATTTCCATAATATGTAATTGTTCTGCCCCAATGCATGTCTTTGTAATTCTTCACTGTACCTGACTCAAAGAGCGTGGTGCACTTCCTGTAGTGACAGTTGTGGGAGTCCTTGTCTGTGTCGTACAGTCCTTCTTTCTCCAGCCGGTTGTCAAACAGCTGCTGCAGTGGATCTCTCTCTGCCCAGCGAGAAATCACTTTCCCATCGACGAAAGAAGAAAACATGGACGTCTCCAGGAACCGAGACATGAAACGCAGGTGAGTCGTGGGCTGAACCGAGAGGAAGGAACCCTGAAACATTATGAACCATGAGTGAAGAAAATCAGCGTCAGCATTGATTATCTATCACAATCGAAAATTTAGAGAAAACTATTTAAATCATTGGAAAATAGTAACCTTGTCAAAGCTGAACGTGCCCTCTCGGTTGCTCAGCCATGAGTCTAGATCCAGAGCGCTGTGGATGACGAACTCGTCATACCTGCCGAACATGGCAGAAAAACGTCCAGCAAACACCTCCCTCAGCTGAATGTTCAGCTTCGCAGCCTTTAACTCTTCCTCCTCCTCTTCGAACACGTGTCCCAGCGTCTGCTCGCCGTCTGACATTTTCCCTCCTCCGCACCTCCTTGCCAGAGCCTGCAGCCTCTCCAGCACTGCCAGCTCCTCGCCGCCGAGGTTCCCGTTCCTTCTGTCCTCCATCAGATCCTCCAGGACCAGGCTGCTGACACGTGGCGAGGTGGGGGCGTTGGTGGTGGTGGGGGGCTTTGTGATCACACCTCCCTGGGGAGAGAGCCCAAAACGCAGCAGGACCTCGCTCAGTTCCTGGATGAGCTCGGCCTGGTTTGGAAACATGGGCAGGTCCTCGGGGGCCTCGACACAGTGGTTGTCAATGTCGACGATACACAGGTTTGCCTGTGAGGAAGCGTGAGACAAACAATTATTATCAACAGGCTCATCCATCAGATAATACAGGTTTAACATGACATGGCAGCTCCTGAAAAGTGAGGCCAAAGTGTCTTGATCGCCCTCTGGTGGCTGGCTGCAGTGTAGGTCATAAACCCCAACTCCATGTTAATGGGTGGGACATTGCCGTTGTCAACATACACGTCAAATATTTTTTTCTCAGATGGTTTCTGTCATTTTAGGTTTAGATCACACAGAGGTTTGTTCAAATGCTTACTTTCCAGTAAGTTTTGTTTTATTTAATTATTTGAAACCCCATGAGACTGACGCCCAATTAGTCAAGCGTGATTCATCGGCTGGACCTCGATACTGCAGCTCCATCCCACAAGCACTACTGTGCAGAGTCCGGCTCCAAATGCCCAAGATGGCAGCATTTGTATTCAGGATATTTTGGCTTAATTTCTGGATGATGGGAAGAAGTGGAGATGCATCTTTATACACAGTCTACTTTCCCGAAGCACAGACTCTTATACATCTCTTGTAGACAAAGAAAGGCTGAGCTGTGATATCCAATTAGGAGATATGAAGATTTATATTTCATTATTAGATTCTTGGCGATTCACTGTGATTAGCATGTGAAGGCTTATGTAAAGATTACTGCTATAACCGCTGCTATCATCAGGCTTTTACACCAGCAAATGACACCATTAACCTGTGTGAAAACTGAGCCTGCGTGAAAACTGAGCCTGCGTAGCTGCTGAGCAATGACTGATAGAACTTTAAGTGAAGGATAGGAACTCATTTTAAAAACTGCTTCTGTAAGCAGCGCAGTCAGCAGCGACTCGACCTTCAGCAGTGACCTCAGGCCGACAGTTTACAGCCTCAGGGGGAGTGGACAGAGGCAGACCTCCTCCGGCCTGACAGTTTATGTGCTACTTGATGTCTTCACTCCTCAATGTCTTTTCATCCTCTCTTTGAGCCAAAGGAGAAAACGGGGGATCAGAACTCACACAAATACATTTTATTTTCCCAGTTGTTTTGTGCATTAGATCAATTTGTGAGCATATAAATATTATGAACAACCACTGAAGTGTTCAGATCACCTCAGGGAAACTGGGCTTTTCTTGCGGTTCGGATTTTATTTCAACCGATCACACATGCATGATTAAAACATTTCCCATTTCCTTCAAATTGCACAACTCAAGAAATAAGCGGTGATCCCTAATTCTCATTAATTATGTAGCGAGTCCCATTATTCTGGATATTTCCTGCTCCGCTTTTTGGCTTTCATCCCCCCCACGAGCTGTCTTTTCTATTGCCTCTTTTTCTGGGGCAGAGCGACTTCAAAGAGGCGTCAGTGAGAGATTCATGCAGCATAAAGTGATCTCAATTGCAGGATTGGGTTTGAAGTTGGGGGGGGTGGGCAGCTCTGTGGAAACGTGGCGTCTCTGTTCCACAAGACCGAGGCCCGAAGGCAAATTGTCAAGCAAGCAGAACAGAGATGATCAGCAAATGTGTGGAAGAGAGTTTCAGTTTGACAAAACATTGCTAGATTCTTTTTTGTGTGAATGTTTATTGAAATGTCTGCATCCGGATATAAAAAAAAAAAGTAAAAATAAGCTGCTTATTCGGAGCTGTACCTCGTGTGGGAGGTGGAGGGAGGATCGCTGAGCTCCATCTCTGCGCTGGATGCCGATCAGGAAGGGCATGGGGGCGTCCAGGAGGTGATGCAATGGCGGAGAGACGATGGGCAGGTAGATGTGCTGCCACTGGAACGGGAAAAGCAAAGTGGTGATGCCCTCTGCCACCGTCATCAAACGCTGGTAGTCTGAGGAGAGAGAAAGTTAAATATGAGGCATTAGCAAGAATAACTGCAATATCCACACTCGAGGTAACATTTGTAAGCAACATTAAACAAAAACAACTGAACGGATTTCCCGAAACTTGGTGGCAGGATGTGGTTCGAGTCAGGGAAGAACACATCAAATTGGTGTGAATTTGGATCAGTGGAGATCTAGATTGTAGTTTTTCACCATGTTTTGAACTTGTCTGGACCATTTCTATTAATTATGAACTCTAATGTTATGTTGATCATATTATTGATGTCTTCTATGAATAAAAACAGCTGTATTTATAAATTCTGTAAAAGCACAGATAGATATTGCTTAAGGTGCTCTTCAATATACTCACACATCATCTTAAATTGATTCTTTATAATACTATAAAAATATCTTCCTTTGATTTTAAACATGCTAATTAATTCACTGGTTATTTACCGTGAGAGCAAAGCAGAACTTGAGTCTCCAGAAATGCACAGGTAAGTAGTTGCACCATATTGTCGACACCCAGCAGGGAGAAGGCCTCTCCCAGAGGATACTCCCCCAGTGGCAGCTCCCCTGGCCCAGGCCGCTGGCACACGATGGGGCGATGCACGCCGTGGAACCTCAGCGACCTGCCGGGTGGAGGCAGGGGCACCTCGTACAGGATGTTGTGGATGTAGCTCTCCAGAGGAAGAGGTGGAGCTGTTTGCGACGTCGCAGCCTGGTGAAGCTGAGACAGGAACTGTCGTGAGGCTTGAAGGAAAGGGAGCGGCGTCAGGAGGCAGAGGGCTTTGGACACGTACAGGGTGTCGCGTGCTGGATCGAAGGAGCCTGCGCAGCCGAGGCAGCCAGAAATCCCAGCCAGGGACTCGGCGTCTGACTCGTCCAGGCTGCTCACAAGAGAGTCCATGCTGGAGGTGGAGGGCGAGGAGGCGGATGAAGCCGAGGAGGAGGGAGAGGAGGACGATGAAGAGGACTGGTGCTCCACGTGGTGCATCTGACTGAGGGTGTGCATGGCGGTGATGATCTGAGGACTGGTCACCTCCTCGTAGAACGTGTGGACAAAGCCGTAGGAACGTGTGCCATCATCAGAGGAAAGTGTAAATGAGTGGAACTGAGGATCGAGTCTGTCGGTCTGGGTGCGGAAGGACAGACCCCTCGGCATACACAGCTGAGGACAGATGAAGAGGATAAAGGGGGTTAGAATTAAGAGGCACTTTAATGTTGACAATGTTCTACGACTTAAAACTTCAGGTGTTTCTGAAATCTTTGAGGACAATTTAGAATCTAATCCAAGGTTGTATATACTGGGGGTCCCTACAAGTGGCCCACTGTGGAGCATCTGACTGGATTTTGACTGTAGCATCATGGAGGTTAACAGGTTTCATTCGAGGACTGGTTTGCTGAAATCTACACAGGAACAAATTTCATATTGTAGCATTGATAGATGGGAAAAAAGGGTTACAACAAAGACTAAATATAAAAATCTATCTGATTCCTGTAACAACAGTTCATTTAATGCACAAAACAAAATCTCACCATGTTGACGGCATCTTTACTGAAGGGGCTCCTGTCTGTGTTTTCAGGGTAGTGCACCAGAAGCTTTGACTTGAAGGATCGTCTAATGGGGCTCTGCTCGAAGCTTTCACCTGAAACACAGACATTTCACATCACGTCAGTGCACAGCGATCTTTGACCTTCATCACTGCTGAGTCACAATTCATAACAACGGGGGAAAGGGCGGAACAGAGGACGTCTAAAATTGAAAGCAGCTTTGATTCATGAAAAAAGCTCGGACAGGAAGACACCGAAAAAAAATAATAATCTGCTGTCAACAGGAAAGGCCATTCTACAGTGAGGAGGGAGCGGGGTTATGTAACGCAGCTCATTACCATAGAGACAGTACGGGAACAGTGGTGCAGCAGCCCTCCTGCAGTAAGAGAATCCTTCAAGCCTCGATGACATATATACACTGCTTTCTCATACAAGGAGAGTTTTTTCAGGTTGAGGATAAAGGATGAGAGGTTTCTCTGCAACAGCCACATTTATACAAAAGGACTGAGTTTGCAAAGCATGTGAGAAATCTCTATTCCTGCATTCGCACTGCACATAGATGATGCACTGCTCTGCCTGGCTCCAGTTTCTCCTCTTTACATTCAGAGGACTGTCTGTGTGAGCGCGAGTGGATGAAGAGGAGCCGCTGAAGAGAGAGCAGGCCGTGGAAATAAACTAATGTGTGTGTAATGGACTGACAGAAGTGAAGGAGGTGCTTTCATTATTCATCCACTTTCTGCAGGGATGCCCTTGAACGCCACTCTTCGCTGTGTTCCCCCGTTTCAAGTGTCCTCCGTGACATTGCTCAGCATTAGTGTTCAGCTTTGACTGACATCATCGAAAGAACAAAAACAACCGCAAAAAGCCGACTAACAGACGAGATGACGCAGAGGAGCCAGCGAGCGGAAGCGGCGCTGGAGGCGGAGTGAGGAGGGAGCACCACTTCAAGTTAAAGCGTGTCAGCCTGGCAGGTGGGAGACTGAAGCGAATGGATCACGGTGGAAAGAGGGGGAGTCAATGTTCTTTGCTGAGGATACAAACTGGAACAGAATGGAGCTTTGCACAGGGACACCTAGTTGCCATGGCAGCCACATCCGCTGCAGCCTCGAAGATTCAGCACGTCTGGTATACGTCAGCCTGGGTTTCATCAGCTGATCCAGTTAAAACCCACACTCCTCCTGACACGAGCTCCCACCAGAGTTTGTTCAGAGCCCAGCGAAAAGCAGCCTCTCTCGTTCTCTCTCTCTTTTTTTCTGTGAAAGAGACGGAGGTGGAGGGAGGTTTGTTTGTGTTTGGATGACGCCTTAAATGGCTGTTGCATTTACACTGTAATGAGCATGCTTCCTCCCTCTGTTTATACACACACACACACACACACACACACACACACACACACACACACACACACACACACACACACACACACACACACACACACACACACACACACACACACAAGAAAAGATACATCAGCCGGTGTGTTTCAAAGCGCATTACATCATCATGTATTATAATTATTATTTTCATATGAATCATATTAATCATCTCATCTATGAAATGTGAGAAAACTGTGACATAAAAACCCAAGTAATGTTTCAAATAATAATAGTTTGATCTATATTTTATCGACATATTTGGATGTTTCTATGTTTTCTTTTCATTTATGGCTATTTATGATAAAGTTTAGGGTTAAACTGTAAAATATCAGACCTCAATAACATTTCTTTGTAAAAAGGGTTTTAACAAGTACACATATCGGCCGATATCTGAAATTTTTTACTCTCTACTATCGTAATAGGCATCAGCCCCTAAAAATCCAAATCTGTTTTTATGAAGTGGATTAAACAATTGCAGATTGATAAACTTGTTGCCTATTATTTTTTTTGTCGGTTAATCAACGGATTGTTGCTGCTCTAATCTTAATCTTAATACTTAAAATTCCACTGACTCTTCCCTCTCACTCTAATATCATCGTCCTATTATCACTAGAACATAAATATTGTCAGTGTTTTTGGAGCACGACAGCGTGTTTTATATTCATCCCACGGTTTAGACATTCATCACAAAGATTTATGGCCCCAAATGGTCGTCCATTGCTAAAACAGAGGCACGTCATCAGGGAGGCTTGAACATCTGTCACACTCACCATCAGAATTACTCTCACCGTCCCATTCATCACATCATTACATGAGTGGATGAGGACAGATGTGAAAAGAGATCACAATGACAGCAAGTTATTCCTTTTAGACCCAAACTGCTTAAATCACTCTTTACATTACAGATGTGCCTCAGGTGAATCATGCGATTAACAAAATAACAAATTTGGATTTAAATCTGAGCCTGAGACACAGACGTGGTAGTGGGCTCATTTGCTTAAAATAAAAGGATAAAAGAATGTGCTGAGGGCTTAAAACTAAAATACGTCCGCACGAGTATTAACGAGTGTGATATGCTGTAAAATCTCTACGTAAAAAACTGTTAAACATCAGAAATCAGGTCTCGAATGTTCGGTCGGGGAGATTCTCTCCCTCCGCTGATGTCATCCCCCTGTGACAGTCATGTGGCCTGCACGGAAGCTGAAGCCTCGGCCATTCAGCATTCAAATGGGCAACGTCATGTGAAATTTGATTTGGCTGCAGAAAACACAGTGGCATCTATTGAGAAGCCAACAAGAGCAGACTGTGTCCATGTAGGCGTGCACTAATTACACACACACACACACACACACACACACACACACACACACACACACACACACACACACACACACACACACACACACACACACACACACACACACACACACACACACACACACACACACACACACACACACACACACAAGATATGACCTCACAGAAACATTTGTACGTGCTCTCAGGCTCATGTCCATGAAAGAACGAACACCTTATGCTCATGCAAAGGCCGACACATTCACAGGCGGACGGTGATCACTGGAAAGCAGCACGGCCCCCTGCTGCAGCGGGTCTTAGATGACCTGCTGTTACATAAGCAGATTGGCAGAGCTCAGATATACAATAGCCAGCAGTGCTGTCACTCACCGCAGGGGGCCGGCTATCAAAGTCCTCACTGGTTAGTTAGAGCACTAACTAATCTGCAGCAGTGCGTTCCAACGCAAGCTCATCCTACATTTGACATTTTCTTGCGCTGACTAATTTGTGGCGTTATCCAACATCCATTTGACTGAAAGAGGAGAGGGGGGGGTGAGCACGTCTGGATACCATCTCTCCCCCCCAGGGAGATGCTCTACTGCTGCCACAAAGGAGACAAGGAGAATTCAGGGTGTGACTATTGTTTGTGCCTCAGAACTCAAACCTGGAAGTGACGTTCAGGGTGTTGGTGTTCATCACACCTGCACGCTTCTGTTTCCTCACACACACAGAGAGCAGGACACGTGCAGACATGTCTCCTCTGTGACCGTCCCCACACCACAGAGCCGAGTGTCAGCAGCTCAGAAGACACAAGCACCACCTGATGTCTCGATTTCTAACAGCGCCGTCCTCTCCACCACAAATAAACCATCACAAGGCAGCATCACTGCAGCTGCCATCGCCATAGCAACCCCCTAATTCATCAGCAGTCCTGTTTCCTTCAAACATCTTGACCAGGAGGATGATGAGGGCCGTACACACGGAGACAATCAGCGCTTATTCACATACACACAGGGCAGCGTGTAATCAGTACGCATGCACACACAACCCTGTGTCATCCATGAAGAACTGCATGAACCCGTCCACTCCGGCTTTATCAGGCAGAAAGGATGATGTTGTCGTCCGCTCTCTGTTCATCCCTTTCTCTGCGATATCCTCCTCATGCAGCTGTAGCGGTGGATGACTTGCAGAAAACCAGCGAAGCTATATACCGTATATATTCTGAAATGATTTGATTTACATGATGAGAACACAGGGGACAGACGTGCAATGTGGTTTTTTTTTTTTTTTACCCACAAGCAGAGACACAAAGGAACAAGACTGTGGGATAACGCAGCACAATAATCATTTTAAATTCCATTCAAATTCATGAGAATATATTTGTTCTATTGGATGTGTTTTGATTCACGGTTTGTCTGTTTCATAACCAAAAATATAGACTGTAGCCAAATGTTATTTCAAAAAATAAACACACAAACCCTGGCAAAAATCATATCAGCAAATTCTGATAGGAATAGATAACAAAATAGAATATACCCAAATAGAAAATTAATTGCTATTGGTCAATTCTACACAGGCCACTTGCAGATATGATGTTGTCAACAACCCTGTGAAAGGGGAAAAAAAGATGTGGCGTCCAATCAAAACACATTTAAATGGAACAAATGGGCCTTTATGAAGAGTTCCATGTTAAACATGACACACATGTTGGATTTGTGCAGCGTGGATGTGTTTCTCTCGTGTTCGTGTGGACCATCTACCTGCTCCATCGTCCGGCTCCAGGCCCGTGTCCGCGTCCACTCCACACACAACAAAGTAGTGGGCGAAGCGGCAGGAAGCCGCCGCTGTGGCCGCCGCAGTCCCGCTCATCCTCGACGGCGTGGTGGTGTGAGAGCTCCGGTTTATTTCTGCCAAACCCCGCGGATGATGTTCATAGCTGATGCGGCTAATCCGAAATGCTGCGCGGTCCCTGATGCTCCAGCGCCACTTCGTCCTTTTAGTCCTGATCCGTGCGCTGAGAGGCCGCCGGGCTGCGCGCACTGATCCGCCGTGTGACTCCGGTCGGGATGATCCAGAGATGGTCACCTCGTCTGTTCAGAGGGGGAGGAGGCAGTGTGTGTGTGTGTGTGTGTGAGAGAGAGAGAGAGAGAGAGAGAGAGAGAGAGAGAGAGAGAGAGGGGTGGAGAGAGGGAGACAAAAGACCTAAACACATCATCAACATCAGGCTGTGATTTTTTTCAGATATCAAATTAGCTAATTGAAGATCATAGATTATCAAATTTTGTATACCGTTTTATTTATCCTTTGTTATTTAACTACCAAAGTCCCATTGAGATACAACATGTCATAATGTGCAGCAATGAAATAAATACGTTAAAATATAAAAATATAAATACAAGCAGGGAGAAATAACACATACACAGCGTTGTACTTCTCTCTTAGCATCCAGATGTTGGTCCACTTCAGGCAGTGATGCAGCACTTCTGGCCTCCTTGGGCCCGAACAAAATGGATCTGAGCCTAAAGTAGCCCAGGTGGTAAATGGTAAATATGGCCCATATACCAGTGAACTAATTGGGGCCACCATTTGCATCTTAAATCTTCTGATTCTTGCCGTTTCTCAGATGTAAGACAAACTCGAGCCAAAACCCTGCTCAGCCCCGTTTCACATGCATTTAGTGAATGTTTCATATATTTGATTAAACATGAGAAATAAGGAGGTGGATATTCACAATCGTAGGTCATAAGGTTTTTATTCAACCATTCAAACACACATACACGTCTCATTTCATCTGTCAAATTCAGTCTAACTTCATTAAATAAATATGATAATCTAGGTCAAAAGGAAACCACCCTCCTCCTGCTCTATCTTTTCTAGTAAAAGTATATTGCCTGAGAGATATTTCAGATTTGTGCTCAAATAAAGTCAGTGTCCAAACATCGATAATGTGCAGCATTTCTATACACCTGGACCGATTCATGCCATAAAATCCTTGCATTGAAAAAAAATCATATTCTGAGATAATCATCACTTTTCATGCAAGTCAGAGGTATGAACCGTCACCCTTCCTCCTTTGTGTAAATACAAGTGAGCAGATGTGTCCACAGCTTCAGTCCTGCAGCTAAAAATGTGGATCTATCACTTGGGACCTGTCTTATTGCAGCAAGAGCACAACCTAACATACCAAGGCTTTTATTTATAATTCAATCATTGCTGTCATTCAACAAGCTAGTGTTTTTATGCATAACGTTTTTCACAAACAGAAATCACAGCTATCATCATTACTGCTTTGTCCAAGGTCGACCTCTCCTCCATTTGGATTTAAATTGTGGTAACTGTAAAACAATCGTCGCGGCCCAGACATCCTTTTTCCCTGGGAACTTCCTCCAGCTCCTCCCTGGAGGATTCGCAGGTGGTTGTCGGCCAGTAGAGACATTCAATAACACCGGTCGTGTCCGAGTACAGGCAGCTGTGGTTGGTGTACAAGGTTTACCCAGGTGGCCTTCTAACCAAGCTCCATAAACACGTCAGGTAGCTTTTCTTAACGCAGGGAGGGCAGTGATTCAACTTCCAAACCTTCCTCCTTCACTGAACCCTTCTTCTTGTCATAGACTCAGAGACTGAGACCATCTCCACTGGGGTTTAAGCTCATTTCTAAATGAAATAAACAGACAAATGATCTTACTTTCGTTGGAAATAAGAGCATAGTATTGAAATCCAACATGTCAATAGATTAACAAGGACTGGAGCTGTAGTACACCCATTCATTGGTGTTTCCAAGGCATGCTGAGGAGTGCAACAAGAAACCAGCTCTCCCAATAAGAAGCGTCTCTCTCAACCACAGGGGGTGGTGTATTGGGTCATGCTGCACAGATCATACAGACACGTTCTCTAGAAAACTTGTGGCAGTGGTTTTGGGTTCAGAAATTTCACCTGGAAAAGATCTTCAGAGAAGGAAGCAGTGGGGTTAAGAAGGAAGGGCACTGTGGAGCTTTGAAGAAAAACAGTGTTTTGGTGGCAGGAAGAAAACAGGGAGAAGGTTGTTTTTTTTTTTTTCTGCTTCCTGCTCACTCTCTGCTCATCAATAAATCACAAGCAACTGTAAATTAGGGGGGGAGTGGCAGGTGAGGTGGAACACATCATTTAGTTTTGTGTGGTAATAATATTGATCTGGGGACTGTGGGTAATGTGTGTGGGAGTGGAAGCTGAGTATCCACAGGAAGCTACACAGCCTGCTCTTAATGTCAACCGATTTATAATTCAACTTTAAGTGTGATAGGTTGATGGCTTTGGCAAAGTGTGTGGAAGCAAAAGCAGTGCACGGATGAGGAGTGCAGACAGAGAAGTCTACGTCAAGATACGAGCCACGTGGGCCTGGATCTCCCCATCGGGGTGTGAGAGCAGCTGGACCAGCCTGCTGTGGAGCTGGGAGGATTCATCCAACATGACTCGGAACAGGCAGTCCTGCTTCCGCCTCAGCTCATCTGCTACCTGGGCCGAGGGCCTCCAGGCCTTCAAGTTCCCCGCAAATGTCAGCAGGCGCAGGAGCACTGCAGGGGCTGTTCGTGCGTCAAACAGGAGCACAACAGAAGCTGGAGCCTTGGGGCAAAAAGAAAACAAGAACAAGATTCAAATTAGGATAATGAAATCTGGAGCCGTTTCACAAAAGTTTGACAACAAATATGATGTTGAATTATGCAATATTTCTTTGTTTTGATGAACTTTAAGCACAGACATGCAAACTACACTGGAAAGGATCAAGACTTCATTTTCATTCCTTTGTCCTTACCTGAGCTTGAACAATGTCATCCATCATATCTGGATTAGAGGACAAATTCACAAGGACTTTAGAAGCTTGAACCTGAAACAAAAAATACTTAATTTATGGGGATGTACCAACAACTATATTCAACCATATTATTAATATCTCAGAGACGTACAAATGGTATATCATGATCTCCCTACCTGTAATGGTTCATTGCTCACAACAAGAAGAGAAAGTAACAGTGTAATCGAGTCTTTTAGCAAGTGTTGGTGTTTGTCTGTGACTGACAGGTTTGTCAGCAGCCTGAGAGCACCAAGCTGAAGGTCCGAATTCACCGGGGACATCTCAATCAGCTCCATCACTTGTGGCACATAAACCTACAAGAAAAGATCTTTAGCGAAACAGGTCTGTCCCCCAAAAAATGGACATGAATGTACAAGATTGAACATGAACACAAGACAACCCCATCTCAGAGTTAGACTGCATGATATATGTTGTACAGGATGGAAACAAACCTTGATTTGCTCCTGGTTCTGGATGTTCATACAGAGATTATTTAAAGCAGTCAGAGTCTGCACTCGAACCTCTGCAGCAGGATCTGAGAGGAAGCCGGCGATGGTAGGAATCCCTTCAAATTCCCGTATTTGGTTCTGGAGGATCAGGGATAAAAAGAGTTAAGAAATACTGAAGAGACATGGATTTTAAGCAACTCAGAGTCTTCATTGGCAATAAAGGAACCAGTAAGTTGACGTGCAGAAGGTTTTACAGAAAGCATTCAGTTACGGTACCTGATTCACAGTGAAGGCAGCAGCGTTTCCTAACGTGAGCAGGATCCGACATCTGTCAGAGGGATTATTGCTGCTCTGCAGACATGACAGCAGCATTTTCAGGTGCTGGGGCTCCAGGTTTCCAGGGGACTGATGGATGATGATGCCACCTTAGGAGCAAAATGAGCCCTTTAACCTAATGACACAGGGAACTTGGGGCAAACATAAGCTCAGATATAAGCTGGCTGGTGTGAGTATTAGTGAATTTATAATTTCTTATATTATTATTATTATTATTATTATTATTAGGTACCTGATGCAGCTTCCGCAGGTCGTGGACAGACCACATCCAGTCCGGACACTTTAGCCAGCAGGCTGCCTGGCTGGAGAGCTCCATCCCCGGGCTGACCGCTCCTGACAGCAGGGGTGTCACTGGTGGTGCTTTTCTTGATCCTCTTGAAGTTGCCTCCGCTGATGAGCTTGTAAATCCCGTAGGAAGCTCCAGCTCCGGCAACAATCCCGAGCAGCGCCTTCATGTTTCCGAACCGGGGAGTGATGCTGCCATCGCCCATTCTGCTGCTGCTGCTAACTGTAGCCGAGCCCTGCTAGCTAACTGACGTCAAGCTACAGAGGCTCAGACGCGTTAGGAGTCGAGTCTGTGACCTTGCTTGCTAACTAACCCGGGTCATTAGTTAGCTAACCCTGGTGACTACCAATGGAAGCTACAGTTAACCCAGAGGAAGTAACGTGCACGGCTCCATTGTTGTGAGAGCTGGAGAAGTTTGCTGACCAGCTACAGTTGTCAACAATGTTTGAGTCTGTTTCCGGGAGGCTCAGGGTGGCCGACCAAAACCTTTGCGGAGTTATTCGATATGAGAGTATGAACAAAACAGATATATTTAATATAGGTTTATAATATGCATTTATAATGTAGAAAACCTTTTAATTTCATGTAAATACTTTTTAATTAAACACATTCGAGTAAACTTTCGCAATGTGAACTTTGTACATTTGAAGTCATTTGTTGTCCAACATTTAAAGTTACTTTTTTTTGTTACCTGGCAACGTCTGTTTCATGCTTTTCTACTTTCTGTGCTCGTAGCTACTGTGTTTTAATATATATACAGTCTATGGTTTTAATACGGCCGAATTCCCAAATACATATTGTCTATATCAATATCCAGATATATTGGTTTTCATCTGGAAAAAAAAAATGTTTTAGGTTAAACTTTAATAAGTTTTGATGGGACCATGCCATGTTTATTCTTTTATTTTTGTCTACTGATCATTTATGAGCTGGGCCTGTGCCACACTTCAGCCTCCTAACAGCGACACAGAACAAATAACCTATTTATTTCAAAGCCAGAGGAATCCAGTCCCCATGGAGGAAGAAGCTGACTAGTCAGCACATAATGGAGATGAGCACTGGGGCTACTACCCACACTAGGTTAACCTAAAGATCGAAGAGAACAAGGTAAAGATGTTCTTTTCTTCTCTTAAGTATTGTGTCCTCATTTTGCTTAGTTATTGAGTTTTTTGAACTGCATCTAAAAATGAAGTGATATTACTGTTGGATACGTGGAGGCCATATTACATGTTCTGCTGTCAAAAAACCATTTATCTGCAAAATTAGTAGAAAATCTTTCCTTTATTGTCTTTAGTCGAGCAGCTTTAGGTCTCGCGGTAGAGACAATTTCAAGGTGTGCTAGCCTATAGTGTTTATTACAAATACTAAATCAGTTGTACTTTCTAATCCACAGAACAGTCTCAGGGCAAATCATGTCAAGACTGTCCAGCTGATGTAACCAGTTCCTGATGCCAACGGGAATGGTGTGTCTTTCTGTGTATAGGCATCATTTTTAGATGTGCCACGAATGTAGCAGGACTTGGCAGTGATGTCAATGGAACATGATGCTTAATGACAAACTGAAACCCTGCTGTCTTTTCAATGAGTTACAGTCAGTTAGTGTCTAACTGATACTGGGAATACAGTCTTTGAGTTCTTGCATATTCAGAGACACCAAGATCATGCATGTGGATCTGATAGATGTGGAGCTTTTCTTGATTCATTTTGAGTCCAACCCCCCCGAGAGCTAACAAACTAGCTAATAAACCAGTATATGTATTATTGTATAAATCACAAACAGCGTGTTTGCTCTCAGAGTGGGGCAGCAGGGACAACTGCCCCCAAACACTTGTGGCAACTGTGACGGCTGCCTCTAAACAGTGTTGCAACAGAGGCAGATGCCTATAAACAGTGGGGCATCAAAGGCAGCTTCCTGTACATATCAGTGGCAGTTTCTACGAGCTACCGCTGCCACGATTTTGAGCTTGCCCTTACTGAATATTAACGTGATATTTTGAATTTGCACACGCGTAACAGATTAAAGATGGCGAACACACAGCCTGTTCTGGAAGAGAAAGAACTTAACCGAGTTCTGCCACAATTATCTAAGGTAAGTTATTTTAAAAAAGGTCCAGTATGATTCTATTGGCAGATATTTGAATATCAAATAATCCCAGTGATGTTTTGACTAGCGTGTTTCATCTAAATTGTACGAATTGTTTTCTTTGTCCTAGAATGGGCCCTTTATATTTAAATACTTTATATTTACATTGGGAGCAGCTCCCCTCTTCCTTTTGACTTTTTAATGACAACAGGTTCTCTTAATGTTTGGAAGGGGAGGGTTATTCAGCTGCAACATGCAACTTTACCACTAGATGTCACTAAATTCTACACCCTTAACCTTTAAGTGGAAATAATGTGGACAGTAACATTACAGAGAACCACAGCCCTGAGGTCAGCTCCTCAGTACTTAATACACATGAGGACCATCTGTTTCTTTGACAACCACTTGAATCTTCATTATTCTTGATCAACGGGTCATTATCTTTATTATCATATTCCTCTTTGACAACAGGGCCTGCTGACAGCTGCATGTCTGTCATGTCCCAGTGATCCAATAGAGTTTCTGAGGAACACTCTTCTGGCCCTCTACGGACAGGATTATGTCCAGGATGTAGACTGGTAGGTGCACCTCCTTCTCCTGTGACTCTTCTATAGACGAGCACACGGTGGCTCACTTTCCCAACTTTTCTTTTACTGCTGCAAGAGAAAGTCACGGTGGGCCATCAAGACAAATGTAGGGAGTGAAGAAACCACAGTTTTCCACACATACAATCGCTTGACACTTAAATGTTGTTCAGTGAGAGGAAGGGCATGAATGAAGTACATAAACAAATTGCAGATAGTAAATTTGGTTAATAATCACATTGTGTTTATAATTGCATAATGTTCCCTGGTGCCTCACCACTGGATATTTTCTTACATTAACAGATTTAAGTGACCCTTCAAGTACAAATTATGAATAATCAAAGCCTTAATGTTGATTGGTATTTTCTCCATCTTAACCTTTTGAAGCAACACTCTTGAGGATCCTAATTAAAAAGGCCCAATAACTACAGATATGAGACATTTTTAGAAAGCATAATATCTAATGTATCCTTATTGTCAACTTAGATTCTAGTTTGAATAGGATTTTCCCAGCTATTTAGCCATTTAAGTTTACCCTTTTACTATTACACATTTAGTCCTTTTAAAGGCGTAGTTCATTCATTCAATTCAGTATATTAGTTTAGATCATTATTTGTTTTTGACGTCAACTTTTTTTTCAAGGTACAAGTTTGTTTTGGATGCAAAACGGTGCACACCATCCCCCTCTCTGACTCGCAGGAGTATGTGCGCCGCCATCGATCCAGAAGACGACATAGTATGGTTTAGTAGCATACATGCCACTGAAAGTAGAGTTGAATCTCAGGAAAAAAAATCACTTGGATTCAAATGACAGTTTCAGTACTTTTATAATAATTGCTGCTGTGTATTCATTCCTAGTTGTTCTTCAATCTGCTGGAGAAGGCATACTGCTGCTACAGGAAAAGTCTAACAAGCTCCTGCTTCAGGTAGGCCTACTGTGCTAAGATGCATATCATAATATAGCACATGTTCTGTAAATTAATTTAATAAAATAATAAATAAAAATACTATTTGAATTATGTACCAATAAATAAGGTACTTATTAATCCAATTACCTCTGCAAACTTTCAATTTAGCATATTGTATATTTTGAGCTGTCTGATGTGTGTGGAAGTATTATCCAAATTATTAGAATTAGTGCACAAAAGAGAGTGATATTGACAGTGCATCATATGAAACAATATCTTTTATATTGTCACACAATATTCGTTGTCATATCGCACTGGCACCTACAGTACTGACTTCAGAACCAGCACGAGTTATGATTTTTTTTTTGAGGGGATGAAGAGGGCCATGAAACTCACCTTACATGGAATTTCTCAGAAACATCAACTTGCTGTGCATGGAAAGAGAAACAAAACAAAGAAATGTTATACTTCAGTTTTCAGGAATTTGAGAATTAAACAAACGTCCATAGTAGGAACACTTACAATCACAAATGACTCTCTGCCAATTAGTGATCTGACCTACAATTAAGAGAAAGGAAAAAAAATCACAGCCACAATTTTCTTACTCAAGTAGTCTCTTTACCAACATCTATGATTTTATTAAGGATCAAGATGTGGCAAATATTTCCAGCTTCATATTTAAATCAAATGATTCCAGTTATAGGCACAGCAGTTATGTTTACATGTAAATATTCAAAAGTTTTTCCATACCATTTTCTCTCTCACTGAAAGTGTTGATTCTTCCTCCACCTTTCTCCACCTCCATCAAACAGCGGGGCTTTTTCTTGTCTTGGGTCAGATTTCCATTGGTCTTTAGTGGTCTTGTCTTCAACGTGCTGATGTGGTGAATAACGGGTGTTTGATAGAAATACTTTGCGCCTTACATAGCTGTTTCTCGACTTCTTAACATACGTGTTTATAGATTTTGGTGATGCTTGGGAGCCTCTTTGAGGAGGAAGCCTTTTTGTGTTTCCACTTTTTCTCCTAAAGACACCACCAGGAGTAGAAGCTGACACTTTGGATGTGGACAGTGTTTCAGAGTGGCGGGAGGCCGTGGTGCTGGGCTCTCTGTTCACATTGGCTGGACGCTTCTGTACAGTGGTTGGTTGTGTGAAGGTATATAGAAGGTCAGCTGTGGTATCACCCACAGATCCACCATTTAGAGAAACGCCTTGAGGATCCCGGGTTTTTTTATGTGTATCACCAGGTGGAAACCTATCAGAACTTATAGTCCTGACTTCAAAGTTCTTGGACATTTCTTCATTGCCAAATAGTTTTGGAAAGACTTTTAGTTTTGAGTTCGGGGGAGAGTTAGTTGGATAACTTGCATGAACATCATCAATCTGAGATGAGATCCCCCTCTGGGTGGAATCTAAGCCACGAGAAGGTGGAATAGGAGCATAGTCATTCATTGGTTTTGGTTCCTGAATGGCAGACACTAGATTCTGCCTGGACAGGCCAGATTTCTCATGTTTTGCCTGAGCACTGTTGGACGGACGGGAAACACTGACTCTCTGGTTTGGGAGATAGCCATCATGTCTGCTTGACTCTTGAGAGCTGGAGGGTTTCACACTGAACAGGTAAGATCTGAGCGGCAGCTTTTTGCTAAACACTTGATCCTGAGGGTCATGTGGGCCACTTGCTTCGACACTCACGTGACTGCTTCTCCTCTGAGGTGAAAGGTCAAAGTTGGAACCAGAGGATTCAGGCAGGTGGATGATGGGAGCGGAGTTTATATCGTTTGATTCCTTCCCAACAGTGGGTTTATATATCTGAGCTGATTCGTCAGGTCTTTCCTTGTGTTTGGATACATCTGGCATGTAGAATTGCCTTCTTGGTGCTCTAACAAATATGCTTTCACCATAGGAATTAAAAGGCTTCTGTGGAGACAGGACATCACTTTCAGTCATTCTGGGCAGCTCCTCTGTTTGGAAATCTCTACTCTGTTGATACCCAGTTAAAGAGTCTCCACTGGGAGATGAATATGTTGGTTGTTGCATAGTTTTCTCAGAGGATAGAGGATTTACAATGAATTTCTTACTTGAATAGAAGCTGAGATCTCGAGATGGGATGTTTGTGACAGGTGATGCAGTCACATGGCTACTGAAAGAAAGGGACCCTCCTAAGAAGTAGCCAGGAAGTTTTGGTTCAGGGAGGTTGTGGCTTGTTGACTGAACTTCATTTTGCACATCAGCAGCACTTGAGAAAATATCAGGGTTTTCCCCAGAAATGCCATAATTGGCCAAACTTCCATAATCACTTGAAACCTGTTCTGTGGCTCCTAAATCATGCTGCGAGTAGAAAGCAGAGCTGGAGCCAGAGCCTTGGTCGTCATAACCACTGGGAGAAATGACACTTTCAGTGGAGTCGACGGGATTGAAGAAAGAGAGGCTTTCACTTATTGGTCTGTGGTCGTTGGCATCTGGTTCACTCCAGACTACATTTTTACTGTGGTCATCATGGGCTGATCCATCCTGCACAGAATTAGACATGGAAGACTCTCTGTTACTCCTTTGAGCATCAGAAATCAACTCATTTTTCATCGTCTCTCGAGCAGTTTGAAAATGTCCTCTTGAGTCGCTTCCTGGTATAAAATAGGAGCTCTTCATCGTCTCTATGAACCGTCTGAAATCTTTAATTGTTGGGAAGCTGATGCCCTCCACAGTTTTCACGGGTGTGTGCTGCTTCAATAAAACACCGAAAGGATGTTGGGTGCTTTCATATTTCTGAACAGCAGGAGCAGAGGGAACCGCTGAATAATCGTCCTGCTCCTGTCCCGAGTCTGGTTGGTGTTGCACCATGTTTTCACCAGGGCTGGTAACATCAAAATGAACCGGTTCACTCGGAGGGGAAACAAAGCTCTGGTCCCCTGTAAGCTGTGCTGTATCCTTCAAGTCTGTGCTTAGAAAGGCTCCAGAGCGAAGCTGGTTTGAGGTTTGTGGGTTCTCATCGACATAGTAGCCAAGTGCAATATTCCAACCTATCAGGAAATAAACGAACAATAAATTCATGTGGTTGAACATAGCTGTGACTAAAGATACAAAAATAAAAAATAGAACATACCTTTCTGTGGAGGAAAACAAATGCAACCCCATAAAAACAGAGTGCAAATCCGAGAAACCCTGAAAAACAATCATGAAAGAAAAACTTAGAATGAGGCAAATTGAATCAAAGATACACTCTTGTGTCTTATTTACCCAAACAGAAGATCCATGGCAGCAGCAACAGACTATTATATAAAAACTACCAGACCAGGTAACAGTCGACCATGCTCTGATCTGTCTCTCTCCAGAGAAAGTTTGACAGCAGGAAGACGACAGGGAAAGAGACTCAAACATTCAGACTGATCACACAGATTGCTGTGAGGTGATTGCAGGCAGGTGGTGCAGTGTGAAACCCCAATTAGACGAGCAGTGGAGCATTTTCTCATGTGAAGGCTTAAATATCTCTCAAATGAATGCAGAAATGTATCTGAAAAATGTGTATCTGCCTCCCTCTTCATGCCTTCATATAAATCTGTGCATCTTGAATATATAAATTATAAATTATTCCTATACATCCAGTCCACTCATAACTTAAAGTGAGGTCTGACCACAGCTCAGTCAACACAAGTCCTGAACCTTCTCATCCACTCTGCCCTGCTCTCTCTCTTTTCCTCCCCACATGAACTACCTGCCGAGTGGCTGCAACAACTGATAACAGCACGTTAACTCCAGATGAATGTTAAAAACTCACTAAGAATATCAACTCAACAATTGAACAATTAGGATGTTTAAACCTCTGTTTACATAATTATGTTCACCCATCACAATTTCACTCTTAGAAATGTTTCAAGAGAGAGTGACTCAGGTGGAGCTTCAGGCAGAAACTTGACACACATGAATGAAAGTGTTGAACATTTTCTCTGGATCATTGTTAACAAGTGAGCACGTGCATGAGGATATTCTATTTCACAGATTCCCTTTCACCTCCTCAGTCATTTCCATCTCAGGCCCATCACATTTCCGTCGAGCACTCGGCTCTGTCTCAATGTCCAAACCTGCTTCAGCTGAGAAAATCCTTAGCGTGAACTTATTTGACATAATGATTCAAATTAATCCATGAGTATTATTTCAGTGTTAATGATTCCTGTCCTGTTGAGTAGATGCAGGCCTCCGACAGCCCGTCTGCGTACCCGTCCTCTGAATTAATGATGACCTGTGTCCACAGGAAGTGGAAGAGTTTCACTGTGCAGAGCAAGAGAGATGCCGCAGTGCTGGCCCTGAAGGTTGACGTGAGAATGAAGCACTTTGAGAGGAGCTGCCAGCAGGCTGCAGTCACCCAATGGTTCAAATGGGTAAAATTACACAAGAAGACCCAGGCTGGTAGGTGACCTCCGAGTATTTCTGAGTGAAAAGAATTTTCATGAGGGGTGTTAGCTGAACTAATGTGAACTGACTGTTTTTGCATACTGTGCCTCTCATGTTTAACGCCAGAGAAAACAGGCGCTGTGGTAAAGAAATGTGTCCAAACTGAAAGTCTTTCCTGTCAATAACTTCTCCCCCGCTGTAAACACCCACTCCTGTGACTCATTTTGTCCTCTGTACATTCACCATTAACCTCTGAGACGTGGCTCTAATGTTAAAAGCCAAATTTGTCTCAAGATTCACTAGAATGCTACTTTGTGATCATGATTTTATTGCTACGATTTAGCTCGTAAGTTATCCTCGGCCAAAAACAGATGCAGAATTCCAAATACTTGTGTTGTTGAAGAGATGTTTATTTTCTTTCCAAACTAGCTGCTGTTGAGAAACTTGAGAGACTTGTAAACACCCGTCGCCTTAAACGCATCATAGCTGCATGGAACAATGCCGCAACGGAGTCAAGGAGAACAAAAGAATACTTTAAGGTACTTTTAATGCGGAATTTGATATGAAATGTTGATTTCTAGAAACATTCCTCATCGTCTTTGTATGCATCTTGCAGAGGTTGGATATGGGTTCGTCCGAAAACGGCAACAGAGAAAACCAGACTGGAGAAGAATGTGACCGACTCTCCATGCTCCCTTACAGCCTCTCATTGAAGGTAGTTGATCTTAAACCTCCCAGTGTTCATGAAGTTCACACGCACACTGACACTGGCCTTGGCTTTCAAGCGTGGCTGCTTCATTTCTCAGCTCTCAAAGGAGTCGATGATGAGATCATACAAACCTGTTACATAATACTCAAAGTGGACTTCACTTGAACATATTTCCAGTCTCTGAGAGGCCAGTTGGTTAAAGTCAGTCACCACCGACTACGTTGCAGTTTCCCGACCACCTTTCAGCACGGAGAGGACCATGTTTATAAGACGAGATCTGTTGCAGAGTTATGGTTTCATGTGTATTCATTGTAATATTTTTGTAGATCTTATGTAATCGTTGAAGTCATTTCATACCAAACCAGATCTCGATTATAAATATTTTGAAAACCTCTTACTTCCCCACTCATCTAACACTGATGTGTTGTGGCCCCTGTTTGCTTTGGATTCTCATTTGCTGGAAATGCGAGAGCAGTTTTTTGGCTTTGTTTGCTCTGGCGTTTCTGTCCAACACCTCTCACAATAAATAGTGCTCCAGCGTGCCTATGTTTGGAGCGAGAGAAAAGGGCTGCTTGTTCACTGTGCCTTGCAAAGTGGCAGTGCCAGAGGTGGCAATAAAAACACCACATCTGGGTGCCTTACTGTCCCCCTGACATCGGCCAGATTTTTCCAAGGCGAGGGTTGGTTATGTGAAATTAAAAACATATGGACCAAATGTCAGTCAGAGTGTGGAAGTTGTTTAATTGCACTGATTTGTGGATATTTCTCATAATATCTGACACAGAGGAAGTGTTAGCTTTTTTATTTTTAACATTTAAAACATCTGTTATTTACACAAAGCTTGAACACAAGTCCAATAGGAAATGATGTCTCTCCTCTTTCATCTGACACTTTTCAGCATTATCATGTTTCTGTTTTTTTCAGATCTTTCAGTATCTGGAATTGGGAGACAGGTTGCATTGTGCTGAGGTTTGCTGTGCATGGAAAACTTTACTCCAATCCAGCACACTGTGGAGTCAGGTCTGTACAGAGATTTATTCTTGTATTTGATTAAGGGAAATGTTTTAAATCATAATTATAACAGGAGTTCAAATGCTTCTTCATTTTCATCCCTGTTAGATCAACGTCTCTGTAGAGAAACACTGGATAACCGACAGCACAATGAAACAGGTTCTGCAGAACTACCGACCATTTGTGATCTATCTGAACCTGCGAGGCTGCACGTCACTGACATGGACCAGCTTCAGATGTATCAGTGAGTTTTCTACATCTTAACATACCTTTTTTTGTTGTTGTGGTTTATACCCAGGTTTCACTTATGTGTGCATTGCAGGTCATGATTTAAAAGTAATAATTACAAGACAGTGAATAAGTTGACAAGTCTTATATTTGGATTACACAACACTGACGACACATAAAAGCAGCACTGAAAAATATAGTTTCTCCATCTGATACAGACTGTTTTATAATATTGAAAGGAAATGATAGGAAGGGAAACACAAAAAAAATCAGGGTCCCGGTTTTATTTTCAGGACAGTCTGAAGATTGTGTATTTCTGCGGAACCCTCAAGTGGCTGGGCTCCAGCTCCTCCTCCTCCAGCTCTCCTTGCGCCTCCATCGGCGTGTTCCACAGCCTCGGGTCTGTTTGTTCTTGGTCTGTTCTGCTGCTCTGTTTGTCTCTTGGACACACTCTGAAGTAGGATTTCACATAGGCCTCCACCTGTTCCCCCGTATGTTCAGGAGGGGAGCGACAGATGAGGCCAGAGTGCCTCACTCCTGGGTGCAGACGCAGCCAGTACACCATGTAGTGGATGCTGAGGAAAATGGAGTCAGATTTTTAATAAGGATTTGCATTTGTGGCCAATTTATTTGTACAGATTTGAGCAGGAGATCCCACCTGTAGTCACACACCCAAGGGTTCCCTCCCAGTTTTAGCTGTGACAGG
Source organism: Hippoglossus hippoglossus (assembly GCF_009819705.1). Classification (NCBI taxonomy): domain Eukaryota; kingdom Metazoa; phylum Chordata; class Actinopteri; order Pleuronectiformes; family Pleuronectidae; genus Hippoglossus; species Hippoglossus hippoglossus. Next base: position 10,289,045 of record NC_047156.1, on the reverse strand, counting down.
AAGTAAAGGTCTTCGAGAACCCCGTACTTGATAAAATGGAGGCTGTTGTGTGACAAGTCCAGCTCATGGAGGTGCAGCAGCCCGGACAGGGACGCTACGAGAGAGACAAGACAGAGATTCATGGGCAAAGCATCCACTGGTTTCTCACTTAGCATAAAACATTTAGTCCTATTGCTGTGTAGCTGTTTAGTCAAGAAAAGTAAACGTCAGTGGTGCAATCAAACTGAGATCGGATTGTAGAGGCTCATGTTCAGTTTATTCCTGAATCAGGAATTCCTGGGAACAAAAGTCAGCAGCAGTTGCGTAACATGCTCTCATGTTATAAAATGCAGCTGTGTTGGTTTTAATCCTGGGTGTTAAAAACTGACACACATATTGCAACATTCAGTAATAATGATTCACAGATTTACAGGAACAATAATATCACACACACAAGGTTTTACCTGTGTCGATGTGCTCTATGTTGTTATTACTGAGGTTCAGGAATCTGAGGTTCCTCGCTGTTTGGAAATCTTTGGCTCTGAGATGACGGATTAAATTGTTTGACAGATCAACACGAACAACGTCCTCTGGGACACCTGCCGGCACCTCAGTTAGACCTGAACACACAGAGGGAGGGGTTATAGGGGGTCGTCAAATACATTTGATTATTTACGTCTGCTGATAGATAACTTAACTAAAATCGCATGCCCCGAATTTATTTTCTTAATTCATTAGATCTATAAAACTTTACCATCCAAATCTGTCACACCAAAGACTGCTCTGAGAAATCCAGTTGAGTTTTGCACTGTGAGTTCATACAGACGCTGTGAAATATGCTCTGCCTCTATCCATGACCTGAGTTTGACACTAATGTCCAGGCCTCCTGCCAGTAGGAGACAAATAGCTGTAACACATTATTTGATTTAGTCTATTCTCAGCTAAATTTTAAATACCTCTATATGTTTTGCAACAGACTTGTTCTGAAATAGTGGCCAAACTTTGTTTAACTGGTGCTTTCCAAGTTGTTCATAAGGTGACAAATGACTTTAACATAGAATCAGTCAGATGTGGAGGAAGCGAGCAATATAACATTGAATAAAAAACACCTGCCAAAACCAGATGTGTCCCTCTGCCAACTCTGTGCCTGGCTCCTTCAGAGAATTTAAAGTTTATTCATTCCAGTAATATTTCATCATGAGCAAACAAACTCTCTGGCTTACACAAGTATTTCATTTAACCCTTCTGTTCCATATGAAACGGTCTGAATTTCATAACTCAAAACATATGGGATACAGTTAATCAGCCATGCTAACACCAATATCAGATGATGACAGACTTGCCTCGCTTTTTGCAGTCAATTCGTATTTGGGGGAAGTGGTAGGTGTGGCAAGATGTGGTGATGTCTGGTTTGCTGCGAAATGGAACCGGCACCAAAGGGCCTGGGGTGTCCGTTTGGTCGCCCTGTGGGAAACCGGTCGGGTCTGACGCCTTGCAGAGTAACTCAGGATCAATCTGCTTCAGCTTCCTGTCTTTTAGCCTGATGGGCGCTGCACACCTAGCAGAGGAAACACAGTTGAGTTATGAATCAATCGAATGTGATATTTGGAGGCAGTTTGTCATTCTGCGATTCAGTGATGACTTGTTTGCCTCTGGGATCAGAGCAGTAGATCACACTGTATCATCATCCATTGGCGTAAACATTCACCTTGCATGTTTTCCTAAATTACGGTTGCTTGGGACCTGAAGAGTGATTATAAGACCGTCCATCGAGCACAGACAATTCCAGGGATTATGGTGTAAACGCAGGTAGCGGATGTTTGGCATGGGGATGAGGGCCTCCTCGTTAAGCGTTTCCAGACGATTGTGCTGCAGCAGCAGGGTTTTAAGTTTTGCCAGGCCCTGGAAGGCCCCCTCCTCAATTGAAGAGATGTGGTTCTGCTGCAGGTCCAGAGTAGCTAAACTCTCATATCCAAAGAAGGTCCCCTCACGTAGGACTTTGATACGGTTGCTTGCTAGAAGGAGGTGCTTGGGTGCTTTGGACCAGGTTTGGGCGTTGGGAACAGAGGTCAGACCTCGGTCCTGACAGTCCACGAAGACGTCTCCGGATTCTGCCGACTCCGAGCAGTTGCGTGACACAAGCCTGAAGGCGCCTGATCTGCTGTGACGCCCAGCGCTTCTGACCCTGACAGTGTTCAAACACAAACAATGATAATTAGAGTCTGTGAAAAATGGACTGAACACATCAGACTGAAGTCTAAATCCATACCGGCCGCCTGTGAGTTTGTGTCGTGCTCCTTTGAGGCCTCTTCCCTTTCCCGACTTTTTCATGTCGATGCTCGGGAGCAGGAGGAGGAGCAGGGAGGCGAAGAGGAGACTAGAGGTCATATGCATCCTCAGCTCTGCAGGGTTTGTCTTTTCACTTAGAAGAGCTGGAGCCAAAGCAGAAGTTTGAAAAGTCTTAGAAAAACAGGCTTGAAAACAGAAGCAATGGGTCAGCAGTGTTATTGTTGATGAAACAAAGCTGCTGCCGTCTCTGCACAGAGGCTGCACATTACATAAGAGATCGTAGCCGTCCAGGAATGTATGTCTTGAAACAAGAAACACTATATATCATATAATGTCATATATCACTATCATATTACAACCTACATCATAGTCATTGAGAAATGTGTTTCCAAAAGAAATGGACTGCACATTTGAATTAACTGTTTATCTGCCCTTTACTCTTTTCCTTGTTTTGTCTAAGGTGAATGCAAAAATCTCCAGGAGCTCAATGTATCAGACTGTTTTAATGTCACAGTAAGTAAAACACTGTTAAGACTATAATGTTTAGACGGTGATAAAATCCTAAATCTATAAGAAAATCCATCTTCTTCTCATCACAAATATTACTGTTCACACTTTACTGTATGTTTGCTAACAATTTAACATTGATAAAGTATTGATAATGATGAATTAAAAAATAATGTCCTTTAAACATGTTCCACGATTCCTCAGTGTTCATCTTTATGATCATCATTGTTTAGAGATAAGAGTAAAATCGCACTTGTTCAGTATCTTATTACATTTTCACCTCGGCCAAGGAGGTTATGTTTTCACCCCAGTCTGTTTGTTGGTTTGTATGTTGTTTGATTTTTGACAAGATTACGCACTAAAAAGGGGGCTGTATGTGTCAGGAAATATTTTTTTTATCACTTTCATTAAGATTGTGAGATATAGCGTTTTTCCAACATTTTCACCATTTTCTCCGAGAATAATTGAGGGATCTTGGTGAAAAAATCCGGCACATTACAGGGACTGATATCTATGAGGGTGTGAAATTTGGTGCAGTTCTAAGTTGTTTTATTCATTGTATTGTTTATACATTTATTCTGTCTCAACCCCCAAAATATATGAATCCTTTTTTAATGCACCACTGATTGTGATGGCAACACTTGACCCTGTGCTCTTTAACAGGATGCGATGGTTCAGGAAATTGTCGAGGGCTGCCCCTGCCTGCTCTACCTGAACCTTTCCTGCACTCTTGTTACAGACAATACTCTCAGAGAGCTGTCCAGGTAAAACTCCAGATGTGGTAAATCCATCAGACGTTGTGATTAGAGTTGTGCTCTAGTACACAGCTGTGTATCACTGTGACCTTTTCCTGGCCTCTGGCACTATTTCTCCCAGAATTATCCCCATTTGTGTTTGTCCACCATAAAGCAGCCTGCTGGGTCGTATTTCATGCCTGAAAGCAGAGTGTGTACAGCCACTGTAATGATTTAGAGGAACAGATGTGGGCTTCACAACACAACAGGCTAGACTGTGTGATTGCATCATCGACAGATTAGTGAAACAACAGTTACAGTCATTAGCTCTCTCTCTCTCCCTCTCTCTCACAGGGGAACCAGTGTTGCGTAAAATGTTCTCGTATATATTTCACATTGTCCCATGATAGAATTTTGTTGAGAACAACATTAAAACATCTGTTATTTACACAAAGCTTGAACACAAGTAATTAGTTTCTTAGAAATGAATCTAACAATCTGTTTTGAACAGGAACTGTCTCAACCTTCAGTACCTGAGTCTCGCCTATTGCAACAGATTCACAGACAAAGGATTTCTGTACCTGACCACAGGGAAGGGCTGCCACAATCTCTTCCACCTCAACCTGTCCGGCTGCACTCAGGTCAGTTTGTTGCTCTCCTCTCGGTTTGGTTTATGGTCACAGCTTCCACTGTAGATGCAGAGTCTGTCTTGGATAAATCCAGTCCCTGCTGTCTGCTCGCACGTGTCTCCTCTCGTTTCTGGCTCTCCCCCTGGTGACTGTTTGCACTCATTCAGTGGTTCAAGCGAATGGATGAAAAAGTGAAGGAGAAGCAGAGTAAAAGGCAGCTGTGGCCAAGCGGAGGGCTGGGTTTAAACAATCATCTCTGGCCCACCCACTCAAGATGTGCACACTCCATAACATGAGACACATGCGCCACAACATAAAACACGCTCTTCTCTGGAAACGTGCGCTAGTTTAGTTTGGATCCAGATGTATGGCTTCACTTTATGGGGCCCAGAGAATGTGAAGACTGAGGAAAACAGCATCCAGGAAAATGATTCAGATTCCAACGTTGACACACATTTTCCCCTCTCTCCTCCCAGATGACTGTGAATGGATTCAAATACCTGTCAGCAGGATGCCCTTCACTCAGAGAAGTTGTGATCAATGACATGCCCACACTGTCTGATAACTGTATCCTGGTGAGTTTCTTCATTTCTTACGTCTCAGGTTTCTACTTCCAAGCTCTGTAAGGGCTGCGAGAGAAAATAAGGAATAAATTAGAATAGAATTTACTTAGTCAGCTCATGCATAATTGTATAACATGCACCCTTAACCCCTTAACCCCATGAAGCAGGGACAAGTTTGAATCTTCCCTCATCTCTTATAGGCACTACTTGCCAGATGTCGCTGTCTCTCTGCCATTTCTCTTCTGGATGCTCATCATCTTTCCGACATCGCCTTCAAAGCCATCAGCGAAGCAGCATCGCTGAAGAGTTTCAGTACAGAGGGTGAGGTCATGTTTCATCCTCGAGCCTGAAGTCTACATATACACATGAAACGATACAAGCTGAATACAGTCGTTCTGTCTTTAGGGAACTCCCAGCTCTCAGACGTCAGCTGGAAGGCTTTGTGCAGAGGCTCGCCAGGCCTCCACAGACTCCACGCCGCAAAATCTTCTAGAATGACCGACACCAGCCTCAAATTCATGGCCACCCTGAAGAAACTGCAGTACCTGGACATCTCACTTTGCAACAAGTGTGTGTTTGTAGCTGCTGAAGCATCATACGCTAGCTTAGATAGATAGATAGATAGATAGATAGATAGATAGATAGATAGATAGATAGATAGATAGATAGATAGATTGATTGATTGATTGATTGATTGATAGATAGATAACTTAATAAATCCTTGAGGGGAAGGTAGATGAATTGAGATACCTTTTGTACCCCCCCCTCACACAGCCATGTAAACTGATTCTGTGGCCTTTTAGTTTGTCCGTTGTTTCGTGCGGCCTCGTCCATGATTGTCTGTAGTTTTGCCTCCATTCTGTCCTCAGCCACCAAAGCACCAGCCTCTTTAATCAGTTTGCGTCGTTAGCTTTGATGCTTGCCCTCCGGGGACACTACAGCATCAAAGAAGTTGCTCACTAAGATGGTGATGTCATACTGTACATGACGTAATGTGCGTTTCAGGGTGAGTGATGCTGGGATCAAATATTTGACTGAAGGCTGGTCAGCCGCCAAATTGCAGGAGCTGAATGTCAGTCAATGCAGTCTCATCACCGACATCTCTGTCATGAGGATCGCAGAAAGGTAGACAAAACAACTACACACATGCATACACGTAACGGTCTGTTGATTAGTGTCACACTGCAGCTCTTTTGTGTGTCTGTGTGTGTGTGTGTGTGTACAATCGATCAGGTTGTGTAAACTCTCCCACCTCAACTTGAGTTACTGTGCGAAACTGACCGACGCAAGTCTGGAGTGGCTGAGCGGCAGCTCCATCCGCTCTCTTGACCTCAGAGGTTGCAACATCCAGGACCAGGTATCATTTAGATGTTTGTTCTCACACTCGCTTACAGTCACACATTCCTGCAGAACAGATAACGGACCTTTGTGTTGAACAGTCTGTAACTTGGTACTTGTGTGTTGTTTTTTAGGGGCTGGCTGCCATGGAGGAGATTAACCTGAGGACATTAGTGCTCGCAGAGTGTGTCAAAATCACAGATAATGGCATCAAGGTAAAAAATCCAGTTAGAGATTCAACACGTGGCATTTTTATAAACAGTTTAGAGTTTTGATGAGTTTATTTTGTTCTCCAGTGTTTGTTTATGTCGACAGTTGACAGGAAATAAACGTACTCACTGTTTTCTAGTCAGTTCTAAGAAAAGTCATTATTTCCTTCACTTACTGTTTCTGCCTACAAACAGATGTGAACATGTGGATGTGACATTTTATTAGTCTACTTGGAGATGTGGTTTCCATCATCACAGCCATCATCAAAAATCTCTCCATCGTTTCATTTGTTCCCCACGACAACAGACCCTGTGCCAGAACATGACAGATCTGGAACATGTAGATGTGTCTCACTGCGTCGCTCTGTCTGACCTGGCCATTAGAGCCTTTTCATTCTACTGCAGGAGTCTGTTCACACTGCGGATGTCAGGCTGTCCAAAGGTACACACGAACACACATACAGACACACACATGCAAACACACTCTTTTAAAGCCTTAAATGTCTTTTTGTGTTTCCCCTTGTCATGTCATGTGAAGAAAGATGAAGAAGAGCATGTACAGTAGCTTGAAACACGGTGAATCTCCAATTACCTTCGCCAAGGAGTTTCTTTTCACCCCTGTCAGTTTTTTTGTTTTTTTTGTTTGTTCGTAAGCAAGATTACACAAAATCTTCTGGACGCATGATCACAAAACTTGGTAGAAGGATGTAGGATGGATCAGGGAAGAACTCGTTTGGTTCAGATCTGGATCAGGACACAGATCCAGGATTTTTTCCCCCCTTTTTTGAACATTTTCACTGATTTCCAATGGAATAAGTCGTGGATCTTGATTTAATTCAAGCAAACTGATATCTTTAAGTGTGTGAAATACTCGTTCAAAGGCACCTTGTTATGTTGCCCTTCATTTTTCTCTATTCACATTGTTTCATTGGTCCAGCACTTATTTGTGTTTTAATGTGTGCATTGACTTCCCTCTGCAGTGTCCTTGTCATTTCATGCCACGCCTTCTTGTTTCCTCTTCCCTGCCTCAGATGACAGATATGGCGATGCAGTATCTGACAGGTGGAGCTCAGTACCTGCGAGAGCTGGATGTGAGCGGCTGCGTGCTTCTCACAGATCGCACGCAACGACTCATAGAGAGGATCTGTCCCCCGCTGTGCTCCATCAAGATGACCTGCTGCAGCAACATCTCCAAGTAGGACACAAACTAGACTTCTAAAAGAGGTTCGCAAAGTCCTGCATGAGGATGTTTAATGAGCAGTGTGTGTGTGTGTGTGTGTGTGTGTGTGTGTGTGTGTGTGTGTGTGTGTGTTCCTTCAGGGCGGCCGCCTTAAAGCTGCGGCCTCGTGTGAAGCACTGGGAGCACAGCAATGACTACTCTCCATTCAAGACGAGACAAAACACGGGCAAAGTTCGGCCTCCAGTAACAAAGCCCGTCAAGACTATGGACACCTGGGAAGTGGTGGAGCACTCAGTGATCACGAGATTAGCGCGTATAGAGAGGATATAAACAGATCTCTATTAGTGCTGTAGAAAAAGAGGGATTCCCGTAGCATCACTGTCAATCAAATCACAGCAGCAGCACTACATCATATATTTGTTATAGAAGCATTTTCGACAAACCAACACTAGAGATAATTAAATATCAGCCGCACCTTTCTGTGAGTGTATCATTTCTGTGTGGATACAATCTCAGACACTACATTTGTCGCCTCCCTGACACATAACACTTCATCAGCTCCTCACATTGGAATGTCCTGTACTGCTTTGAGTTTCATTCTGCAGATGACAGTTTGCTTCCACATAAATACTTTCACATTAACTTTGACCCTTGTAGGCTTTTCTATGTTTGAACCTACATGTTTTCCTCAGGGGTCCCTTTTCCTTATACAGCTAATTTATTTTGTACGCATGCATTTCTTGTGCTCCACATTTATTTCAGTAAATGTTCAGCCAGCCATCAAACATCTGCCACGACTCAATTGTAACAACTAACTAGAAGTTTAAAAAAAAGCATAATTTGAACTTAATTTTCAATGTAAAACTGAGCTGGTAATATTGATCTGTGTCAGTGTAACCATATTGGATTCCAGATTGACAAACTTAATTTAAAATGCTCTTGCTCTTATCTCTTGTTAAAAGAAACATAGTTTTAGATGACACAGATACAATCTACAGTTGAGCTGTAGACACAATTCTGAAGACGACTAGATGGTGTTAACCACTGAGAACTAATTATTTATCACAGATGATCCACAGTGTGGTGTAGACACTGCAGGGACAGTGTAGCCGGCCCTATTTAACAGTAAAGACATGACTTTTGTTAATATATAATAATTTGTGTAGCGTTATACTTTGTTCTTGCAAAGCTTTATCATTGTTAATTTGTTAAACCAGATATGAAGCACTTTAAATTTGGACTCAAAAATGGCAGCGCTCATCAAATATTTTTCTAATTTTGATTGCTTGTCCAGCGTCTATGTTTGTGAACACATTATTGTTCCCTTTCCCTTTAAAAGTTTTTTGTCTATTTATGCTTATTAAATTAAAATGACGTATTTTAATTTTAAAACCTTGATGTATTGCTTTGCACTTGATTTCATTTCTACTGTCTGACAGTGTGTGGATTTGTTTCATGTGAAAACTCATTCTGGGACATAGATGATGCTCCACTGAGACGAAGCTCATTATAGTTGAAAAGTTCAGATCCTGTGCAGTTCATCAGTTCAATTCAGGCACTAACCTGAGGCTCTTTTGGGATGTGCAAAGAGGATTGTGGAAAATATGTTTAAAGATATAAATATTCATTGTTAAGATGAACATTTTCATCAATAATATTCAGAACAAACCAGTTGTAAGTTACACAGTTTACTCCCCGCCCTCAGTATGTTATGATACAGTATGTACAGTGATTTTAACCCATAGAGAACATTCGTTAAATACTATGGACATCATTTCCTCATCGACAGCACAGTATATCCTGAGCAGAGAGTAGAATGCGTCATTGAGGTAAAGGTCTCTGTCTGTAAGTGTGAAGCTTCGATGCAGGAAAGAATCCTGTCAGTCATAACTCAGCTCCCCAGCTTCAACGACTCAAACCAGCTCTGTGTCTTCAGAGTGACAGATCCTCGGTCCGCCCGAGCTTTCACCCACCGGTCAGCTGGAGACGCTCCATTCAGATAACCTGAGAGGATGTGACGGAAACAGAAAGGTATTTGTTTAGGGTTTAGTTAATTACCCCTGTTTGTTTTGCAGCAGGATTACGTAAAAAACTATTGGACGGATTTCCATGAAACAGTGAAAGGATGAAACCTGGGCCAAAAAAACCCCCATTAAATTTTCAGATCCAGTTTGTGTTTTGTTTTTTTGCGAGTTTTCACAATTTTCCTGAATTTTGGGTATTTTCCTACATTTTTGTGAAATATTAATGTAGAAATCTTGATTAAAAACACACTTATAGGACTGATATCTATGAGTGTGTGCAATTTGGTGCAGCTTGAATTTAAGGAGCCTGTTGTTGCATTGGCAGAGATCCTCGGTCTTTCATGAACAATCAAATAAAGCGTGATCTAATTAAAAGTAATGGTTTACCAGTAACTGTGGTTTGGCCTTGAGCTGAGTTGTTCTCTGCTCCATCCAGAAAAACATCTGGGCCGATTTCCAGCGCCGCTCCACAGAGCTCCACCCCGGCTTTCAGCGAGGATGGCACACGGACACACACCGCTCCTGCGTAACAAGGATGAATGAGAATACAACTCGAAAGGTCGCTATGGTTCATCAAATGAATATTCTCCTCGCACCGTGTGTTTACCTTCCTCACTGTGGAGTTCAGCACTGCCGCCATCTCCCACATAGACATCAATGCCTCCGCTGTGAGAGGAAACTTCCAGGAAACTATTCGAACCATCTGCGAAAGCAAAGCAAGCCTCACGTGTTTCGTTTTTCAGCAGCCACTGATAGAAACCATACGCAAGTCATTGTGTAATCAGTCAGCTTACAGTACCTATGACTGTATCTCCTGACACGTTCTTCACGGAGGCGTCACCTTTGAATCAAAGGCAGCACAAGGTCAGGATTAACTCAAATAACAAGCTGTCAGATAATTTAAAGTTAACTGTAGGTAAACAGAGACGTAAAGATTGTGGAATATTAGAGACACAGCATATACTCCAAAGTATCATAAACCGGAATTACTGAAGTTACGGGATAATTGTTTCCATGGATTCTGTGATGTGAGGCTCAATGGTGTCAGGAACAGATTAAAATTCTACGAGGATGACACACATCATTCTTCTCGTGTCATGGAGCTGTCTTTCTTATTAGATCACCTCTTCCTGCAATGGGTTTACAGCCACCTCCAAAACAAGCAAGTACAGAATACATGGATAATTGTGAGCACATTGCAGTTAAACGGACGTTGTTGGGTCATAGCCCAGAATTCCTCGCGTTCCACAGTCCTGCTTTACCGACCAAGTTAACACAAGCCAGATGTGTCACACGACGCCACATGAACACTGTGGTCCCAGATGTCACATGTTACCTACAACAGCTACAGGATATTTTATTTTATGTTCTTACCAACTGTTTTAATCATTTTATTGTGTTTTACTTTTCTTTTTTAAATATTTATTCAAATATTTGTGCTCTAATGTTGTCTAATGCTGTGTGATCTTCAAATTGCTTTGAATTGTTTCCCATTGTTTGCACCTAGTAAAGCAACTTTAACTTTGTTTTAAAAAGGGGCTAAATAAATGAAACTATTATTAATATTATTATAATTATTACTATTTGTGGCAATGGCTGTAGCTGAAGTTGTAGAGAGGCTCCTCCTCCTCCTCCTCCTCCTCCTCCTCCTCATGTCAAAGTGTTCTTGAAAGAATGCTCCCCCCCACCAAAAATGATTTGTTTTATTGGAGACCAGTTGACATTTTCACATGATATATTTCTTTCACATTTTTAAGGAAATGCGACTTTTAGGACTCTGTGATAGATAAACATATTCGTAAGGTCTTTTTTTTTGCTATGTTCAGTATGTAAAATCTTAAAATTCAAAGTATCTCCAATTATTTTATGACGCTTCCTCCCAACATGAAAACAAACCCTCATGTTTGGTATGATCATAGCTTAAAGGGTTATTCTAAGAAAGTGGACATCTTGCTATTAGAAGGGCTCAATGACATGGTTTCCTGTTTATACCTTGAAGTCAGGCTCCCAGGCCCAGTTTCTGAATATCTGTTAATTTTGGTTCTTCCTCGACCTCCTTTTACCATGGACTATATTATTGACCCTTAACCCACTTCTTTGTTTGTTTGTTTTGTTCTAATCTATGTTTTACTTTGTTGTATGCATTCATCAATTTTTGGAAAAATACACAATATACTTTATGGATGAGAGGCGGATGCTACTGCTGGCTCACCATGCACGTGCCCCAGCTGTACTCTGCCTGAGCACGAGGAGATGCAGCTGGACTCGGCGTAGATGGCTTTGACCTTCAGAGGCCCGTGTTCTGTAGAGACATTCATCCTGGTGCCCTGGAGCTTCTTGACATCCACAGCCTGCGAACACATGCGACCCATCACTGCACGAGGCCACAGGCAGCTGATGTAGTTAGACATAAAGCTAAACACATGAGGACAAATGAGTGTGGTGTCCTTCATGCTGGAGCGAGACCTTCCGTGATGTCGCCAGTGACACTATAGGAGAGTTGTGTCTTAATTTTTTTTTTAAAACATGGTAACAGCAAACACAGTTTACAGTTTAAAATAAATGGAGGACAATCTGTCTGGTGATTTTCTCAGGAACAGCTTATTCAATAACTTCACAATCGTCACTGCTCTTCTTTGGGTCCTCAGTAATACACCCAGAAAGTTTGATGTCCATCGGATGAGCTATTGTTAAGAACATTGTAGGACACACACACACAAAAACAGACACGCACACACAGACAGACATGCCTGCAGTCATAGTTGGACAGTTATGGATTGTGTGTTCAGGTTGCTGCTGCCCCCTAATGTCTGCTGAGTGCGAGTCCAACAAGTACCCAGGAAAAACACACTCCTACTTACACTGTCTCCACGCGTGCTGATGTCCACGTTGCCGTGGATGGTGCCCACACCTGTGACATGTCCCCCACTGGACTGCACCTCCACCTGATGACTCTGAGGGACAACAAACAGCAGTGAGACGAGCCGGCGGGACAAATCTCTCTGAAGACCTAACCCGACGAGTTCTCTCCCTGATGCTGTAGCTGCTTAGTTTGGAGTGTCGTCCGCCTCCCTTACCATCCTTTCAGCTAATAAGGTCATGATAGCATTCACCACTTTTTAGTCAGGAGATTGATATTGTTGAAATGGGAATCCCCAGCTCCACCTTTCCACACGAGCTGGATTAAAGAGGTGGTGTATTTTCTCAAACTGAAAAAATTATTCTAACACACATTTGAAAAGACCTGGAATCCCTTTTTGTCATATGTCAATAGCGCTGCCTTTCAAACTGAAATTTGTATGTGCCATTTAAAACCATAGCTCTTATTTAACGACAGTAACTACAGGGTTTTCTTGCTTGTTTTGGATGTTGTTTTTGAAGTCATGCATTTCCCTAAATGTCATCAATACACCTTTTGAACAGATGACTAATTTGAAAGCAGCATAAAGTGTCTCATAACTGCTGATATCAGCCTTTAAGAGCCAAAATGAGGGCTACACCACATCAGGGCCTCTTCTATGTATCTTTTGCAGTATCATCATTAGTTAAAGTTTCATGCCACCACCCACCTTGACAGATTCCAGCAAACAGTTTCCTCTCTCTGTTTGCACCTTGCAGATGTCACACTCCATTTTCCTCACACTCACGTTGCCTCGTCCTTCAGTAGTAATGAACAGATCTGACACACACACACACACACACACACACACACACACACGTTATTATTGGAGGATGATCAACCACAAGTCTCATATGTTCCTCCAGTGACCCATCACCTCACACTCACTGCTTTTAATGGGAGCAGCCACCTCTATGGACACGCTGCTGTTCACCTTCTCTGCACAGATGAGCAGCTCTCGGCTCCGGTCATCGTACCGCACGTGTAGGTGATCCAGACCGACCTCCTGCTCGCCGTCCGCCGCGTGGACCGCGACGAAGGCCCGGTCGGCCTCCGGGAAGGTGTGCGGGTCCAGCGGGCGGACGGAGATGCTGCAGGAGAGCCGAGCCCGCACCGAGATGAAGGGGCTGACGGTCAGATCCCACCGCCTCACGGGCTGCTGCGCCCCCTGGTGTGCGGGACACCCGGCGGGGACAGAGGTGGAGAAGGACCGCGAGGTGTGTAGAGGACACCGGGGGAGAGTGAGGGACCAGCGGCGGAGAAGTACCACACCTCCCCGCTGAGCTGCTGAGCTCCAGAACATCATGGTCCCCGAGGGATGAACCAGCTCATCCACACTTTACACTGTCACAGGTTAATGTCAACACACAGGGAGCCGCCATTCAGGCAACATGGTCCCCAGCATCACACTGAGCACCATGAGAACAGACTTCCTGTTGGAGCTCTTCACGATAAAAGCGACATTTACAATTTTAACAAACAAGCAAATGATCCAGCAGCTTGTTATGTTCAGTGCTGGTATCCGTGAATAATCTAAACATAAATAGATAAATACATTTCAACTGGAGAATATAAAGAAAGTGTTAAAAATATGAAACAATTGGTTAAAAAAAAAAGAAAAGAATAAACAGCCACTGCTGATATTTAAAGTAGATTTTAAGAAATGTTAAAAGTGGAATTTGTTGTTCATACAAACACAATATGTTTTTTTTTTTGTGGTATATCAATAACTTTCATACGATGTTTATGTAATTGTTTGTAAACATGTTTGCAAAGTTAATTTAGAAGTAAGTGGCATGTAAACACATACATAATGAGCAGAACCCCACTGTAAGCCCATTATTAGCCCTTATTAACACATCAGTTGATATAATTTTTTATGCTATACATATTTTACATGCCACTTTTTTTTATATAATTCAAATGTATATTATTTGTAATAGTTCTCTTTTGGTTTGAGCAACTGTAACCAAAGCATTTCTGATTGTGATTTTATTTTGAAGGCAAATTAATTAACTTTTGGTCTGGCTCAGTCTCACACTTCTCACTTGACAGACCGGATGTACAATCTTGTGTAAACACAGCCACACCCCCTTCTGGTTTTGTCCAATCAGGATGCATTTCTAAGCAACTCGTCCTCACGCAAAGGCTCTATGGAAATGGAGGCCGAGTTTCTACAATTTATATCTGACCTGAAGAATCTGTGGTTGCTTTTTTAATAATGTTAACTTAAAGGGTTAGTTCACCCAAAAACGAAAATTCCCTCAGTATCTACTCACCACTTTGCCGATGGAGGTGGTGGGTGAAGTGTTAGAGTCCACAAAACACTTTTGGAGTTTCAGGGGTAAACAGTGTTGCAGCCAAATCCAATACAATTGAATTTAATGGTGACCGCTTCTTCAAACGCATTAAAAACAAAAGAATAAAAATATAAAATTCCTCCAAACTGCTCCTGTGGTGTCGCCCAAGTGTCCGCAAGCCCCGACATTCAAATTTGACTCGAAACGGCGTTATTTACACCACGTTTTAGCCTTAATGTCCTAAAGAGCCCAGAGGAGAATAACAGCCGATATTTAGACTAAAATCCCTTGTGTGAATAACCTCTTTACGTATGAAGAACTGGTCGCCATTTACTTCAATTGCATTGGATCTTGCTGCAACGCTGTTTACCCCTGAAACTCCAAAAGTGTTTTGTGGACTCCAACACTTCACCCAACCCTCCAACGGCATAGTGGTGAGTAGATAATGAGTGAATTTTCATTTTTTGGGTGAACTATCCCTTTAAGCTGACCCTGTTTTAAGCAGGAAGTCTACATATCTGTTTACACACAGTGGGGAGCGTGTCTGTGATCTTTCTTTCTTTCCTCCATGTTCATATACTGTTATCTGCGTGTTATTCAATGCACCGGTGGTTTTGTACTGTAGTCACCAGACTACACACAAGTAAATGCAATTAATTCATGTCATCTCTTTTTATTCATCTTCACAAAACAAACTTCATTATAAAACATCTCAAACAGCTTCAGTCAACCATCCACTGGACTTCCAGTATTGTAATAATAAAAATATCAGTCTCTTTGGCTTCATACCCGTCAGATTCACACAATCGTCATAGAAAAATAAGAGGATCTCTCTCTCGTCGTTGAACAAATCTCTCTCAAGTTATTTTACATTTTCTTTAAAAAAAAAAAAACACAATGTACTTGTGATTATAACCTTTGTAAATATATACATCCCCGTTTCATTCCCCACCAGGCGGCAGTGTTGTGTTGATAGTGCACTTTAACAGTGAGGAGAGTGTGATGAGTTTTATGAATAGTATTATTATATATGATATAAACGCAGAGTCATGGGGTGAAGCCTTTGGGTCTGATCATCATCCGGACACTTTTAAAGGACCTCCTGTCACTGGAGGGGTAATACTCTGTGGAGATGTTGGCCCATGTGCCCCAGAAGATCCCGTCCCGGACTCCCCGGTACTTCCCCACATAGTACCTCCCGTTCAGGTTGGCAGCCATGCAGGCGTCAAACCACCAGCCGGAGCTGTAGTAGGCCCCGCAGTTCCCGGACGGGTATCGGTCGTTGTCCCGGTCCGGGGTGGTGAACGGCCGCTGGTTGTGGTCGTAGCTCTCGCTGAAGCGGAGCGCGTCCCCCGCGGTGCCGGAGTAACCTCCCACCGTCAGCCGGTAGCGCAGCCGCTCGCTGGCCACCCTGAACTGCGCGTACTCCGCGTGCTCCCTCACCCCGTCGAAGTCCTCCAGCTCCACCCGCAGCACCATGTCCCTCTCCCGGGTCAGCAGGTGGATCATGGTGTTGCCCAGCCAGAACTCCCCCCCGCGCAGCTGCCCGAAGCCGGAGCGGTACTCGGCCCAGGTGCGGTTGAAGCTGACGCTGCCGTCGAGCCTGCGCTGCAGGAGGGTCCATCCTCCGCCCTCCAGCTCCATGTCGCAGAGGACCGAGAAGCTCCGGCTGCGGATGTCAGGGGTCACCAGGTACACCCCGCTGAGGGTCTCCCCTCTGAGCATCTGGTCCGAGCAGTCCCTCCTCACTGCACAGGAGGAAGGTTGGAAGTGAGAATAATAATAAAACCTTTCTCTCTTAAAACAATACAAAAACAAATCCTTCTTCTTGCTTTAGGCCTCTGCAGGTGAAGACATGTTGGCTGAGGTCACACGAGTTCAACAGGTCAGAGCAGAAACTACTTCATCATAGCTCAGTGTTTCTGAAGAATGGAAACTCTGCCCCCATTATAGTGAGATACATCACAGTAATGACTACACCTCTGAATAATGACTCAATATTTCAAAAATAATAACTCAATGTCTCCAAATAATAACTCAATGTCTCAAAATAACGACTTAATATCTTGAAATACTGACTTAAAATCTAATTATAAGGACTTAATCTCTCAAAATAATGACCTAATATCTCAAAATATCAACTTAGTATCTCAAAATAAGGACTTGATATCTCAAAACAACGACATAATATCTCATTTTAAATCTCATAATTTTGATTTAGCATTCATCTTTGTCTTCTTACACTGGCAGAAATGGGCTTCTGTTCTAAGGCCACCACAGTGAATTCCCCCCCCCCCCCCCACTTCACTCTCTTAAATAGTGAGAATTTACTTTGTATTGTAATTCACCATTATCAGTATTTGTATCCAATAATTGGCATTGTTTACACAGTGCTGATATCTTTACCTCTAAACCTAATTCATTTTTCACATTTTCTGTTAAACTCATTTTCTTTCACTTTTAAACAATAAGCAATCTTTCCTCTGCCTCCTTTTTCCGGGCTGTGAGTAGATTATTGACCAGATACCACAGAGGATATATTCAAAATAAGTGTCAGTGATAGAATAAGAAACACATAAACTGAGTGTTCAATATTTGTATGTTTTGATGTATGAAGTGTGTAAAGAATGAGGGGACCAGATGTGATAATCCCCCTGATCTGCACCTGTGTCTGCATGAAGCCTGAACTCATTTGAAGCCAACTGCATCACTGGCTGTTCCCCACGCAGCTCTGCAGGATGTTTGTAACATGTCAGCCTGTGAAATGCTTGTGGTTTTATCCCTTATCACCACGCACATTGTGCACACATATGCAAACTCCTCCTCTGACAAATAGCCTTGATGTATGGCACAAAGATGATCTCACAAACCATATAGTTATACTATCCTCTTTTATATGAGGATCATTAGGACTTGCCATGTGGGTCTCGTAATAAAATCCTGTCAGGTCGGCTAATGCCAATTTACTTTTTTAACAAGAGAGACAATAATAAGGCACTGAAATAATAATGTACAACAGTTCCTCAGCAGTTCTCTATATATTTATCTCCGCCAATGAGTTTATGTTTTCATCTGCATTTGTTTGTTAGTTTGTTTGTCTGTTTGCAAGATTACACAAAAAACTGCTCAACAGATTGTTGCGAAACTTGGTGGAACCTGATGTGGTGTGAGTAGGAAAGAAATTATTCCATTTTTGTGTGGATCTGGATCAGGGGGCGGATCCAGGAATTCTTTTTCACTTTTTTTTAAGGGGCCTGATGTTTATGAACGTGCGTAAATTGGCGCAGATAAAAATCCAGATGTGAATTTAAATATGGTTTCATCAGGGGACTGTTGGGCCCTGGTGGAGGTATGAACTGGACTGACTGCCATTGTAGTTTTTTATGTAATGTTTCAAGAAGACAGGAGACGTTAGGGATATAATTTGTAAATATTAAAGTATTTCATTGTGAAATTGTTTATGTCTTCTCCCTATAGATTTCGAGCTAAAGTGTATTGATTTGCTTTTGTGAGCGAATATAAATAAAGCATGATTACAATGTTGTGCATGGTGTTGCAAACCTGTGTGATCTGCTGCCATGTCTGTTCGGCACACAGATCGAACAAACGTGTTGTGACAGTTTGAAATAATATCTCTTGCCTTTAGATGATGTCCACGTTGGTAGTTTGTGGTCCGACCTGCTGCCTCCCTGGTTGTCCTCAGGAAGCTCTTTCGGACGCATGATACTGGGGAGAACCGGCACCTGGTTGATTTTTACACGCAGCTCTCGTGCACTCGGAGTGGACGACTCAGCCGCCGGGGACTCGGGGCCAGAGGTGACAGGGGTTGTTGACCTGAAGTCAGGGCTAAGTGTGGAGGTAGTGTGGGCTCGGGGGGAAGGAACCGGAGTGGTGATTTTGTCTGGATGTGGATTTTGTCTGGGAGCCATTTCCTCCACATGGTGACGTATCGTGGTTTGTGAGCTGGAGTCAGCGTTAGAATCGGGATTTGGCCTTGTGGATCCTGGACTGGTGCTAGCGATAACACTCGGGAGGATCCTGTGGATGATTTTGTTTGGTCTTGTTGTCATTGGGATCGATGAGGGCTGTCCGGCTGTTTGTGGCCTCAGATCAGACGTAACCCTGCTGTCTGGGCTCACGGTGAAGCCTTGGAGGAGAGCGTGAAGCAGAGGAGAGGGTCCAGGCGCGCGGCTGTCGGAGGTCATTGGACCCGGAGTGATAGTTTTTTTTGTGCTGTGGCTGAACTCTGTGTCTGCCGGGGAACGAGTCGCCTCAGCAGTCTGTTTTATAGCACCAGATGTAGGTGGCACGTGAATTTGAGAATTTTGGATGCCATCTGCAGTCGTCCCGCTGATGTGGGGATCTGAATCTGTTTTGGTCTTTGGGCTCGACTTTAGTCGCACTGCTGGTTTTGTCCTTTGAACAGATGTTGCTCCTGGCATCAGTGTGGGCCCGGGTGTGGTGGGAGGCCTTAGTTTGGATGTTTTGTTGGACTCTGTTTCAGGGATTTCATCAGGTACAGATTCTGGTTTAAGATCAGGCAGTTGGCCAGGTACAGGTTTTTTAGACCTCTGATTTGTTTGAGGTACTTGGCCAAGTTTAGGCTTCACACTGGGTTTAATCTTTTTGCCAAGTTCTGGACGTTTTTGGTAAGGTTTCGGGATCCGGCCAGGTTTAGGGTTTTGTTTAATCACAGGGGTTTTCTTGCTGGGTTTAGGCTTTTTATCAGAAGATATACGATCATGTGAAATGTTTTGTCCAGGTGTTGAGTCTCGGTGAGATTTAGACTCAGGAGACAGATTTTCATCAGATTTTCTCATTAGTTCTGTCACAGACTCTTGCTCAGGTTCTGCGGCCTTGAGCTTAATTGTTTCTGCTTTTTCAGATTCAGGCGTGAGATGTTGGTTTGATTTAGAGGTGAAGTCAGATTCAGCTTTTTCGTTACTTTTCGGCTTTTTCTCCGGTTTCTGCTTTGGCTCAGGTTTGTCTGCTTTAAGAGGACGATTTGGCTTTTTCTCTGGTTTCGAGTTCAGTCGCTCAGTCAGAGGATCTTTGTCAGAACCAGTTGCATTTATCGATACAAGTCTCTGATGGGATGTAGGTCTCTGGACAGGAGGTACAGACTTGAGATGAGATTTTGGTTCTCGAGCATCTAACTTGTTTTTATCCGTTGTGAGGTCTTGATCATGTTTAGGCCCTGGATTGTTTTTCACATGTTGAAGTGGAGCTCTCTGGTCTGGTTTTTTAATTATGACTCTTTGAGGATCTTTGCCAGGTTTGGGTTTCTGCTCGACTGTGGGTTTTTGGAGCGAAGGCTTCTGCTTTTGGATGTTCTTAATTTTTTTGTCGGGTGAAGGTGCTCCATCAAGTTTATGGTCATTCTTAGGATTTTTTAGCTTACGGTCGGCTTCAGGCTTAATTCCTGGTTTATGCTTTTCACCGGGCTTTGGTCGAGGTTTCACTCCAGCGTTAGTGTTTGAGCTGGCGTTCTTCTTTACTGTCCACTGGCTGCGGTCTTCCACTCCTGTAGTTGTAGTTGTGTATAAATTCTGATAGGGAGTTGAGGTGGTTGTAGCTGCCACGGTTGAGATAGATCGATCCTGGAAACCTGCCGCAGGTCTCGGACTAGTTGTTGATGTGAACCTTGTAGTGCTGCTGGTTATCTGTTGTCCGGGGATGCCCAGTGTGCTTATTGTTGTTGTTGTTGGCGTATTTGTGGCCCCAACATCTGTCTCTGCATCAGGGCGTGGGTGCTCAGAGATGCTGGTCACATCACCGTCTGTGCTCTGGGTTGTAATTCTGTGAGCAGCTATCGTCATGGCTTGATTGTCGTCTTGGATCAAACGTGAACTGGACAGAAGACGAGGAGGAGGAGATGACGTCAAGGTTGTGGCTTTGTTTGAGTCCACGGAGTCATGTGTTGGACTAATGGGAGCTAATGGAGTCTGGCTGACTGAAACAAAGTCTGTCCCTTCACTCGCTCTGTTGGACGTTAAATCTTCGTCGCTGTCTCTCTGTAAAGTCCCGACCATTTCTTCTCCCTCGGGTTTGATCTCTGTGCCCATCTCCCCGTCCTCCCCCTCCTCCTCCCCCTCTTTTATAGTCCTCTGTGTTGCTGCACGCCCAATGATTTCAGTCTGTTTTGCTTTCTCGTTATTTTGCTCCACTCTTAGACCCCTTTCCATTTTCTTTTTCCTGTCCTGCAAATGTTGCTCTCGCTCCTTATTTGTATGCTCATCGTGGTCCTCAGACATCTTTATTCCATCACTGCCCCTGTTTTCCTCAGTTTGGGTCTTTTTATCTGTTTCCTTTGTTTCATCTCGCCCCAAGTGTTTGTCACTTTCTTCAGTTTTCTCCTTGTGTTTGTTATCACTAGTCGTCTTTCTTTCTTTCCCACTCTGCAGCTTATCCACTTGATCTCCCTTTAAATCACCCTTTTTGTCTTTCGCTGTACCTTTTTCAGTCTCTTTATTTCTCTCTCTCGTCATGTCCACTTTTCTTGCCTCTCCACCAGAAGTTGGCACCTTTTGCTGCCCCAGTTTGTCCGTTACCTTTCCCCCCTCTGTTTGAGTTTTTCCATCTTTTAATGCCACTTCTAATAAGGTTTCTGTTTTCTCATTTTCTTTTACGACCACTTCACTTCTCTCTCCCTCTGCTTTCCATTTCTCTCTCCCTCTCTCTTCTAAAACTGTTCTTACTTCTGAGTCGGTGTCACCATCTACCTCCATCATCATTTCCACTTTAACCACATCTGTTCCAAACTCCTCTCTTAAATCTTTTCTGTCATTCGCCCACTTCCTCTCATCCTCCTGTTTATCTGTTCCTTCATTTGTCGCCACATGCTCTCCTTCTCTTTGCGTTCCACACACTCTCTCAGTTTGTCTTACTGTACAATCAGCGCACATCTTCCTCAGTTGATCCACATTGTCCTTCAGCTTCTGCAGATCCTTCATGATCTTCTCCAGCTCTCTGAGCTGCTTTGGCAGATGAACAGTCAGTGGTGGCAGAGTGAAGAGGTAGGGGCATGTGTCCTCCTCCTGCCCCGGTCCGCACGGCCCCTCAAGCTCAAGAGTTGCAGCGCAGGGCCCCAATCCCCTGTCTCCCATGAGGTCTCCTTCACCAGAGGCCCCTGTGGTCCGGGAGAGGCTCGACAGGGCCAGCAGGGTCCCATAGACACAGAGCGCTGTTAACCTCATCACGTCCCGGGAGTAAAGACTAAAGGGAGAGGAGGGAGAGAGCGTAAAAAAGATCCACCTCAGTTTGTGAGGCACAGTGACAGTGAGAGGAGGGGGCGAGGTGGGAGGGAGAAGAGGAGGGAGGCAGAACTGATGGAGCTGTTCAGTGGAACGCAAATCCCTGAGACACGAGGAGTGAGACGCCCCGAGAGGAACACAGGTGAAAGTGATGGTATCTCTGAGATAATGGATGAGAGGTGTGACACACGGGGGGGGGGGGCAGATATGAGGCAGAGTTTGTCATAACAGCTAAATCAATCATGAGAAAGCACAATGGTGAAAACATTAGAAAGTATATGCCTTATTCTCCTTCTATTATTACCTTTATTGAATTTAAGGGGGCTGTTGGGCCTGGGTAAAGGTACGCACACTACTAAAGGCCATTCTAGTTCGTTTATGTGATTGTTTGTCAGCAGGGTTACGCAAAACAACTGGACAGATTTCCTTGGAATTTGTTGCAAGGATGGGAAATGGGCCCGGAAAGAACCCATAAAATTTGAGTGCACATCCAGGAATTTTTTATCAATTTGTTTAACATCGTGGGTTTTTTCCCCCCAAAGATTAATTCATGGATCTATCAGAATTAAACGTGGTTCTATAAGGGGACTGTAAAAGCTTGATGGTTGAATATGCTCTCAGAGTTATTCTAGTTCCATTTCAATTCATCCTCATTCTAATCACATCATTTAATGAAGACCATTTGTAATACATACTCCCTTCATGATGTAATGATAAGTATATTATGAATATGCATGTGTGCCACAGTTGCCTTGGCAGGCACTCCTCTGGCTTCCTGTCAGTGGTCTATAAACATGTGAAGGACAGATGCGACAGGTCAAACTATGCATTTCATACAAAGTACTGGCCAGAGCCAAGAGTTTGTTCCTCAGATTTGTAAGAACGTATTTCATTTTAATGTAAGCTGTGTGGTTCAGTTCAGCTTCTGAGTTAATAGAAACCAGGAATGTCAGATTTATCGGTGAAGGCTGTTTGATTCTCATGTTGTTCCACGGGAGAGACACTTCTCATGTACTATTGACTCTGTTCAGACAGTGCTTATCCTTGAATCATGTAGAAAGTGGAGAGAATCAGTGAGGCAATCTGTGTGGGTAGAAGCCAAACTCACTGTGTACAGACAGTAAGGTCTATGAAGGTTTTATCTTAGTCATTCTAAGCTAAAAGCCCCAATCTTGGAAGTCTGCATATTCACAAATCAAACCAAATGAGGCATCTGCTTAGCGGGGAGTTTATATGATGAGGCTTCAGTTTATCATATCCAGGATGTAAATGTCAGTCCCACCACGGGATATGAGAGATGAGTGATAGAATGTCATGTCTGTGTTTCATTTTTCAGACATTTGTGCACTTTTGATGCGTGTGAGGCCACTTCAATTGTCCTATTATGCCTCTGTCCTAACCATAGCCATTGGCCAGAGGCATTCTGTTTTCGAGTTGTCTGTCCCTCCGTACGTCCATTTATCTCCTTCTTGTGAACATGATAGCTCAAGAGTGCCTCAAGGGAATTTTCTTCAAATTTAGTACAAGTGGTCACTTGGATTCAGGGATGAACTGATTAGATGACGGAGGTCAAAGGTGATCGGTCAAGGTCACAGTGACCTCATGTTCTCGTGAACGTGAAATATCAGGACTCGAGGATGACCCGATTAGAGTTTGAAGGTCAGAGGTCAAGGTCACTGTGACGAAAACACGTTTGCCTCGTTGACACATTATTTTAAGAACGCCTAAAAATAATCCTTTCAAATTTGGCACCAATGCTCACTTAGACCCACAGATAAAGTGATTACATTTGGGTGGTCAAAGGTCCTGTGGCCTCATAAAACATGTTTTTTTGGCCTCTTGAACATGATCTATGAAGTCTGCCTTAAGGGAAACGTGACCCCCGTGTCTCCGTCTGTTTCACTGGACATTTGCTCTGACTGCACGAAGCTGGAGAGATTTCTCAGCTGTCCTTTAATAATGACAAAGGAAATCAGTTGTTTAGTGAGAGGACTGTGGGAAACTTCACATATGAAATGAAAAACGAGTCAAAGTGGAAGAGAAAAGGCTCAGGATGGAGAAACAAGAGCTTAACAACTCTGAATGCCACCATAAATTCAAGTTTGAATTTCAGTCCAGTTTTTCACTTTAGATTTTATTTTTTAATACATTACAACTAAAGCCTGGTGGACTACACTCAGCCCTTGTAGTGAATGAATAGACATAATAGTAGCAGTCTATCCAAGCCTATATTTTGACATTTCAAGTTGGACCCTTCCTCCATGCTAATGCACCCATGAGCTCATCTGAAATTTGACGACAGGATGAAAGCCAGGACTAAAGAATCCTTTCACCTTCTGCAGGCCCTTCAATACTACAACACTTACAATGGGAAATAGTGTGAGAGAAATGTTTACACTCTCAAGAGGGCTCTGTCAGAACACTGTACCATATTGATTTACTATCATCATCCACATCTTTAACAGCGCAGCCAAATCTCAGACGGTCGCTGCTCAGCCACAGTGAGTTATCCTTGTGCCTGAAGAATGAAAATGATTCGAGGTTAGAATATGGATGATAAAGGGCAACAGGGTTTGTTCATTTGATATTAGCCAATCTAAATAAATCCTGTGACTCAGCTGCAGAGTACACTCAGGAGCTCTTTTTATTCCCTATAATACCCTCTCTCCTGGCTTTACCCATTTATGGACAGCAGGGTTTTTTTTTCTCCCCATGGTGCCCTCTTGGGATACAGTGTTTTGAATTCCCCCAGTGTACTGACTTGGCCCGCTCTCTGTCCTGGATCGTGTAAACACTGTGCTTTTTTTCCACACAGACTAGAATAAACTTCTGACCATCAGTCTAGTTTAGCTGCCTGCGCTTCCTGGCAGGACGCTTCATCTCCATCCACTTTGGGCAGAGGAGCCACTGTCGTCGTTCACGTCTGTTATGTGCATAAGTGTCCCATTTCCAACTCAGTGAACCCAGCGACTGTCGTCACGGTGCAGCGCCAGCCTTTTGTAAAACCACACTCAATCTGCCCGCCTGAAGGTTTCAAACCTACCTGGGGAATGTTTTTCTGCTGACTCACTGTTTGCCTTCTGAGAACAAATAAACATATTATTTTTGGCAAATCAAATGATACAACACCTGCATTAATCCTGTGGATCAGTGCGTATCTGTTTAAAATTAAAGCAGCATTCCTACTCTTTATTGTGTCTATCATACAGACCCACACACACGCATATTAATATTCACTTTAAATCTCCATTGCCAACTCCTTAATTCTGCTGTAACTGATACATTCCTTCTCCATGTGTGAGAAAGTATTTCATTGGTCGATTGACCGATAGTGATTCATAAAAATGAAACAACTAAGTGTCACTCACATCTGGGCTGGATTTCCTACAGCTCGCCAACAATAGATAACGTCAGGTCAATTTGTCTGTTCCAAAAGCCTGGACGTCATTAAGACGTGGCTTGAAATTAATATATTAGAATCCTTGTCTCAATGAAGGATATGAAAAGCAGGCGTAACGTGGGAACAGGTTATCTGCTGCCGATACCTTCTGCTCAAAGGGATTGAACCCCGGGGTGAAAGGGGACGTTTGTGAGACGCTGGCATGCAGGAGAAATAAACTGGTATCTTTCCACAATGGACGAAAAACAATTTTACAGTTATTATAAAATGTGTATAAATTAAAAGTTGCCGTGAAGTTATTTGGTTTTCTGTCACGTCATCATCCCGATGTTCATTATGGTTGGATCTGCTGCATAACCAGCTGTGGTTAATCATGTATAATACACAGTGAAGAGTGGATGTGGGTGCACAGAAAGATGGGACCTCCCAGTGTGTTGACATTTCCTTCGGTCTCTACCAACTTTACTATACGAGGAGACTACAGGCTGGGGATGGTACTACATTATTCACAATACTAAAGGTCTGTGTGGTGAAGGAATGTATTCAGATTCTTTAATTGGGTAAAAGTTACCACATTACACTGGGGTGACTGTGGCTCGGGAGGTATAGAGGGTTGAGCGCTTACCAGAATGCCGGTGGTTTGATCCCCTGTGTGTCAATTCTGCAATTTAGTCTTGAACTAAATATTCTGCCTTTTTCACAAGTTTGGCAAAAATAAAAAAAAATCTACAAAAAAGTTCCTGAAGCACAAATATTTTGATTATATGTATGATGTAAATTATTTTATTATTTTATGTAATACTGATGCAGTGATGAATAAGAAGTGTGATTTTGACTGAATGATTTTATAATGTTAGATTCATTTTTAACAATTTATTTATATGTATTAGATCCTCTACAAACTAGTTAAAGAAACGTGACGAGTGAGTAGAAGCCACAATATTTCCCCCTGAACTCAAGTGGAATAGAATAATTAAGTGTTTTTTAAAAAAGTGCACTATAACGTCAATTTTTCTATTTGATTACAGCACTTGAGTGAATGTATTTTCCACCAGGGCTAAAGGATTATTCACTTTGGGCCGCCTGATGTTATCCTCTGAACTGTGTCTTCTTCTCTATAGCAACTGTTTTAGTGTCTTTGCTCAGTGTAACATTTGCCCAATAAACTATTTGGGTCAAAATAAATAAACAAGTCTCATTTTAGCATATGCCAATGTCAGCACTGATGAACACTGTGTACACATTAAGACTTGGACTTCAGAGGCTGCAGATTTGTGGAGCAGAGAAGCAGTTAAATGGAAGAGGACAGAGAGGTTTGACAGAACAGACAGAGAAATATGACTTTCCACATTCTTATAGGATTTGTTTGAATTTTCTGTCACGACAACATGTTCATTCTCATCCAAGTATCTAAGTGGTGTGTTATCATAGGATTTCCTTGAAATTTGAATCACATAATGTTTATAACAGTGCTGATATGATGACTTGTTGTGCAGTGAACACAGCTGTCAGGCTCAGTGGGCCAAAAAAAGGACATTTCCATCACTATACTGCCATCTAGTGACATTGTAGGAAAGAGCTCAGGATATACAGTCAGTCGATGCATTTACAACTAATGAATACATTAGAAACTTTGACAAGCAGCAAGAAATTGTTAAATTTGGAAATCAGACATATTCTCACAAAACATCTTCAGATCAATTAAAAACATGAAATGCTTTACTCTGGGGGAACAAATTATTGGTCAATTATCTACATCCATATATGTATGAATTATGTTTTACATTTTCAGCTAATTTTTGTAAATAATAAGATTAAAGTGAGGGGGGGAAAAATGTAAACATTCAGTCCCTCAGAAATATTTTCCAGGTGTGAATGAGTCCAATAAGAAAAAAGGTGACTATCAATAAGTGACTTGATAGCAGGTGTTTCATCTCAACAACTGGGCTCCAGTGTTTGTTTTTTGAACTCATTTTGAAAAGTTCGAATATAAATAACTCAACATCTGTGACTACATTGTTTGTAGTCACAGATGTTTCTCAGTTATATTCAGTCAGTCTAAGTTCTACTCAGTCAGTGTAGCAGTCAGTCAGATGGTGTGTTGTGTTCAGTGCAGTCAGTCAGTCAGTGAGTGTTGTGCAGTGTGTGTCAGTGTGTGCACAGCCAGTTGCACACAGCGTGTTGTTATGCAGTGTGTGTTGTGTTGTGCAGTGTGTGCACAGCCAGTTGCACAAAGCTTGTTGTTATGCAGTGTGTGTTGTGCAGCGTGTGTCAGTGTGTGTCCGTGTGTGCACAGCCAGTTGCACACAGCTTGTTGTTGTCACTCCGCTGTAAACACTCTCCTCCTCCACTCTCCGTCCTCCGTGCGTCTGACGCAGCTCACTAAGCTCCGCCCCCAGGCTGGCTCTCACGCACCACTTACGTCTGACCGTAAAAAATAGAAACTTCCAAGATGGCCGAGTCCGTGGACTCCATGCATTTCGCAGCAAACAGCAAAACAAATTCCCCTAAACCCCTGATAGCCAAGCGGCCGCCGGAGAGCCGACCGCAGTCTTCCAGCGACATCTACCCGCCGCCCCCCAAGAAGGTCCGGGTGGAGGAGAAGGGCCTGAAGCACCGGAGAGTGAACGGAGAGGTGTGCGCAGGGGAAAAACACAACGGGAAGCAGAGTTGTGGGAGCCCAGCGAAATGGAGTTTCGGCCCGGCCAAGGCGAGCCACTCCACCGCCGCCGCGGGGCCAGCGACTCCCGCTCGGAAAATCTTCAAAATCAGCAACTTCCTCGCTTCGCCCGTGAAAGTGAAGAAGGCGAAAGAGAAGCGACACAGGGAGAAGGAGAAAGGCGACGAAGCGCAGCGGAGCTCCCCCGCGGGTGTGGAGAGACTGAGCCCAGCTAGCTGCCATACAAAGACCGAGAACGGCGACGTGAAACCGCTCCAGGGAGGTAGGTGACCACGGAGCGGTGCGCTGCCGCCCGCTTAGCGGCTGTTAAACACCCACATGGGAGGAAATACTGTGATAAAGGCGTTTAGTGAATTATTACATAATTCTCCGAGCCACAGGCCCCAGTGTTTATTAGGCCCAGATGGAGATTTATACACGTGGAAATGTTTTCTCCTCAACGATGTGTCTCCGCATGGATGTAAAAGTGTTGTCTTGTCGCCGCCTCCCCGCAGATCACCGAGTGAAGGAGAAGGACAGAGAACCGAAGAAGAATAAAGAGTGGAAACATCACAAACTGCCTCCTGCACATGACATCACCAGGGAGAACGGAGAGGGGGCTTCTCCACTGAAAGGTACCGACTCACATGTTACACGGACCGACGGGCATTCAAAGTTATTTCTCACTATTCCTGGATGACTTTGAATTGTGTGTAATTACTTTAATCACTTTGCTGTGTTGGCCACACACAGTTAACAGGGTTCTTCTAAACAGCACCACAGTGGGATCTGTGTATGAAAGTGTCTCTTTGTATTAGTACAAAACAAATTAAATGAGTGCAGTCGGATTAAATATCTTATTCAAACATTAAATCTGAATGAGTGAGACAATTTTTAACTGCAAACCAGAAACACTAGACACATTAATTTAGTTTGTTAAAACGTAACCTGGTGGAATACATTTCCTTACTTCTGTTCAAAGTTTTTGAAGTTGTGATGTAACCTCAAGTTCCTCGAAATCTTCATCTCAGCAGAGCTATTTGCAGACATGCACTGAACTCCGGATAATCTCCTGAAACTATCCAAAGGTGCTGTGTGTGTGTGACAAGGCAAATGTCCAAGTCAGGCTTTTTCTTTTCTGGCTATTGTCCGAGTGAGCCCATGTGAGAATACAGCAGGAGATTATCCAGAGTATTCACTTTGAGCGAGTGGCTGTTTGACGACAGACGCGTATTTAAAAATCCCTAAAGAACACGAAAAAGAGGTGCCATAGAAGACACAGAGGAAGATGTCAGCTTGGAGAGATAACGCGGTTTGAGAGCTTGTGGAGATAAGAGCCGGTGACTATGTTGTGTAAACAAAACCATGTGATCTCTTCAGCAGGTTTTAAACATCATGTCCGGACTCCTGCTCCTCTCAGACACCAGCCCTCACCCGAGAGCTCAGGAAGTTTTCCTGTTGTAGGGAATGTGTCTGACTCGTAAAAACCCCGGAGAAAGTCAGGAACAAATTGTCCAGACATTTCCCAGAGTTCATGTCTGAAAACAGCTCTACATGTTGTAAGATTTAAAAGTTGAACCTGAAGTGTAAACAATTTCTTATTCTCTCTCACAGAGCCTCAGGAGAAGCCCAACGCTGGTTCAGAGGAGGACCTCTTGCTGAAGAAACTCAAGAAGAAGAAGAAAAAGAAGCACAAAGACGGGGAGCGGGGGAAGGAGCGCTACAGCCGACCCAAAATGTACCATCGTTCATGCCAGACGGTTTGTTCAGGAGTGTCTCTGGGTCTGCCCGAGTTCCTCAGTCGAATTAATGGGAACAACAACAACAACAGCAGCAGCGACAGCAGCAGCAGCAGCAGCAGCCTCCTCCACGCAACCACTGCTCCACAACAACACTACCAGGATCCTGCCGCTACCTCCGCCTCCATCTCCACCATGGTCAGGGACAGGCTTGGCTACAACTCCCCGCTCCACTGCACCCCGGCGCCGGGCCTGTCCGGTCTGGAGTTTAGTCGCCTGATCCAAGTCGAGCAGCAGGCCAACGGAGGGGCGTCTGTGGCGCACGCCTACAGCGAGCAGCTCGCCGCTCTGTCTCCGGCCGAGATGCAGCGCTTCGCTCAGGAGTTTGTGACCCTGTCGTTCAGCGAGGACGAGGCCCAAGCTGCGTCGTTCGTGATGGGGATCATTCATGGAGCGGCGTCCTACCTCCCAGACTTCCTGGACTACTTCTCCTACAAGTTCCCCAACGCTCCGGTGAAGATGGAGGTGCTCGGGAAGAAGGACATAGAGACGACAACCATGGTCAACTTCCATTCTCAGGTGAGACTGTTGTTTTGTGTTGAACGGGTGCTCAGTGTGTGTGTGAGAAGGTGCTGAAATGTGCACTTTGTGTCTGTGC
The DNA here is from genome assembly GCF_009819705.1 of Hippoglossus hippoglossus. Classification (NCBI taxonomy): domain Eukaryota; kingdom Metazoa; phylum Chordata; class Actinopteri; order Pleuronectiformes; family Pleuronectidae; genus Hippoglossus; species Hippoglossus hippoglossus. Next base: position 10,258,685 of record NC_047156.1, on the reverse strand, counting down.
AGTGTTAGATTGTAGTCAGGAGGTATGAGCAGCTCAGATTCACCTGTTACACACTGAAACAACACTTCGACACTTTCAGGTTCTCTGTGCGACAGTCTTGTTGTCGGGGAGTTTTCACTCTGATTTTAAATCCATCCCCATCTCTGTGTTCAACGTGTTTCAGGGGCCATGTTGTGTTTGGAGCTGTAAGGGTGTGTGTGCGTGTGGCGTCTTCTGTTGTCACTTGTAATTGGTCTCTTGTAAAACTCCTACTTTTGAGTTCTCTATATTGATTATTAGAGTTGTGCTTTCACGTCAGCCTCAGAAGGTAGAGCTGAAGTAAGTTCAATTATGGATGAGTTCTAAACTGTTATTGTACGCTTTGTAAAGGTGACGACAGCTAGGTCTGCATTTGGGACTGTTCTGTTGTAGCCTTGGTTTGACATTTCCTGTTCCTCAAATTTACATATTTAGATGTTTTTCTGTACAAAAAAAAATCCCTTTCTGGGTGTAACTCTACACTTTTTGCTGTATGTCATATTTGCGGAAAAAAAGAATATGCTAAATGCTCCCGCCTCTGATTCCACACGCCCCTCAGTTGCTCACCTGCAGCTCTGACACTCACCATCGAGCACACAAACCTCACCTTGTTTTCTGTTTTCTTGAGCTACTGTACGCGACAACTTGAAAAATTGTCATTAAGGGCTAAATACATCCTAAGTTTTCACGTCTGTAAGACCAATTCGTCATTGTTATCAGAAATCCCCCCAGTTACCTTCACAGAGGAAGTTGTTTTCCTCTGCATTTGTTTATTTGTCTGTCGGTTAGCATGATTACAAAAACTACTGGACAGATTTCCATGAAACTTAATGGAAGGATGTGTGTTATGGGTCAGAGAAGAACTCATAAAATATTTGTGCTGATCCAGATCAGGGGGCGTATCCAGGATTTCCCCCCCCTCTTTCTTTAACATAGCGAGACAGGACATTTTTCAACATTTTCCTTGATTTCTCAGAGAATAATTAATGGATCTTGATGAAAAATCAGGCATGTTAAAGCAATTTGGTTTAGATTCAAATAAAAAGGTAGATCTAGTGAATTAAAATCTGGTTTCATAAGGGTGCTGAGAGGTATGTGCTCCTCTGAGTGCCATTCTAGTTAATATTTGATTCACAGTTTGTTTCCATATTAGTCTTAAAGTGTTAACCATTTGCACGTGTATTAGAAAGACATTAACATCAACTCTAATAATGAGGCATGAATAGTTAAAGAATAACCAGGAGGTTTGTTCAGAAAGACCAGACATCTTTTAATATCTGTTACAAGTGGCTGCATCCTGTTAGATGTGAGTAAGAAACTTGATTCATCGTAGACAGCTCTTTGTTAAATTAAAGATTTAAATTTCAAAACGTGTCAGGATTTTGTAAAAATCCTAACTTTTGTCAGTCCTACACCTGAACCTCAGCCTGTACATCACTTGAACATGTTTTTAGAAATTGAGAGAATCAATTTAGGTGAGGCATACCTAAAATGATTCATTCCAAGGACCCGTCACTGTGAGGAAAACTTGTCCAAGGTCTCTCTTGATCGCACTGATACTCCATGAGCTCTGTAATCAGATCTGCTTCAGCTCGTCTGGCACCAGGATTTTCCTCCACTACCAACATAAGGCAGATGATGCACTTTATCCTGTTACTGTACAAAGACCAACCCGATACAGCCGTCAGTTTATTTTCTTGATTTTAGCCACTTTGTATTAAACGTCAGTTGATTATAGGGACAGTGGACTTGTATTTTTCCACCAGCAAACAATGATGGAGAAGCAGCGCTGCTGAGTGATCCTCGACTGAAGTGACTGATTGATTCATGGCTGTGTTTAAACGTGGTGTTTCTGAATCACAGACTTTAAACTTGCACTAAGTTCACATGCAGGAGTGATGGATAGAATGTAACACATATACAAACATACAGTCTAGTTTTATCTGAGGCTTTGTCTCTGTCCAGATGTTATTCGCTCTGGATCAGGAACATTTTCCCTCCATACTAACACATGTGAAAGCGCATATCACATGACCATTTACTTACAGTGGGCATGCGTGTGTCCGTGCAAACAGGAAGCAGTTTACTCTGCAGTTAGATGCAGAAAAACTACTACGGAGGAACAGATATTGTGAAAGTTTCAACAATTAATTTTTCCTGGACGGAAAGTGAGTTGTTATCCATGTTGCGATAACTGTTCGTTGTTGAATCGGGGTTGACTGAGACCCAATCAGAAAATGAATGTGGATGTCTATGTCTCCATTTCTACCTTTCCAGACTAAAATGTAATCCTGGAGTTTTCAAATTCAAATAGGGTCAGCGGTGTTTCCTAAATCCTCTTTTAGGGTTCTGAGGAACTCTGGAGAAATGTGGACACCAGAAATAAACGGAGAAAAAGAAAAGCATTTAAAAACTAAAACGTATTTGTATGGGGCCTGAGTGTTTTCCTCCAGGCTGTGGCACATGCAATGGCAGTCTGTTTACCTTTTTAAATAATTTTCTGTGACATAATTGTAGACATAGCACACTAGTGACTTGGCCGCTTGATCAATGCTCCTTTATCTTAAAACAGTCCTGGACTATGTTTAATCCATAGTTATGCAATTTTTCTTCTGGAGAATGAATCCTTTTCACACCAAATTAAAGATTATGTATTATGTATGTAACCAACAATAGTTTTCTATGTAAGGATATTGTAGAGCAATGTGTGTCGCTGTCAGTGCATGTGACTCCATCCGTTTGAAACATCGGCCCTCCTCTCATTAACAGGCGAGGTGGCTTACAGCTCTGATGTTCAGTGATGTAAACGTAACACCCGGGTGGACACAGTAACTTTCACCGTCCTCCTGCGCTGTGACGTCTTTGCGAGCACACAAACACTGTAAACACACCTGTCTCCTGTGACGCCGGCTACGCCCTAATTTTAAGAGTTTATGAGTTACACATTGCACGGCACAATAATGCAAACATTGCTTTCCTTGTTAACTAGCTAAATAAGTTTCAGTCTGAGATGCTGGTGCTTGTGCAGGCAGTGAATATTGTGTATATATGACCTTTTTAAGTCAAAAGGGATGGTGTCTGCAGAGGGTAAGATAAAGTGTTGGTCTGGTCAATCCTTTGGAAGTTACTGATTTGAGAGTAGATGAATATGAATTGATTTTAAAGTGCAGACATTAATTCGTCTGTAAAAATGTATCTTCCTTCCGGACTTATTATTTGACCTATGATGTAATTTTAGACTGGAGATTCTTAGAAAAAGTGGTTTGAGAATGACTCTGCATGAGTAAGACTCTCATTCGTGTGAACAACTGTCTTTTTTCACAGCTCGGTTTTAGTGAAGTAAACACGTCCAGGACTGTATCTGTAATTGTCAAAAACACGAAACTCCTGTTTCCTCTGTTGTTTCACATCTCACCTATTTGCACTGTGGTGAAGCCATTAACACAGATCACACAATCTTTCCTATTTGTTATTTTTTGCTCGTTATCATATATTTTTTCTGACTGAGTAACACTGATAGTTTTGTTCATAGTAGCATGGATTTTTTTTTTATCATGCATTGTGATTTATGTCATAGCAACTGGTACTGCGCCATTTTACATATGAGGGACTTCGCTATTTTGCTGTGTCTGTATATAAAGTACTGTGCAGCTATTTAGTTCCTGAAGCGAAGGGCTTATTGAAAGCAGTCAATAAGAAGAATAACAACAATACATTTATACACGGTCAGTGGCGCTGATTTCATTGTAACTTTTCGTCAAAAAAATCCTCAGAATCAGAACATAAAACCAAGTTAAACCCACTGTGCTGGGAGTCAAGTTAAATGACCTGAGCTTACTTACTGTTATATATCACATATACAGTGTATTATAAAATTAAATGTGCACATGTGCACACACAAGTGTGATAATGTTACCAAAAACAGAATAATTTACGGTCTGTTGAGACAGATGTTCATACAGGGCTGATGTAAAAGATTGCATAGACATGTAGCTCTATTTGACCCTTGAGTGTATATTGTTTATTTATACATATATCATGTTCCTTGTTACTGTAATATGTTTTGCATTCAAGTAGAAATTTTGTTTTTTAGAAAAAAGGTTTTTTTACGAAATATTTAAAAGTGGAGGTACAGGTTGTAGTCTTTATGTTGTACTCTCTCTCTCTCTCTCTCACACACACACATGCAGCAACGGTACATCCTGCAGTTTATTACAATGGATTAACAAAATGCATCAAACTGAAGAATCCATATGATCATAGAAGTGAATCCCTGTGATTCTGAGACATAATACATGCTGAGCTTTTCTTTAGCTGAGCCCATGATGTTTGGTCATCCTGTTTTCTAGATTTAATAATATAATCCACAGAGCTTTTTATTTTTACTAATTTCTCTGCAGGACTGTCTTTCTGTCCTCAGAGTGATATTAGTTCACCTTCTTCTCTGTTGCGTGTTGACTGCCGAGTGTGAAGTTTTACCAAAGGCCTCCGTCTTTGCATTGAAGGTTCTGTTAATGGGCAGACAGATGCTTAACCCAGGGGCACTGGAAACATTGGGTGTGGAGAACAGGTTCCAAATTTTCTGAACCAGTTGTACATTGTAAAACATGGAAGAAAAACTCCTACAGCTTATTAAATCAACACTGGTATTGACTGATAGAACAGGGATCAGTGCTGATTCAATTTTATCCAACTGAAAAAGTCAGACTGGGTTATTCCTACAGAAACTGAACAGGAACAGTCATTGGAATCAATAACGAATTGGGCTGATTAGAGTCAATAATGGTATTTGTATCAATAAAATGTCATCAATTCTCATCCCTGTGTTAACCATAAAGGCAAATACGGTTTTAAAAACTGTTTCAGCTGGCAGTAGACTACATATGTTCTTAGTGTTAGATTTATAGTAAGATTTATTGATGCCTGGAGGTGAGAGTCTGATCTGTTTCCGCTGTGTTCCCCGGCTGCAGGTGAAGCGGACATACTCCCAGGGAACATACCGTGCCGGGGCCATGCGGCAGGTCAGTTTGGTCGGCGCTGTGGATGAGGAGGTCGGAGACTACTTCCCAGAGTTCATCAACATGTTAGAAGAATCTCCCTTCCTGGAGGTCAGTGTTTTTGTGGTGTTTGTGTATGTACACGCAGCTAGAGGACGTGTGAACATCTGTCTTTCTGTGTCCTTGTGTATGGCTGCGAGTCATTATGGAACTGGAAGTTTCTCGCCCTGTGTTTTTGCAGCGAACTCTGCCCTGGGGAACATTCTCCAGTCTGCGGCTGCAGAGCCCCACTGAGAGCGACGACGGCCCCATCATGTGGGTCAGACCTGGGGAACAGATGATCCCTTTGGCAGACATGCCGAAGTCGCCCTTCAAAAGGAAAAGGTGTGTGGAGATACTGAGTCTGTAAATGTTTACCAGTGCACAGGTGGCATCGTCTCACTATCGTCCTCATTTGTGAAAGTGGAAAAATGAGCTTCAAGTAGAGTTGGAATAGTAAAGCCACATTTATCATAAACTATTTTTGCCTTGTCTCGTACCTGCACATGCAATGTACAGGTACGTAGACGTGTCATGAACATGTCCTGACAGTTGTTAATGAATGTTTTTCAGGTCCACCAATGAGATAAAGAACCTGCAGTATCTACCTAGAGCCAGTGAGCCCCGGGAGATGCTGTTCGAGGATCGTACAAGAGCGCACGCGGATCACATCGGTCAGGGGTTTGAGAGACAGACGACTGCTGCTGTAGGAGTGCTGAAGGCTGTGCGCTGCGGAGAGGAGTGAGTACACGGTGCAAAAATACTTTTCATCTGCCACTAGTGATGGTTTAAAAAACTAATAACAGTGTAATGTACAACTATGAGAAAGGTTGGTGCCGCCGGTTAGTTATTGTGTTCAGATTTAACTAAAATTTTTGCCTCACAGGAGTGACATCCCTGCCCGGATCACCAAAGATGTTGTGTGTTTCCACGCCGGAGATTTCCCAGAAGTGGTCATGAGGCTGCAGCTGGATCTCCATGAACCCCCGCTGTCTCAGGTGGGTCAGGTTTATTAATCATGTCAGTTGGGTGTGCAGCAGATATAAGCAGATGCTTGTCAAACCTTCTTTAAAGCTTCACTTACAAGTGAACACTACAAGTCTTATGTAATAGGGTCATTTCGTACAGAGTAAAATCACAGTGCTGCATCTTTTAGTGCAAAAAAGCTTTTCATTGACTTCTGGCCTGCCACATTGTCTCTTGATAATCAATTTATATCAGAGGAAGTCCCCAGTGTTATTCTGTTAGCTTGTCGACTGCATCAGTTGATCTTGTATGGTGGACTTGCTGAATGACTTGTCTTCCTGTCTCTACAGTGTGTACAGTGGATTGATGACGCCAAGCTGAACCAGCTCCGGAGGGAGGGGATCCGATATGCTCGCATCCAACTTTACCACGATGACATCTACTTCATCCCTAGAGGAGTCGTCCACCAGTTCAAGACGGTGTCTGCTGTCTGCAGTTTGGCCTGGCATATCCGACTCAAACAGTATCACCAACACGAAGTGAAGGAGGAAGAGGAGAAGAAGGAAGAGAAGCGGGCACATAGGGAAATCACGCTTCATATCGAGGAGGAGGAGGAGGAAGACGAGGAGGAAGAGGAGGAAGACGAGGAGGACGAGGAGGTCGAAGGGAAGGAGTGTGACCCTGCTGTGCAGGCGGTGATGAAGCTGGAGCAAGAGGTCATCGAAGGAGGGGAGAGGCCACCCTCACAAATGCCACGACAGATTTTCAAGGAGGAAGAGAAAGAGAACAGCGCCGAGATGAAGGAGCTGGCAACGACACAGTCTGTTCACTTTGTAAAGAAGGAGAGAGACGAAGGTGTTCTCACTCATACACTAATGGAGCCTAAAGCTGAGGAAGATGAGAAAGAGGGGGTGAAGGGAGGGGAAGATAGTAGTGCAGACACATGCCAGACACCACAGAAAGGCCACGAGGGTGGAGTGGACAGTACACCCTTAAAATCACTACAGCAAATTAGGAAGGAGAACAATGTGGAGGAAGAGAGGCCGCAAAAGACGACTCTGCCAGGTCAAAGTCTAAAAGAGAAATCTAAAGATAGTATAACGACCAATTATAACACACCGATCAAAAAGGATAAGGAAAAAGTAAAACGAGAGAGAGATGAAAAGGAAAGGGCTAAAGAGAAGAAGGATAAGGATAGAAGTAAAGAGAAGGAGAGGGATAAAAAGGACAGGCCGAAAGACAAGGATAGAGAGAGGGACAGGATGAGAGAGCATGAGAAGGTGAAGGCCGAGGCGGGAAAAGAGGGAAACACATCGACACAGCTTGTGCCACAGATGAGGAAAAAGGAGGATGAGGAGCGGACAAGAGAGGGCAGCAAAGCCTCTCAAACTTCCCTGCATGCTCTGAAAGACGAGAAGTGGGCCAAGGAGTGGGACTCGAAGACGCAAGCCCACGTCCGGAGAGAGAAGGAGCACGAGAAAGACAGGGGAGGTGCACACGCGGCATCTCACACAAGGCCAGACAGAGAGGAGGCTCGAGACGCCTCCTCGCATAAACACAAGTCTTCACACGGGAAGAAGGAGAAGAGCGGGCACAGGGAGGGCAAGGAGAGCAACACGTCGAGTACGCAGGCGAAGACGGGGAGAGAAGACGGGAAGACCGGCGCTCCCAAACCTGCGAACATTCAGGTTAAGAAAGAAGGAAAGAAGGATAAAGACGTCGGCAGTAAAGACGAGAGGAAGAAATCTTCGGGTCCGACACCGCCGGAACACAAACCACGGACACTCATCACCTTTGACCTCTTTAAGCCGATGGATGCTCACCAAACTTTCGCCCTTTCCTTCACAGACAGTCGGCCTAAGGCGCACCATCACAGTGACTCTCGGGGCTCTTCCTCTAAGCCTGGATCTGACAGTCGGACACTTGTGCCCTCTAAAGGACCGAGAGTAAAGGACTCTGTGCAGGGAAAACCTGCCACGCCCCTACAGGACACTCGACCCCAGCAGCACTTGTTAAAACATCCCCTGAAAACACACACGCCCCAAACAGAGAAAGACTTCTTACTATGAATGTCTCGGTGTCTAGTCTTCTATTTTTACTGTGCAACGTATGCTGCGGCTTTGTTAAAATATTTGCAACTGTATCCTTCCTTTAGACATGGACTGGTCTTTCTAATTTGTAATTAGACGAGCAGGTGCATTCCATTTCTTTGCTGACACGGCCACATTTCTCCGGGGACGTAGCGAAACGAGGATGCACCCCCCCCCCCCCCAAGTATTTTAACAGTGCCTAAGAATGTAAGCTAAGTAGCTCACTTCACGTTTGTTAGCGAATGTATGTAGGCTCTATACAAAATGTAATGTGACCCGTGTGTCAGTGCCTGTGCACTACTTAGCTTCGCTCTTAAAGCACCTATTTTAGGTACTGGACTAGCCAATCTGAAAACAACCATTCTCACTCCCTGCTGTAGGAATCATGTGTGTTCACCGTTTGAGACAGAATGCCAGCGAGTCACAGATCTCCTGCTGAAATCCTCTCTGCCATGTTACTTTAGACGATGGAGTTAGTTGTTTCTAACACTCCAAAAGCGGAGGAGGTAGTTGTTTTCAGACTGGACTCTGACTCACACAGGGCTGTAAATGATACTGTATGTACCAAAACTGTACAGTATAGATGTTATTAGCACCTATGTGAGAAAATGTATACAGAAATTGCATATATTTTTTGTAAAACAAGTTTTATTTTCCATAGAACTTATTTATATTATTTACTGTCTGTTTTTATTTGAAACCAATGTATGTGAAAATTTTGTTGTAAATACATTTTATTTCCTAAGATAAGACTTGGTAGTGTGATTTATACTCTGATCAGAACCTCTCAATAAATGGTTCAAAAATATGGACGTAGTCGATGTTAATGTCTCTTGTGCTTTTCACATCCTCCAGGTTTCACTGCTTTGGAAACATGGTGGCTCTGTCACTCCACTTCCTCATCACATGTTAGGATATCTGTATAAATTCCCATCAGCCTCATAGGAACTTTGAGTTAAATGCTAGAGTAGATGCTAATCTTCTAAATGAGGATGTTAAAATGCTCAAATCAGCATGTCATGTTGGAATAGACCATTATCTCATTAGAAAAGCACAGGTTTCACCGATAAGATCCCGACCACAGCTAAACAGCACAGATGGAACTGGATGTACCTATTGTAACTCGCCCCCTAGACAAGTGTCTGCCAGATTAATGCAATATAACTGACAAAGGATGAATTGAAACTCAAGCTGGACAACAGTTAATACTGAGCATTGGCCTTACAGCCATCAGAAATTGTATTATATGTATTACAGAATTATATTTTGCATTCACAAGGATGTAAACTACAATTCTTTATCTGCACAGTGCAAAGGACTTATTCATATATCCAGAGAATGTTCCGGATTACATTCAAACTGAATTGTTTCAGTGGCAGAAGGACATTCTGGGATGTACTGACAAATTCATCACATATGGAAGTTGTGAGATTTCTGCTTTACAGAAATACACAGATGCAACAGTGACTCCATAGACAGCAACATATTATATGGTTCAGTGGTACACAGTGCATGCTAGTGCAGAGAGTAATATACCATCAATGTGGCACTAGTATTACATGGACACAGCAGACATAAGTATTTGTGTGTCGAGACAGTATGTGTGCGCCCTCCCCCCAGAAAAGTGAAGAGGTGAATTGTAGAGCAACATTTAGTGTCACAAAGAACTGGTGCACACATTTGGTTTCGTCACCCTTTCTGTTTCAGCTGTTGTGTAAAGAAAAGCCAGAAGGCAGTAATGTGAACATCAAACCAATGTCCCGCTCTGCGCTTATCAGATTTAAAACCTGTGAACCAGTGTGAAGAACTCTTTGGAGCCTCTTGAGTTTGGAACCTGCTGTAACTTGCTGAGCTCGAGGCAGAAACATCAAATTTTATAATGACATTGACAAATAGACAGCATCTGAAGTGGATCGGTCATGTCAGCCTGATACACGATGTGCTTCATAAGGTCTGCGTCAGCTCTGATTCCAATCCAGCGGATCAGATTGGTGCATCCATAGCTCGAGAAGCCTGAGAGTAAAAAGTCTGTCATGTTCAAAATCAAGTATTGTAGGGTCCTCTGATTCAGTCCCTCCTGTAGTGGAAAACACTGTGTCCCAGCTCCACCAGCGCCCCACCCAGCAGCACCCACAGAGGGACACACACCACGCTGACCCACATGTCAGCCAGCCTCTCCAGGTGGGAGCACAGTGTCAGGCAGAAGGCCAGCTTCAGCAGCAGGGCCGTCAGGTACCACAGCCTCTTCTTCAGGCTCTGCTCGCCGTCTCTGGGGTCAAAGTCTGGCTTGCAGCGTCCTGCCATCTTCACGATCAGCATGAGGATGAGGATGGTGTCAAAGGTCCAGATGGGGAGGAAGATCAGGAACCAGTTCCAGTGGATCTTGGAGTCCAGCTTGAGGACCAGCATGATGAGGAAGATGAGGGCAAAGATCCAGGAGAGGAGCACCCGCTGGGCCAGGGACATCTTCATCGACAGAGGACTGGCAGAGAGCCAGTGTCACCACCACGAGAGAGACTGAGGAGAGGAGTGAGGACCACAGCCAAGGTGACACACCTGAAAACACACCTGAAAACACACACACACACACACACAGACAGACACACACATTACACCCTGATGAACGTGAGGATCACACGAGGAACAGAAAATAAGACTCACATCTGGTCTTATGTCAACAAGACCACCTCTAGTGTTTATGTTCTTCACTTAGCATTAGTCCAGGGCTGAGGCTACTACCTGTTAGCAGCTAGCTAGCTTCAACTAACTACGAAACCCGAATAAAAACACAATTTAAAGAGCCTCACCTTGATCACCAGGACGGGCAACGTGTTTTCTTACAGCCGAAGTTAAAAAAACTACTTCTACGGCCGAGAGAGCAGCGTCAGCACCGGAAAAAAACAAACGATACGAGAACACAGCAGTTAGCTTTAGCTACAGCTAGCGACACATTTCCGTTTGGTGTTTTCAAATTAAAAGCACGCTTATAAATCTACCGTATTTTATTTTTGAAAGGTTACTGCAAAACAAAAGCAGTGTTTACAAACTTTGTGGAGATCATGATAATAATATTGATAATTATAACGATAATATTAATAATAATGATAATAATAACAACAACAATAATAATGATAATGAGGATGTTAACAATGATAATAATAATAATTGTTATATTATTATTATTATTATTATTATTATTATTATAACTATAAAAGCAAGTAGTGGTTATTTTTGATGTTTATATGACTGTGGCTCAGATGATAGAGTGGGTCTTCCACCAGTCATCCAGCCTGCTTTCCAAAGTCACGTGATAGAAAAAGTGCTGTATATAGAAGTACTTCGTGAAAGTTTGCATAAATGGGTGAGTGTGATTTGCACTGTGAAGCACTTTGAGCGGCTGATAAGACTATAAAAATAAATACGGTTCATTTAACCTTTAAAACTAGCATCGCAGTCAGCAGAACGTATTTCACCAGGCCCAACAGTCCCCTTGTGAGACTACATTTAAATTCACTAGATCCAGATCTGCACCAAAATTTCACACACTCATAAATATCCATCAGTGCCTGATTTTTTTTTTCATGAAGATCCATGTATTGAAAAATGGCCTATCTCGCCACACAGGCATTTAATGGGATCTTCCAGGACCCATTCTGTATCCTTCTGGTAAATTTCGTTGTAATCAGTCCAATTGTCTGATTTGGGTAATGCGACAAACTAACAGACAAACAAGCACAGATGAAAGGTAAATAGGAAAAATCCCAACGCTCAGTGGTGACTGGTCAAAGTTGCCTGAGCTGAGGAGGGGGTGGGCTTTCCATTGGGGGACGTTAGACTCATGACCTCAATATTTGTAAAAGCCTGGCTGTGGCTTTGACTTTAGGTGGTTTAACGGAGCATCACTAAGTTAAAAAACTTAAGTGCCTCCTCTTTTCATAAAGACAAACCAGTGCAGCATCATACTCTTTTCAGACATACATGACAACATCACTCAGGACAAATATTGTGTTTCCAGAAAATCAGTTATTTACAATAAGGGGCGATGACTCATGTTTTTAAACATTACTAAAATGTATTTATTTTTTTACTGGGCTAGTATAACAAATTAATACAAAGTACAACTCCGTAGACATCATAGATTGTCAAAAAAGTAAAGTACAAAACGCTTGAGGTAAAACATCATTTGAAAAAGATTCAGTTAAAAATGCCTTATTAAAATCTGAATTCAAGGTAAAAGCTCACTTTACACTAATTAGCTGTCCTAAAAACCAACGATGCACTTTTATTTACAGGGTAGTGGTGGTGCAAAATACAGTGTGTGAGACAACATTCAGTCAAAATATTCATGTCTTTGTCAATTGTAAACAATAAACATCGGCATATTCCTCAAACTCCTGCTGCACACAGCTAATAGAGAAAAAAGCAAATGCTGTCACACTGATGTTCTAAGAAGAGAATTTTGCATTAGACCTCTTTGAGTGCGGCTGACAATAAAAAAAACAATTCCACATTTTCAGAAGGTGTCGTACAAAAGTGGGACGTGATCACTGTGTTACTGCCGAAACAAACTCATGTTGAAAAAAAGTTCCAGACATTTTCCATTGAAATGGCAGCTGTAAAATTCATGTCCGCAGAAAAGATGAGTGAAAACCTTGTAAATCCCACTTTGATTCGGTTTTCTGGTTTTATCCTCAGGATGTAGAGTGGGTAGTCCACTGATCAGAGGGTTGGTGGTTCGATCCTCCTCCATGTGTTGTAGTGTCCTTGGGCAAAACAATGAACCCTAAGGGAGTTTATGTGTGTGGTAAAGCAAGGCACATATAAACACTTTACGAATGTGTGTGTGAATGGGTAAATGTGACTCGTGGTGTAAAGCTTTGAGAGACGAATAACACTAGAAAAGCACAATATAAATACTGTCAATTTACCATTTGAAGGATAAGGTGCCCCTCTATAGATTTTACAGGACATGATGATAATCTATAGTTTAGTTTTAGGCTTTCGTCAGCAAATCCAATGAAAAGATCATAACCAACAAGGTCTTTGTCAAAGTCAATTTGTTTCTATGGAAGATGTAATGAATATTTACATCTTTACATATTATATTTACTTAACAGGTCAAATTCATATAGTGGTTCAGGTTTTTTTAAAAGGACAAACTAGACAGCTTGGGTCGTCCTGCAGTGGCTGCAGGTTCGGTTCTGACTTGGCCCATTTCATACCTGAATTGTCCTGTCAATAAAGCCAAAATACCCCAAAGATTTTCAATAAATAAAAAGGCTAAATTAGTTACTAATAGGGCCAGACACTGCAGTTTTAATGCAGCTTGTGTTGTGTTTTTTTAAACAATGTCATTGTAGAGTTACAAGGTTGTCACACACCACTTTGAAATGAGTCGTCATGGAAACCCACCGTACAACAGTAAATAAGGAAGATGGTACCCCTTTAATGAAGTGTACGTTTTATCTTTGTCCCAGGTTATTGATGTGTGTACCGCGTGCGTTCCTAAAGGCGACCACAGCTACACAGTGCTCTGCCTGCCTTCGCGAGTGTACCCCATAGCTTCTGATGAGTGAGAAGGGAAATCAATAAATATCCCATCTGAGTCTGAGTCTGCAGACTCGAGCACTTGTCCAATTATGGTTTCGGGGCTGGATGATTCACTGGGCGGCGAGGAGGATGCACCCTTACTAAGATCAGTCATTGTTGTTGTGGCCTCAGTGCCGTGGAGAGCTCCTGAGGAGTGGAGGGGATGAATGGGGGGAGACGGGAGAGGCAAGGCCATGCCACTGGCTCCTGCTTGTACAAGACCTGTGAATGACAGGGAGCTGGATTATTACAGATAACATCATGATTATTGTTTTTACATAATAAACAACATAATGATGGATACAGAAGTCTCAATCTTTTGCCGTACCATTGAACTGAGAGCCCACACACAGCCTGTTGGAGGAGGGGCCAGACAGTTCGGATCCTGGGGCCAGGTCAGCGTAGGCGAGTCCTTGTTCCTCCGAGCATGATATAATCTCACAGGCCGAGTGGCGTCGAATTCCTCCACTGCCAACAGAGCTGGCATCTGGGTCATACTCAGCCACCGGGGTCAGCAGCAGAGGGATGTTGTAGCTCTTGGATCGTACCACAGGGTTTTTAGACGGTTGATCTGCAGGCTTGGGCCAGCCCCACGATAAACGCTTCTCTAACAGACCAGAGGAAAAGAAGGAACAGTGTTGATTAAAAACCGTTTCTCCGCCTCAAAACTTTGCTTTTGGGTTTATATCCACACTGTCTCACCAAGAACACAGCAGTCGGCCTCTTGTCCGTCTCCTGAGCAAAGACCGTGGGTGCCCAGGTACGGTGAGACCACCTTCTGGACCAGAGACTCCAGCCTCAGGTATTCCTCATTCACACCACGAGACTCATGGACCCCCTATAAACAAACACAGTCAGCTGAGTGTAAACTAAAGATGACGCTGATTATATATTTAACCTTTAACTAAAGGGGTGAAACAGTAGGTGATTATGGTCTGTGTTAGTGACTCACACACACACACACTCATGTTAGTGACTTGTCATTATGACGTGTAATTTCCATTTTTTGTTATTTACTTGTCCTTGGTTTCTCAGTTTTTTTAGACCCATGTGAAATGTCTTGTTAAAACGTGACATATTAATAAAATGTATTAGTATTATTAATATTATTACCATAATTATTGAATGCTGATTTGCCGTATTAAAAACAGAAACTTCCAAACAGTGAGAGAGGAGAGAAGCAGTGAAGTTGGTGCCTACAGGCCCGTACCTGTAGAATAAGCAGCATCTGTGTAACAGAGGGGGGAACACGGGCCCGGGGTCGAGACAGGGCGTCCTCTAACTTTACACTTAAGACGATGGTGTTCCTGAAGTGAAGCAGAGCTAGCTGTCGGACCGAGGGCTCCTTACCCTGCACACGGAAAACACCAGAGCAGTTTGAAACTTACCCTTTGGGCAGCAAACACACAACCAAAACAAGCAGAGTCTGAAGACGTTTGTGTACCTGCACCGGATGAAAGATGGCCTGCAGCATGGAGAGGACGTCACAGAAGAAGAAGTCCCACGTCTCTGCCAGAGAGTCGAGTAACTTCTGACCTGCATCGATTGAACGAGGAGCCAAAAAGACAGTTCATTTAGGCTCGGTTCACTACAATATATTTTCAGACAACGTATTAAAGCAGTCGTACCTTCGTAGAACCTTATTTTGTCCCGGAGGATGACCATGCCTTTTGTCAGCAGCTGGTTCTGTGAGAGGAAAACAATAATTATCTGAGGTGCTGTCACTGTTGAGTGTTCTCTCTATAATAAATACTTCTGTTAAATTTACCAGTGAGTTTCATGCATCTGAATAAAGTTTTCATTTAAAATCAGAGGTGCGTTACCTGAAGGTATTCAGTAAAGAAGGACCCCAGCTCAGTCTTCAGCAGATGCCTGAGAGAACCAACAATTAATACATAAACATTTATAATGACAACTGTTCAATCGCTGTCAGTAACAATGTGTGTGCACGTGTTCATAACTACTCGAGGAGACTGAACCACAGAACGAATAGCAATCTACCAAACACCATGTTTCCCTGCGTTATAATCCAGAGTCTGTAGTTTAAGAAATGTGTGTGTGTGTGAATCCTTTTGTGGCTTTTCTGTACATGGAAATGTGTTTACTGAGCTACAACGGAGGCTGATGTGATAGGAGGGAGGGATCTGGTTTGGTAAGATAATGAGATATCTGGCTGGACCACATGACTCCCCAGGCCCCCCCCCACACACACACACACACAACACACACAAAACAACCTCATTCACAAGAAATCATTCAGTCAGCATACACAGGACAGACAGTAATCAAACTAATTATAGCACAGAATGACATCGACAGTCTAAAATAAGGTAAGTTTTCCCTGTGCTGTGTTTGTACGCGTCTATTTCTGTGATTAAACTCACCGGACACCTTCGTTGAGGACGTAGAGTTCGTTATCTGCCAAACCTTTCTTCTGGAAGACTGCGATGACGGCGTTGTGGATGCTGTAACATCAGACGCGTTAAATCGGTCTCAATCACGGAGTATTCAAACACCAGCCATTCCTGCATCTTATACGTCGTACCTGTTCCAGGTGGCGTTGGATCCTGCCCTCTTCTGCTTCTCCCCTCTGTCCTCCGGTGAACTTTTCTCACTCTTGCCCAGCTCGCTCAGGCTGGGGGAGCTCATCAACTTCAGCCGGTGCAGAGTCCTCATGAGGGAGATATAAAGGAAGAGATGAGAGGATGTATACGCAAGGTGCTGGACAGGAGAGAAAGAAGGTCAGGCGCTGGGTTGACAAGCACTGATACGGAGATGAAGGAGGAGAAGGAGGAGAAGAAGGAGGAGAACGAGGAGAAGGAGGAGTTAGCCGGAGGGGGAGAGGAGAGCACAAGCAGCGTGTCTTGGAGAGAGAGAGAGAGAGAGAGAATGAGAGAGAGCACCGAGACAGAAAAAGCACAATGACAAGACAAAGAGTGGCCGGCGACAGAGGAGGAGAGAAGTAGGACAGGATAATGCGTCGCGAGAGAGGGGCAGCACGTTAAGAGCAGGATGGGTGGAGCCGAGCCCAGAGGTGGGCCACGTTGTCACCGCACCGCCTGAGATCTCACAAGAGAAGAAATAACAATAGCACATGCACCGTCGGAGGCCTTCTCTTCCTCCCCTCACTGCCTCCCTGTCGGTACAATACAGCCATTGATGCAAACAAATATTTATGCAGAACCACAGATGCCAAACGATCTGCAGGGTAAGCAGAGTGAAGCGGTTGAGGGGATGTGGAGGAGGAAGTCATCCGGCTTATTGGCAACAACAAAAACAGGGATAGGAAGCAGCGACACAATACAACACAGTTGAGAAGGTTTCTCTGCCCCTCAGATTTACAACACGGCTGCTGCAGAACAAGAAGTCAAAAAGTAGAACAATACATGCGACTGGCTGATACTGTGGTCTTGATGTTGATGATTTCTGTATTTGATGACCATATCTACTTCCTCCTCTTTTTTATTCTCTGGAACAGCTTGTAAAAACCTTTCTCCACCCCCTGTGTCACATTCAGTATCAGTGTTGTCTGAACTACTCATGAAGGGGTTAAAAGTTTATTTTAACATTTCACTTAGACGTGGACGAGCAGATTGATACCACTCTCGTGTCTGTGTGGTGAATATGAAGCTAGAGCTAGGAGCTGGTTAGCTTAGCTTAGCATAAACACAGGAAGCCGGGGGAAACTGTTAGCATAGCTTTGTCCAATGTTCACAAAATCCATCTATCAAAAAACGGACATATTCATTTGTTATTACTTGTTTGTTTAATCCATAAATCTAAAATATTCTACCTCATAATCTCTATAAAACTACACAATATTATTGTTATATATACATTTGAATTTGTACAAATGTAACTATAAAATGAACTACAAATAAATGTTTATAGCTGTGTTAAAATAAGATGAACTTTTTTTCCTATTCTTTAAATTACAGATAACCTTTCTCGCAAATTCTCATTTTTTTCTGGAGCTGTATATGGCGACATGATGCATCTGCAAGAAGCTGGCCATTGTTTATTGGGCCCTTCGCTTTCCATCTTGGATCAACTCTGTGTGTGACACATCCATTCGTCTGAGTCAAGCAATTCTCCTAAATCGTGATTCACTTCTAGAGTACAGGTGTTATCAGACTTTTAAGTGCACACATTCAAATAAAATGTCCTGAACTTAAAAAAACATTCCAGACCCACAAGTACCAAAACCCACAGAAAGCAGGTGTACAGACTGATGAGATGTACACTCATAAGGAAATGAGTCAATCCAACTTCCCACCAGCAGATCATTATCATTAGGTCAACACGCTGCAGGCAAAGCTCTGATGGGTAATGAAATCTTCTGGGACCAGAGATGAGGGGATCTTTTTTTAATGCTAATGAATAGTTCATGCATTTCCCAGGATGCTGCTGTATATTGTGAAATGTTAATCCCAGGAACTGAGCCTTACCTCCTGATTGGATGCTCGCTGCTGCTGTCCATGTCCGGGCTCGGGGGAGGGGCGGAGAAGGTGCTGAAGTTGAGGGACAGGGGTCGGGGGGAGGGCCTGGAGGCATGCCTCCTCCGGAGTCCATCGAGCATCTGAGCACCAGGGAGGAAATGATGGAGGAATGGTTATTTGGGTTTATGTTGAAGCAGCAACGTGAGGCAAACAGCTTTTTTCATGGATGTGTGAGGCATCAAAGACGAATGTCTGAGGCTCTGACACAGTTGGGATCCAGCTGCCGCCCTTTACTCTGAGACAATGAATGAAATAAGGAACATAAAAGCACTACAAGATAAAAATTTACCGTAAATCTCACAGTCACAGGGGCACAGCAGCAAAACAAGGAGTTGTAGTGTGAAATGAGTCGGCTGCTTTTTGTTTCCTCTGTCACCGACCGTTATTACAACACTATGGAGGAGTATTTTGCAATCAGAGCTCAACCTACGCTCCGAATTTACTACAATCTCTCACACACACACAAGTTTGCAAGGCTATACTTGTTAGGACACTGGATTGACTTCTATTCATTGTGGACAGCTTAACCAAAACATTGACCCTAACTTTAACCCTGACAGATTCATGCCTAACCCGAAACTTAACCTAACTACATTCCCATCTTACCCCTAACCTTAGAATTAACCTCAGAATTGACATTATGCCTCATTAGGACCAGGCTTAGTCCCCGTTAGGTCTACTGGTCCTGACAAAGTAAATGTTAATACTGGAAAAGGTCCTTTAGAGGCAACAAAAACAAGCGCACACACACAATTTCTTGAACTCCTATCTTAGTGAGAACATTGGTGTAATGCATTCCCTCGCCCCTGAACCTGATCTAACCATCACAACTAAATCCCTGATCCTGAACCTAATTCTCATCTCAACCCCCAAAGCAAGTATTAATCCTCAAAGAGCCCTTTGAAAAAGTGAGGACCTGCCAAAATGTCCTCACTCTGTAAGGTCTACGCTCAAAATTGGTCCTCACAAAGATATAAGCACAAGTACACACACACACATAATACATCAGGGGAAAAATAGGGAACTGCATGTGTGTGCATGTAGAGTGTGAGTGGGAGCAGATTGTTATTCTTGTAAAAGTCACGTAACCACGCTACTCTCTCTTACTCTCTCTCTCTCTCTCTCTCTCTTTTTCTCTCTCTCTCTCTCTCTCTCTCTGTGTGTGTATTACCGTGTATTTGGGTGTCTCCCCATAGAAACCTACTGTACACGGTGGAGCACCATCCTCTGGTCAGAGGGGAGAACAACAGTCTGGGCTGTTGTCACTCATCAGACAAAGACACAACACAAACCTGCCTCTCTGTGTGTGATCCAGTGATCAATGACTGACTGGTGTGTCTGATCTGTTTCATTAGACTAACATCACATCTCAGACATAAACAGACACACACACAGACTACACACAGCACACACACACACACACACTGTATACCCGACGTGCCACGCCAGTCTGGGCATTTCTGCTTTTGTTCACCCCTCCTCCTCCTCCTCCTCCTTGTCTTTTAGGGCGACCACACACACATCGATTCCTCTTTTCATTTCTATCAATCACCATTTGTTCCCCGTGGCCCTGCTACAGCCGATCCACATGTTTATTCGACATAACCCAGGTAATCAATGGGCCGGACGCGCAGTCAACAGTCCACGTTAGGGAGGAATGTGCAGGCAGTCGTGCGTACGTGGAGCTTTTCCTCTCGTTTTTCACCTGCGTGGATAAAATGAGCGTGACAGTAAACAACGTGGACGTCTTGTCAACACGCGCGCACTGACGCAGGCGGATCGCTGAACGCACCTCTGGACAGAACCTGGGTCGTTGATGGCCACAAAGTTCCCGTGTGTCATGCGCCTCTGCCCGCCCACCGCAGCCCGCACTCACCGTTGCTGCTCCCGTCGACTTGTTCCTGGTGGTGGGGTGTGTGTGTTCTCATGTAGTCCTGCCGGGAGACGACCACTGTCCGGGCTCATCGGCTGCGCTGCTCCCCGCCGGACTGCGCACACACGCGGGGCATCGGCGTCAGGGCGCAGGCGGCTGGATGGAGGGTCCGGGCTGCGGTGCTGGAGGAGAGGGACTCATTCATGAAGCGTGCACCGCCGCTTCGCTCGCTCTCTGTGCCGGCGCGCCCCCGCTTTGTTTTGACGAGATGCAAAACGAACCTGGACGCGTGCACGCGGGCCTAACGTGGACGCGCATGCTGGTTCAAGCAGTTTGCCAAACGCAGGGGGGGGGGGACATAATTGCATTGAGTTTATCGAGCTGCGGACGTGTCTGGACAATTTTCAGTAGAACGCACACTCATGCAGGAGACATTTACACACACACACACACACACACACACACACACACACACACACGTCTCTCTACAGTTGTGAGGACAACTGTAGAGAGACAACTATTGTCTCTCTATAGACAACTATAGGGAGACCCTAACCCTAACCCTAAGGTGCATTCCCTAGCACCTTACCCTAACCATAACTATCTAAACCAAATGCCTAACCCTAACCTAATTCTAAACCTAACCTAACCCTAATTGTAACCCTAACCTAAACTTGATTCTAACCCTAAAACCAAGTCTTAACCCTCAAAAAGACCTTTGGATTTGTGAGGACCAGCCTAAATGTTCTCACAATGTCAAAATGTCCTCACAACTATTGTATTGAACCGGAAATTGGTCCTCATAACTATAGATAGACATGCACACACACACACACCCGCACACACACATATTGTTAACCCAACAACATAAAAAACACAGGCTCGTTGAGAGCAAACGAGGCAGGAGCTGCAGTAGTTACAGTTCGTTACAGTGCAATCGGGTGTATGGATGTGCCTTGTTGCTGTGGCCAACACAACTATATACAGTAAATAGAATAGGAGGCAGTATAATACCCATTGACCCTAATCTATGCAGTTGTGTCTTTGCCATCTGCCAGTGCAGGCGTAGGCATTTTGAAGATAATCCTCCATTTGCACGGGTCCTCATGTAAATAACTGAGTCTCGCGTGTAAATTACTAGAAGATACATCGTGTGTGTGCATGTGTATGAGACAAATCATGCATGCAGAAACTGTCAGTTAATCCCCAAATATAAGAATGTGATTTTTGTTGTTGTTGTTGCTACACAAATAGAACCGTTGGTAAATAAACACATGATGACACTTATATGTTGTGACAGTTAATCTGTTGGTGCAGTAAATCTCTCTTTGGATCAAGGAGACTCCCACTAACACACCCTATAAAGAAGATAGTTTATTTATTTCATTCACTGTCATTGCGTAGTGTAACATTTTGCTCGGTGTCTTTGATGTTTTGTTTTCTTAATTGTAATTGTCCAGTTTGATCCTGTAGAATACAATGTGTTAATATTATTATTAATTACCATCACAGTTTCTCAGTGTGGATAAAAACAAATGGAAAAACTCCACAGTGGAAGTCAAATATTAGATTTCTACATCTTTCTCATTATATGAATTCAATGATTATAAATGAACCTGAACGGTGTCTCTAGTATCTCTAGTTAAATACACACTGTGAACATTTACTACTCAGTACTGAAAAATAATAATCCCTCGGTAACCGAATATGGTTTCTATGGTAACAGCAGAATGATGAGGCTGCAGACTGCTCTTGAGAAGTGATGGGGGATAAAATCCACATCAACAAAACTGAAGCAGACACAAACACTTAATATAAAGACTCACAACGTCTGTTACCAGTCCTATAACTCCAGATTATAATCTTTGCAAAAACCCAACACAAAAAAAACGTTTAATATTTTCCGACGGATTTGAAGGCAGCATAGGCTCCGCCCCCCGTAGCCCGAGCGGGAAGTTCAGAAGAGCGTTTACTTCATGGACTGTGTTTAAATCAGTTTAACTCATATTAGCTGAAATGTAGCAGATATACAAACACTGCGGAGGATTCATTCATCGCTGAACCTTCGTCTGAGGAATATTATCACGTGAGTTTGCGTTTCTATTCGTATATCAGCTCATTTGCTGCGGTGTTGAGTCACGTGTGATTTGTTGTTAGCGAGTGAAGGTAAGCTAGTCTGATGTTCAAACTCTAAAGTGAGCTTCACTTCCGGTTAGCTTCCAGTGAACAGGCTAAAGCTGTGAATGATTTAAGTGTTGGTGGCTCAGACAAGCGAACGGTATAGCTGGTTAGTTAGTTGGTTATCTAGTTATCTAGTTATTAGTTAGTTATCTGTATTAACCAGTGCTGTTGTCCCTGCTGCAGCCGTGTCCAGCAGCAGCATGGAGGAGAAGAAGAGCCCCTCTGCAGCCAGGTGCTTCGGACAGGTCGGTGGTTCACAGGGGGGCGGGGACACATCACACCACTAACTCCTGTGAAGGCTCATTTAAAACTCGTGCCTCCTCTCAGGTGCATCAGAATGAATGAATTACAAAAGGCAAAGTTCAGCTGTGATGAAACCAGTCAGTGGTGTTTCACAGTTCAACAGCAGGATGAGCACACAGAGGTCTGCTGTTAAAGTCTGTCTGGATCACACTCACACAACCGAGCAACAGGTTTACAGCTGAGGGCGGCCATGAGAAGGATCCAGTGTTTCCTCATGTCTTTGATCCTCTTCGCACTCTTCTCTTCCCTCTGAGAATCAAAACACATCACACATCCCTGATGGAAACAGAAGCTCAGATTCAGTTGTTCAACACAAACGTAGACACACATTACGAATGGTGCACGTTCACACCCAAACTTACACTCTTTGTATGTGTGTGTGTTTACACAGTCACATTATTGGGACTTGCCTTTTGGCCCCAAAATTAGGTGAAGGTTAGGCCAAGAAAAATAAAGAAATTGTGGATCCACACCTAAAGTTAATGAGTTCTTTCCTGGCCCATGTCCCGTCATTCCATTTTATATTTATTTTGCAAATATTCCTGCTGATAAACCAATGAACAGGGACACAAACGTCACCTCCTCAATAGAGTAAATACAATGTTTTGAGATTTTAGTCTTTAGTGTGTGTGGGCGTTTGTGTGTTTTTTCCTCTTATCTGTACTGTGTTGACAGTGCACCTACACAGCCGATGAGTACCAGGCGGTGCAAAACGCTCTGCGGCGGAGGCTGGGTCCAGAGTACATCAGTACCAGGGTGGCTGGAGGAGGACAGAGGGCAAGTCTTTGTTTTTCTTTCTGTCAGTGTCTGACTGTTTCGCTCCAGCGGTGAAGCAAATTCACACAGTTTATGTGAACTCTAGAAATCTGTCTCACACATTTAAAGTATCAACACAACAGATGGGTTGAGCAAAAAATCAGGCAGGAATAAAAACTTTACAACCAATAGTTGCATTAGATCACTTGGCTTCAACTCTGTTTCGCTCTGGTTTGAACAGGTCTGCTATGTTGAAGGACATCGTGTCATCGGCCTGGCAAACGAAATGTTTGGATACAACGGATGGTCGCACTCCATCTCTCAGCAGAACGTCGGTACGACTCCGAGCTTCTCTTCTCCAGAGGATGCTGTTTCACATCAAACCAGCCGTACGGCCAGAGTAACAGGAACTGTTTGTGTTTTACAGACTTTATCGACCTCATCAACGGGAAGTTCTATGTCGGAGTCAGTGCGTTTATCAAAGTGCAGCTGAAGGTTAGATCACACATTTTTCTTCATTGTGCTTCTAGCAAAATAGTCACATGACAGATCATCTCATCAAAACTAAGTTCAGCGGAAATGTTCTCCATCTTTCCCCCCCTGTCACCATCTGTGTGTAACGTGCTCCTCTCCTCCAGGACGGGGCCTTTCACGAGGATGTAGGCTACGGAGTCAGCGAGGGACTGAAGTCGAAAGCTCTGTCACTGGAAAAAGCGAGAAAGGAATCTGTTACTGACGGCATGAAGAGAGCAATGAGGTACTGACATTTAAATTTTCATACTTAATATATAAAGAAAAAATATATTTAGATTTTTCGCCCTAAGATATATGTGCTGTTCTGTTGAGATGCTTCGGTAATTCCCTCGGAAACTGCATCCTGGATAAAGAATATCTCCTCGCCATAAACAAGATCCCCAAAAAGGTCAGACACAGTAAATTCAACATTT
The DNA here is from genome assembly GCF_009819705.1 of Hippoglossus hippoglossus. Classification (NCBI taxonomy): domain Eukaryota; kingdom Metazoa; phylum Chordata; class Actinopteri; order Pleuronectiformes; family Pleuronectidae; genus Hippoglossus; species Hippoglossus hippoglossus. Next base: position 10,234,427 of record NC_047156.1, on the reverse strand, counting down.
AGCATTTAGCGTTTTTATTTTCAATCAGAAAATCTGTGGTGTCTGAAACTTCTCACTTCTCCTCCACACGAAGCCTCCTCCTCCTCTCGACCCAGCCCAGACCAAACGCTCCCCGGGGGAACCTTTAGCGGAGAAGGCCCGGGTCTCCAGTCTGGTGCCCAGAATCCTGGAGCCCAGAATCCTCCACCAGAACCAGAACTGTTCAGACGTCCACACTCCTAATGCTGGCCCTGCTCCTAGCATGAAGAGTGAGAACAGCAGCACCAGGTGAACAGCTCTGGTTTTAAGGGTTCATATGTTGTATTAAGAACAATCAATTGACACATTTTGATTATAATATCCTGCGCTTTCGGAGCCAGAGACTGTTTTACACACGTACACACTGACCTTTAGTGCCACTTTACACCTCCTCATCTCTTCTGTAGCTGTCACATTTGATATTATTCCTCCCTGTCCTCCTCTCAGACCTGCCATGGACCCGCTGGACGCTGAGGAGTCCGAAGTGCACACAGACCCCAAACAGCTGAGGAAGCTTCGACAGCAGCAGCTGCAGCAGAAGTTCAGGAAAGAGATGGAGGAAAAGATGCAGCATCAAAAACCGGATCAGGCCAAGTCTGAGGAGGCGGAGGTTCCTATTGGTCGAGGATCCGGTGGAGGTGAGGGTTTCACGTGTTAAATAATTCATCGTTGAAAGCTGCGGCCTCAAACTCAGATTACCTCGTACTGGACAGATCTTTCTGTCTTTTTCTCTCAAACAATACATTTCTTCTGTGAACCTTCTTTAAATCAGTTTGAATTTCCTGGAATCTGTGACTTTTTACTTTTCAGACCATAAAGAAAAACGAGACATTTAATGCCACAAAATATACTTGTCCAACTCTTGAAAATCAATTTCCTCCAGTTTCTACACCTCAGTTGTTGTTGGTTTAGTAAAAGACTTTTTGCACCAGAGTAAAGATGCAACACTGAAACATGAAGGGCCTTATTTTATCTTGTGGGCCAGATTGGGTCCTAGGGCCGGTAGTGGGAGAACCCCAGTGTAAAGAGTCTCTACACTCATGGCAGTTTAGTGTACATGAGTCTGTAGTTGGTCTGTTGATGTTTCTGTTCCCCAGGTCATGAAGCTGGACCTGCCATGAGCAGCAGCACTTTGGCCAAACCCAGGAGCAGGGATGAGTATTTAGCAGGTGCTGTGAGCCACCAGCAGAGGGCTCAACTTACTTAGACAGTTTATGAGGTGAGGGAACCTGCCTTTGTTCAGCTGTTACCGTCCCCCTCTGCAGATGACCCTGACGCCTGGGACTTCAATCTGGATGGGATCGAGGAGCTGGATGTCCCCGCAGGTGCGCCGCCGTCCAATGGGCTCCGGCCCAGCACGCCTGGGAATCACCAGATGCAGACCCGCAGTAAGACCCCGCAGAGATCCCCGGGCAGACCACCGGTCGAGGGTCCGTCGCACGGCAGAGGACAGGAAGGGGCTCAGATCACACCTCAATACCAGAACCCGTATCCGGGGAGACCAGGTGAAGTTTCAGGAGCAGACTCGCTTTTTGGTAAATGAGCTGTTGAATGAATTCAATGCAGCATCATTTATTTCTTATGTTTTCACTTTACAGGCGAAGCCTTCAGTCCGTACAAACAAGGACAGCACATGAAGAAACGCAGACTGGACACCTGAGAGTTTACGTCCTCATCACTGTATAGAATGAAGCCTTATTTTATTTTGTGTTTATATTCATTTTAATGTTCAAATGAAGCTAATTTTGCTGCTGTTACCTGGGTTTGTTAAAAAATAAATAAATACCACAGAGGTCAGTCAGTTGTAATATTTGGAGGAATGCTAGAACATATCTGATCAAAAGATACTAAACTTTAATAAGCTGCTGCTGATTGAGTCAAATATTTCAAGTGAGAGAAATGTTTTAGGGCCTTTGGATATCATTTTAGTATTTTAAACTATAGGGTGATAGTAAGACAACCCAATTTACCCTGGATAAATGTTCAGTCAGTGACAAATCACGACATAACATTCTGGTTTAGAACATTTTAATGACAGCAATATACATGACAAGTGCTTTCATTGATATTTTTATTTGTTTTTACATTTTGTACAATGTGGAAAAACATACACAAAACAGACACTGAATCACAGGACGTCTGTAGGGAGGGATCAGAGATAAGAACCTGACAAACATCACTGTGTGTCAGTAGCTTGGAACAGTACTGATGGAGCTCTGACTGTTACATAGTAGCATATGGACCTAAAGCTTTGTTGTGAGCTTGTGCTGTACAGTGGCCAGTTGTAAGATTACACACCAGTGAAGCCAGCATGCAGAACTCATATGCGGATCGTCTGATAATGAAGTTGTGTCTGTGATATTGGTGAATGGCAATTTAAGGTGTCAACACTTTGTGATGACTCTCAGGAAGGCAAATAATAATAAAAAGATCACTAATATTCCAATATCAAAAACACTGAAGTCAGTAACAACCCTCATCAGCATGCAAATGTTTCCATTACCCCTCGGCCCTTATAAAACTTTAAACATTGCATATTCTGCATTGCAGTAACTTATTTTTTCTCTAGAGAAGTTTTACTATTCATCCAAATCTACAAGCAGGCAAAGGAGTCACAATGACAGCATGGCAACCGTGAGGTGATGAGACGAAAGGAGCATGAAGACTTCGGAACCTTGTACAGCGCTCGCTGCCTGAACAAGTGCTTCCACGAAACAGTTTTTATGATAAATCCACAGAAATAAATGCCAGCAAAACCATGTACGCATGAGCCAAATAGAAATTCACAGCTGATTACACAACCAACACAAAATGTAACTAGAGAGAGAGAAAAAAAAAATTGGTTTCCACATTAGTCAGTGTGCTCTTTGTTCTGCGTGTGTGTGTCTGGTCCATCGTTTCAGAGTGTTACATCCTCTTGAGTTGTGTGTCGGGTTGTGTTTCAGGTTGTGTTTACAGGTTAAGTTTTTCTGCAGCACAGTCACAGATACAACAGGACTAAATGAATCTGGAACTTGTCAATAGTGAGGAGGCAAGGCACTAAAGTGTCCCTCATGTTTACAGGTTAGAGTGCGTGTGCATGTAGAGTGGGTCGAGCGTTACGTGAAAGCACTTTCCTCACATGAACGTATATACAATAAAATAGAAAAGGGTGGGGGGGCAGGGCAGTTATAGATGATGAGCTTAATAAACCTCAGGATTTACTCCTGCGTGGTGAGTAGAATACCAATAACAACCCTGCAATTGCACTTTTTATATTCCTTTAACTACATGTTGTTTAACAACCTTTAATAATAATTACAGTGAAACAACATCAAATTCTGATGGCTGAATACAGGTCCATAAAGAACATTTGTTTGTTTTATTAAATAACGCATACAAAAACAGACCACAGGAAGAGAACCCCAGACACTTGTGATTTGAGAGGTGGCGGCTAAATATATTAAATGTGACGACCTGTTAATCTAGAGACGTGCATGATCTTTGTAAACACCTGGGTGGAGTGGGGAGGTTGCGTCCCCCCCCCCACCCCTGACTCAGAAAATTACAAATATTACCATTAATAAACTCAAACTGTATCATTCTACATGATGAGCAGACACTAAATGAAGTGGTTCCATGTGTCAACTTAAGATTCTCGACAAGGTTTCATTCCTGTGTAAATAAAAATAACGTATCACCCTGCAAACACCCACTACCCAGACTGTGATCTACAGCAGCATCACCTCTTCAGCTTCGAGTGGCGGTCAACACCAGGACAACGCTTTTCAATGTGGCAGACCCACCGGCCTACCTGTCAGACGTGAAGAATAAATCAGTATGATAATAAATGTATATGATAAGAGACAACTCAAATCACAGACTCTCACAGGGACATAAATATGCTAAACATGGAATCATAACCCAGTGAAGAAATATCTATGTACAAAGTATTTAATGTGTTTGGGGATTAAGGCCACAGTTACAAGGGACAGTTTATCTACTCTTTGCCATTATTGCGTTTACTTAATAGGTAGCCACTGGGAGGTGTTCATACTCCGACCCTCTCCGTTACACTCCAGCCTGACGTACTATGTCTTTCTTCTCCTCCTCGCTTCTTCGTACTGCTCCATCTGGAACAAACCAACTGTCCCACTCGTATCTTCCACTTCCTGTACACTCACATTCTCCCCTCACTCTCTGAGACGACATAACCTACCACCCCAAGTCACTCAACCAGGTCAATGTTTAGTCAGGTGTGTGTGTGTTGTGTTGTGGTGTAAACTGTCCTCAGTGAAGACAGGACCAGTAAGGATGTCCACCAGAATCCCTCATCTTCAAAAATAAATCTCGACGTTACAGCGTCTGCTCGCAGAAAGACATCTTTGGCTGCTGTCGGCTGTGCCTTTGGGTCGTTACATCACCAGACACAACCACCTCACTCCTCACGGCTCATTTCCACAGCTAATGGCAGGCTAAGTGTGAGACTCATGTGCTGCGGGTGTGTATTGCACTCTCCCTCCAATAACAGATTTTTGTTCTGCCTGAGAGGACACAGGTCGACTCATAACACAAAATGATAAAAGAAATAAAAATAAAAAAAAGCACAGCCAGCTGACCAGCAAAGAGAGCTATTGGTTCTCAATCAGCGACTGTCTGGCTCTCGGCCCCGTGTGGCCCTGCAGTCTCCTCCTGGACCGGGGCTCTGACTGGGCTACGTCGGCCTAAGGTTGGACCCTCCGTGGCTGACTGGTTTCGGGGGTGCTGGTGTGGTTCCCATGTGGTAGCCTTGTTGCATTGTGGTCACTGAGGCTGTCGTAGGCGGCTGGTACTGTGGTAGTGGCTGCGCAGGATTAAGCATGCCGACCTGGCACGTGCCTGTGGGTCCTGCCCACTGGGGAGCATTGTACTGGGGAGAGGAATATCCAAACCCCGGAGCAACTGGGCCCAGGGAGCCTTTGCGGGGCCCCATGGCGACAGAGGGATTGGCTGGGGTGGGGAGGTGGGTAGTGGTGGTGGATGTGGCGTTAGAAGGCGTGGGAAGCGATGGGCAGAGGTAACCTGGAGCTGAGAATTTACGGCCCATGTTGGCTGGGGGAATTATCTGTTATAGAGGGAAAAGAAAATCTTACTACTGATAACGCTGCATTATTATATAAAGTAAGTGGTAAACAAAAACATAAATATCAGACGTGATCATAAAATGCTAAGGATCATTTTGAATTAAAGAATGAAGTGAAGGCTTACATCATGTGCCTGTGCCGCCTGTGCTCCAGTTTTAGGACCTTTCTTGCAGAGGCTGATGGCGTCTCTGGCCCAGTTATCCACCAGTTGGTGCAGGTCTTTAGTGAAGGTGACTTGACCCTTCTGGGTGTGAGAGGCAGAAGGAGTGGGTCCAGTCGCCTGGGTCAGCGAAGCTAAATGGTTCTGACAGGGCCCTGAACCGTTTAAGGAGCTGGTCCCACTCAATCCTGGCAAATGAGAAGAGAGGTGAGATGTGAATTCGAAAATTAATTTAGGAAATCATTTCAACAAGTCACTGAGATGAGATTAACACTTTGCACAAACCTGCGGAGTAGCTACTGAGGCTGGGCATGGACGGAGAGGATCGGAGCTGCTGTATGGACGAGCTGCCAACTGCTTGGGATGCCTCTGTTGTCATTTGTGAGACCTCTGATGCAGCGGGAGGTCTTTGCTTTGGAGGGGATCCTGGGGAACCAAAGCACAGACTGAGGTTCAGATATACACATGAACAACTTAGATCTTTGGTAAAGCATAAACAGAACACAAACTTAAGTATTGACCCCAAAGTTGATATTAAATTTGTCTTGAGAATCAAAAAAACACAACAGCCTGTTCAGTGAACTCACCTGAGTGCATGGAACCGGGCTGTCCACTGCTGCGAGCTGATTTGTAGCTTTTGCTTTTCAGCCTACGTCGACCTCCCGCCATGGCCGCAGCCGGGGAGAAGACAGAGGAAGGAGTATTTTTCCCCATTCGCGTAAACAGAGCCTCAATCTCCTCTTTCTGACGCGACTGTAAGATCTGAATCTCGCTCATATGTCTGTGAGCGGGAGAAGAAAGAAGAAAGAAAAAATGAAGACTTCAGAGCTGTGGAGTAACATAAAATAAGAGTAGTGTAAAATAGGATGAATATGTGACATACTTCTCTCTAAGATGGCCAATTTCTTTCTGCAAAGCATCGTCCTCAGTCTCCGAGTCGTCATTGTCACTACTGTAATGTGTATGTGCATTATGTGGGTCAGAGGTGGAAGACGAGGGTCCGTTCTGCCTACTGGTGCCGTGTGATGGGCTGGAGCCTGTCGCTGCAGTCACTGAGGGAAATAAAACACATGAGGTCACTGCAACACAGAAGGGATACAAATGTACTATTGACATCAATTTATGTTCTGTGCGCGGGATTAAGACAAAATGTGTTTCCTGCGAATACACTGATCCAAGGACTATCTTCTGATATGATGAAAACAAAATGTATTTCAAGCTGAGTAGATAGATAAGTTCACTAAACTTCTAAATTCTATCAAAGCTCTCATTAACAATTCCCACTGCAGCGTCTGCCAACAGAATATATTTAAAAATAATGAATGAGGCAGAGGAAAACGGATGGCTGTGATCAGACAGACATCTACTTACAGCATCTTTCCTTTTGTCACTTCAGTTACAATGAAAGCTGTGATTTAACCGATAAAACTGTGAAGCATCAGTTTTGTGTGGTACTCGTCAGTGTGCAATATAGTAGGACCCCATGTAACACATTAGTCCAGTGTGAGGAGGGTTTTAAACTACTTTATCAAACCACTCTCTGTAACTAAGATTTAGTGAATGTGCTGTGAACCTGGTGCACACCTGTGACTGAAAATCGTCCCACTTTAGAGCCGGCGCTGGATCCGGATGTGGCATTGCTGCTCGGGGACACTTGGAAGCGTCCAATGGTGGTGGGCTGACCGGCCTGACCGGCAGAGAGAGATGAGGCTCCACTAACACCATCAGTTTCAGCAACTACTTTACACAGACTGGATGACCGGTGGAGGGTATTTTCTGGACTTGAGGGGGAGGAAGAGGAAGAAGAGGAGGAGGAGGAGGATGTGGTAGATGACGGTGTGAGGGAGGAAGAGGAAACAGCGCTAAAGTGATCTGGAATGGATACCTGAGAAAGAGGAAGGAGGTAATTATTATAAAAATGAGCCCAAACTTTAAGTCAGAATTCACCAAAAAATAATCTGAATCTGTGTGTCAACTTACTTGGAAACGTCCCAGAGTGAAACCTGCTGCTGGGAGCGGTGCTCTGTTACCCCCCTGAACTGTCTCTGGGCTCAGAGCTCTCCTCAACTGCGCATCCAAGTTACCCAGAGGTTGATGCGACTGTGGAGTCACACAAATGGGAAATGAGGAACAGGATAAGTGGTTCAATAAGTAGTGCACGTGATATACTTAGAAGCTGTGTGCTCTAAAAACCCTGGGGCAGGGAGTGTTGCAGGGATAATGTAGATCTCACCTGATTTGGTCCAGGAAACGGGGCTATGATGTCAGAGGGAGGTGTAGCAGCTGGATCAAAACCAGTGGGTAGAGTCTAAAAAAATACAAACAAAGAGCAGAGTTAAATCATTCATTATTGCAATAGACTGCATGTTGGATTCATTAGTGGAGGCAGCAGTTTTCACTAACCTGTGCCCTGGGCTTTGTTGGGGGGGTATGGGTATGTCCTCCCAGGGTCATACTCTGTCCTGGGGTGGTTGTGGAGCCAAGAACCCCTTGCACCCCAGAAGTGAGAGGAAGGTTTGATGGAGGCACCATGACGGCTCCAGGTGGAGGGGAAGAAGTCCCAGTGGGAGGAGAGGAGGTCCCCGTGTTCTGACTAGGATCCAATGACGCTGAGGCGGTGCTCTGGTCTTTAAAGAGGGACCGGAGCTTCTTATCTAGAGCTTGGATGTCATCTCCACCAGCGGCCTTTGACTGGAGCTCAGCCCCCTCTGCCTCCACTGGCTGTGCTTGGACCTGATTCTGAGCAGCTGAAGCGGGAACAGGCTGGGAGGTTGTGTGCTGTGGTGGATGGATGGATGAATTCATGGGCTGAGAAGATGTAACAGCACCATTAAAAGGCTGCTGCTCTGAAGCAGGGGGAGTACTAGTACTGGTGGATGGAACTCCAGCAACAGAAGAGACAGACACAGAACTACTACTTGCCTGAGGCCCAGGGACTGCGGGGACGGAGGTCTGTGCTGATGGAGGAGAAATGGTAGAAGATGAGGGAGGGATGTTGGGAGCTGGTGCTGGAACTTGTGAGGAGGGTGTTTCACTAGAAGACTGAGGGGGCGGACTGGGATCACTGGCGTCAGGAACGGGAGTTTGGGTCTGCGTGGATATAGGTGGAGGGGAAACCCTCCCAGTGGAGGGAGGCAGTGAGGATGCCACAGTAGATGGGAGAGACACAGGAGGGAAAGTGGTGCTGGTGGTGGAAGCTACAGCTTCAGGAGTAGCCAGGATATTGGTAGAACTCGGGCCGAGACCAGCCTCAGTGGACGGAATGGTGGCTGGCTCTTGCTCAGAAGAAGGGAGGTCAACCGTGTTGCCTCTCTCTAAACGAGACCTAATGTTACCGAAGGCCTGCTGGAGGATCCCGGATGGAGCAGACAGAGAAAGGCCCAGTGCCAAAGGGAGAGCTAGGAAAAAAAAGGAGTAATTACAAGATATGAAAACTATATAAAGGCAAATTTACAAATGTAGAGAAATAAGTAGGGACTGCTTTTGCAAACAGCTGTGAAATAATGAAAACCAGATGATAAACATGGCGGTTATATTTTCTACAATGTTATATTTTAGGAGCTATATTTTTTTTATAGCCAACAATAAAGATGTATATGTGCTACAATATTAATCCTTGGCCCCTCACTCATTTTAAATATTATAATAGACACAGACATCTTCTACATCTGATTTCAAAACTGAATAAAAACAAACTTTTCTCTCACCAGGTTCATCTCCAAATGAAGTATTAGCAGAAGAAACTCCAAAGAACTGCTCTTTAAGACGAGACTCTGGCACCGGGCTGACGATGAACCTCCGTCCTGCTGAATGAACTACCTGCGCGGTCGTACTGGGGGAAATACCTGATGGGAAGGCCAAAAAAGAAAAGTCAGATATGAGACAGGAGGAAAATCAATAACTGGACATTAAACACTGTATATTTGAATAAAGGTCGTTTACCTGGCAGCATGGGAACAGACAGCGCAGGCTGTTGTTGGAGGTCACTCATCTGCAAAGAGACAACATGTAGTTGGCAAAGCCCTATAGGTTCAGACAGTGCAGATCAAAACTGTCATGGAGGGTGAAGAAGATGATGTGTAGTAAAGAATTACCTGGGGAAAAGCTTCCTTTATCCCTTCTCCTTTCTCGTCAGCCATTTCTATGACTTCACGGACCTGCTCGATGAAAGACTCCCGCTCACACTCCAAGATGAACTCACTCTCAACCTGGAACAGAAAACAAAAATGAGCAACTACCATTACATGTAGTGTGAGAATGATCCTCAGAGTGGCTGCATATTTGTTATGGTCATTGTCAATGGTTGAGGCAGCTGATATTAAAAGAGGAAAAACAATAGTTGAATGTGCATTTCACAGTGAATTGTCATCATCAGCTGTCATTCAATAGGATTTTGTGAATGGTCGCCAAGCAGAACTATATAAATATATTATGAGTATTGTAAGTGCAGAATGAGATTATCTTCCTTCTGACAGTTAATATTTCTATACATGTTTATTGATCAATCAAACCAGTACTACCATGATCTGTGCGATCTCCTCTGGATTATCACCATCAAGGTCAAATTTGAAGGTGACCATCTTCCTGTTGTGGGTTTCCAGCTGACACTCTGCAACTCTGTCACCCACATTCGAGATCTGCAAAACAACCATTTTAATTAATTGAAATGTTAAGTGACCAAGAGCTTGATTATAAAAATGAAAGGACATGATCAGTTCAGTTCCTTACACTGAGCACGTTCAGCTTGGCCTTTGCAATCTTCTCATGGCGGGAGCGGCTGCGCACGGATCGTCTCTGGTGACGCTTCAGTGAGCGCCCCTCATGGCGACCTCCTGATGTAGAACTTCCATCGTTGCCGTCACTAAGACCAGAAGCTGTATCCGACAGGCAGCTGGGAAAGACATGAATCCATGAGAGGGAGATCGGGCAGGTTGTGTGGGGCCCATGAAACCTCCATTAAAAATGAAAAAGACGTTCTCACCTTTCTACAGATGGTAGAATCAGAACTGAAGATCCAGCTAGCAGCTCGCCTGGTGTTGACTGAGGAACACTCACAGAGGCCTGAAACAAAAAGACACTTAAAATCAAGCCCAAGATTTCAAATCCCTTATTTTTTTGCATTAATATATAAAACAATTAAGGGGTTTAAAACAGTAAAGCCAATTATTGTTTATAGGTGTGTTACTCATTCATTCAATTTCATTTTTATAATTTATGCTGACCTACTATTGAAAGCAAACGTAATGATTAAAACGAGTTCATCCACCAGATGGAGCCGTTGAACCTGGTGAAATGAGTTGTATCTGGCTCCAGACTCCATTATTCATCTCTGAGTGTAAATATGAGGCCGAGAACATAAAAAGAAAATATTGGTGCAGTATTTGTGTCAAAGAACTGACTGTTTCATGCCATAAAGACTTTAGGATGAGGTCAGATGAGAGTGTAAAGAGCCACCAAGTACATACAGATGAAGTTGAGGTGGATGACTTTCACCCCAGAGCCTGGAGTTTGAACCCCTTTTTATTTTTATTTCTTGAATTTGTTTGACTTGTAATTCTCCATTTTACTTTGTTATTCCCATGTTATTCACTTACAAATTAAAAAGGTTTAGGCACAAAAACAAGTCGGTTATGTTGCTGAATTCCCACAGGATCTATCCCTCGATAAACAGACACAACATACTGTGTAGAAAAAAATAAAAATCACATTCTGATATTTTTCATACTAGTTGGGTTGACTCAACATGCTCTTGCCCTGGAACACGGCTGCAACCGTAGCTTGTAAATGATGTTGTGCAGCAGTTTTCATTTCATTTCCTCTGCTGTCTCACTTTCCAGTTCCTGCCTTATTGTTTTTTATAATACTATCATTGTATTGTAACTGTGATCAAATGTATTTTATTTATTGCATGCACTTAGCTTGTATGAACTGGGGCACTGCTCAAATCCTAATCATAAAAACAAATACTGTGCAATGCTCTGATAATTTAGTAGACATTTTGGTCTGTGGTGGTGTTAATGCAGAGGATGGAAAAGGAAACTTTACTCTTGTCTTAACTAAGGCTCTATAATATAATTTACATGACTGTGTTTATTGAATTTGATGTAAATGTATACAAAATATGCCAAATGAGCACCAGGAAAATGCTCCAGGGAGGAGAAACTGTATCAGGAAGTGTGAGATACATGCTTCACACCTGACCCAAATACACCCACACAAACACAAGTGACTTTTGTGCTCTATAGAGTACCTGCAAAACAGAGAGGCATGAGGCCTGATAGAGGAAATATAGATGCTCAGCGTTGATTGGAGGAGACATGATGGGCGTACTTGGATCATTGACCCAAGACTAAAAGTCACGCAGGATTGAGTAGCATGCAGACGCAAGAGTGGAAGAAGAAAGTGGACGGCCGCAGAAATAATGTGCGAGAAAAAGAGGAGAAAAAAGATTTAGAAAAAACGGACATAAGGAAATTAATATGGTAGCAAATGATGAATTAAGGAAAGACAAGTTCAAAGATATATGCATAATAAGTTTCAACAGCAGAGGAGTGTGCAGCACCTGTAGCTGTTGGGCTCCAGTCTGAGCCTGTGGTAGAGTAGAGCTCTGAAGAGAAGAGCTGCTCTCTGGGTGTTGTTGTTGTTGTTGTTGTTGCTGCAGCTGCTGCTGTAGTTGATGCTGCTGCTGCTGCTGTTGTGGAGCAGTTGGCTGAGATGATTGGGGGATCATCACTTGCTGGTTGGGAATCTAAAAGAATAGAAGTGATAAAGATTGAGTGGTAGAAACCAGACAAATTTGAACAGTGGCAATGAGGGTACAGCCTGCAAATCGGGTTTCTTTCTAATCTAAATCTCTCTGATTGTGGCTCTGGTCCAGAGCCAGATGCACTTACCTCTTGGATTACATAGATACCATTTGACAATTTTCATCAACTCTGCATGTAGGATACCTGAGTTAAAACTAACCACAAAGACTGAGACTGCCCGACAGAACAATAGAGACATGGAGTTTATTTTTCCCCCCAGGACATAATATCGGTAAGTCTGTGCGTGTATTTAAAAGTGGCAACAGGAAAATGGGACATTTTATCTACCTGAGGGGGGAGCGATGGTTGGTAGTACACTCCGTACTATAAGAAACAAAACATAACACAACACAGGGTAAGAGTAGGAAACTTGAGAATCCAAAGAAAAATAATAAGGGAAAAACTGGGACTTGGAGCACTCAGCTACTTTTAATGCAGCTGCCTGAAGCTATAGACTTTAAAAGGTTAACTTAACACCCCCTGACAATCATGTTTTTGCTGACACAGACTGGTTGAAGTTCACATTTGCTGCAGTGATATAGGAGTGTGCTCTAGGTGTGTGTTCAGGTAACGCTGACATTACTGCTAGATGTGTTGTTTAGGGCACAAGATTTGAACTTTAACTTGAGGTCAGTGAAAAAGGCAGTTGGTGTTAAGTTGCTCTTTGAAGGTTATTAAGACACAAAGGACAACATGTACCTGTTGCGGTCCCCCGGGAACAGACTGGTTTGTAGGTGCGAGAGGAACAACTTCAGGCTGGACACCTTGAATCTGGGGTTGAACCTTGAACACCAGAGAGAAAAAACAACAGCACGTGATGAAAATGAGACGGAGCAGAATGTAAACACGGGGCACGTGTTCCCGTTGGGCCATGTTTTCGGGTGAGAGGATTATGTTCATTTTGGTCACATCACATGCAACTGGTACTGCTGACAAGGACTGCTGTGACTGTATAACTGGGCATTGGAAAACAAAGAACAGGGGGCCAAACAAGCAAAATCGAATACACAGAAATCTCGTCTGTATGTTTGTTATAAATATATACTTAACTCTAAGGAACGACTGGAAATGCATCACACCCCCACCCCCCCCCCCCACACACACACACACACACCACAATGACTCACCACTGACAACTGCTGCTGTTGCATTTGTTCATTTTGTGTCTGCAGGCACGACACTGGGGGCTGAGGGTGCTGACTGGGAGGGGAGCTGTAGGATATTCCAGGCTGAGGCTGGGCCTCGGCTTGGTCGGCTTCAGGTTCCTCCGACTCTGGCTGGATGGTGGCCATACTCTGACCATGAACTTGGACTTGCCCAGTTGACTGGGGCACAAAAGGGATCACTTGAGCCATGCCAGTGATTTGGTTTGATTGAGTAGTGTTGTAGTTCAAACTAGGAAGGTTCTGAGATGCAGGTTGAGCACACATTTGTGGATTGTGTTGGTTTGGTTGTGGAGGGATAAAAGACTGAGTCACCGGCTGGGGCTGAGGCACCTCCGTGCTGGTTAGTTGGACTGGTTGCTGTGCAGGCAGCACCTGATTCTGCTGCTCCTCTTCCAGCCGTCTCTTCTCTTGATTTTCTCTGACCTTTAACACAGTCGGCACCAAAAGTATTAAAATCTCTAAAGAGGCCATTACAAGGCAAGTCACGTGTACATCATGTCACAATTACACACAATCTATGACAGATATGATAACATATGATAGTGTATGTTAGTATGGACACACCTGCTGCCTCTGTGCTCTCTTCCGACTGATTAGAGACACCCTGTCCTTTATGGCCTTCGCAATGGTCTTGTGGTCACCTTCACACACATACCCAGACTCAACCTACAGTACAAAGACAAAGTAGAAGATACTGATGACAACAAAAACTAATTTTTTTTGTTGTGCAGTGTTTATACGTGTTAATAAGTATATATATATATTTTTTTTAAGACTTCAAAAGGTTAATTCACCATTTCCTGAGCCACATCTTCTGGGACATCTTTGTCGAGGTCAAAAGAAAACTCAATAGCTTCGTTGTCTTTGTACTTTCCCTTGAGTTTCTTTACATCCTCAATTCTCAGCCACAACTTAATAGCCTCAATCTCTCCATCATCCTCTTCTGCCAGCTCCACGCGCAGCCCTGTGTCCTCCTGGAAGAACGCATGGTTCAGAAGGTCCTTGATTGAATACCTATATAGAGGAGACAGGCAGTGAGTTAAGATGATTTTCTGGAGACCTTGACGGTGCTCAACTTGTAAAATGTTGTCTTGTTGAGTTAAAGACCTCTCATCCTTGTTCTGGCGAATACATCCCTCGATGATCTCCTTCACTTCGGGAATGGCCACCTTGTCGAAGCTGCCCGGCTTCACCCCCTATGGGAAACACAGAACCCAGAATGAGAATAATTTTCATTCTCGTTTGACCTTTTTTATATTTTGGATATTATCCCATATCTCGTTGTCGTTTTTAGTTCAAACTGAACATTAGCATTACAAAAATAGTTAATATCTGAAATAATGACCACCTTAAACTAACTTTATCCTTTAAATTTGTTTTGGAATTTATTTTGCTGAATGAATTGGAGAGGGTTGCTCCCAAGAAACAATCTCCATTCAAATAATGTTAAAGGGTTATGTTATGCATTCTGTCTGCCAGCATTCAGAGATTGTGAAATGTCAAGCGATGGGAAAAGGAGGGCATGAGTCGGTGGAGGACAGCTGATGAGAGATGATGAATTGAGGCAATAAGCAACAGGAAACTGCCTGTTTCTACAGGAAAAAGGACAACGATGAATGGATGAGAGCTGCACAGCTGCGCTGAAATAAGAAAATAGGAAGAACAACCTACATCCCCATGGAGAACTACTGTAAAAACAGAGGATGTCTCGCTAACTATATGTAGGCTCTACAACACAATAGCACTTTGCTTCTAAACTGAGGCAGGTGTGTCTGGTGCGCTACAGTATGAGCTACTAGCGGCTCATTAAAGAACAAAATAACTACTTTTCTCTGGGGGGGAATGAAAATGCACTTTTGAATCACGTGGCAAAGACTTCAGTATTTGTGCTTAAGCAGTTAATGATAAACTGACATACTTTCTAGATAACAGCCTGGGAACAGGTTCAACTTTTTTTTATCTATGAGTGTCATAACTGTATGAATCATATGTATGAATCATATCAGTGACCCATGCATTTCAAAGGTAACCTGTATGAACAACACTAAAAATATGTTGTTCTTCCTATGACAGTTACTGCCCCTTCTGCAATGATGACAAGACTGAACCATTAGCCCTTAGAGAAACAGCAGGGCTGTACTTGTTCAATCATCCACACCTCATATCTACATGATTAACCAACATACACCACACTGCAGAGGAAGAGAAAAAACTAAAACAATATGAGGTGAATCTGAGAGGCTTGTTGTGTTAATAAAGTGTTTTCTATTGAAGGTCACTCAATAAGGGCAAGGGGAAATTGTATAGGAGATACAGGGATACAATCAAGTTAAGAGCTGAAATACAACACTAGAGGACAGAAATGTAATATGAGCTGCATAAAGAAGTGAGAGCAGGAATATAAAATTATTCCAGAATGGGAAACTAGCCTTCTTGGCACATAGGAAGAGGTGAAGGCAGGGGCATAGGGGTGACTTGGATGGTTGAAAAGAGGACTTACGCTGGTAACTCTGCGGTAGATCTGTGCAGCATTCTGGCACTCTGAGTAAGGGTACTCTGAGGTGGCCATCTCCAGCATGCACATTCCAAAGGCATACACATCCACTGACTCGTCGTACTTCTCCTCATACATCTCAGGCGCCATGAACTCAGGGGTACCTTAAATCAGAACAACTATTCAGAACTCTCGAACTTCCTTACTGATTGAGTGGGGTTCTCACAACCCATTGACCCTCTGCTCCTCTAACCCGTGAGGGGTTGAGGAAGAGGAGGTTGAGAAGAGTGACCAGCCTGCTGACATCTCGGGGGTAGAACCTGTGAGGTGAAAGTTGGAAGAGAGAGAGAGAGAAAAAAAGAAAAAGGGGAAGGAAAGCAAAAAAAGAGACAGAAAACAAAAAAGGAGGGAGAAGCTGGGCTCAGTTAGATTGTAGAGAAGAAGGCACGTGTTTGTCTGTGTAAGACCTTAACATGGTGCGACATAATGTGACTGAGGTTACCGATATGCAGAACACACTCGCTAGCCAAAATGAATGTTCTTTACATTCAAAGATTAGCTTTAAAATTAGGCACTTTATATCCAGGCCAATATATAGTGGAATTTCCAAAGGATGCCAATGATCTGGGTATGAAAATATGACCAGCTATGGAACAACTTTTGTCAAGACCTTACCTTACAACCACATGAACATTGCCTCTTATATTACACTTACCTTTGGTAGTCTGACTTACCGTCTCTTCCTGAACTGCAGGAGCAAACGTTACGGTCAGGGCTGAGAGAAGCAGGTCCCATAGCTAGTTACTGTGTTGAGCAGTGTATTCATGCATATCAGTCTTATTCTATTAATTAATTATCTTACATTAAATCTCAGGTCTTACACAGAAAAACTGATTGATTATTTGAATGTAATTGTTTTTGATATTGATGTATGTTACAGCACACTGTCAGACTTACCAGGCCCATTTAAGTTCATACTTACTCAATGACCAGCAGTACCCTATTCATTCCAAACAGCAGAATTGGGCACAGCTGAGGCTAGAGCCTACATTTTAAAAAACATACCCAAGAATGTGAAAGTAAAAAAAATAAAATAAAAATATAAAGGAAAAAAAGGCAAGAGGCTGACAGAGAGAAAATGTGGAGAGCTCCCTGGACACAAAGAAGGAGCAAAAACATTCTGCAGTCCTGCAATATTTTAAAAGACAGTAAGAGACAAACACTAGAGGCAAAAAACCTGTTGAGGCAAATCCATAGAAAGAGATGTTAAACATTATCAGTGTAACCGGCAAACAGACCACATATTTCCAAACCACAGAACAAAGACCAGTCTACAACAGAAGCAATGGCCATACCTTTAGCCATGGCCAGGTTAGCCTGCAAGAAGGCATGACAACCATTATAATACTGGTATTAATATTTAACAGGATGAGAAATGTTTGGCTCTACTTACATTCAGTAGTTGCCTGAAAAAAAAAACTCTTTTTTTTGGAGAAACATGGAACAGAAATATTCTGTACAGTGACCAAACTTGATAAAAAAATACTGTGGAAGTGCAAAGAGCGAAAGCCTTGTGGTTATCTGCCTAAGATTACCACATTATTTGGCCTCCATTTGAGCTGTGGTTTGAGAGACAGCTGAAACGCTGTGGTCTGTTTTTGAACCACATCGTCAGAAAAACAAGACAAAGGAAAACATATTCTTTACAACACCATCATTGTCAATACAAACAGAACATCATGACCTCAGAACAGGTGCTGTCCCAAAGCAGGATAAAGACAAGGAGATAAAAATGACTTTGGGGTCGTACCTATAACACTCTTGGCAAAGGATGAACGCTTGAGTGTGGCCAGTCCCAGGTCTCCAATCTTGACAGACCCTGTTGGGCCTGTGATGAAAATGTTGTCACACTTAAGGTCCCTGTGGATGATCGGGGGAGCCCGAGTATGGAGGAAGTGAAGACCCTTGAGGATTTGTCTACACCAGCTCCGCAGCACTTTAATTTTCATCACTTTGAAACGCTTCAGATATCTGTAAGAAAATAGATCATAATTTTCTAACATCATCTCTGCTGCATTTCCCCAAAGTATCAAATATAACACAGAACAAATTAGGCTGGTCTTTCATGGAGACTTTAAAATAAATGCCAAAAAATCTAAAACCTGGGATAATAAAAAAAATCATAATCAATAATCTGGATGCTGAGTCCTGATTTGTGATTTATTTCAGCCCAGTTGGAGACTCACGTTTTGAGTGTGCCAGATGTCATGAGTTCCGTGACCAGAGCAATACACTTCCTGCCTTTGGAGGGTCCCTCCCAGGAGTCATAAAAACGGACAATGTTGGGATGCTGCAGTCCCTTTAACATCCCCGCTTCCTCCTTAAAGCGCTGCCGCTCTGTCTTTGACAGCTTACGATCCTGCAGGGGGCAAAAAGGAGAATAGGAGAAACTGTTTGAAAATTTCACACAAC
Source organism: Hippoglossus hippoglossus (assembly GCF_009819705.1). Taxonomy (NCBI): domain Eukaryota; kingdom Metazoa; phylum Chordata; class Actinopteri; order Pleuronectiformes; family Pleuronectidae; genus Hippoglossus; species Hippoglossus hippoglossus. The sequence goes on along the minus strand of NC_047156.1, from coordinate 10,216,209 downwards.
ACAGAGGGCAATGCTTTTTACAGATGTGTACGGGTTTAGAAAAGATGAGGTACAAATATCTGAAATGATAAAGATTATCAGTATTAATGGCCATGAAAGAGTGTTTTTCCTATGCAGCATCTGAATGCTGCAAACTGATCATAAGTCATAAGTCAGTCTTCTAGACATTCCAGGTTCAAAAAATGTATTTGAAAGGTTAATAAAAAAGGTATTAGTACACACAGTTTTCTTTCAGCACTTGCTCATATACTCTGACTCAAGCACATACACAGTTGAGACACACAGGGATGTGTCCCTGTTTTCTCTGGCAGACGACTATGTAACAAAAGGAGCGTGTCTAGCTTTGTCCCAGATTGGAGGAAAACCAAAATAAGTTAAGAGCCACAGTATTAAAAAAAGATCAGTACAGTGCAGACTATGTCAAAAATAAACAAACAAAAAACAGACACACTCTACTCTAAAGTAGGTTTAAGCAATGTGAGGAAAATAAATTATAAATCACCATAACCAGAGGATATTATAAATAGACATATCACGTCATGTGTATACATCTGGAAAAAAACCTGCTGTAACGCATGTAAATTGATTATTTATTAGGGGCTTTCTTGTTTGGTTCAATCTGGTAAATAAGACTGTTTAGCATTGTTCACTTTAGCCACATTGATAGATGTTAATGATTATTACATATGTATCTGGTATGAAGCTAATGTTGTGCTCAACAGGTCTTATATTCTGAATAAAGATAAGGATGATACGAGTCGACAAATGTGTGGCAGCTGAGGGGTTTGTCAATTACTCGTGGGGATATGTATATAGGCCTGATAGCAATATGCCCTGATGGATTTAACATTCCATAAAATGACTGGAAAATAAATATGGATAAGGCAGAAATGCCTTTTGTAGGTTTGGCGTCTTAACAAAAATCTGGAATGTGTAAACCCACCCGTCTCATGTTTCCTGAGCAATTCCTGGTATGGCCTATATACACAACGTGCGCGAGTTACAGTTGGGGTGTGGAACCCCACAGCTAAAGAGTTTCCTTGAAAACCCCAGAGACCTGGCAATAGTCCAGGCTGTCCAGGAAATTCAGCCTATTGGAGGCCTGTGGAGAATGCCTGTTTGAATTTGTGTGTGTGTCAGCACCAGACTGAAAACTTTCCAGTGAGTGACAACACGCAATGAAAAACATATTTGAGAGTGCTGTGGCCATTGCTGGAGGCGTTCTGGAGGTTTGAGGGTGAATATTTTTCTTGTCTGAGACAGGGCAGGAAACACAAAATGAAAAGTTGATGGCAAACCTGTAAACAATTAGGAGCAGAGGAGATGACACTAAACCAGAAGAAATGTCAAGAAACCAGAGGTTTAGAGAAGATAGACAAGTAGTGGAGGCTCCATTGACTTGGATCGACTGACCTATTTTCTAGAGTATTTATCTAGTGGGGCAGTGGCTCCCATTTGTCCTTCTGTGCACCATGTGAAAAAGTCATGCACAGCAGCAGTCACAGAGTTCCAGGCCTTGGGTGTGTAGCACCACAACCCCCACACACACTGAACTGCTGTATCAATGAAAGCATTTCCACATACTATCACTGCCAATACTTCCCTTTACAAGTGCAAACCAGTAAGAACTGCATTACCTGTAAGATATATTATATTCACTTGCTTAACGCACATCTACCTTAAACTCTGCATAAAAAAAACTGAGGAGGGTGTAGTGATTTGTGAAGTCACATGCTAACACACTGCTACGACTTAACAAAGCACATTTCAGGATCTGTACTTAACAGGCGGCTCCAACGTTTTTCACTTGTAGATATGTATGCGATATTTAGTAGGTGGCCATCACTCCTTAAAAGAATGTAGGGCCTGTGGAGCATTTTTTTAAGAGGCCCCGGACCAGTAAAATCTCTCCAGGAATTTACAATCTTTAAATCATGAGATAGACATCACACTCCCTATCAACTGTAACTTGAAAGACTGGACTTGAAAGCTCTGAAACATGTGACCTGCTTACTGTCACTGGTCACAGTTCCTATCTGATCCACAAGCCCTAAGCAGCAAGGCCAAAGGTTACCTATCCAGACCTATGCCATTCATCTTTTTTCTGTCTCATTAACTGGTCTTGAAAAACAACAGATTTAGAGAAGATTCTTTGAAAGTTCCCTTGGGCCTACAAACTGGTTACGGGATAGTGGCTGAACAGATCAAGAAAGGTCAGGAAAGTCGTTAAGGGGAGAAAACCCCCCACACATTTCCAGAATATTTAACAATATTTAACGTCCCTGCTTACGATGCGTTTTGCCAAATACTCCATTCTTACTGTGTGTCATCACTATAAGCTATTTAATTAAGTGAAATAGCAAAAGTAATGTTTTGTGCAGATTTTCTTGACTGACAGGTGAGTCAACCCATCAGCTGAGGTGGCTGTGGCTTGGTTATCCCTCCTCCTCTTAGACTCTCCCATAATTTACGTAATTTAGATTGTGAAGCTCAACACCTCACCATGATGATCACCATTAGCAAAAACCGAAAATCAGACCGTGTCTATAGTAGTGTGGTCATATTCTGCATGCTCCTTTGAGGGAGAGGCAACAGCAGCTGCAGTTAAACCAGAGCAGCTTTATCTGACTGAAGTAATTCTTCCTTTTTTAGTTGTTGGGGTAGTGTTACAGTGTTTCCACAGATCACTTCCAACTAGGCCCTAAAAACAATAGTTCACTCTCTGTATCAAGGATATCTGTTAAGACACTGGAAGGATCCAGCTGGCCCATTCCCCAATGGCAGTTGCCATAGCAACCAAGGTCAAAGCACAAACCCAATTCGCATAGAAGATATGATATAAACCCAGTGTACGGTTGAGTAGGATTCTACTGTGCCTCTTTTCAGCCTCAGTGTGGAATGGTATGTTTTGCCCAAAATGCTCTGCTCTGATTGGTTAACTGCTGAGTGTTTGTCAAAATATGTCATCATCTGGGTATGCGTCACCCAGAGGATGACATGGGTCATTCTGTTACAGAGGGCAAAAATCACCACCACCACCACCACGCAGGCTTTTTCTTTGACTAAGAAATATAAATGTAAACAAATTATGTAGGCTACAAAACATTTTTATCGTTTGAAATGATGACACACCGACTTTTGCAACATCTTGCTTTCAGGTTAAAACAAGATTGACTCGCCCATCAGCTACCAGTAAGCAAACCTTAGTGTGAAATCACTTGCTGCACTGGGAGGAAGATTAAACAGTGAATAAGGCTCCAGTCAGATGTGGTATTAATCACCATGTGTCACATCTTACTTCCCTGCTCTATATGCAATCACACAGATACATACTGCTATTCATATAATTTTATTATTTTAACAATAATCATTGTGCCCCAATACTATCTGGACATATTATGACCTAAGGGGTTCCAATGTGAAACACATCTAACTCCAGTTAACTACAGTATGACCAAAGTGGAGCAGAAAATACTGCTTCTAGGCAATGGCCATCATAAATAACCAAACAATACTAAAAATAGAGTGAGTGAAAAAAGCACGTGATCATGCCAAAGGCTGGCTCTGTCAGGTCCCTGCTCTGAGGTTGACACTGAGGGCTCGATGCAGCCCTTTGGGAGACACGGTTTGAGATCTGAGGTCTTTGGAAATAAATGTTTGGTTTTACAGAGAAACTCTGACACATGGCAATGAGGTCGGAGATCACTCTCTTGTCAGCAAAAGACAGGCATGAGTCATACAGGCAGACGTGAAATGACTCATCTGATCTTAATTAAGTCGAGCCACACACCATGAATCGTCAAAGTATTCTCATTGTTGATGACAGCCACTAAATTCACGTTGTGCTGAGTGTGACTTTGTTGATTTGTGTGAATCATCGGCTTAAAAAAATATTTTTCATAGGCAAGGCTTCTCTAACTGAAAACAGCCTGAACTTGTGGATAAATCCACAGATAACATATGTATATGCAATCATTACTAAATAGGATATTTGTTCCTAATTTTTTTATGTCCAACTCAGAAATAAACAACTAAAATTCAAAATCGTACAGTAAACTTAAAGACTAGCAATGATGAAGAATAATTACAGATGAGTCACTGTTCCACTATTTAAATACAGCATGTCAATCTCAGCGGATACCATCAGCCAGCTGGACAGGCAGCTCCTATAACTTCCAAAGGATACCTGGGAGGGAGATGTAGATAAGTGGAAGATGACATGGTCAAAGATGGATGAGTGAGTAAGAAAAGGGAGGCGCCTTAATGTATTCCTCTCTATTCCTCAACTTCCTCTCCGTGGTGACCTACTTATTGTTCAGACATGCCTGCAATCTGAGATCCGAAACAAATGGGTGGGTTCATGGGTGGGTGAAAAAGGGTGGACGCCTAGAAATTCTTAGAAGACTGTGGACAGATGGTCCCTCACACTAAACCAGGGCCATTTCATTTAAACTTAACATATTCAAGTTTTTAGCCGTGGTTGCAACATAGCTTGAGGGAAAGTGGACTGGATCGTCCATCAGTGGAATTCTCTGGTCCAGAGTGAAATAGCTCTAACTACTTAAGACCTTGGTGTAACATTTTATGTGTCCAACAGATTTGAGATACATGTGTTTATGCAAAGTCCTTTCCTACATGGTCCCTTGTCCCAAAAATAAATGTGATCAATTAAAAAGTACAAAGAAAAAACACATTTGCTTGATCACTTACACGTAAAACTGAACACCAGTGTAGGGATCTGCAGCAACTCTGCATTACATCCTGACAGGACTGCCAGTGTTGGCCTGGACATTTTTTGCGATGTTTGAGGAAGATTTAAAGATTTAAGAAGGGAAAACTTGCTGGACAGGTTTTATTAGCATTCAAGCGTAGAGTCCTGCATATGTATTTTAACATTATGTTCTACAAATGTGCCCTCAGGATGTATGTGGAATGTAACAACAGTGGAGAGATCATGGGACAGCTTTAAGGACCACATGTTAGGGGATTTCAGCCACTGTGTGTGTAGTTGAACCATTTGTAGGACTGAAACTCTTGAGTTGACAGAGGAACGAAGGGGGACGAGAGTGTCAGGTTACATGTTCATATTTCAGAACAGACCACAAGCCTTAAACAAAGCTGGTTCTCATTCAACTCTAAGAATTGCAGTAAATCTGCCCTTTCCACTGGATCGGACCCTAAATACAAGTAGTACCTGACAAAGACTGAATTCTACAGTGAGGGGAATCATTTTCTACAAACCGAGTGAACAAACAGATGGATGAGGACAATTTGATTTTTGCTTGCCTTTTCAAACTGGTCCAGACAATGTCACAGGATATCACAAAGATCTGTTTCTGTCTGCTAACATACTGATTCAAGCCCCAATCTCAAGTAAATTAATAAATTATTGACTCAAGAAACAATAACTTATAAATCACTCAAGTCTTTTGCCTTGTGATGTCTACTTATCCTTAGCTGTAGCCCTAACACTAACCTGAACCTCTCATCTAAATATCACCTTGCCATAGAATAAATCAAAGTACTAACAAAGAAGATAAATTGGAGCAATCACTGTGGTTAAGGAACAAAATATCAAATTTCACATGTGTGCTAACAGCAGTTGGCCGATAAGTTGTTTTTAGATCAAAGAGAAAGAAAGAGGGGGAAAAAAAGATTGTTATGTTTAGACAAGAAAAACTAATAAAAACGACTTACAGTGTAATTTTAACTAATTGAAGTAGTAGGAATTTGAAACAAAAAGATTAAAGAAAAAACAGAAAGCTGGGGGGTTGACCCAAGAAACAGGCCTTGGCAGGCAGGCCAGCCTGCTGTGCTTCACACAGGAGATTCCTCTATCAGGAATGTGACCCATTTTACATTCAGACAAGCGGTCGGAGCAGAAACAAACTGAGCATGCGCGTGGTTCGCTCTGTGTGAGGGGGGAGGGGCACGTGCCTTCAATCTTCACATTGTTCTGAAACCAGTGTGCATGAGCTGTGGCTGTATGTGCTGCTGTGTGAGGCCTGTGCCTCTCATGACAGGGGGAAAGCGTGACAGTAAAAGCAAACATTCATCTGGTGAATGAGGTCAAACTTTGCTATGGGCCATGTAGCTGGAGCTGCTTTGGCAGAACAGACAGCACATCTGCAGAAATTTTAGACAAGCATTTTTAGGAAAAAAACCTAAGATATAAATATATATGGTTCAATAGAGACGTGTTTAAAAAGAGGAATAAAACATAACCGAATACTCTTTGTACAACAATTCCTGGACATTTTTGCTAACTATAATCATTACAATGACATTTTTAAGTTTTACTGACTTCTTACAGCATTTTAGATAAGATTTCCATCCTAACCTAAATAAGGAATCTCCCCTTTCTGCAGACAAGAATTTGCAGTTACAGCATAATGTATTGCTAAGATAATTCTGCATGTGTGGAGGAAAGTTATAATTCATTTCAAAAGGGCCTTTAAAGTAATTTGCTACTGTGGAAACTGAATACAGGAAATCATTATCATTATTACTCAATTCTGCAAACTACCAGTGCAATTAAAAAAAGTCTACCTTGATATCTATTCAAGGGTAATGTCCTGTATCTCAAGTGTTGGTTATTCATTGGTCATAGTTATAAACATTTATTATACAAGCCTTGATAGTGCATCTTTATGGCAAAATAAAAGTGTTTTACTTTATGTGCAGTCCTTACGACCACTGTTGACTGAGTTGTACCCAAAAAATGAAATTTGCAAGGTTTTGCTGACAAATGCAAACATGGGAAATGATTGGCATGTTTCTCAGAGGGGAAATGACAGAGGCTATATCTCAGGTAACAGTGTGGAAGAAAATTGCATTAGTTCCACTCCACCATGTTCAGGCCTGGTAAAAGCAGGCCTGAACATGGACACTTGCAGTAGACTGCAACACCAAAGGTGGCTCAATCAAAGAACAGGAGTAACTGATGTCCTCATAGCTGTTAATGTGTAGACGCATGCACAGAATTAGAGTGATAGAAATAAGTGAAGGTCAATAGTAAGAACTATAGTTATCCCAATTTCATACCTGAAGCTCACACCAAGCCACCTCCACTGTGGTCTCAGTGTCCAAGCCCTTGTAGACGGTCTTGAAGGAGCCACGTCCAATTTCAATGTCAAACTTTAGGAAACGCCCATCTGGTGATGTTCCCACTGCTTTGGTCTCTGCCTCTTCGATGTCATCCTGCACTTTTTTCTCAGCTTCTCTCTGCTCTGCCTCTGCCCGTGCCTTAGCAGAGTCCTTATATTCTTCTCCCTCCTCTTCTCCATGGTGCAACTTCACTTCAGTGGTGCTTTCAGTTTCTGTTTGACTTGGCAAATCTCTTCCCAAGCATGGTACGGAGTGGGACACCACCACCACGTCACAGATATCTTGTACATTGGCAGCCTCCTGTTCTAAAGGCACTACTTCCACCTTAGCTATTTCTATGTCTTTTCCTTCCACTATTCCTCTGCCACTATCAGCAGACTTTTCATTTTGAGCTAAAGTTGTTTCAGTCCGGGGCAAATAAGCAGCAGTAGCCTGCTGCCGCTGAGGGACGGATTCACGTAGATGAACCCGTTGGGGAGCAGGGATGGGGATCTTGCTGGGTAAAGGGAGGGCCAATGCTGTAGCATTGGAATCACTGATGACACTCCGACGCAAGAAACGGTGTTCAGGGTTACATCGATCACGCTCCATGGTGTGATGCCGCCGTCTCACTTCTGCCGGTTGGCGGCTATCACCCATCATTGAATCAGAACTGGGTCCGTTTCCACTCTTCTGGGGGGGGGCCAGGAACTTCACCATTTTGTCATCTGGCTTTTCCGACATCCCACCACCCACACCAAGAGTAAGGGGGTACAACTACAGTAAAATTAAAACAAAGATATTTCCATGTCCGTGATATAGCCTTGTATAATCAATATTTATCTCTGCTTTAAAAAGAAACAAGATAGAAAGTCTTCCAACTTCTATCTCTTTCTGTCTTTTTATTGTTCAGTATTTACACATATAGTACAGAGACTGGAGGTGTAGAATGGGAGGTGTTCTCTTGTAGATAGAAAAGGATTGAACACCGTAGCAAGAGACAGAGGGCTGATGTTGATTTGCGAGTCTCTTTAGGTCCACACCATCCATCCTGTCAGACTCAGGCTCCAGGTTCTCTCAAGCATAGGGGATCACTGGTGAGGAACGAATGCACAACCTACGACAGGGACCAAACGTCCTACTGCAGGCAAAGGCAGATTGTCGGGACACTCCAGATATATTCCAGTCGAGTTTCACTGCAAGAGAATAGAGAAAACAAAAGTTCACTGACGTGTTTTGTAAAGTAACCAGCATTATGTCAAATGTCAACAAGATTAGTAAAAGACCAGCCTAAGTGTTCGCAAGCAGAATTTACAGTATACATAAAATTTAATAACACTGCTTTACACGTAAGCACAGCTGACACAAACCATATAACCAGTGCCTCAGACAACACTTAAGTCTACTGCTTGTCTACATGAGCATTAATCGTGTGCTGCACTGAAGCAACATCATCTAGTGACCCACTCCCTCTCTGATAAGATTTGGTGTCTTGCCGAAGGACATGTCATGCACAGTAGGGCACATGTTTCCCGTCACCGTGACTCCACTGCAGGTCCTCAACTTTAATCACATTACACACAGGACAATATTTTCCAACGGAGCCCAAATCGATAAAAAAAACATTAAACTGATTAGCAAGCATGACATGTTTTATCTATATCAAGTGTTAAAGTAAGCACCGAAGGATGTAATGTGGGACGAATTCCAAATGCACCTAACAGCCCTTTGCAGTGACACAGTAACCTCTCACAGCCCCACGCTTGGTCAAGAGCAGAAATAACTAACCGAGCACAGATGACAGCCGATTTGTTCTCAGTCTGTGGCACAAGGACGACATCACACACACAGAGCTACTTATTAAGTTAATGAACATGATTAACTGAGATTAAGTCCATTATCTAAACAGCTTCTGTACATTACGAGCTAAAGCAGCACAAGTCCGCCCCAGCATTTAAGCTGAAGCAGCAGAAGACACGTGTAACCATAATCGTTAACAGGCCTGCAATGACAACCTTATTACTTATTACCCATCGATACCCTGACACGGATGCAGCCATTTCCAGCGCAGGCAACCACAATGTCAAAGCCAACCCGAGGCAGCGTTAGCGGCCAGAACATGTCGATACACAAAAACAGACACACAGCGCGTATTCGTTAGCTTCATATTTTAATCTGAGCACACACACCTCTCTCCCAACGCACCCAATTCCTCACCGTCTCCTACATGACACCGGCACCATCTAATACGGCAACATCGAGCATACAAAGCGAGGAGGAGCAACGGCTCTTTGTTAGCCTGCTAACGGCCACAGCTAGCACACACAGCGAGTTAGCTGCCGTTAGCTAATCCGTAACCAGCCATGAATGATTCCCACGTCACGTTATTGAAAAACACATCCCTGGCTGTGTTTAGAAAATCCGAGGTGCGTTTATTTCACGGTGTGTTATCACGTGTAACACGTTTTTAAAAAAAGTTAAATTCAGCGTTTGTGGTGTATTGACGTGTATACCGTGTCACGTCCAAGCTTCCGCCCCTGATTGAGCCAGTAAGGGCAAGATCAAATCGTGGCAGCGGCAGCTCGTAGAGCAACTTCCGGTGTCAATAAAAACTCCCACGAATTCGTGTAAAGGCAACTTATGATAATAAATAAAACATGTACAGTTTCATAGTGTTGCAGTGACGCAGTTGCCTTTGTTGCCAGACTGTTTGGAGGCAGCTGCCTTTGTCGCCACGCTGTTTGGAGGCAAAAAATTGACAAAAAAAGCTGTAAACAACCAACAGCTAATGACCTACTACTGTTTAACCAAGTTGTATGTCTTCAGTATTTATATGAATTCAGTTAACTGACACTCCATGGACAGCAATATTGATTCAGGCTGGCTTATCCTGTTAAAATAAAGTGAAACTTACTGATATTGAAGCAAACTGTTATTTTTACTTTCCTGGCTAACCAGTAATTTCAAGTTCATCTCCACCAAGGTTTCAAGTTCATCTCTACCAAGTACAACTTGAAAAATAAAACCTTTTTTGCTTTTAATGACAGATAGGCATTCAAAATGTGTAAATAATCGCCTTTTTTATGTTTGAGTAATTTGCGCAAATGCAAATCATAATAACTAAATTTAAGCATTAAATTATAGCATTGTCTATTGTAATGACATATTGTGTCAGTGATGGTAAATGTTAATAATGGAACCTTAAAAAGGGGGCTACAGAGCTGCAACAACAGACACAAACAGCAGGTTTTACGTGTCAAAGATAGCAAAGGTATTGTAGAAAGGACTGGGTTAAAGTGACTTTAGTATTCAAAAAACTTTGAGGTTCACAAGGCATGAACATTAATTTGGATAATGCTACATTAATACCAGCTTCTCACCATCATCATTTCAGACAGAGGAGTAAAGTCATAGCAAATGTAAGGAGAAATAAATACAAACAGCGGTAGTTGCCCCAAACAGAGTGGCAGCAGTGGCAACTGCCTTTACGAATCAGTGGCACCGGAAGTGCCTCAACGAGCTGCCGCTGCCACATTTTGAGCTCGCTGCCTCTGGATTGCCTTGCAATACACGCCGAGCTAAAACAACCGGATGCGTTGGCCCAGTGTGACGCCGGTTGGAAAGCTACCAGGCAGCGAGAGATAGCGCCAGAGCTACACGGCGAGCTAACGTTAGCGAGGCGGGTCTTACCGATGGCCTACAGAGCCAGGCCCACCTCCCAGCTAACCCATCCAATTTGACTGAAGGATCACAACACTAACGCTTGATTTGCTGTTAATACGCAGTGTGATATTATATTTTATAACAGCTGGTCATATCCGGCTGGTACACCTGCCACATAAATAAAATTAACCTCTGTGTATTTGTATGAGCCAGATTCAGACGTAGACGCAGGTAAACAGGGAGATACAAGTTTAACAGGCTCCCGCGGACGGGGATCACTTTCTGGCAGACGATCACTCCTCGGCACGACACCTGTCGGCAGACAGACAGCGACCTACCTCCGTATCGTATCCACAACACAGCTGACCGACGGGGGCGATGAAATCCTCCACACGGCGTGAATCCGTCTCGGTGTAAATGAAGAGGAGACACACATGTATATAATCCTCCAGCGAGGAGAGGAGACGTTCACCGGCGGATGTCAGAGTTGAGATTTGGGAGCTCGCTCTCAAACAAGCGGAGCTGTTGCTACATATTGACCCAAGAAACGGGTTCTTCCTCAAAGCGCATGCGCAGAGGGATGACATCATCAACGCACACAAACAGTCATGATATCAGTGTTTTTTATGTCTCTATTCCAGTGGCTTTAAGTTTAGTCTTAAAATGAATTCAACAACAAACATTTAATGTAGAATTTCTGCTATAAGATAAGATAAGATAACACTTTATTGATCCACACACGGGGGAAAGGTAGTTGTTACAGCAGCAGGCAGGTCAGAATGAGGTAGACAAGATAATAAAAATATATATAAAAAAAAGGCAATAGAATAAAATAAAAAATGCTGAGTATGTACACAATATACACAGTTCACTGTAGTGGTTTGTATCGAAATGTTATAAAGTAAAGTGCAGTGGCATGAGTATATTAGGACATTTATTAAAATACAGTTTGCCCCCCAAAATATTTAGGTGTCTTTTTGTGGATATGAACCTGAGGTGAAGCTGAATCACACATTTCTCTTTTACTGTTGCAGCGTCACTGCAAATGTTTGGTTTGTCAAGTCAAGTTTATTTATATAGAACATTTAAAAACAACCCCGGTTAACCAAAGTGCTGCACAATAAAAGAAGACACAGTGTGCAATACAAGAACAAAATGAAATAACATAGACCAGCATAGAACAAAATAAAATAAAAATAGATGATTTTATCTCTTCACTTATCACTCTTGTACTATCACTAAGTTCCTGTCCTTGTATTTCTCCTTGAACTACAATACTTGCTTCTTAATTTGCTTTCCCACTATTTTTTTTTATAACTTTTGTTACACACCAAAGCAAATCCTTATATTTTTTAAAACCTAGCAATAAATCTGATTCTGATGCTGAAACAGATTTTAATTTAAACTTATTTTTGAGGAATATATGATATTACCATATACATCTAATCACATATTTTTGGGCTGAATAATAAAGGCTTTATTATAAATTATAGAAGATATAGATCAAAAGCAGAATTGATGGTGAATCTAGAGATATCCTAACACACTACAAATAAACAGTCCTGGGACATTAAAATCTGTCATAATGAAATCCTTAACAAATACTTCAACATATTGATATGAACACGTATGGGTTATTTTATCCTGTTCGGATAACTCAAAGAAGAAAAAAAAATTATAACAAAAAAAAAATAAATTGTATTCTTCTCATTATGTGTTATTTGCGTCAACCATTTCGTGAGTTGTAATTTTCCTACAGGCAAGTTCTGCCCCCTGGTGGTAGTTGGTGGTATTCCACTGCTGGGGACAAATGTATCCAGTATTTAAAAATATTTTACTGCTATTTTCAGGGGAGGAAATTAAAACCTGAATAAAAATCCCCCCCCCAAAAAAAAAAAATATGTGTATTTGTGAGCAAATGCTCGCAGGCGCGCTCCCTTGCTGTCCAGTCCCTCCACACCACACAGCCTCGTGACCGCGCGTTTAAAATTCACGCGTGGCGAGGAGGGCCGTCGTGAGCGCGCGCAGCAGGCTTGACGTCATCGAGGCGTCCTGACTCTGCGCTGAGCCGCTGGAGAGAGAAGATGGTAAAATCTGATACACGTCCACGGCGCGATTAACGTAAAATGACCGCTGCTGCAGCCGATCTCCACCCGCTTCACCGAGGATCCCCCGCCGGCACCGGCCTGAGCTCCACCCGACACCGAGAGAGGTAGTTGTGCGTGGAGCGGTTTTTTTTCTTTCCTCCAGTGGCTGTTGTGTTAGCGAGGAGGGGGGGGAAACACACACACACACACATATCAAACTGGACGGGCTAGCCTCCATATGTCGCTAAAGCTAAAGCTAACCGTTATGTTGTAGCTCTGACCTGAAGCCGACTCACGGTCTTGAAAACCCCGGAGCTGAGCACGAAACGCCGCTGAGCAGAGGAGGAAAATGGACCTGGTCGGATTCTGGGTGTCTCCAGAGCAGAGGCTGTCGATAGGATTGAGCAACACGCTTCAGATCGGCTTCAATGTGCCACAGCTTCACCCTGTGTTTAATACACAGGTTGTGTAGCTGTGAGTGTGTCTGCATTCATTTCCACAAGCTGTGGTTTTAATGGTTTTTCATGTCCCTCTTACAATGTCCACCGGGGACGATCCCCTGTGCCTCCCTGGCTAGTTTTTTAATCCACCGCGTCAGCAGGAAGAAAAATGACTCAGATGGAAGATTCAGTTCTCCAGAGAAAATGTGTTTACATCCGCGTGAGGCTTAGACGACAGAGGTTTGAGGATAACGGGGGTTTAAAGGTGGGGATGTCTGCATTTTTACTGTTAGCCGGTGTGTTAGCCGCTAGCAAGGCCAAGCAGGCTGCCCAGTTAAATGGCTATAGTGGGAAATGTTGTTGGACACATACACGTCCGTAACACAAAAGCTACCTGAAGGGAACATGTAGAGCAACAGCCTCGACGCATTCAACTGGATCCACTGGGAGAAACCTCAGACTCCACATCTGGGTCTCCAAGCACATCTGGTCCAGTCTGTGCTAACGGATCCCATCTGAGAAGAATTATTGTTCTTAGACATGACTTTATATACAGTTGCATAACCGTCTGTACAGCAGGAAGGAATCCGGTTTAGGCCATGAAAGAAAAGCATGGATTCCTAATCGCTTTTTTTAACGCTAGATATAAAAAAAATGGGACCAAAGACTGAAATGTAATATTGCTCATTTGCTGGTGGTGGAGAGAAAACGCCTCACATGACCCACAGTGAACTCCAGACTGCATGATGACACCAATATGTTTGAGAAAGGCTTCAGATTTGACATTGACTGCTTTGTTATTGCTGTGAAATGTAATGGGGACTACTGTGTTGTTTTCTTTGCAGATTGGTGTCTTAACCTGTTGCCTTGGACAGCTGCTATTGGAAGAGGGAAGTCAGTTTTATCATGAACCTCCTCGTGACCATCTCCAGTTGAAGCAGGGTCACCTCCACATTCTCACACAATTGTTTCAAGTCTCAACCACAGAATCGGCGAGATCGTAACAAACGCTCGTGGTCATAGTTCAGCGTTTAGCCCCGCTCTCCTGTTCAGCTGAAGATGTACAGCAGCGCCCGCTCTGTCGGCAGAGGGGATGCCAACCATAGTGGAGGAAGAGATGCAGGTGGTACCGGTAATCAGGGGTCGAGCCGTTCTCCTCGCCTCCCCCGCTCCCCTCGAATGGGACACCGCCGCACCAACAGCACCGGAGGCAGCGGAGGGGGACCTGGAGGAGCAGGAGGCAAGACTCTCTCCATGGAGAACATCCAGTCCCTCAACGCCGCGTACGCCAACTCAGGCCCGATGTACCTGAGTGACAATGAGGTTACCATGACAGGGGAGCACATTCCAAAAAGTGGTGGGACAATGACGACCATGGGGAGACAGAGGGTGACGTATGGGTCAAGGGGCAACAGCTGTGGAGTAGTGGCTGCCAGCACTCCCAACATCTCCACCTCAGTGACTGGCAACGCTATGTTGCCAGCAAGCATGATGGCAGGTGACGCTCTAGCTTTTGGGGACCACCACATGGCCTCCACCGTGCCCCATTCTCTGAGGCAGGCCAGAGACAACACCATACTTGACCTGCAGGCACAACTGAAAGAGGTAATTCACTAAATTTCTCCATTAAGGACGTGGACATTTTAGATGCTGAGGTTTGACCCACCGCACACTTGTATACTCAGTATTTTCACATGCTAACCCTTTGTCCCGCTCTCTCAGGTTCTGCGTGAGAATGAGATGCTGCGGCGGGACGTTGAAGTCAAGGAGAGCAAGCTCAGTTCCTCTATGAATTCTATCAAGACCTTCTGGAGCCCGGAGCTGAAGAAGGAGCGAGCGCTCAGGAAAGACGAGGTTTCTAAGATCACCGTCTGGAAGGAACAATACCGCGTGATTCAAGATGAAGCACAGGTGAGCGTTCGCCTTTATTTGTTTAATAGATTGCCTCAACTTGGAACAGAGTCATCAATCTGCTTGTGTCAAATGTATTTCACACAGTGCGTCAGCTTTAGTGCAAGTGTGTTGCTCTCCCTCTTTCTCCTCTCACTGCATAGGTTCTAGGCATTTTTCTGAACCTCTAGTTAATCCTCTTATACGCAGCTATATGCTCATGCTTAATAGATGAAAGAGGCCATAAGTCTAATGGCTGCATTATCATCTCTATACGTTTCAGAAATTGCTGGATTTGGTGAACAGGATAAAAAAATTTGGAGATTTAAAACTTAATTTAAAAGAAGGTAAATATGTAGTAGATTAAAGACTTTAATAAAAAAGAAATCAACTTAAGAATGTTGTCAGTTATAACAGAGCACTTGCGAATAGCACTTTTGAGGTAATATTTTAGATTTGTGCCTTGTAAAGACTATTCAACTTTATCTTCTCTTGTGGTTTAAAATATACTTTTGGGATATTTGTTTTTTACATTAAAAAAGAAAGGGAAAAAAATGAGGCAAATGCTTGTTGTGTATTTGTCTTTCATTGGAAATCGATACCAAAACCCACAACTAAGCACCAGGTGCTGAAGGCAAACTGGCTTGAGATGGAAGAAAACTCTCCCTCTGTGTGCGTGACTTGTTGTTGACTGCTTTTATTGCTTTCATGAGATTATGGGCTTTTCTTAAAGTTCCTCTTTCAGTCCATCTTTTTTTTTAAAGATGTGTGAAAAAATCCCATCCTTTCATTACCTGTCAAAATGAAGTAATAGTCTTCTGGACCTGTAGAGTTGAATACGTGGTGCCATTCATCTAACTGGCCTTTTTAATTTCTGATTTCAAATGCAAAAACGCTGGATGTTTGAACCCTTTGTATTTTCTGTCATGTCATCTGCGTCAACTTTCTCTCATTTTTCTCATCCTTGGCTCTGGATCTATAAGTGTTGAGACACATTCTAGCACCACCAGCCTGTGTCCCCTTACATACACATTTAGACCCTGTATGCGCACAATAAAAATAATCACAAGATCTATTTTTAAAGCCTATAGTATGTTGTGGGAACCGTCCTAAATTTAGTTTCAGTAATGAAGAGAAATCGTCTTTGTGATTCTTAATGGAGGGGCCGACCTGTGTAATGTGCTGTTTTCACTCCTGCTGAGTCACAGAATCACACTGAGGACTAATTCCCAGTAATGTCCGACTACACAGGGCAAATTAGTGGGTGCTGTAATTTAAAGATTTCTGCTTTCGTGTATCAAGTCTCCACCTCCCATGCAGTGGAAAACATGCACGCACACACACATGCACACTGAAAGGCATCTGATTAATTATAGCCTCAGTTAAACTGCATGGCCTCATTGAACATCGGCCCAGCTGGCTCTGCCTACAGCTGCAGGTTTATGTTTATGTGTAGTTTTGAAGCATTTCTATGCTTTTTGTACTGATATTTGCACAGCGTTTCCAAATCTCTACTACACAGAATTTTTCTATGCCATTTCCTGTGATAGGTTATAGCGTTTGATAGTGCTATCACCTTCCTTTTTCCATCTAAAAAGGTAAAATGCTCACTGAATTGTCCTCGGTTGTCTTGCTAATAAATAATAACCACATTTATCATAGGATGTTGTGAAATGCAAATTATATTTATCGACCAAAAAACCATATTGGTGACGTCAGATATAAGATTATAATGGTACGATGAAGAGAATAAAGACTAAGGAAGCATGTGTCACACACTGAGCATCTTAATTGGAACTTTCCTACAGTGTGTCCTGTGGTTTGGATGGTTTTTATAGCAGAGGTTTGGTTTTGTGTGCACTGTGTCACCACGAGCTGTGACTTACTGTTTAGTTAGTGCATCACACATCGTATGCTTTGTGCTCTTTCAAACGCCCGACTGTTATCTCTCCTCAGGCAGAGAGAGCGAGAATATGGGAGGGGAAGTGTGTGTGTGTGTGTGTGTGTGTGTGTGTGTGTGTGTGTGTGTGTGTGTGTGTGTGTGTGTGTGTGTGTGTGTGTGTGTGTGTGTGTGTGTGTGTGTGTGTGTGTGTGTGTGTGTGTGTGTGTGTGTGTGTGTGTGTGTGTGTGTGTGTGTGTGTGTGTGTGTGTGTGATTGGTGCAGTCACAGCAGTGAGTCAGCCTTAGTCAGGGGATGAAGAGGTTGACAGAAAGGGAGGGTTAGAGAGAGGTGAGAGTGTTTGAGGGAAGAGACGGGGTGAGAGCAGGCAAGGTGGATGAATAGTGTGTGCTGGTAGAAGGAGCGAATGACAAAGGGAAGGGGAGGGGGCCGGAGGAGAGAAAACGAAGACACTGACTTCTCTCTTTGTTCTGTCATCTGAAAACGGTCACAGCTGGTTCAGACCAGAGTGTAACACAGCCTTGTGTTACTGTCTCGAGGCAGCACTGCCAAGTGTCCGTGGCGTCAGATGCCACAAACAATGCAATACTATACTGGGCTGATAGTGTTTCACCACTTGTATTTGTCTGGGCATGAAATGTAACACTGTCGCTGACTGTTGGGGGTGCATCTGTCAGGACATTGCAAAATGTTCAGTCATGATTAGAGGCTGATTTTAAACTGGATGTAACACAATATTATACCAGGATCCATTCCATAAGTGATATCATCAGTATAGTTCTATATCTCACCCAAGTCTGCGTGAATCATTTTGTAATGAAGGCTGGCAAACAAAGAGTAAAACAGAGGAATGATTACAAAGGCACGTGTCTCTTATTTGTGTTTAGCATCTCCAGATGACTGTCCAGGCTCTCCAGGATGAGCTGAGGATCCAAAGGGACCTGAACCAGCTGTTTCAACAAGATCCCTCCAGCCACGGCCGGGACCTGGCCCTGACATCTGAACCCACAGAGGAGAACT
Organism: Hippoglossus hippoglossus; assembly: GCF_009819705.1. NCBI lineage: Eukaryota > Metazoa > Chordata > Actinopteri > Pleuronectiformes > Pleuronectidae > Hippoglossus > Hippoglossus hippoglossus. The sequence continues at coordinate 10,198,123 of NC_047156.1, read as the reverse complement.
ACCGGCGGCTGCAGGCCGAGCACGAGCGGCAGGCCAAAGAGCTCTTCCTCCTAAGAAAGACCCTGGAGGAGATGGAGCTGAGGATTGACACACAGAAGCAAACCCTGGGAGCCCGAGACGAATCCATCAAGAAGCTTCTGGAGATGCTGCAGAGCAAAGGTAGTTTTGAGCCTCAGGAGAGAAGCACAGCAGCAGGTTTACAAGTTTTCGTCTGTAGGCAAATAGATTCAGATTCTTTGAAAAGTATAAAAATAAGAGTCTGTTGGTTTTCCTGTTGACTTTAAATATCTTCCACAAATATTTTTGGGTCTCAAAAGATTTTGGTCTCAGGCTGTTGCTTCAAAGTGTTGTTGCTGCTTCCTCTTCCCTCTCATCTCAATCCAAACCATTTCCCCCGGTGGCCAAATATGGGTTTCTTTTCTTTCCTCTTCAAATTGACCACAACGTGTGCTTCACAAACCCAACCGTGGTTCTAAGGGTTAGAACATTTTAGGGCTGTCTCTCAGAGCAATTGCATGTTATGGTCTTAGGGGCACAAAATAGTCAAAATGTCACAGTTGACAAAGTGGAACAAGCAGTACACTATAAAAGTAAAACCCAGAAAATATCTATAAAATCCTACAATATATGAAATAAAAATATATTAATAATTTTGTTATTTGGAGTCAGCTCTTATGTCAGTCTGTGTAAGTTAATCACATGACTTATGATGCTCAACTTAAAATGGCTTAATTTTCCAACTACATAAATGTCTTTTTAGTGACTTCATCATGTTTACCAGGTTTGTCGTGTTTTCTTTGTCAGGTCCGTCTGCCAAGGCATCAGAGGAGGACCAGGAGCGGACCAGGAGACTGGCTGATGCTGAGATGCACAGGCATCACCTCGAGAGTTTACTGGACCAGAGAGAGAGAGAGGTCACGGTGCTAAGAGAGGTAATGTCTAGTGCAAACATGGGAGATGTAATAGGTACAAAGCTCACATCTATACTGTAGTTTAAACATACAAGCAACATACAACCTCATTTGACCCAACAGGAGCTGCACCGTCGGTATGAGGGAACTCCCGAGTCCACCAAAACGAAGGCTCTGCAGACTGTCATCGACATGAAGGTGGGGGATATTGAATAGAGGGCTGTGTGTAATGATGTATGTGGTGTGTCACAGAAGTGCATGCTATGTGTGTTGACTCCTCTTCATCCACCTCAGGATGCAAAGATCAACTCAATGGAGCGGAACCTGCGGGACATGGAGGAGGAGATGCTGATGCTGAAATCCAATGGACTTCTGAGCTGCGAGGAGCGTCAGGAGGAGATGAAGCAGATGGAAGTTTACCGCAGCCACACCAAGTTCATGAAAAACAAGGTCAGAGACAACAGGATATTTAGTTTGAACTGATTGCTGTGATTCTATCTCACCTCACATTTAAACCTAAACATGTCTGCTCTTTGTCTTTCAGATGGAGCAGGTGAAGCAGGACCTCTCCAGGAAGGACTCTGAGCTGCTTGGTTTGCAGACCAAGCTTGAGACGCTCACCAACCAGTTCTCAGATAGCAAGCAGCACATTGAAGTCCTCAAGGAGTCTCTCACTGCCAAGGAGCAGCGGGCTGCCATTTTACAGACAGAGGTAGAGCAAATATACACGTCTTAATGCTTTGTACACCCAGAAGAATAGGTACATAGCAAGTGCCCTTTAAATGTAGTACTTTGTACAATAAGGGACGAGTTTGTGCTACTTATGGCTGATAATACTACAAACAAAAGCACAGAAGTAACAATGTGTTTATGCCCACTTCTATTTTAAACTTGTGATTCAGGTGGATGCCTTGCGTCTGCGCCTGGAAGAAAAAGAGACAACTCTGAATAAGAAGAGCAAGCAGATACAAGAAATGTCTGAAGAGAAGGGCACACTCAACGGAGAAATCCATGACCTCAAAGACATGCTGGAGGTTAAGGAGCGCAAAGTGAATGTGCTGCAGAAGAAGGTGATTTGGACTAAGAGCCATTTAAAAGATCTTTTGTTGAGTCTCGTGTGTGAAATGGCTACAAAGATGCATCCATCATGTCGCAGTATGTTTCCTGTCATGATGTTTATTTTGACTGATGGTTTCTTCTGTTTGTTCTGCAGATTGAGAACCTGCAGGAGCAGCTGAGGGATAAGGAGAAGCAGATGAGCAGCCTGAAGGAGAGAGTTAAGTCTTTGCAAGCTGACACTTCCAACACTGACACTGCTCTCACCACGCTGGAGGAGTCTCTCGCAGAAAAGGTGAATTGATGTCTGCACAAACTCCATGACTGGTGCCTTAGCAGATTAGACTTTTGTAGCAATGCAATTGTGAACACAACATGTGTGTTTGTTACCCAGGAACGCATCATTGAGCGTCTAAAGGACCAGCGAGACAGAGACGACCGGGAGAAGACAGAGGAGATTGACTGTAACAAGAAGGAACTGAAGGAGTTGAAGGAGCGACTGAGTTTACTGCAGGGAGACCTGTCAGACAGAGAGGTGAGAAATGGATTCAAGAAAACAAACTCTCACTAAGACAAGAAAACACTTGTATGATGAGTCATGGATGTCAGATACGATGTGTTTGCAGCCTCCTTAGTCCCATAGTTTAGGATGAAAATCTGTGATACTTTATACTTGTGCTGTTTTTGTGTTTGTGTGTATGAAGACTTCACTGTTGGACCTGAAGGAGCATGCATCATCCCTGGCTTCCTCTGGGCTGAAGAAGGACTCAAAACTCAAGAGCCTGGAGATCACAATGGAGCAGAAGAGGGAGGAGTGCCTCAAACTGGAGAACCACCTCAAGAGAGTAAGATACATCACATAGAACAATCATCTCTGTCCACTAACCCTGAAAGAGACAACAGCTGATTTCTACCATCTTGTCTTCTTGTCAGGCTCAAAATGCAACCCTGGAGGCTCAGGCTAACACTGAGGTCGCTGAGCGCATTAAGAACCTGGAGCAGGAAGTGGCTCGCCACAAAGAGGATTCTGGGAAGGCACAGGCTGAGGTGGACCGCTTGCTGGAGATCCTCCGGGAAATGGAGAATGAGAAGAATGACAAAGATAAAAAGATCAATGAGCTGGAGAGGTGGGTGGAAACATGGATTTGAAGTAGACAGTGTCACGAGTCTTGTTTGTTAGCACAGAAATAATATCGTCTGTATCTTGTTGTGTCTGTGTCATAGAAGTTTTTAATGATGGAGTCTTTTACGTGTAGTTTTTGTTTTGTTTTGTTCAGCACCTGAGGTCCCTGGCGTGCGTTTTCATCCCTGTTAGCTCGTACTTGTGACCACTGTTGCTCTTAATTGCTGCAAATTTTCCTTCAGTGACTTCATGTCGTCCTGGAGACCGTTGCCCCTGGCACTGCTAATGGTGGATTTTATTACCATTTGGAATTTTTGTAGTATTGTTTTAAAAGTTGAACTGGTGAATGGCATATTTTAACAGTGGTAGTTACAGCTCCAGCAATCTTCCTAGATTTCATGTAGTGTTGTCTTCTCATCGTACGTGGTGAATTGTGTGACATTGAGTCAAAGACCCTAAATGATCCTTTTACTGATCTTCCCCTCGTCCTCTCCTTTTCCCACCATATTTGCTCTGAGTCTGAGTTTGTTTTTCTCTTAACTGCTTTCCTGTCTTTACACCGGAAATCTCTCACCCCACCAGTTTGGCCTCCAGGTTAGTATTTGTTCTTCTCATTCTCCCCCCTGACTTCTTTTGACTGTCTTCTTCTCACATTTCTCTCCCATTTGCTCCCCCTCACCTCTCGCTTCTCCATAGTCTGTGTTGCTGCCTTGTCCTGACATATTGAACTCTGTCTTTTTTTCTTACCCCTGCTCATGCTCACTTTTCCTTTCTCGCTTTGTTATTGCTCTTGTCTTTCACCCTGAGTCAAATCTGGGATTCACTCTTTGCAGGGCTGTCAAAGATTTGGCCGAAGCAAATCTGTATGGCTACGATTGTGACTGTCAGCTTTTCATAGAGTCACATCTCTTTAAAACATGATTCATTTGCACCTTTTCCCCCCCACATTATTTTGTCAGTTATAAACTTCACATATACTTGTCTATACTTGATTAGCACATGTACATAACTCCTCCTGTTTATCCCATCGTGCACCTATAGGCAGAAGCAGGACCAGACGAAGAAGGTGGCCTCTCTGAAGCACAAGGAGCAGGTGGAGAAAAGCAGGAACGCTCGACTCATGGAGGAGGCTAGAAAAAGGGAGGACAACCTGTCTGAGAACTCCCAGCACGTGAAGGTAAAGCTTGTGCGTGGCTCGTTGGGACCGTACGTACCCTGCAGCAACGTTTGCATTTTCTCTCACACTGACGAACCTTAATGTGACCTATTTTCGCTCCCGCACCGAAGGACACTCTGCGTCAGAAATCGGAGCGTATAGAGGAGCTGGAGGAGGCCCTGAGAGAGAGCGTCCAGATTACTGCTGAGCGAGAGATGGTGCTTGCGCAGGAGGAGTCTGCCAGGTCGCTGCAGGAGAGACAGGTACACGAATCCCCCCCCCGAACACACAGGATCACGACAGAGCAATATTATTCAAGCCACAGGATCATATCTTGCAGTACATGCATATCTAAACACATCTATATAGAGCTAAAACAAACGCCTTCAGATATTGAGATTCTTTCCTCCACACCTTTTGCTGTCATGGTGGTGTTTCTCATCCCTTTCTTCACCTCCCTCATCTCCTTCTGGCCTCCTCCTCTTTCTCAGTTCTTTTATCTTTGCTTGTCGTTTTCTCTTGTTTTCTCTCTGCTACACACCGCCCCTCAGAAGCACTCACTCAAAATGCATGAGTCGAACCTCGCCCACATTAAGTGGTCTAAGGTATGAGCCCAGTATGTGTGACCTCCATCAGTGAGCAACACTGCTTTACATGGGGTGGATACAGCAGCAGTAACACCTCTACAATTCATGCAGTCCCATACAACAGCCCTGCCATGAACATGTTTGTGAAGTTTGGTCCTTTTTTTTTAGTTTGAGTGTTGTTGGACTGCATGTCTTTGCAAAGTGTTGCTGATGTTTCCAGCTCATGTAAAAAAAAATTGTCATTTTGTTTACCCGTTGTTTGCTTATAAAAACATGCTTAATTTGTTCAAACATTAAATATCCAGTAAATTAGACGATTTGGAATGATTGAAGTATTCACTCTCATTCAGCCATCTGTAGATTGAAGTGTGTTCACTTTTTAAGTAAATAGCAGGTAAATAAATGAAGTGCTGTATTACCTGTGTTATAGTTGATCTCTAGACTTTCTCTTAAAGCCCTCAAATTCCGCCCCTGCATCTTATTAGAGCGGTTTATCTGGAAAATCATTTAAAAGTCTTCAAGTAAAAAGCCCTGCGCTTTCACTGAAGGATTTAGATAATCCGTTCCTACTCTTTTCATGATTGAATTGGTGTGTGTGTGTGTGTGTGTGTGTGTGTGTGTGTGTGTGTGTGTGTGTGTGTGTGTGTGTGTGTGTGTGTGTGTGTGTGTGTGTGTGTGTGTGTGTGTGTGTGTGTGTGTGTGTGTGTGTGTGTGTGTGTGTGTGTGTACCTAGATGGAGGAGCTGCTGGGGGCCATGGAGAAGGTGAAACAGGAGCTGGAGTCCATGAGAGCCAAACTGTCCTCCACCCAGCAGTCTCTGTGTGAGAAAGAGGCACACCTCACAACCCTGCGAGCTGAGCGCCGGAAACACCTGGAGGAGGTGCTCGAGATGAAGTAAGACAAACACACACACACAGGAATAGACTGGAATAATATTGATTGCTACAGTCATCTTGTAAAATGTCATCCGATTCTGGCCTTCTCCAGCTGGCAGGATGATTTTGTGCAATGAATTATAAATGATAATTGGGCTATTTACTTGTGTGGTTAAATGCCACATTGTTTCCTCCTCCTCCCCCACCTAACAGGCAGGAGGCACTGTTGGCTGCTATCAGCGAAAAGGACGCTAACATCGCTCTCCTGGAGTTGTCCTCATCTAAGAAGAAGAAGACGCAGGACGAGGTGGCCCTGCTGAAGCGGGAGAAGGACAGACTGGTGCAACAGCTCAAACAGCAGGTAAATATGGTGTCGTGTCCACTGAGGAGGGGATACATGACTAAGACATCACGACAGTTCAAGCCTTAACATGATCAAAGACATTTATGCTCTTTCTTACATGTCTCACGTGTGATATGTTCATTAGTTCAGGACAGAGTGCAGGGATTTAGTGTCCTGCTAGAGGAAGTATTAGAAAGAACAGACTCTCGCTGCCAGTGTGACTCTACTAACAATAGTTTGTGTAACCACCTGGCCCCCTGCAAAATCACATGCCAAATACCAGTTAAATATGTCTTTGGCATAAAACCCCAGAGGATTATCTGTACCAATGGGAACTTTTTCTACAGAAATTCCTAGATGTTTTCCCAGTTTTCCTTTTTCCCTTTTCCCTGCTGACCACACCCCCCCCGCCCCCCATACTCTCTCTAACCATGAGCCAGTCACAGAAAAGTAAAACAATGGCTCCATATCAAACAGGCTCCACACAGATTTAAAACTTACGTTTCCCCCTAATATCTGTCGATAGTTATCATTTTATATTCACAAGTTATGTAGATTTCATTAAGTCTGAAGCTCTCAGGATCTGAATCTGTTTATCAGATCCCCCCCCCCCCCCCCCCCCCCCCCCCATGAGCGCGGAGTATGGACAGGAGGCTCAGTCTGTTTCCGTATCTTAATGTTGAGCATAGATAAACCGTATGAAGTATAATAAAAGACAACTACAACTATGAACATAATTAGAGTGAATTTTGTAAATTGATCAAAACCAGGGTCAAAACATGCTAAAATAACCAGGCTTTAAATGCCCCCCCCCCCCCCCCCCCCCCCCCCCCCCCCCCCCCCCCATCCTCTTTCTTCCCTCTCGTCTTCATGTCAGAAGAAGTCTCTTCTTTTTTTAATCCTCACTGTCTTTGAATTAACAGACTCAGAACCGGATGAAGCTGATGGCAGACAACTATGAAGATGACCATCTGAAGACGGTCCCTGACCACACAAATCACAAACCCTCTCCAGATCAGGTAGCTTACCGAACCACCAGTTAGCCGGCTCATGTCCGTAATTCATCAACAAATGCTTATTTTTTCCATTTCTGCCGCTGACTGTTGATTAACATGTGTGTTGTAAAGCCGGTTAAACTGAAATCTGCCTACTGAAGAGAACTACTGTTTTGAAATGAAATGTTTCTTTTGTCCTTTTTTTTTTTAACATTCCTGGTTTTTAAACACACTAACCAAATGTTCTTTTCTAATGCTGCAATTGGCTTACGCTGTGGCTAACAGGATGATGAGGAGGGTATTTGGGCGTAGCCGACCTTTTGCCCTCCCCCTCTATCTCTCTCTCTCTCTCAGCATTTTTGTTCAGAAAGGGTGAGCTTGTGTGAAAAGCCAGACCTGTCACACCCTCCATCATTGTTGCTGTTGCGGCATGTCCACATGTCTTCCATTCATTTGTCCTTCCTTCTTAATGTTGGTGATCGTTGTCGTCATTGCTCTGTTGTTTCTCACCACTCACCCCGTGACTTCACACTGTTCGTTTGTTGCTCGTGGGATCAGTGGTGTGTGTTTTTTGCATGCACAGGCTAAGAGGATGAGATGAGTTTGATCCTGGCTCACTTGTCTCAAACGAAAGCATCTTAGCTTTGCATGTAACTGCTCTGACACTAATGAATAGTGATGAATTTTGACTCACACAAACAGGTGTTGTGTTGGATAATGGGTTTAATCTGGACATAATCAGTGGGGGGAGTAAGTCCCTTTTTGTAAGACCCCATCTTGAGCCGTACATATATAAATAACAAGCACACATTTGTTAATGTACCCAGGGAGGTTGATTGTTGTTGGTGGTGATGAGTTCATGAGCATGCAAGTGGATGACGATGTTCTGTTTTTGTCCCATGAAAAAAACCTTTCTTTTGTCAACTTGTGTCTTGTGCTTGGTTCTGTCATCGTGTTCAACCATTGAAATGAGAGCAAAACGTCTCCTTTTTGTTTGTCTGAAGAAAAATGTTTTTTACTACTCTACTGATCTTTACCTGTCGCTCCTCTTCACCTCCTTCCCCACCCCCTGCAGATGATACCCCCTCTTCTAGCCCTGTCCATGAACCGCAGTAAGCTCAAGCTCTACATCGCCCACCTGACAGACCTCTGCCACGACCGGGACCCCAGCATCCTCAGCCAGCTCACGCCCCCCTCTCACTACCATCACAGCGACCCCGATGACTGGGAGGAGGAGCTCCAGAAGATGAGTGTCCAACAGGTAGTGGAGAAACTCTCGCTCTCGCTTTATTGGCTCTTTTTGCTGCTGTAGGTAAAGACCTGCTGCCGAATTCAGTCCACAGAACCTTGAAGCTGTGCTACCACCGCTGCACAAAAAAACGTTCCACCTGTTTATTCATAGTTCAGTGAAGCTGGACTCAGTAAGGCAGAACCTCGAACTGGAGAATGTCATGTTCAAAGTTGATAAGTCCCAGCTGCTGCTGCTACAGAGCGCTGGTCGCCTGTTTATTAATATTGAATGTATCTTGTGTCCAAATTCCACCAAATTCAGCACTGCACTTCCTTTTACCCCAACAATACACACGATAAGTGTGTGAAGCCAATATGAGGAATGGATCTCAAGATACGCATTCCACATACAGACGGACAGATTTGTGGAATTATTATTTAGATGGATGCAGAACTTTGCTGATTGGTTGTATTGAAATGCACTAATTCTCATTGGGCTAACTCTTGCTCTCTTTTGTCCAGTTGGAGCACGAGCTGGAGGTGTGTGAGAAGGAGAGCGGGGACCTGCAGGAGTACGCCAACTCTGTCCTCCAGCAGATCGCAGACTACTGCCCCGACATCCTGGAGCAGGTTGTCAATGCTCTGGAGGAGTCGTGCTGACAACTCTGACCTCAGACACAACCCGGGTGACTCGTGGTCTTTGTAAAGCCTGTAGCTGAGCCCAGGTGCCCCTACCTCCACACAATGAGGCTCCTGGTAGACAGAGAGGAAGAGATGGGGGGCATTATCACAAACCCACTGAGCTCTAACTCTTTGTTCCCTTCGTCCACCCTGGAACAAAATCCCATGACCCCTGAGTGCTTCCCTGTCTCATGTGTCTGTACTGTCAGGCCTGCAAAAATCAAATTAGGAGCGTTCACAGTCTTATCAAAAGGTGGATAAATGTGCCACTTTGAGCAAATATCATGTCACCCACTCATATTACCCATTGCAATCTGAGGTCTGATCAATTAATGATGACCATGGCAGATGGTGGGCTCTCAGTGGGAAGACTAACCTAGACAGCCGAACATATGTCAGGCGGGCAACAACGTCATTCCAGAAGTTAAGCACATCCCGTTTTCCACTTGTGAACACACCATATTTGATTTTTGCCAGTAGGATACTTGCAAAAATATCATTGCACACCTGTGAGTCTGGGACAGGTGCGTTGGGAGAGAAAGGATTTCAGGAGCAAACTTTCCGCACAAAGTCTTGGAGCACACTGCCAACCTTCCTCTCCCTTGACAGCTCCACTCACTACAGGAACCGCCAGATCAAGCACAGTTACCTCACCCACTTCTGTCTCAGTCTTTTACCCCTTGGATTCCTTTCACAAAGCTTTAAAGTTTAAAAGGGGATGGAATTTATTCCTCATATGGGGCAGGGAAGCACTTTGTGTCCTGGGAGATCTGGGAAGCTGCTACATCTAGAGGGGATCAGAGAGAAGCCGAGTTCAGTGTGTAAGACGCAGAGCCGTGTAGATGCTTGTTTTGTATTTCAGTCTGTGTTCCCCGAGTATCAGGTTGGAACCCAGTCACTAGTTTAAAAAAACAGCTGCTGGAGGCCGATCATCACTTTTTCTAACCAAATAAACGCAGCTGTTGTCCAAATGTTTCTTCAGCTCAGAGCTGTGGATCTGTCCGTGCAGTCAGGATGAGGTTGCAGGTACATTTGACTGTGTCGACGGGGGCTGGGTCTTCTGTGTGAGAGGGGGACCCAGGCCTGACCTTTGACACACATCAAAGATCAGAACCTAGTTACACTTTCAGTTTTCAATGGACGAGAGGGGGGGGGGAGAAAAATAAAGCTTTTAATGTTGGTGATGTATTAATTTCTTTTTGATGGGTTTTGCACACAGCGTCCAGTTGTTTATGAGGTATGCAATGTTTCTTTTGAGAACGTTTTAGTGGCCTTGGAGCATGCACAGAGATCAGTACTGGACCTAACGCAGGGAGATTTGTTCCTCTGTAATATTGGTGCTAAGGCATGATGTATGGATTTTATTTTTTTTCATCTGATCCACTGATCATTCAGTCTCATCCAAAGTTCCCATAGTTTTTACTTAAAGCCCACCTGATCTTTAGTTTCCCTAAAAGGAAACAAGTGATGCCCCTTTTGTTCTTGTGTTTGTCTGATCACTTCAAAATGCAAGTGATGCCTCCTTTTATTATTGTGTTTTGAATTCTTCAGGGCTGAGGTTTTTAATTACTAAGTGCATCTACATTTACAAGAAATGAAAGTCACTTTTCAGCAGATTTTGACTTTTTAGATCAGTTTGTAAATAACGTGATATTTAACACGTACAGTGACTGAATAAAGGTAATTAAGTGGAAGGTGTTGTGCATTCTTAAAAAAAATAATAATCAGAAGTTACAAGCAGTGCAGTTTGTCTTTTGTGTCTAATTTTGTCACCAGGACAAAATGTGTGTGTGTGTGTGACAGTACTGCCATAACTTGCGGAAAGTCATGTTATATAGATATATATATATATATAAAAAAAATAATACATATATATATAAAAAATGTTTACTGTATGGATATGCATTGAATGTTTGCACAGAATCTTGAAGAGCGAGCTGCTCTGAACAAAACGACGGTTGAGTTCGTGTCGTCCTCAGCGGAAACTTGAGGGAAGAAGTGTCCAAAAAAAATTGTGTCAAAAATAATGTGTGAACTACAAACGTTTTCAAACCGTGACTGTGTGATGGGAGAGTACGTTTCTTGCATTTATTTCTAGTTATCTTTTTTTTTTTTTTAAATATATATATATAGATTCCCACCACATGCAATGTAAATGTATTATCCTGAGATTTACAGTGTTGTTGTCCTATGTTTTCTTCTGACCTGTTCCATCATGATTGATGTCAAAGGCAGATGGAGCCTGATGGATTAAAAAGAAAAAAAATAAGAGTCTCCAACCATCTTCTGCTGTTACGTAATAGGAACATAATGTTACAGAACACACGGTAGAACACTGCGTCAGTATACGTCTAAAAAAATAGGTTTTCTAACAAACAAAGCACATCTCTGGTTTTGGAGGATGTTGGTTGGAGGATTGTTTTTGTACTTCTCGTTTGTAAAACTTCTTGGAGTGAGGGTTTATTTCTTTCCGCTCCTCACTAACCCTCGTACCGACCACGGCTGGGTTCAGAGAAAGAAGGGCGGCGTTTGTTTCAACTGTTTTTATTTTCCTCACTATGGCCTGTGTGTCGCTGCCCTTGCCTTAATGTCTCGTCACTTCTTTTTCTCGACTCCTTATTGAGGAACACAGAGCCGGTTAAGGGGCTTCAGTCAAACTCATGGTATCTGTTTTCTTTGGCGTTTGGATAAGAAATGTACTGCCTTCTGTCTGTTTGTGTTAAGAATCAAACTGTTAAAAGAAAGCAAAAAACAGACATGTTTGTGAGTTACTTGGATTTTGTATGTATGTAAATAAATAAATTATAAGCCTTGGTCTCTTGTCTGTTTGTTTTTTTGACCAAACTAGAATTTAAGCCGCTACTTATACTATAAACTTCACCCAATGAGTTTGTTTCATCTGCCTATTTAAACAGTCTTTAAAGGCAAATTCTCATCTTGTGACAATTGCTGCTGTTATGGATTTGATTCAAAGGCAATACAATGCATCTTAAATAGTATTGGTGTCAAAGTCTTATAACTCCCATGTTCTTCCATAAATAACATTAGTAATTGGGGAAATGAATCTCTAACCTGATTCAATCAATCAAATTGTATTTGTATAGCCCATATTCACAAACCACAATTTGTATCATAGGGCTTTAACAAGGTGTGACATCCTCTGTCCTTAACCCTCAACAAGGGTAAGGAAAAATTACAAAAAAAGACAATTTAACAGGGGGAAAAGAAACGTAGAAACCTCAGGGAGCCACATGTGACGGATCCCTCTCCCAGGACGGGACAGAAGTGCAATAGATGCCATATTAAATGGCCGAAGACGTGCACTTTCGCAATATTAATCTATTAAACTCCTTAAGAATTTGTTTTGTTTACCCAGACACAAGCATCCGTATGTCAGTGAACACACAAGTATCAAATACTTACTTTCATTTGTGTTCAGTGTAGATCAACATGCTCCATGAATATAAAATCAATTTGGTACAAATGCATTAACTGCTACTAAATGGACCCTATGGTCAAAATGTGTCCTCACCTCTCAAAATGTTAACTCTCAACATCAGGATGAAGAACGCTGCTTGTTGTCATGCCAACTTCTTCATGTACCGTCGTGAACATGTCAATGAAATGAACCGTGGGCTGTTTCTTTAAGCAAATAATGCAGGATTCTGGACATCAGAAAGGTGAGTGTACAGGGGCCTAAGTCTCTGTGACAGACCATAAAGCATTCGTCAGTATTACAGACGGGCCCCTGAGTCCTCATAGACTTACTGAGAACATGCATTGTAATGCGAGTGCTGAGGTCTTTCTCTCGTAAAGCTATGAAGGATACAAATTTGCCAAATGGGGCTTTGAACTGTTTCTGAAACACACTTTGTATTATTTGAAGTTTTACTAGTGCCACTGGGATTTAATAAATACTCTGTGTGACGTTACAACTTGTTAAAAATACTGATTCAAACATTAACCAAAGATGCAATGTCCGTTGGTTAAATGAGTATGAGGTGTGACCTCCCCTCAGCTGTAGAGGTTCGTAAAATACCAGGTATTAATAATTTGTATCTCTCCTGTGAAATAATTAATAACCTTCCTCTCATTTACATGATTCACTCTAGATTATATTTAGTGGTAGCTTTCTCTGAGCTACTAAACATAAGAAATCAAAAGACCCTGTTCTGACATTACTGAAATGCAAAAACCTTGCAGACATAACATTAGCATCATTAATGAAATAGTGGGGGGGGAGAAAACAATTTCAAATAACCGACAGGATTGAAACATATTTGCCATCTTTATTCATAAATATCACTACTGTATGAATATAAAACAATCTTAAATTACTGCTTTTTTTAAACAAATACTCTGACACTATCGTTGGAAGCTCCTCAGGAGAAAACCCACTGGTGATCAGTTTAAGGTATTGCATAAAGCCTTGGCAGCATGTTAATTACTATGCGTTATTGGAGTCATGTTGATGAACCTTAGACAGAGAAGCATAGCGGAACATCTGATACATACTTGTTTCCTCAGGAATACGAAACATCGCCAACTATACATACGTAAACAATGACAAACAGGAGTGATCCACCCACTTCAATTTGAAGTACAATTTTGTCAACAACAGTCGTTCATTACAAAAAAAATACTGGTTACAAGTAAAAAAATACATCAGACAAAAAAAAATCTATCAAAACTTCAATCCAAGGTTCTCCAGCCTTTCTGTTAAGAGTTTAAATGCCTACCTAATATTCTGCAATGACACTTTTCTGAAATATCAAAATCTCCATTGGTGGGTGAGTCACAAAAATAAGCAATGTACTCTGGTGTTCAGCAATCGTAGGCACTCCTGTGTTAGATGGGTGAGGTAGCTAGATAGTAAGAACTGAACACCGGCTGAGATTAAACGATGCACCTCCGGAGAGAGAGAGAGAACAAAACTGAGAAAGTCAGAGTAAAGGTGGATATTGCAGCAGAGGTGAACAATATTCCAGTGATCAATGAGTCCCTCTCCTTGTTTTTAGTCACAGTTTAGAAATCAAAATTAAGAAACTGAGCGCTATGCACAATGAAACAAATTAATACTAAATTAGATTACTTTTCACCTCACTCTCTCACTCTCGGTCATCTGCCACAGTCCCAGGTTTAACACTTTAAGGCACGGGAGCTGCGTTATCCTCTCCAGACCCCTCTTGGTGATCTTAGTACAACCGTACAGATCAATTCCTGTCAGCTGGGTCAGGTGGTCGGCTATCAACTCCAACCCTTTGTCTGTGATTCTCACACATTGTCCAATGTTGAGAGTTTTGAGTTCGTGCATCTGCCGCACCATCCTGTTGATGCCATCATCACTGATGTGGCAGGAGCAAAGAGAGAGGGACTTGAGCTGGTACAAGCCCTGGGCGATGTATGCCAGGCTCTGGTCCCCGATCTTATCACAGAAAGAGACATCGAGTCCAGACAGCCGGAGGGAGCCCATGGCCAGATGCATGATCCCCGTGTCGCTGATGTTATCGCAGGAGCGCAGGTTCAGGCTGCACAGGTGGGTCATGTGTGACAGGTGGATCATCCCAGCGTCTGATATTCCTCCACAGAAGCTGAGGTTGAGCACTTTGAGTTTGTTCAGGCCCTTAGAGACGTGTTTGAGGGACAGATCAGTCAGCTTCTGGCAGTCCTGCAGGGTTAACTTCTCCAGAGACAGGCAGCCCTCTGCAGCACTGCGGGTCATGCCGGACAGGTGACCGATGCCCACATCGGACACATGCCTGCAGCTGCGCAGATTCAGACTCTTGAGCCTGTGCAAACCCCAGGCGATGAGCAACAGGCCGGTGTTTGTGATGTTGCTGCAGCCCCCGAGTTCAAGCACCTCCAGGTTTTTGAGGTACTGGGCAATCCTGCCCAGGCTGGAGTCTGTGATCTGTTTACAGAGGCTGAGGTTCAACACCCGCAGTGACGGGATGTCCTGCACAAAGGCATGTCCGAGTCCGTTGTCTGTGAGGTTGAAGCAGCCACATAGGTTAAGGCTTTCGATGTGCGGCATCCCCTGAATCACGTAGCTCAGGCTTCTCCTCAGGCTGAGGATCTGGACCTTCTTGATCCCCCTGGTCTGCAGGCTGGGGAACAGAGACGGGTTCGCCCGCCGCAGATGGAGCTTGGCTTCCACCCCCCTCCACACCGACTTGTGGTAGGACGCGTCCCTCCAGGCCGCGCACACTTGGGCTACTCTCCCTTTGTCTTTAACGTCCAGATAACTGAAAATAATGGCCAGGATCTCTGGGAAAAGGCACGAGATATGTGTCTCCATTTCAAACATGGGTGCAGGCTGACTGCTTCCAGCAACAGAGGTGGCCCGTGGGCGACAATACAGCCGTGGTTAGCTCGCCGAAACTCCGCGGTGGAAGTTGCTGGCTGGCCGGCTCGGCGACGTTAGCAACCGCCAGTTAGCTAGTATGCTAACAGCCACTTAGCTTTATGTACAGCGCAACACAAATCCACCCATCTCCGAAGAGTGAGCCTCCCCGTCAAACCTGAATCAATTATAGTGCAAACTGTCTCCTGGCGGCGCGGGTCCGAGGTGGACGGCGTGGTCCGCGGGGGCAGGAAAGTCCGAAAAGGGGCAGCGTATTTACCTAGCGAGCGAGGCTAATATTATTAGCTTAGCGTTAGCATTAGCTGTCTAAACTTGTGAGCGTCAAAGACGAACAACCTCCGGCTCCGAAGCTGCTCCAAACAACTTGCTCTTCACTCCGGCTCCTCGCAGAGCGGATCCAGAAACGTTTCTGCTTGTATAAACTTCCAGAGACGGAGCTGGTGTCTTGTACAAAGGCGGCTCCCAGGCTCCTTCAGGTCCTGAAGCATTTCCAGCAGCGGCGGAGCATCCCGGTCTCCCACTAATGAGAAGCCGACTGTGGGCGCTCAAAGCCGGTTCACCCGCTGACCAGCGGCTCCTGCTGGCGGTAAGTGGAACAGATGGATGGATGCTCCCAAAGCACCTCCACCCACACCCGTTATGTAATTTTCTGTGTTGACAATATTCACACAAAATATGGCTTGATTAGAATATGTGATGACCACATATATTTGATGTTAGAACTGATACATTATTGATATGATATAGTTAGATACCCTAAATTTCCCCTAGGGAGCAATAAAGTATCTATCTATCTATCTATCTATCTATCTATCTATCTATCTGTCTGTCTATTTATCTATCTAATTTAGTATCCATTCACTGTATATATTTGAACACTATACACATTTTTCTTGTTTTTGCACTGTATACATTAGTTTTTATTCCATTCATGTTCTTCTATATTTTTTAAATTCCTTACACTTCCTTACAGTATTATTATACTTACACTTAAGTATTGCATGTTACCTATTATTACTCACTAATGCCTTTTTTTTTACTCTTGCTGCTATAATATTGCAAATTTCCCCATTGTGGGACTAATAAAGAATTATCTCATCTCATCTCATCTTATCTTATCTTATCTTATCTTATCTTATATTATCTTACATGGGACAAGATGGAGAATATTCTTTTACATTTGAAAGTCTCCAGCACCACCAGTTAACGGATGTCGGCGACCACCAGCGGTTGTTAGGGACACATGTTCAGTTGTGTACCTCAGCGTCAACAAGAGTTTTCTCCTTTTCATCACAAGGCCAACCACAGGCTGATCAGACCTGGGTGTATGTCTCTAGCATCTTAGGACCCACTTTCTTTTATGGTCGGGTGCAGGGCTTGTCCGTGGATTCTCAGATCTCTGAGCCATCCGATGGTGGATGTTGCAATAAAATCCCTGCAGCCAACCTCCACCGGGCGAACTATACCTCTCCAGGCGTGTTGTTCTGCCTGAAATGCCATCTCCTGTAGAATGACGCTGCGTGATGCAAAAGATCAGCAGCATAAATATTTTAGTGTAGTAACGTCTCCAGAGAAAACTGTCTTGTCTGTGTTTTCTCCCTGTGGAGCAGATTGAGAGCAGGAGTAATGTAATTATATTTTCACAGACTACAGACAACCAGAGAGGCTGCCTCCTCCTCCTCCTCCTCCTCCTCCTGATCAGATGGAAACAGTCTCTATGAATGAAAATACTAAATCCACTCACACATGCATCATCAACCCAGAGAGAGAGAGAAAGAGAGAGAGACAGAGAGAGGCCTCTATTCAGAGGAGTGCTGTGAAAACTCTCTCACTCATGTGTACTACTTGGTGTAAATGTCTTTGACCTGGCAGGAGGCCCAGAGTGACTGCAGCGAGGCGTTCACTGACCCGGTCACCCCGGCCGCTCTGAAGACTCACACTGAGTGCTTTACAGTGACAGGAGAGGCACAGGGGCTCCGGGTCATGGATGCTCACACAAAGCTACGGGCTGGTTACACATTAACAGAAACCTACACACAGTAAGAGCTACACAACTGTGCACAATAAAATGCATTAGACATTTTCTGTGTACGAACATGAAAGCACACATTTACATTTAGCTGCTTCAGTTTCAGGGTCTTTTTGTGCATGCTGCCTTACACACCAGCGTTAATGTTGTTATTCTAATGATGTATCAAAATGACACCATGTGAAGAAGTATAGTTTTGGATTAATATTCCATTTGTGACGCGTATGTTTCTGTTTTCGTTTACAGGGTGTCTGCTATGAGTCCTTCCAGCAGCACCACCAACAAGAGTGTATTGTAGTTAACTTCCTGGACACTGCTAGAAATGCTGGAGCCCTGACAACAGCTCACTCCGGACGCTGGAATTTCGAATCTCTACAACTTCTGACATTTCTCAGGGATCCTGTGAAGCTCTGGTTCCCTGAGTTGTTTTCCACCACAGAGTTCACCCACACTTCACCAGACATTTTACACCTCATATACTGGAGGTCTCTGCAGCTTTTTATTTCGGGAGCTGTTGCAAGGACTCAAACAGACAGAAAATGCACACAGAGGAAACTGCATAGCCATCCAGGATTTTGATAGGAATCACAAATTGAATATACATGCTGAACATTCTTCCATGTTCAAATTAGGACAAATGACATAAGTAAGAATTACCTTTTTGCTTTTTCACTATATATATATTTACTAATGCTGTTTAAACTAAATCAAGGATCAGAACAATCTGCAGAAACGTTAATCAGGTTTAAGCTGCAGTTATTTTAAATCTCAGACTTTAAATACTATATTTAAACATGTATTCAAACATATAAAATGATAAACTTCTAGTTATTAACTGTTAAATCGGATTCAGGAGCCAAAATGCCATGCAGTCATTAATACAAATGAATAATAATCACATACAGTCTCTAAAATGACGTTGAGTCAGGCTTCATTTGCTGAAGTAAATGAGCCCTTCTCCGAACATTTACATCTTCTGTCACAGTGTCCTACAGCAGAGCAGAGGAGATGTGGGGTATGAGATAATGACAGTAAAATACCACAGTAGTACATTCTGTTGTGTTTTTAAAAATCTCCAACTGTCGGCATGACCATGAGTCTCAAGACTTACGACACACAGAATCAAGACGAGTGGAGGAAACGGTTTGAGTCTTGATACACTCTTTCCTCGCGATGGTCACTGCCTGCTCTGAGAGAACTGATACGAACCCACCACCTCTACGAAGAGCAGATTGAGTGCTCGGATTTCAAAACATCCCCAAAATTTGAATTTCAATGCCCTCTCCTCTTCATTATTTTCTCTGCGTCAACGCCAGCTGACATGTGCAGACGCCACATCAGTCAAACCTGTGTGGGTGGTCTGCGTCCTCAGAACTCTCCTGTCTGGTCTTTATGACCATGCTGTGATTTAAGGATGTTAAAAAAAAAAAAAATCCTGTGTTATTTTACAAGAATATTTGGCGGAGCAGTTACATTTGAAATATTAGCTTAAATTTCATGCGCCTGAAATTAAAGAAGTTTACTTTGGATAAAATACCATGAAGCATGGGGAGTAGAAGAAGGTTCTGAACCCCTGACTCACTTAAATATCACAGAGAAACTCCAGGTGTTTTCCTTTTGTCACATTCACAGGACATGATCTTAGTATATGATTTTAAAACATGAGATTATTTTTTTAAATCAGCTTATGGTGGTTGTACAGCATGATTTTCAAACTACAGACCTGTGGGATATTTCATGAGGCTTTACAAAGTTTTGAATATTTATAATTCATTCTTCTTTTATCTGGCCCTTTTCTTTTTACATTTCCCCATTTTTTTCTTTTATATTTTAGATACTCTCGTTTTGTAGGGAAGCTGTAAAGTGAAGGTGAAACATTTAACAAGCTGACATTTTTTCTGTCAGTATCATGGCTCGGTTAATCTACCTCAACTCAAAGAAGATTAAACAGATTATGGGCTGCGCGCTTTTCTCTGTGGTCGACAGTTAAATAACTGGTCGTCTCTTTTATCTCTGTTCAGCTCTTTGATCTCAGGCCCACGTCTGGCCAGCAGAGGGCAGTGCTGATCTGACAAAACAATGCATACAATCAAAAGGAGCTCCACACACATCATTTCCATTTCAAACACTCCTCTGCATTCAACACAAAATGTCAAACAAAAAGTTTTAAAAAATACATTTGTACGTTTGTGCTCTGCAAAGGGAAGAGGCTCAATCGGCAGAATGTGAGAGGTTTGATGAAGGGTCATCAGAATGAGACAAGAGGAGGTTTGGTGGTGATGGTGGAGGAAGAGGAGGAGGAGAGGAAAACTAAAGACAGAGGGAGGGAAAGTGAGGGATGGTGATTCCCCTCTCGGCCTCCCCTGTGGCTGGACTTGTCTCTGCTAATGACCCTGTCTGCTGGCTCACACAGACAGATGGTGAATTAACTCCA
Organism: Hippoglossus hippoglossus; assembly: GCF_009819705.1. Lineage (NCBI taxonomy): Eukaryota > Metazoa > Chordata > Actinopteri > Pleuronectiformes > Pleuronectidae > Hippoglossus > Hippoglossus hippoglossus. Next base: position 10,178,339 of record NC_047156.1, on the reverse strand, counting down.
ATTAGCCCACTCTCACCAGATCTTCTCTGACAGCTCAACACACACACACACAAACACACGCACAAACACAGGACTACACAATAAATAATTTGGAAACACTCCAGCTGTTTACGTTTGTTTATCTTAGATTTTGCAGGAAAATAATGTGTAGGAGGGCTGTTTCATCACTTTTTGAAAATAGGAACATCCCAATTTACTTGTGATCAGAGTAAAATTCTAACTGTCATTTTGTTTATAAAAAACATTTTGTCAAACTGTCTTTAATATACATTTAATACAATATGAAATCATTTAAAATGTAAATACAATTTTTAAATGGAATCATTGAATGCAGATTTATTAGAAAAAACTGCAGAATAATAAAAACTGTTGAGTCATGAGATCAACATATGCACTGTTTCTCATGCTTTTTCAGACACACACACACACACACACACACACACACACACACACACTTGCACAGTTACTACTGTGTGACTGTGACCTCCTGTCACTGTGTTCAGAGTTAGTGAGTTATAACCAGTCATCATTCATACAGTGCACAGTGTGTGAGTGACTGAACTCACATGACATGTCAAACAGAGCGTGGTGTGTGTTGTGTCTCCACAGAGCTGTGTGTCAGTGTGATTGTCACCCACGGGACACAAATGCATTTCTTAAAATGTATCACGCTGAGGAGAATATGTCTCTTACAGGACACTGCTCAGTCACTGTGTGTGTGTGTGTGTGTGTGTGTGTGTGTGTGTGTGTGTGTGTGTGTGTGTGTTTAACAGGTGTTGTCCCTGCTGCTAAGAGAGCTCCATCTGGGGGTGTGCTTGTGCAGCGACCTCTGACCTCATCTGTAAAAATGGGGTCGACAGGTGCTGCACGCAGGAGCAAAGGTCGGCTACTACGTTGTCAGACACAATGACATTATCGAACACAGAGGGAAAATAAACACTCGTACTGCAGCATCATGGCGGTCCACGTGCCTTTAGTCTGTGAGGTGTGCACATACACAGTGTGTGTGTCAGGTCTGTGAGGTAAACCTGTGTGTGTGTGTGTGTGTGTGTGTGTGTGAGCAGAGTGAGAGTAATCCCTTTAAAGCTCTTTAGCTCTTCTGATCCATACTTCAGAGCATGGGGCCAGTATGGACAGCAGCTGTCTGTGAAGGATGTGTGACCCCGGCAGCACAGAGGACAGAGGGGCAGTCTTAACGCCGCCTGACCCCTGACCTCAGCTCATAGAACGACACACACGCTGTTTACTGTAGAGTATGGATTAAATTAGACTCCCATCACTGTGTGCAATCCCTCCAACTCTCTCCTGCGTGTGTGTGTGTGCAGTCCTCCTGTCGGCATGACACTGAAGTGAAGAGACAAAGTGTCACCGAACCATTATGTCAAGAGGGAAAGGGAGTGAGAGGGACCTACAGAGAGAGAGAAGGAGAGATGGAAGGAGATAGCTGGGAAGAGACAATCATGACAAATGAGGAATGATGAGCGAGATGTGGGCTGAGGTGTAGAGGCATTGACATGCGAGTGTGTGAGTGACTGCACTGAAAGGAGAGAGGGAGGATGAAGATGGAGGGATGAGTTGAAGTGATATGCAGAGGAGGGAAAGAAGAGAGACTGCGATCATCCACATCCAGAGCTGTAAGATGATTCAGTTCTTTTTCTTTACAGCCTATGTCTCATTTTTATAGATTTGGCCTTTCTGCTGCATATGATGGCATCGATAACATTGTGCTTAACAAAGTAACGGCTGAGATCCAGAGGCACAGTGCCGCCGCAACCACTCAGACCAGTAGAGGAAAGAAAAGAGCAGATAGGCCCTGTAAAGGAAAAGAGCAGGTGAATGGAAGAAGAGATGCTGATGATGCTGACTCTAATAACAACAAGCTGAGCTCGGTCCTATCTGAGGAAGGAAAACATGGCGGAGACATTTGGACAGGAAATGACAGAGAACAACAGAGTTACATGTGACACCAATGGTATAAAGAAAGAGAATAATAGGATTCTCCAGAGGTGAGCAGGAAAATCATTTCCTCTAGAGTTAACACAGAGAAGAGGGAGATTACAGTTTTTCTCATTCGCTTTGGCTCAAATTCTTGAATGAGGATTAATTATTATTCAAAACAACGTGTTAAAACCTCTGATCATTTAGTTTGTTGTCAGACATACATGTATATATACCATTAATATATATACAGGGGTGGATCCAGGGGTGGGGCCAAGGGGGCACTGGGATCTGATTGGCCCCTGAAGTGCCCCTGTCCTGTTAGTATAGTCTCAGCCACTGTGATAGAGAAAAACTGTAAAAAGGGAAAAGAAAGAGATGGATTCTGAAAGCAACTCAGGACACAACTCAGTATCCTGTCTTTTTCTTGATCTTTGACCTGGGATCCTGTTTCTCCGTGTGCGCTGCATCAGTGAACCTGTGCGTTTCATTAACACAGCTCAGTGAAATACAAACATGCAGAAAAATGGGCTTAAAGACATGCAGTGGCACATATGCACACACACACACACGCACACACACACACGCACACACACACACACACACACACACACACACACACACACACACACACACACACACACACACACACATACACACACACACACACACACACACACACAGTCATCATGCCTCCTCTCCTCTCCTCCCTCGGCGTGTTGCGTAGCTTGTGAACTCGCAGTTACAACACAGAGCCTTGTTTTTATGCTGCATAAATTGATGTGTTCTCATATTTTTTTTTAAACCCCCCCCCCATGCATTTCTGCTCCACTTGTGTGTATTTTACCAACACTGCACTGTTGCTGCTGCTGTTGTTGCTGTGGTGCTCTGCCTCCCCTTCCTCACCACCTCCTCTCCTCCTCCCCTCCTCTCTTCATTTGCTTCCCTCTGGGGCTGATGTGATTTAGGGCCGTGCTTGAAGAATGAAGACCGGGCTAATATCTGCCCGTTATTGATGCGAGCCGTAACTCTCACCTCCGCACTCCACAGGCGGACGGAGAGAGAGACAGAGGGCTGCTGCTCTGGAAGAGAGGAAACAGTGGAGAGATAATACCAGCAGATTGATGGCTTTCTCTGTGTTGTTTCAGACTTCAGACCGTGCACGTTTTTCATGGAGTCCTGTTAAACTAGAATGGCCCAAACAGTCCCCGCTATGAAACCACATTTAAATTCCCTAGATCTGGATTTTTATTTGGATCTGCACCAAATTACACACCCTCATAAATATCAGTCCCCTAAACATGCCTGGTTCTTTTCATCAAGATCCATAAATTATTCCCTGAGAAAATAATGACGATGCTAAAAAAGAATCCCATCTCGCAATGTTGGCAAAAGCGATAAAGATTCCTGGATCTGCCCCCTGATCCGGATCCACACCAAAATTTAATGTTCTCTTAATTGACCCGTGTCCCATCTTTCCAACAAGTTTAGTGGAAATCGGCAGAGTAGTTTTTGTGTAATCCTGCTGACAAACAAACAAATGGACATGGGTGAAGACAGTGTCCATGTTATAATAATATAGAGATTTTAGTTCTCCATACTGTTTCCTCCACCCTGCGGCTGCCCCCCCCCCCCACCCCCCCCACCCCCCACCCCCCCCGGCTCCTTCCATCTGTACATTATGTAGATGTCAATAATTTAGCGCAGGATTCAAGAACTCGGCGCTTAACAACAGGTTACGGTCTTTGCTATAAAAGCCATAAAATATGCATTTGTGAATAAAATATGATTCTGTCTCTTTCAAAGCAGCTGAAACCTGTCAAGATTGCTATTTGCTTTCTGACAATATCGCAGTGAAGTGACAGTTCAAAAGCTGGGGGTTTGTCTTTATCTTGGCAGGTTTTCAATCTTTGCTCTATTTCTGCACACCGCGCCGCATTATTTTGTATCCATTGTTTTGTAGCTCGTCTTTCATCTCCAGGGCTTTGTTGTTCTCTCACTCTCTTGCCGTCTCCCGCGCTCTCTCCCCCTCTTACGTCGTGACTTCTTTCTTTTTCTCTTTTTTTTCCTCCCTGCTCTTTTTTTACAGTTTCCTCTGGTATTGTACAGTAACAGTAGAGGCACATAAACAGCTCACACATTCCACTCTAACTGCCCCTGAAAACCTCCAATCACCGGCCTCATAAAACCACCTCAGCTCTAAATACACTGGGACTTCCTTCTGCTGCTTCCCATTTTCTCCTGCCGTCCTTTCTCCCCACTGCTGTTCACCTTACCCACCACCACCACCCCCACCAGCCTCCCCCGCCTTACCCCCCACACACCCACCCCGCACCCCCACAGGCCAGGAGATGGTTTCTTTGTTCCTGACATCTGTTTTGTTGGGTGATTAATTGAGATGAGCATGTGGGGTGAAGGCCTGTAGAGGGGGAGATCAGACCCCCCAGGTAATGTGCATGTGTGTGTGTGTGCGGACGATGTGTGTGTGTGTCTGTGTGTTGGCAGCTTCAATAATCCTTGATCTGGTTAGTTAGCTCAAAACTGCCTGGTTCTCCCTCCAGAGTCATGCACGAGGAAACATTTGAATATCTGTTATCTTAATAAGATGTTGATAAAAACAGCTTTGCCTCGACAGAAAAATCTCCCCTCTGTTCTTTCCTGTGTTTTAATTCAGCAGCGTGAGATGTTAAGTGACAGTCGACTGACAAGTGACGACACCAGCTGCACACACACCAGTATCCCAGATATCCCGGAGGGCAAAGTGTTGATTTGCAGGTAACTACCCGTACGCATCACTCCAACACATCTGTCACATTTTTATAAAGTGGCTGTAACATCTGTAACCACACTGAGGATGGGTATATCTTTGCTAAGAAAAAAGAAATTAAAAATATGGAAGGGAACACAGTATTAAGAGAGTAAACTTGAAAATGAAAGTGTAATTCATCAATAGCGTTATAATTGTCCACATATATGTGTTCGTTATGAGTAGAATTATAAATGACAAATGCAATAATCCAATTTTCATTTTCACAAAGTTGAGTGGGAATTGTATGACCGTATTAAAATAAAAATAGAAACACAGTTTTTTACATTTAATTTTCAGACGTACAAGTCACTGTGAAGTCCGAAATATTCAAATGTTGGTTCAATTTGAAAATTAGAATGCCCTACAACCAATCTGACGTGATTTGTTATTTGCTCGAGCAATAGTCCGGTCACAATTTAAATCCAAATGCAATTTCCCAACAGTTTGAAAATAAAAATAGGATTTGACATTTCATTTTCAAAGACTTAACCTGCTATATACTCCAAAAATATCAAAATGCGTATGATTAAAAAAGTGCCTGCAGTCTATTGAATTTACATGTCATTACTTTCTTTTGGTGTCAAAATGAAAATGAAAGTGCGCCTCTTTCATCGTCTCATTCATTATCTGTGGGGAGAATTTACAATTATAGTATCATAACCAATGCTACTGCACCTGCGTCCACCACTCATACTTCCAATGTCACCAGTTTCACTGCAATTCCTGATCAGTATCTAAAACTACGTCTTACCTCTCGTTCTGCCTTTATGATTATTTTACCATTTTCATTTTTTTTTTATGTGGTCAGAGGACACCCATAAATATATGTAAAAATGAAAATTGGAGTTTGGCCTTTTAGTTTCTATTCAAACAATAAATTAACACATATATTGAGAATAATACTGCTGTTGTGGAATCAGATTTTCAATATTCCAGTTTACATTATCATTTTAATCTGTTGTTTAAAATATAATATTAATCATTGCAACCAAATTGGAGATAAACTATTATTTAAAGTGTGTTCAAAACGTCAAGCTTAATCTCATACTGTATGTGACAACTTACCTCTTCATGAAAATTGTGATTGTTCAAATATCTTTAATAGTAATGCAACACCTGTCCCTCTATTTATTTCTATTAGTTATGATTCATAATTTTTCATTCACATGACTAATGTGTTTGCAAAGAGTCATAAACCAAAGATGAATACTGTATGTGACACTGTAAATTTACCGTCTGTTTAGCAATTAGAGCATGTTGCTGATTTTTAATCAGACGTCAGTATTCTTTCTCTCCCTGTGTCTCTATTCTCGCAGGAAAGAATCAGATGTGAGTCAAAGTTGTATTAATGGTGTAATTTAGAGAAAATGATTTAAATAAAAATCATCACACACAGACTGACTGTCTGTGTCCGAGGGAGTGATTTATGATCCTGTGAAGTCCGACAGCATCAGATGCAGGTCTGGAGGTCACAGAGCCAGAGGTCAGAGGTCAGAGGTCAACACGGTGGTCAGGGAAATGTGCTGAGAGAAGTTCACAACTTTCCTGGGGACATAGATAGATGGATAGATAGAAGACTGAGTGTCACAGCAGGCTAATTTCCCACTCAGTATGTGTGTCGCCGTGCTCTGCTCATACTTGCAAACACAGATGGAGAGGGAGAGAGAGAGAGAGAGAGAGAGAGAGAGAAAGAGAGAGAGAGAGAGAGAGAGAGAGAGAGCGTGTTTGAAGGTGGAGAAGTACAGTGAAGCCCTGTGGCTCAGGCCCATTAACAGTCGTGATTTATGCTGCTCTACATGCTGTGGTGGGACAGCGTCAGCCTAGTGTGTGTGTGTGAGTGTGTGTGAGTGTGTGTGTGCTGATTCAGGGCTTCAGCAGGCCACACTGTCATAATACATGTCTATGAGAGCATGCATGAATGGCGTGTTTGGGATAGCTTCGTGGCGAGACAGGCACCAGACAGCCTGAGTCCAGAGTTTAGCTTGGGGGCTGAAATTCGTTTTTTTTTTGGTGGTGGTGGTGATGTGTGGTTGTGTGTGTGTGAGTGTGTGTGTCTCTGTGTGTCTCTGTGTGTGTTTGTGTTCATTCTCTTCAATTTCATCCTCATCCTCATTTGCCTGCACACACATGGAGACTCGTATATATGCCAGCACACACCACACAGACAAAGACACACAGACCAAACCATGCAGGCTAAATCTCCCAAAACCTCAATGCGCTTCCAGTTGAGGGTGTTATTAGTGAACGTCTGAGGCCGTGTCATAAGTCTGGAGGAGCGGAGACAGTCCTGTGATTGTGCTGCCTTCTGCATCGTTTCTGAGTGTTTCTATAACGGACTAATGCTGGTGGTGATGCGGCTTCTTCGGGTTTCACATCCCGGCAATTTAAACTTATTTTTCTTGAGGTCACAGTGAACCCATCAGTGTCCAATTAAATCCCCGATGGTGTGGAAGACACCCAGGAGCTGATGAAGAGCGAGGAGCGGAGGAATGATGAGGAGGATCGGTTGTAAGAAGCGTCCTCGGGTTTTTCACGTACAATATGTGACAATTAACTTTGATCCACGCCGTGCAAACCCCTCCCCCCTCCCATCCCCCCCCACCATCCATCCCTTTATCTATCTCCCCCCACCACTTTATCCTCTGGTCTCCCCATCCTTGATTCGCCGCCTTTTAATCTTTTTCGCTCCCTCTCTGCGATGACACCCGTCCTCTGTCGTCTCTTTGAGCGTCTTTCCTGAGTGTCTTCAGGAATGACAAATATATTTACTGTTACATGCACACACACACACACACACACACACACACACACACACACACACACACACACACACACACACACACACACACACACACACACACACACACACACACACACACACACACACACATGCAGACACCCGTGCTATGTGAGTAGATACAGATTGACTGGGTAATGAGGCTCACTCACTCGGGGTCAGTGACCCCTGAGATGGGGAGGGAGGGAGGGAGGCTAAGGGAGACGAGAAAACAAGAGGGGAAGGAAAAGTGGGAATAACAACAAGATGGAAGAGGGATTTCTCTCACTTTTCTCCTCCATCTCTCCCCCCTTTTTTCTTCACATCTCTGTGTTCCGTGTCAGCAGTTGGAGTGCTGCACTAACGCAGGGGGAGAGAAGCGGGAAGTAGCAGAGAGAGAAAAATGTTTAAGTGCTGATGGCAGCCCCTGGTTGCTGCTGGGACCCGGGTGTCAGCTCTTATTCTGCCACAGCATGCCCCTGACAGCCAAATGATAGAGAGAGGGAGCCGGGGAGGAGAGGAGAGGAGGAGGGGGAGGGCTTCTTCTTCTTCTTCTTCTTCTTCTTCTTCTTCTTCTTCTTCTTCTTCTTCGTCTCGTGTCTTGTCTGCCGGAGAACAGATCAAGAGCTCCAACAAGGAAAAGGGAGGCGCAGTGGGACGGGTGTAAGGCTGCTATTATATTGACCACATCTCGAAACTGTCTCCCTCCTCTTCTTCACATCATTCCTCTTTTCTCTTCCCATCCCTCCCTTACTCCCCACCCTCCCTCCGTCAATGTCTGGTGATAGATTGAGTTATACTGCTCCCTCGGTGACAGGCATTCCCTCACGTTTCCACGGCAATGAGGTCAGAGGTGGACGCTCGTTATTGGCTGTTGTCTGTAATCATCGCACATCGTGCTGCGTGTTTGTTTGGAACCTCCTCCCTCTCCTCTCTCGACCTCGCTGACCCCTGCTCCGTGCAGTAGAGTGTGACCCCCGGGGGCCACAGGGGTCCCGGCTGTCTCGACCTGGAGGTCAGGGGTGTTTACAGAGTGTGTTGATGGGTGTGTTTGTGTATGTGTGCGTATGCGTCGCAGAAAAGTGAACAAATAAGAGTTTTATCGGATTCCAATAGCAAGAAACTGACAAGAAATAACTAAATATTGTCTTCCATCACACACACACACACACACAGACACACACACACGCACGCACGCACGCACGCACGCACGCACGCACGCACGCACGCACGCACACACACACACACACACACACACACACACACACACACACAGACACACTTTTCCCCTGCCACTACTTCCCTCTCCTCCTCACCCCCCCACACAACCACTTCTCCATCCTCTTTGCTGTTTCCTTAGTATTCTTTATCTCCTCTCCCCAGTCTGCCCTCACTGTCAGTTTGTGGTTGGATGATGTTT